>NC_140589.1:1342020174-1342620174 GCF_964204655.1 Triturus cristatus
CAGTGAATCAGAAAGATGCACAGTAAATTATGCTATTCAGCTACTGTGCAGGGGTCAGTCTGTCCTCTGATTGCCCGAGCTTGAGCGAGTAAAAGGAGGTTAAGAAAGTGTCTTCCCCATGTCTCTGGAGCAGACAATAGTGGCAACTCATTTCGGTGGACTCACAGCGTTGCACAACAGAACAATGTCTACTGCTGTCTCCCTCATAGAAAGAGGAAGTCCCTGAAAAAACAAAACATAATCTGAACATTTTTCATTCAGGAACGGCACAAAGCTTTTTCTCTTTAATGCACTAAAATATCAGTTTTAGTTTTTCGATGTAATAATACCTGGTGTCCACAAGTGACACTGATGGATGGAGCATATTATATTTTATTGATTTTAATTTAGAAAATCTTTAAAATACCAGATGATGCCAGTAAGATTCCATGACAACACTTAGAACAGAATTTCCAAAAATGCTATTTCTGACAATAATACCTTCTGCTTTGCTTAATTGAGCAGTTACTGGGTTGATTTCGGCAAATACAAATGAAATTAGTTACATGACATAGAGTGACTTGCAATTTAAATGACAATGGCTCCACAGATTTTGGCCAAGACAATATCAGTTAATTGGCCTTAGATGGTGACAAGTACTTACTAAGGTTTCATTGTGTTCTGAGCATGTTTGGCAAAAATATAAACAAATGGTTTAATATAATACCAGGCTGCCAACAGAACTTGGGTCAATAATGTCATTGTCTCAGTTAGCAGCCCTGCAATGAATAAGGTTTACTGTGTTCAGCATTTCCTAGGTAGCGTTAAATAAATGAACACAACATAAAAAGCTTTTGTGGAACCCCAGTATACGGCGGTGCCACCACTGTGCCCCACCATGACATTAAATAGTTTTTAGTAAATGTAATCCATAAGATAATATTTCAAGGTAGTGCATCGGCAATATCATTTAAGTGCATCTTTTTCTTACAAAAGAAATGGCACTTATTTCCCACTATTTCTAACATTTGGTAAAACATGGCATGAATTGTTGAATTACACAAATACATTTTATTATTATTATTTTTGTGATTTCAAAGTATTTTATTTATTTTTATACAAGAACACATTAGCAATTCTGTTACAGAGTTAGTATAGGTTGTACCAAGCACAGCTTGTACATCAGTGTATTGAGACCTTATGACACGTTTATTTCGCTAAACCCTCATGACGATAGTTAGAGAAAAGGGAGAAAGAGGCAGACAGAAAAAGGCAGAAAACACAGGGAGGAAAGAAGAGGAAGGAGACAGGCAAGGAGAGTTACAATCCTTATCAATTACATCTGACATTCTGTGGGGATGTTGTCGCACATGTAGTCCGGTGTCGGTAGGGCTTCCCCTTGCGGCGAGCCCGAGAAGGCGACAATGGTTGAGACCAGTAAAGAACATTTGTCTGTGTAGTGCGATCATAGGGGGTACCAAGTTGTGTACCGCCGGCATATCTAATTTTCATGGTGTTTCCTAACAGTCTAGGTACGTGTCAAGAGTTTTCCACATCTTTCTGGATGCCGGTTACCAGGGTGAGTTCTGTAGTGCAATATTGTTAGCACCTCTGAGATGGGTGATCCAGTTGATCCAGCCTGTGTAAGACGTTTTACTTGTGTCTTTCCAATTGGCGAGGACCATTTTCACTGCTGCTGTCAGTAGTAGGTCTAGTAGGTCTTTATCTGGTTCAGATCTCAAGTCTGTGCACATAAATGCCATGGTAAGGGTGGAACATTCTTTTGTTAATATAGCAAGTTTCCATAGCACACAGCTACCGCCCTGGGGTTTCCTGGTGCTTCGGCAGAGGTAGGATACATGCAGGCCCCACTAGCTTAGAATAGCCAGGTCTTCAGCTGTCTGCAGAAGGAAGACAGCGCCTAACAACTTCTTAAAGATTCTGGCAAGGCATTCCACAGCCTGAGGCCCTGGTATGTAATGAGAGACCTCCTGTACATGTCTGTTTGATTCTGGGAACGAAGCACAAGGACAGTTTGCTAGAGCACACGCCGGTTGATATGATTTCACCAGCTCGTTAAGGAAACGTGGACATGCCCCTGATCTGGCTCTGTGCACATAGCACAAGGCTTTATGTATATGTATGTATGTATGTATGTGTGTTCTTATATAGCGCTCGACTTACCCTTGGGCATCTCGGCGCTTGCATTGGGAACCCGTCCTGGCTTTTTCCCTGTGAGATAACCCGTACTGGGCATCCCCAAGGTGAAAGCCAGGCATCCCGCCGCGGGGGGGCCGTAGTGGAGATTAAGCAAGCTATTGCCCAGAGTTGCAGAGTGTGAACCCATGATTCGAGTAGGCACCGAAGTGAGAATTATCGAGTCCGTGGACACTTGGGCTCAGACCCTGCCGCGTCGGGAATTGAACCCTGGTCCCGGGTCTGACCTCTGCTTCAGGGTATGCCTCCTCTAACCAGTGAGCCACACTTCTCCACTTTAAAGAGAATAAGCTTCACCACCAGGAGCCAATGAAGTTCTTGGAGAAGGAGTGGAGCAAAAGCTGCTCTAAGGAGTCTGTATAACATCCTAGCAGTGGTTCAGAACCACCTGCAACCGTCTGATGGATTCCTTATCTACCCCTATATAAAGAATGTCCAGTCTTGACATTATAAGTGCCTGAATAACTGTCTTTTAAGCTGGAAGTGGGAGTAACTAGGTGATTTTCGGCAACCAATTCAGGGGGCATAAAGGACAGCTTGTCATCCAGTAAGAAGCCCACGTTCTTAACCTTGGGAGTTGGATCTGGTGGAGCACCCAGATTAACTGGCCAGTGCTGTGGTTCCCACAATGCTGGCTTCTTTCCCAGAACCAGTACCTCTGATTTATTTCCATTAGGTTTAAGCAAGTTGTTATTCATCCATTTAATGACTTGTCCCAAACAGGAGTACAAGGCCTCAGAATTGTGTTCTTGGCCAGATAACAAGGAGAAGATGATGTGTGTGTCATGGGCGTAAGAAAACAGAGTGAGGCCACAACTTCCCACCACGTCAGCAGGTGGACGCACATAGATGTTAAATTGTGCTGGGCTTAGGACTAGGCTTGTGGAACTCCTGGTGTAAGCGTGTGCGATTTGGAAGAGATGTTGGCGGAGGTAATCCGGAACAAGTGATCCTATAAAAAGATGACCTCCAGGTGAGCGTGGACCCCTGAAGACCTAGAACAGACAGTCGCTCCAGAAAAGTGGCATGATACACAGTATCGCAGGCCATACTGAGGTCTAGTAAAATCATTGTGGTTGTCTCGCCTTCATTCATGTGCCATCTAAGTTGTTCCGTGACTCCCAGAAGGGCAGATTCTGTACTGTGCCTTGACCTAAACCCAAATTGAGATGGCTGAAGGTGGTTTTGGGACTCCACAAAAGTGTCAAGATGTTTGTTGACATGCTTCTCCATAATTATCCATGATTATGGACTTGATGGTAAGCGTAGAAATTGGTCTATAGATAGACCAAATAGACAGGTCCAGGTTGAGCTTCAGCTTCTTCAGAAGGGGGCGGACCATAGCGTGTTTCCAATGCTAGAAGGCTGTACCCCACCAGCAGCTCTATGATGTCTGGATATAGAGTGTTGAGCTCCGTGCGGGACAAATGGTCTCTAGGAGACCCTGACTTCATTGTTTTAAGCAGTGACATGAATGTAGGCAAGTCAAGATTGGGCCAGCAGTCCAGTTTCTGATGCGCTTGTAGAGAGGCTGATTTGTTTGAGTCCCTGCTACCAGTGGAGGGTAGATTGTGGCATGCCTGAGCATTGTCCAACCCATCTGCATAAAGTGACTGTAGGATATCAAACACCTTATTTACAAAGAACAGTGCCAGTGCCTCACAGTGAAGCTGGCACAAGGGCAGCACAGATGAAACTTTGTTAGGGTCGTAAAGGTCCTTGACCACTCTAAAATAGGTTTTAGAGCAGTTATGTATGGATGTAATTTGCACAGAGTAGAAGGTAGATCAGGTGGCAGTCTTTCAGTGCTAACTTATTTTTAAGCTTGCTGTCCTCATCATAGGTTAATCTCCAGGACCTAGCTAAGCCCTTACATCTTGATTTTGTCATCCGTAAAAGTCTTGGTAAACCAAGGGAACCCCTTGTGTTCTGGCGGGCTGACTACATTTAGCTGGCAGGACAGTAACCAGTGAGTCTCCCTCAACCTCTTGAGTTAAGCTCGGGATTGTGCTCCTCTGTTGGCTGCTAAGGTGTGGGATGTTTTTGTCTAGACCATGCCCTGACCTTAGACTGTGATCTACCCCTTGCTCTGGGTGGAGTGGAGCAAGCCTGGACCAAGAAATGTACTGCATGATGGTCAGACCATGGTAAAGCCAGTGGAGAGGCAGGGGCATGATGTTTTAGATTTGAAAAGATTGGGTCAACTATAAACACTTTCACTGAAGCCCTCTACCTGTCACAAAACATAATACTCACACTTTGACATGGTCTGTGGAGGAACTCATATTTATATTTCTAAGCAATACTCTGGGTTTCACCCTCCTCTTTTTCGGTCCACAAATGCAACTTCCAAACCAAATAGTCTTACTTTTCAACTCAAAGACAACTTCCTCCCAACCTACACAGAACTAGCACACAATTCATACTCACTACCTGCCTACATTTACCAAAGAACATCTAAGATGGACCTTCCTTAAGATCTGCTTAGAGAACCAAATCGACAAATAGATCCGATACTTAATACTGAAGAAATAAACCTCTAAGTCAATGGTTTTATTTTTTGGGTGGACACCTATGTTACCTGACTGCCTCTTTTCTCTTCTATACATTGCTCTATTTATGCACTGAATGAAATTATTTGACAGACATACATCTAGCTGAGGCAATACAGCCTGTGTAGCCTGTTTTTCATCTTGATTTATGAAAACACTCCCATCATCTCTGTCCATGTGGACAAGGATGTATGTCTAAGCATTTTCCTCTTTGCTCAATTATTTTCTGAATCCTGTCATCTGTTCTAGCCCTATGCATCCACTATGCTTTTGTGGACTATCTAACTGAGTCACTAGTTTCCTGGGCTTTCTTCAATTTCAGTGTTAAAATTTTGAAACTGATTCTATTGTGGGTTATTGTGTTAATCAAAACCTCTTCAACAGAATGTCAATTCTTTGGTGCCACCCTCCTATAGCTATGTAAATATTGGGTATCTTTGCAACTGGGCATGTAAATCTACAGAAAAAAACACATAATGTCAAAGGAAAATCTACTGATATAAAGCACTAAATGACCAGAAGAACAAGTTACTTACCTTCGGTAACGCTTTTTCTGGTGGATACAGTATCTGCCTGAGGATTCCTCACCTTGTGAATATCCCCTGCGTCAGCAACATTCAGAAATTTTTGTAGCTCTCCACACCGACGAGGATAACGTCACAATAGCATGGCTCCGCTCGCGGCTCCGCTGACGTCACTGGAGCCATAAGAGGGCCTCATCGGCATGATGACGTCAGCTCCGCCCTTTTTTTCCGTGCCTTCGAGGCACACGGAACACCTCTAGATAAGTCAGATGTAGAAGACCTTGCCCTGGTAGAATGAGCCCTTATACCCTCTGGAGGTTCCTTACCGACCAAAGAGTAACAGATCTTGATGCACAAGATAATCCATCTGGAAAGGGTGCGCTTGTGCACCGCTCTGCCTTTCCTGCAGCCAATGAAGCCCACGAAGAGCTGGTCATCCACTTGAAAGTCTTCAGTTCTATCGAGGTAAAAACTCACCACCCTTTTAGGGTCCAAGCGGTGAAGCCGCTCCTCCTCCTTGGAAGGGTGAGGGGGAGGTTAGAAGGTAGGAAGGATAATGGACTGCCCCAGATGGAAAGGAGTTACCACCTTAGGCAGAAAAGCAGCCCTGGTCCTAAATACCATTCTTTCAGCATGAATGGTTAAGAACAGGGGTTTCGAACTCAGAGCTGAAAGCTCATTTACCCTCCTTGCCGAGGTAATGGCAATGAGAAAAACAGTTTTAAAAGACAATAGCCTTAAGGGACACTTATGCAAAGGTTCAAAGGGTGAACCCATCAAGTAAGTTAAGAGAAGGTTTAAGTCCCATTGAGGCACAATAAATGGAGTGGACGGAAATTTGTTGGTAAGGCCCTTAATGAACCGAAACACAATAGGTGATTTAAACAAGGACGGCTGATCCGGTAAGCAAAGGAATGCCGACAAGGCCGATAAATAACCCTTCACAGTAGCTACAGCAAAACCTTGCTGAGCTAGAGAGAGAGCAAACTGAGGGATGTTGGATAAACGAGCCCTCAAAGGATCAATAGACTTCTCCCCACACCAATGAACACATTTGGACCACCTATAGGAACAGATAGACTTGGTGGAGTGACGCCTGGCGGACAAAATCATGTCCACCACATCAGGCGGGAGAGAAAAAGAATTCAGGTTGCCCTGTTCAATCTCCAGGCATGAAGGTGTAAGCTCTGGAAGTGGGGGTGTAGAACCTGCCCCTGCGACTGCGAGAGGAGGTCTGCCCTGAGAGGGAGACAGAGCGGAGGGCACGAGGAGAGGTGGAGAAGATCTGTATACCACACCCTCCTTGGCCAATCCGGGGTGATCAATATGACTTAGGCCCGGTCTTGGCGAATCTTCCTCAGAACCCGAGGAATCAAGGGTATGGGAGAAAACGCGTAAAGGAGATGTGAGTCCCATCTCAACTGAAACGCGTACCCCAAAACTCCCTGCATCGGATACTGGAGACTGCAGAATGACGGGCAGTGAGCGTTCTCGTGAGTGGCAAACAGGTCCACCCGAGGAGTTCCCCACATCCGAAAGACGTGACGAACCACCTCCGGATGGAGCCTCCACGCGTGGTCGGTAGAGAACTGCCGACTGAGACTGTCTGCACGCACGTTCAGAACTCTGGCCAGATGATTTGCCATCAGACAAATCGGATGATTCTGAACCCAGGACCAGAGACGCAGAGCCTCTCTGCAGAGACAATGCGACCCCACTCCTCCCTGCTTGTTGACATACCACATCGTGGTAGTGTTGTCCGTCAGGACTTGAACCGACTGACCACGAAGGGAAGGGAGGAAGGCCTTGAGTGCCAAACGTATCGCCCGCAACTCCAAAAGGTTGATGTGAAGCAACCTTTCCTCCAGAGACCAAAGACCCTTGATCTCCAGATCCCCCAAATGTGCACCCCACCCTAAAGCGGATGCATCCGTTATCACTGTGGCCACTGATGGAGGTAGATGGAAGAGCTTTCCTTGAGACAGATTGCCCTCCACGCTCCACCAAGACAGATCCGCTGCAGCTTCTCTGGAGATCCTCACAGACTCCCTGAGATCTCCCTTGTGCTGATACCACTGCCTGCGGAGGCACCACTGGAGCACCCTCATGTGCCAGCGTGCATGGTTGACCAACAGAATGCAGGAAGCAAACAGACCGAGCAGACGAAGGACCTTCAGGACTGGAACGACCGCTCCATTGTAAAACAAGGGAATAATTTCCTGTATATCGAGAATCCTTTGCGGAGGTGGGAATGCTCGACACACACTAGTGTCCAGTACCGCCCCTATGAACAGGTTGCGCTGAGAGGGCACCAGGTGAGATTTGGGCACGTTTATCGAGAAACCCAATTTGTACAACAGCTGAGTTGTAACCTGCAGATGATGAAGCACCTTCTCTGGCGACTCTGCTTTGATCAGCCAGTCGTTCAGATAGGGGAAAACTGGAATCCCTGACCTTCTGAGATGGGATGCCACCACTGCCATCACCTTGGTTGAGACTCAAAGTGCAGTAGTAAGACCAAACGGGCGAACCGCAAACTGATAATGTTGCAACCCTACCGTAAAACGGAGATACTTCCTGTGCGACTCCAGGATCGGAATATGAAAATATGTATACTGCAAGTCGATCGACACCATCCAGTCCTCCTGTTGCAGCGCTTGAAGAACCTGTACAAGGGTGAGCATCTTGCACTTCTCCTGCTTCAGAAAAAGGTTCAAGATCCTGAGATCCAGGATTGGAAGTAGCCTGCCACCGTTCTTGGATATCAGGAAATACCGGGAGTAGCATCCCTGACCTATTTCCTGCTCTGTAACCACCTCCATCGCACCTTTTTTCAGCAATGTAAGGAGAAGAAGGTGGTCCTTCGTGCAAGCACCTTGGAAATGAGGGTAAATTGGAGGGAATTCCCGAAAGGGAAGAGCATACCCATTTTTTACAAGATTTAGAACCCAAAGGTCTGTAGTGACCGATCCCCAATCTTGCAGAAAATGGGTAAGCCGACCCCCCACAGGACCAACATGATCCAGAATGGTGGATATAGGGCTGCTTTGCAGTGGTAGGAGGGAGGGAGGAAGAGGAGGAGGAGGGGAGCTGACGATCTCGTAGACGACCTCTGTTCCTGCCCCTGTAGTGCTTATTTTGCGGCTGCTGCTGCTGAGACTGCCTATAGGTCCGAAAGGACGACCTCCCAAAACCTCTAAGAGGAACCTCTAGGCTGCGCCTGCAGGCCCAGAGACTTAGCTGTGGCTTTTCTGTCCTTGAACCTTTCCAAGGCTGCATCTGCCTTCATTCCGAACAGTCCAGAACCATCAAAGGGCAAGTCCAGAAGTGTTGCCTGCACATCTGGAGAGAACTCCGACGACTTAAGCCAAGCACTTCTTCTCGTGGCAACCGAGGAGCCCATGATCCTGGCAACAGAGTCCGCAGTGTCCAAACCACCCTGAATAACCTGTCGTGCAGCTGCCTGAGTTTCCGACAAGACCTCATTAAAATTCTGCCTGTCCTCCTCAGACAATTTAGGAGCCAACTGTTTTGCAGAATCCATCAGAGCGTGGATGCAATGGCCCAAAAGACAGGTGGCATTTGTGGACTTCAAGGCCATAATCGCAGAGGAGAACACTTTCTTGGCCGACTGGTCAAGCTTTTTCGACTCTCTATCACCAGGAACTTGTGCAAATGCCCCAGATGACTTCTTTGAACAGGCAGCTTGAACCACCAGACTTTCAGGAGAAGGATGGGATGTAAGAAAGTCTGATTCCCTGTACCTCCTAGAAACAGATTTAGACACTGCCTGAGCTGAAAAGGGCTTCCGCCTAACCTCTATAACTGGCTCAGTGATGGCATCATTAAAAGGAAGCAAAGGTTCTACCACAGTGGAGGGAGAATGAAGAACCTCTGTCAGGATGTTGGATTTAAATTCAGCCGTTGGGAGCTGCAAGTCTAAGAGCTCCGCTGCTTTCCTTATGACTGTGTGGTAAGGAGCCACATCCTTAGAGGGAGCATCTGAAGGAGGAGAAAGCTCCCATTCTGCGGACATATCAAGGACACTTGCCTCCTTTAATTCTTCAAACAAGTCATCTGACTCTAGAAGTTCACCCTCTTCCATTTACCTCTGCTCTTCCAAAATCCTCTGTGCCTCTCGCCTGGATCTAATCCTCGGAACCGGCATCGGTGGCGCCACACACAACTCCGACGGAGCCGGCGTCGAACACGGATCCGGAGGCACAGCCTGAGCCGAACGAGGTCGAGTTGGCGGAGCCGGAGGAGAAGGAAGCGGCGTCAACGTCCTCGGGAAATGCCAAGACAGCGGCACTGGAAAGAATGGCATAAAGGGAGCCTGAGCATAGGCCTGAGGAACCCCCAAATTAAAGGCCATTGGACTCCATACATGGCATTCAAATAATGCGATGGGTCTTGTCCCAGGCCAGGAAAAGGGGGGTAAGGCTCAGACTGAGGCATTACCGGACTCGGGCCAATCGGCGCTGACGATGGAGCCAATGGAGTCGACGACTTATCAGGAATCGGAGCCTCTTCCACCGGAGCCGGAGAATGCGTCGGCGTCGGAGATGGAGCCGGAGCCAGAGAACGCTCCGGAGAAGCTGCAGGCGAAGCCAGGCAAACAGGTGAAGCCAGATTCGACACAGAAGGAGAGGGAGAAACATAGTCCTTACGGAGTCGAGGAACTGGTGAAGTCGATCTCGGAGCCGTCTCCTTATCTGAAGGGCGTCGAGACCCATGCCTCTTCTTCTTTTTTTGTTTCTTTGACTTTGAAGCATGACCCGACGTCGACTTTGAACCAGACCTCAACCTTGACCACCTTCGACCTCTCTTCTCCTTCCTCATCTTTGCTATGAACAGCTTGGCTTCTCTCTCCTTTAATGTCTTTGGGTTGATCATACGGCAGCAAGAGCACCCCTCGACGTCATGATCCGACGACAGGCACCAGACACAATCTTCATGTGGATCTGTGATGGACATGTGTTTTCCACACTCTCTACAGGGCTTAAACCCTGACTTCCTCGTCGACATCTTTAAGAAAGAAGCAAGATGAGACCAGAAACACAGCAGAAACACAAAGTAACTAGAAAAGCTACGGAGAGTCCTAAAAAACCGTTAGCGTCGACGGTGCTGAACAAAGGGAACTGAAGTCATCACGGCGACGAGGCCCTCTTATGGCTTCAGTGTCATCAGCGGAGCCGCAAGCGCAGCCATGCCATTGTGACGTCGTCCTCGTCGACGTGGAGCGCTACAAAAATTTCCGAATGTTGCTGGCGCAGGGGATATTCACAAGGTGAGGAATCCACTGGCAGATGTATCCATCAGAATTGGTGTGTTTACAATGTTAAAAAATAAACAGCCTTTCCTTTTCAGATGGAATGGGAAGTTAAGGAGCCAATGAGGTATATTTACTTAAAGGAAACTTAAAAGAAACTAGATAAAAGAGAACCAGTATCCTTATTGATTTTAATGGTGTAACGCATTATACAGTTTCATAAAATAAAGAAATAACCAAGTTTTTTACAGAAGTATTCTGTGATTCTCATCAGATATAGAAGGGTTCTTTCAAGTAAGTGGTATTTTCATGAATTGCAAAATCAGAAAATAATGATTAACAAAAGAACAGATTACTAAAATAAGCTTAGAGAGAACCAAGGAATAACATTTCTGTTTTTAAAATTCTTAGGTAGTACTGCTGCTTTAAAGATCCTATTTTCAAAAGTTTTTTCACTGTGGTAAAAAATAAGGAAAACCTTTTGAAAAAAGGACCTCTACAAGGAGCACTTCACCTTACCTGTTATAGTCTACAAATCGAATCAACAAAGGGTAGAAGGCATAGAGGTCCCGTGCCAAGGTGGTCAATTCATCTAGGATGAGTAGCTCAGCCTCAGACATGTCACCTCTTCCCTCTGCTCTAAGATGTTCTTCATCTGCTATGACCATTGCAGCTTTTTTCTTTAATTTCTCCATCAAAGGCAGGAAATGGGTCTTTAAAAGCTGGGGTTTCACTTTGCTGATGATGGGCTGTGAAAACACTGATTGAAACCATTACCATTCATTAGTATAAAAATGTGAAAACATAATAATGCAATGACATTAATTGTGAAGAGGCATTCCCCTTTCATTGGTCTGCACAAAAAGAACCACAAAAATCCTCATAGGGTAGTGGGCTTTATCAGGGTAAGAAGAATAACCATCCCCAACATTTGGACAAAGCTAGACTACTAAAACCACTGTGAACTAATTCTTCAAAAAATTATAGTAAAGGAAACCAAAACTAATGCAAAGGCATCTGACATTTACATAACCGACATACATTCCAAACATTGTGTTTTCCGCAGTATTGAATTTAATATTGCCATATCAGTGAAGCTTAAAAGGTTCTGGCACTTAGAGAAATGTACTAATCACTTCCAGCATGGATGTCATAAAAGAAACAACTTTCCCAGATTGCGACCAAAAATAGACCAAAAATATATGTTTGAACATAGCAGAAACATTTTGCTAGTTATATTGGACATGTTTTAGTGTCTGTGTCAGACAACATTGATCGCTTGGAGTCACTGAAAAATAGAAACAAACTATGGTGCACAAATAGCACTCTGAGATTTCTTTATATTAAGAGGATATCCTTGATCATAATATGGCAGGAATCAGTTTCCAAAATCTGTTCTGACTCAAGCCTCCTTTGACACCACAGACACCCATCCTTTAATACACCAATTATCATCCTTTAGACATCTTACTGTTTCAAATACTACTGTAAAATTTCATTTATTAATTACATCTCTACAATTATTTAGACCCAATTTTGAATATAACAACCACTATACTAGACTGGTGTAAGGACAGAAACTCTTCACTAGGTTGAGAGGACTCTCTGAAAAACCTGTGTGCTATAGAAAGATGTCAATTCTATGCTGTCTTTGAACATCTATAGAAAGGCATTAGCAGTAAATTTTCTTGAAGATACATAAAAAATCTGAACCTTAGTAAAACAAATGTATTCTCATTTGATGGTGAAGCATGTGTTAAAGATAATAAAACATACACAGGACATGCATCGCTTGAATAATAAGTACATGCTGCTGATGTTAAATTACCTATCAAGTTTAACTTTTGTAATACAAAGAGGCCACATATATTGGATTAGACCATGGGTGGATGGAAAGCATGTTTTCTACAAAATAAATACTAAGAGAAATAAGTGTTTTTAAACCTAATGATGAAATTATTTAAATTGAGACCTGTGTTGAATATTTAATTTGAGAGATTTCGCACATGTAATTCTGATTTTGTTGTATATGTCCTGGAATGCCCGTGTAGCAGGCAATATGTGAGCAGCACTATCCACCCTGATAGGAAAAGAATAAGAAAATCATATTGGCAACAGAGAACGTTTTTTTAGTAGAACATGTATCCAAGCACAAGAGGGGTGGTAATAGGACCTTAACTCTTAGAAAGCTAGAATACAAATACATCATCGATCTTGAAACCATGGTTCCACTTGGTTGGAATATGGATGAGGAACTCAAGGTATATTTAGAAAGAAATTAACCTATTTATAGACATGCTAGAAAGAGAGCACCTCCTTTTTTAGTTCTGTCTCTAATCTCCATGCAAATAATGTATTCTTAGCTGTATGGGCCCTTGCTCTTCGGTCAACGATTCCAGTAGCCAATGGACCAGTGATGGCTCCTCTATAGAAGGCAAAAGGGCTGTGATCCCCCAAACCATCACCCCTTACTGTGCATCTTAATGATTATACAATATATATTTTATGTAAAAACAAACTTGCACATTTGTTTACATGTAAAAGCTGCAAAATCACCTTGCACCAGAAGATGCTTCCCTGGTCATGAAGTGAGTGTCAAGGCCTAACCCAGTAAAGGTGAAGGGGGCACATGTCTCCACTCCCTGAGGTTTTAAAGGCCCTGGAGACCCCATCCTTTGGCGCCAGCTCCTCAGTGGTGTCCAGCGGAGCCTACCCCCAGGTCACCATTTCCTTGCACGCAAGAGCATGGGCAGGTAAAACTTGTCTGCTCCCACTAGGTTTTACATTGAAATTCATTAGTTAAAGTTATCGCAAGTCACCATTGCCCTTTTTAACCACTCGGCTGAGAATTGACATAAAGTGTCCCCAGGTAAGCCTTAGTATTATCAAAAACAAGTTCTATATCTTGGACATCATTTGAAAATGGAACGAAGAAGATGTCACAAGAAATATTCTTGACAACCAGAAAATTAATCCGCCAACTTCTCAGAGGGATGTCAGGATTTTGACAGGGGTGGGCTACTATTGTCAGTGGATTCCCAACTTTTCCCTAGTGGCCAAGCCTTTACAGAAGCTAACACACACAGATGTGTCTGATCCGGTACCTTGGTATAGCAGCTGCTTGGTTGCCTTCCTGTAGCAGTGAGGAAGTATCTGCTGTGCTCTGGCACTGGGAATGCCTGATTATAACAAAGCATTTCAGGTCTTCTGCATTGAGAGGTAAGCTGACCTCTCTCAGTGCTCGTACAGCTTCACAGAAACTCCCAACCACCAGTGGCCTATTTTTCTGCTACCCTTGATCCCATAGCTGCAGTGCTGCCTGGATGCCTTAAAACTGTGACAGTGGTAGGTGTAGCATAGAAAGGTGTGAGATTATTGTGATGGGTCATCCACTTGCTCTATTCAGGCCCCACTCTGTTGAGATATTTGTGAGTTGTACCCATACCCAATACTTGACAAACAGCTGCCTGACCAGATATTATTGATTCATACTGGCAGTGGAGAATGTCAAAAGGTGTGCTACCTGAACCCTAACACTGTCACCTCTTCCTGAAACTGAGGGTGAAGATGGGGAAATAGAGCATGACTGTTATGATGTCACTGAACTGTGCACCAAGCCAAGACCAGATATTCAAAATGAGCCACTGACTGAGTCCGATTTTGTACTGTTTGTTGATGGCTACTGCCTAAAAAAGTCTCATGCGTAATTGAAGCATCCTGGCTTCAAGGAGTGTTTTATGCACAAGTGGCTGAATTGATCGCTCTTACTAGGACATGCTGTGTTTCTGCACAGCTGAAAATGACAATTATAACTGATAGTCAGTGTGGCTTTGGTGTTGGTCACGACTTTGGGCAGTTATCGCCACAAAGGGAATTCATGACTTCCTCAGTTTCCCTTATATGTAATGATGAAGATGTAAGGAGACTGCTTGAAGCATTGCAGTTACTTGCCCAAATTGCAGTCATGAAATGTTTTGCCATCGCAGTGGAGATGACTATGTGACAGTCAGCAACAGATATGCTGACAAGGTTGCACAGTACTGTGCCCATGGTGCTTGTACATTTAACAGTGAATACTGTAATGAAGAGGAAGATGAGGCTAGTCACAACCTATTGTTAACCACAGCTGACACATGGGAGGAGGTTAAGAGGTTACAGGAAGAAGTGTCAGAGGCAGAACAGCAGAGTTGGGTCAGAGCAAGAAGTGTCAAAAGAGATGACGGCATTTGGATTTCAGGAGATGAAAGACTTGTGTTGCCAGATATTCTGTTGCTCCCAAAGTTGAAACATCACCATGGCCCGGATCATACAGTCAGGGATGCTATGGTCAGACAGTTTAGACAGACATGGTTTAACCCCAGATTTAAATTGATAGCTGAAGGATTGTGTCACAGATGGGTTGTGTGTCACCACATGAACGTAGGCAAAAGAACCGTAGTGACACTGAGCCACATAGGAGTGATCATGACAGTCTCACAGTAGCTAAATTCATACCACGGTTCGGCTTCCCGCCTTCGCTTAAGTCAGACGGAGGGACTCCTTTCAATAATGAGCTCCAGCAAATGTTGTGTGAAGCATTACAAGTGGAACAGAGACTACACTGCAATTATTAGCCGGAGGCTTCGGGAACCGTGGAACAAGTGAATGGTACACTGAAATGAAAAGGATGAAAGGATTGCCCTCTCATGAAATAATCATTGGCAGAGCAATGAGATTGACAGTTGTACCTGCAAATACACTTGTGAATATTACAGATGACAAGAATCCAAATTGCTGCAAAGGAATGGCTGATGTGGGGCATTCTGTGTCTCATCACTTATCAGGAGCAGTGTCATAACATAAGTGTCAGTGACTGGGTCCTGGTGAAGAAGCATATTCGGAAAACATGCCCGAAACCTCATTGATGTGGCCCTTATTAAGTCATTTTGGTGCAGACTACTGATGTCAAGTGCGGAGGTCTCCCCAACTGTATTCACAGCTGCTCATACTTGCAGAGTAGAGTGCACCTCTTGATTATGTGACAGCACCTCTCCCACAAGTGGCAGTTGTAACAGAGATAAATTGGGAGCATGTGAGACAAGGTGTAGGGGACAAACAAGAGTTTGAAACAGCACATGTTCTGACTGAGAGGGATCTTAAGTAGAGGCTGGAAAGTCTCATCCTGTGGTGTTGCCTGAACCAGATTCAGACCCTGATAAAGGGCCTAGTGCTATAGTAATGTGAGTGGGAGCTGAAGAACATTGGCCAAGAAGACAAGAGCGAGAGACAGTTTGCCGAGCAACGTGTGCCTCCCACCATTCCAGAGGATACTGAGGATTCTGACTTGAGTGACAGTGAGGTGAAGGGTTTGCACTCAGGAGATGAAAAAGAGCTAGAGTACCTTGTCGAAGGACATACCTTGCTGCAAAGGAAAGGGAGAGAGAGCTTTGGGACCTGAATGAGGAAAGTGCAATTCCAGCTAAACCTCCGTGAATATTGTGGCTGAACTTTGTTTTGACTTTACTTTGCTGGGCTGGCCTGCAGTTGCTGCTTTGGAGAGGAAAGGGACTGGACTTTGCTGTGTATCCTGCTTGTGAAGTTTCTCCAAGGACTTGTGTATGCTTGCCTTCTGTTAAGAAGCCTCAGAGCCAACAAAGAGTTCATCTGCAGCACACCTGAACTCCACTGCTGGGAGTTCTGACCTGCCAAAAGGTGCTAATTCCAGTTCCGGGCACTTGGAGGTTTTTCAAGATGCAAAAGTATACAAAAGACTTCAAAATCAATGCTTTCCCCTTTCAGCTCCTGCTTTTCTGATGCAGCACAGCTGTGTGGGAAAGTTTCTGCGCACCACCACCGTGCAGCTGAAGAAATGGACGCAGCACCTGCCCACACCCGAAGAAACCACTGCAGCCTAGTTCAGCACACCGCGTCTCCACAATCTGAGATCACTGCACCGACTCGGACTCAGGCCCTGCTGTGTGGCTGAAAGAATCAAAGCATTGTTGGAACTTGGCTGAAGAAATCGACGCAGCGCCTGGTTGCCACCGCCACATCGACCTCCAACGCATCCAGATTTCCATGCATCACACCTGTGCACCAAGCTTTCTACTGCATCACCTGCAGACCAGAATCGCATTGGATTTCAACGCATCACTTCCCCTCACAGTCCGGTTTTTACGCAACACTTCTTCTGAGTGCAGCAGAACTGACGCATCGCCTCTTCAGGGATTCAGGAACCGATGCATTGTTGTGTTTTCCAATGCTTCACTCCTCGGAGGTGTTTTTCATGTGTGGATTTTTGACACATCTAAAGGACTTTGTGTAAAATCACTGCATCCATAGAGTTCTATGGACAGAATTGCTTGAAACCTTTAAAAGTCATATTTAGAGTTCTGTATGTTGGATTTGTGTTGTTTTGGCAGTGTTTGGTTTAGTTAAAGATTATTCATTTTTCTAAACTGGTGTGGTGTTCATTTGTAGTGTTTTCAATGTGTTACTGTGTGTGTTATGAACAAATACTTAACACATTGCCTCTAAGATATGCCTGACTGCTCGTGCCAAGCTACCAGGGGGTGAGCATGGGTTAACCTGGGTGAGTATCTTCTGTACCCTGACTAGAAGGAAGAGTCCCTACTTGGAGAGAGTGTACACCACTGCTGACTAGAGACCCCATTTCTAACAATATATAATGTAACATATCCTATGGCACTCTTTCTGAGCTGTCATATAAATTGACCACTGCATATTCTTTCTAATAACTTTCACAGATAGAAAATTCCACATGACTGGGGAAAACACTGTATTTATTATTGTGCTAGAATGCGAAGTTCAAGTTATTTTCTATAGGGAGAATGTATTAAGAAAAACAGAAAACAGGCCGGAAATTTGTATGATGCTTCGCTAGTGGAATACACGCAGATGAAAAATCGAGGATAACAAATGATCCAGAAAAACTGTATGTAGGAAGCCTTGAATCAGGTGATTGCACTTTAGTTAGTTAAATTGGTAACAACTGTACTTCTTTCCTGAATAGAATTAAATAAATGTATTTTATACATAGGAGACTGGAATTACTGCTATACTCTCAAAATGTAGCCTGCCATGTATTCCACCTTGGGGTCATGTTTGTAATAGCATTAGCAGTAGGAATCGAAGACCCTCAAGGAATTTTCCTTCTTGTAAGGCTTGAAACAAACAGCAATCCATTGAATACAGCTACCTGGCTCCAATGCCATTAATGTTTTTTTCATCTTGAATTTCTGTGCTCTTTGTGACAATCACCATTTCAGAAAACATATGGGTTGTTTGTGAAGCTCGCTGGCCCTTTGGTGGTAAGTATCAGCACTGGCACAATGCCACGGGTAGGTCCTCAATGATGATATGACACAAACTGCACAAATGGACTCGCACGCTTATTTAGTTATTTGTTGAGTAACAGGTACATTTTTAGACACAGATGTGCAGCAAAGAATAAGTTACTTATCTTCGGTAACAATGTATCTGTAAGAGACATACATTAGTTATAGATTCCTTACCTTAGAATTACCCCCAGGCATCATACTGGATCCAGAGAAATTCTTTCTTAGAATTACCCCTGTACGTCGGTAGGTGGTGTTGGTCCACTCTGTGTCCGTTGTTGGCGTCGTGGCCGCTGGGGTGACGTTGAGGTGTCTACTTAGACACCGCCCCTGCGTGCTGACATCAGTTCTGACACGACTTTCCATGCCAGAAGCGCAGAGCCATGCAAAACACTGACCACTGGTGCACAAAACTATGGTCCTGGAAGGGAGCCCCTATCCCTAGAAGTCAGTTTGCAGAACAGGGAGGATGGGTGGGGCGGTAAGGAATCTATAAATAACGAATGTCTCGTACAGATGCATTGTTACCGAAGCTAAGTAACTTGTTCATCTTAAAGGGACCATTAGTTATAGATTCCTAAACCTTAGAATAGATACCCCAGCAATACCAACCCCGGAGGTGGGTCTGTGAACCAAGTTCACACCAGGAAGTTATGGAGACCAGATTAGAACAGCTGAAAAAGCTGTTTCTCTGAAATTGGCTGTCCAGACAGTAATGTTTGGTAAATGTGTGCAGGAATGCCAACGTGGCTGCCCGGCAGATGTCATAAAACGGAACTCCACGTCCCAAAGCAGTAGTGGCTGCCATCGCCCTGGAAGAGTGGGAGAGCAGTCCTACTGGAGGTTCCTTTTTAGCCAAAGAATAACCCATCGAGAGACGGTACACTTGTGTACTGCCTGTCCCTTTTTGGCGCCCATATAACCCATGGATAGTTGATCGTCCACCCGGAAATCTTTAGTGTGGTCAAGGTAGAAGGACCAGTTTGTCCGGATGAACAGTCAGAAAAAGAGGTTTGGAAGATAAGGCCTGAACCTCACTCACCCTGTGGGCAGAGGTGATGGCAAGCAAGAAAGCAGTCTTCAAAGTAAGGCGACGAAGAAGACAATTATGTAGTGGCTCAAAGGGAGCACACATACCATAAGTGAGGTCAAGATTCAAGTCCCGCTGGGGCATTACGAAAGGAGAAGGAGGAAAGAGATGAGTAATACCCTTCAGAAATCTGTTAACAATCAGGGCCTTGAAAAGAGAAGGCTGATCAGGAAGGTGAAGAAAGGCTGAAATGGCTGCAAGATAGCCCTTAAGAGTGCCCAGAGCAGAGCGCTGCTGGGCCAAAGAAAGAAGGAAGAGGAGAACCTCTGAAAGAGGGGCAGAAAGGGGATCCACAGCCTTTGCTGTGCACCATGCCACACATTTGTTCCATCTACAGGTGTATACCGTTTTAGTGGAGGGACGCCTCACTGCCAAGATGACATTACAGACTTCGGGAGGAAGGTCAAAAGCTGTCAACTGTCACCGCTCAATCTCCACACAAGGAGGTGGAGACTGGACAGGTTCGGGTGGAGGACTGTCCCGTGCTGCTGCGACAGAAGATCCTCCCAAAGAGGCAGTCTGATTGGAGGATCAATGGCCATACCCAAGAGCTCGGGGTACCAGACTCTTTGTGCCCAGTCCGGAGCCACAAGAATGACTTGGACCAAGTCACGCTTGATCTTCTTCAGCACTCTAGGCAGAAGTGATACAGGTGGAAAGGCGTACAGGAGGCCACAACTCTACTCCTGGCGAAAAGCGTCGATAAGCGAGTATCGCCTTAAAAAGTCCAATGTGCAGAACTGCTGACAGTGTGTGTTTTCTTCAGTGGCAAACAGATCTAACCAAGGCTCTCCCTACTGTTGAAAGAGAACTTGCACCACCTCTGAGAGAAGATGCCATTCGTGATCCATCATGCACCGGCGGCTGAGCTTGTCCGCCCTGGCGTTCGGAGAAAACCTGCCAGGTGTTGAACCACCAGGGATATGCCCTGATGTTCAAACCATGTCCAAAGGTGAAGAGCCTCTTGACAAAGGGTCCACAACCCCACCCCTCCCGGTTTGTTGCAATACCACATTGCGGTGATGTTGTCCATGTACACCTGCATTACTTTTCCTTTGACAGAAGGAAGAAATGCCTTCAGTGTAAGACGGATCACCTGGAACTCCAGAAGGTTGATGTGGAGCCCGGACTTCGTCGGAGACCAGAGGCCTCTGATCTCTGCCTCTCCCATGTGGCCGCCCCATCCCAAGAGAGAAGCATCTGTCACCACCGTGAACTCTGACTGTGGAAGGGAGAGGCATCTACCGCTGACCCAATCCTGGTTAGTGAGCCATCACTGTAACTGACATGCAGTCCCTTCCGAAATCTGGACGACATCGGAAAGATTCCCCTGATGCGCGCCCACTGGAACCTCAGGTCTCACTGCAGAGCCCATATATGCCACCTGGCATGATCCACTAGCAGGATGCAGGAGGCCATGAGGCCTAGCATTCTCAAAGTCATTCTCACTGAAACCTGGGATAGAGGCTGATACATCGGTATCATAGCCCGAATATCCCGGACTCGCTGCTTGGGAGGATAGACCCGAATCTCCGCTGTGTCCAGAATCTCTCAGATGAAAAGGAGCTTTTGGGAGGGAATCAGGTACGACTTTGGCACATTGACTGTGAACCCCAGCAAATGCAGGAGGTCCGCCATAGTCTGGAGGTGGGAGACGCCAGCCTTGGGAGAACTCGCCTTCAACAGCCAGTCGTCGAGATAGGGGAAGACTGGAGCCTCTGATCTGCGCAGATGAGCTGCGACCACCGCCATCCCTTTCGTGAACACCCGAGGGGCACTGTTAAGGCCAAAGGGGTGCACGGTAAACTGAAAATGCTCGTGGCCTACCGTGAACCGCAGGTAATGCCGATGAGCAGGCAAGAAGGATATGTGGGCAGACAAGACCTGAGCCAAGGTTAACATCTTGAACTTCTCCTTCCGGAAGAAGCGATTGACATCCCTGAGGTCTAAGATAGGACGCAGGCCTTTGTCCTTCTTGGGAACCAAGAAGTAGTGGGGGTAGCAACCACAACCTACTTCTGGCAAAGGGATGCATTTGATAGCTCTCTTGGCCAGGAGAGCGGTAACTTCCTGGTGGAGAAAGACCGAATGATCCTCCGACATGGGTTGGAGTGTTGGTGGCATGGAGGGAGGGGTAGTCTCCAAGGGGAGTAAGTAGCCCCTTCAGACTATCTGCAGAACTCACCTGTCTGACGTGATGTGCCAGTGGGAGAGGCAATGACAAATCCTGCTGCCCACTGGCAACTGGTGGGCCTGGGAGGTCAGAATAGGAAGGTTTGAAGGCTGCTCCAGAGGGAAACACACAAGATGATGGACGGAATGTTGCACATTGGCAAAACATTCACCCCCAGTCACAGACCTGGGTTTAATCCATCGTTATTTTGCTCACCACGCCACCCCAGTTCAGACATGGCCAAATGCAAATCAGTCTTGCCTCTGTGCCTCATAGGAAGAGTCCAGCCCGAACTGCCTAGCCATGTCTTCCCTGGACCGCACAAGCATCCCAGGACCGGTTTCGGGGTTTCACCCCTCTTCAGCCAGGATAGCTTGACTCCAGTGGCGTAGTGAGCACGGGACCCACGTCTGGGCATACCCTTCCCACATAGAGCGAACAGCAAAACACACAAGATGATGGACGGAATGTTGCACATTGCCAAAACATTCACCCCCAGTCACAGATCTGGGTTTAATCCATCGTTATTTTGCTCACCACGCCACCCCAGTTCAGACATGGCCATATGCAAATCAGTCTTGACCCTGTGCCTCATGGTAACAGTCCAGCCCGAACTGCCAAGCCATGTCTTCCCTGGACCAGAATCAAGCATCCTAGGACCAGTTTCGGGGTTTCACCCCTCTTCAGCCAGGATAGCTTGACTCCAGTGGCGTAGTGAGCATGGGACCCATGTCTGGGCATACCTTTCCCACATAGGGCGAACATCAAAACACACATGATGATGGACGGAATGTTGCACATTGGCAAAACATTGACCCCCAGACACAGATCTGGGTTTAATCCATCGTTACTTTGCTCACCACGCCACCCCAGTTCAGCCTTGGGAGAACTCGCCTTCAACAGCCAATCGTCGACATAGGGGAAGACTGGAGCCCCTGATCTGCGCAGATGAGCTGCGACCACCGCCATCCCTTTCGTGAACCTTCAAGGGGCGCTGTTAAGGCCAAAGGGGAGCACAGTAGACTGAAAATGCTCGTGGCCTACCGTGAACCGCAGGTAACTCCGATGGGCAGGCAAGATGGGGATGTGAAAGTAAGCGTCCTGCAAGTCCAACGCTACCATTCAGTCTCCGCGGTCGCGGGCAGACAAGACCTGAGCCAAGGTTAAAATCTTGAACTTCTCCTTCCGGAGGAAGCGGTTGACATCCCTGTTGGTGGCATGGAGGGAGGGGTAGTCTCCAAGAGGAGTAAGTAGCCCCTGCGGACTATCTGCAGAACTCACCTGTCTGACGTGATGTGCCAGTGGGAGAGGCGATGACAAATTCTGCCGCCCACTGGCAACTGGTGGGCCTGGAAGGTCGGAATAGGAAGGTTTGAAGGCTGCTCCAGAGGGGGCTTTGGTGGACTGGCCCGCCCATTGGCCCCCAGACTTCAACAGTGGGACCCACGCCACCGACCACACAAAGGCTGGGTAGCCTGCATGGCTCCGTGGCTCTGGGCGGATCGTGGTGGGGCACCACTTCTGTAGCCACGAAAGAGGTGAAAGGCAGACTGCATGGAGTGAGAAGTTGCTGCGAGGCCTAAGGATCTGGCCATGTACTTGAAGCTCTCAAGCGCGTTGACTGCCTTGTCACCAAACAGGCAACGGCCATCAAAGGGCATGTGCAAAAGGGTAGATTGGTCATCCCCGGAGCAGCCAGATGTTCTCAGCCAGGCGTAGCGTCTCAGGGTTACCGATGTATAAACCGTTCTACCCAGCGAGTCGGCGGTATCCAGCCCACAGTGGATGGTGAACCTTGCTGTGTCTCAACCCTCAGCAACGGCGCCGCTCAGCACGGCACGAGCCTCCTCCGGGCACTGTGGCAGCACTTATGCAGCCATATCCCACACCGTGTGTGTGCAACAGCCCAATAGACATGCAGTGTTCACTGACTGCAGTCCTAAGCTGGCGGGAGAAAACATCTTCCCAAGATGGTCTAGATTCTTGGATTCCCTATCTGGGGGAGCAGTAGGGAATGCACCCTTAGAGGATGAGGCTTTGACCACCAAGCTCTCTGAGTAGTGTACTGGGTGAGGAAAAGTGGGTTGCCCAGGGCCGGGCAGTGGCGTCGAGCAATCATCCTGCCCACAGGAGCCCCAGTGCTGGGCTTGGACCAAGTGAACAGAAGGATGTCAGTGAGGGCCTCATTAAAAGGCAGCAGGGGCTCTGAAGAGGCCGCTGCCGGCTGAAGCACCTCAGTCAGGAAGTTGGTCCTGACAGCCACCATAAGAAGCTCAAGGCCCAAGGCCTCAGCCTTCCTACCCAGCACCACTGTGTAAGAAGCTCCCTCCTCCATAGCCAAGGTAGGGGTGGGAAAGGATACCAAGGTCTGGGGAAGTATCCAGACCACTGGCATCACCCAACTCCTTTTCTCAGTCTGGCTCTTCAAGTTAGTCTGCTAAAGGGTCAATAGACCCCTCCCAGTCCTCCTCACCTTCCTCTGGCTGCCACTTAGGGCGGTAGGGTATGCCAGGGATGAGCAGCGGTACAAAAGTACCCCCGGGGCCGATACCCACATTAAATGACATCCGGCTCTGTGTCCATGTCGGGGGTGAGGCTGGGGTCGATGCTGGTTGGGGGCACAACCGGTGTCGGGGCGTTGCCACTGGAATCGGCGCCGGGTAAGGTACCGTGAGGTCGACCGGCACCGATTCAGTTTCGGGCCCGGATCCCTGGGGACCATGCAGTACCAGGGTCAGAGCTACCGCCATCGAAGGCCTAGGGCACCCAATGGAGTCCGTGGGGCCCGAAGGCATGCTGCCCACAGATGATGTGCAGCGCTACGTAAAATTGATAAAGCCGGGCAGGGGATGCTCTGGCTCCGGGAAAGGGAGGGAAGCACGGCACCATCCCAGTGGGCTCCGAGGAAGGAGCCGAAGAGCGATGACACTCCGGGTCCCATTTCGCATCGGCAACGGATGGGGAGAAGGAGAAGAGCGACAATGCTTTTTCGCCTTCTTCTTGTGCTTCGACTTCCCGGAGGAGTGCGAAGACTTCGAAGAGGAATGGTGATGACTCTGTGACCGGACCTACGACCTTCCTCTTGACGGGGACCTCGAGAGGCACGGAGCGGACTGCCGGGCCTCCAAAAGCTTTGGGGACCGCTCCCGCAAAGACTTCGGGTTCATGGCCCGGCAGTCGGAGCACGACTTCGGACCGTCGTTGCTATCCAGGCACCAAAGGCACACAAGGTGCGGATCGGTGACCCACATCAACTTGTGACAGGTGTTACAGGGCCTGGAGCCAGTCCGACGATGGGACATCCCTCCTGCTACCAGGAGTTCGAAGACTCAAAAAAGAGGTTGACAAAAGTCAAAAAAGATTCAGTCAAAATGTGACTAAAGGGCACGCTCTCTCCAGATCTGCGCTGGCTGGTGCAGAAAAAGAAAGAGCTGACGTCAGCGCCCAGGGGCAGCGTCTAAGTAGACACCACAACTTCATCCTGGCGACCACAACACCAACAAGTGGAGTCAATCCACACCGCCTACTGATGCGCAGGGGTACTGCTGAGAAAAAGAAATTCTGGATCCAGTCGGACGCCTGGCTCTGGGTAGTTCTAAGGTAAGGAATCTATAACTAATGGTCTCTTTCTGATATAGCATTTCTAATTTTTTCGGCCACCTCTGCCGTCCGTTAGTTTTTATTTAACTATGAAAAAGGCATCTCAGAACTTTGAGATATGTGAAGTATTTTCAATGTGATTCTCTGTCCTCGTAGATTGTTCAGAACCAATTGGAGCTGTTATCATTTTTTAATTGGGAGGTCAGTGTGAGGGGATCTTCTCAGTAGAACAGAATGAAAACTTTTTTTGAATAGAAGCAAATTTTTTTTAAAGTAGTAGGCACAATCATTGGCACATGCTTGGGGTGTGCCACAACATGGCACAGGTGTGCTGGTTCAAAATATATTGATCTGACAAACAAAGTATGGGGAGGTTGTATGCATTGGAGCAGAGCAATTTAGACTCCACCCTCACAGGTCAGAGAAATGCTCTTATGTACCTACATGTGACACTACTTATTGTGTGCCTTAACGTTATTAACACGTGTGCACATTTAAACGCAATAATTAAATGTATTTACAATAGAAACTAGAGTTTTATAAACGGGTGCACTGATGTTCAGTTTAACATGAAGACATGCATTCTGTATTCAGGTTTGCATTTATTCTTTAAGTCACATTTGCTTTTGGTCTTGAGTTGCATGTGCAGAAGTATAACCAAGTATTTGAAGTGCACGTTTAAATGTTAGGTTAAAGAAAGCTAGAGTAAAGGCCTTCATTTTGATATGTATTTTGCTTGGTTAGGGTGTTCTTTCTTTTGGCGAAGCCTTCTCATGATTTCATTAGCTAGTGAAAAGTATTGTTGTCTGTACTAGTTTCTTGATAACAAGGCCTGAGAAGAGAAATCTTGGCAAGAAATGAGAAGACCTAATGGACAGATGAAGCCTCCAAGTCATTGTGTATCATGAACAGAGAGTGTTCAAGGTTTCAATAACTGTCCAAGTTCTGTGGGATGGTGAAGTCTGGTAATGTCGCAAACACAAACCATAAGAAGTGTAATTATTGGTTCCTGGTGGTGTGGAAAGAGGTATGGTTGTTGTTGAAGTTTACTGAATTTAATTAGTGTTCTTACTGTTAGAAGTTAGAGCAGATTCCCTTAAACTTTGAGAAGTACAGCCCTCTCTGCTTCCTTTATTCTTAAAAGTGTAAAGTTTTGTGCTAAACACTTATTCCAATTCTGTAAGATTTCTACTACAGTCTTTACTATGCTGACACCTTCTCGCACTTCAGTATTTCCTTGAGACCCTATCCTATCCTATGAACAATCCTTATTCTAAACGTAATGCCAAGATCAGATGACTTTAGAACGTACTCACGTTTCAAAGAGAGAATTGGAGTTTCTTTAAGGAACACTTATTCCTATTTCTCCGTTTTAGTTTTTCTGTGGCTGTGTTTATTTCATATCTTATTCTACTGAGACTCAACCTATTGCCATATTTCAGTTTACCAGCCGTAATCCTGTATCTTTTTTAATATTCTCTTGATATGCATATATAATGGTCTGATGATTAATTGGCAATAAAACTATTTAACTTCAATAACTAGTTCCTGGTCCTTATTGTTGGACCAAATGGGCATCACGAAAGATGAATTGTTTTATTATTGCTCACTCTCTTTGTGTCTCACTCATCTTAAAAAGGTCCATCAGATAAGAGATTGCAAATCATGCAATCATGCACCTGCTCGCTTTCACATTATCCATTCTTTTATTGTTTATAAAATATAGTTGCATCATAAATTTGAGATATTGGCTTTGTAGTCTTAATCTCTGAATGAAGACCCATGGAAGCCCAAACAAAACACGCTACTGAATCTAGCAAAAGTAATGTATTACAAATCAGAGTTGGAGCAGCCTATGTTTTGCAGCAGACACATAAAAACAGGGGCCAGATTTATCATTGCATGGCATGGTGTCCAAAGGAATACTTTAGTCAGATTTACCAAGCAATGCAAGGTCACATTACGTGGCCCTGTGTTCCTTGGTAAATCTGGAGTACCACAAGGCAGCGCAAGTTGCTGGCTTGTGTTACTCTGCCCTGGGAAGGTGGAGCATGGGTCTTACCACGCATCCACCGATGTATTTTGGCACATTCCCAGATTAATAAACACTGGTAATTTCAGCATATATTGTCGTACACCTAATGAACAAGGATGCAACATACAGATAATAAACAAACTATCAGGCCAAGTTCATTATAATATATGAACAACCATTATGCAAGTATGTAAGATGATAGATATACTTCAAGTCGTATTCATTGAGGCACGGGAGCGCACAGCAGTTTGAAGAAAGTGACTAACTCTGTGAATTAAGTCATCATTGCTTAGTGTCCGCAAAGTTCTAAAGGCCTCATTGAAATCTGTCAGGGCATTGGCTTTAAAATAAGGAATGAGAAAGTGTTTGGTGTATTTTTTGTAGAAACCGCAAAACAGAGTAAAATGCATCAAACTTTGCTTACCACCCTGGTTACATGGACAGGGTAGATTTCTTAAATTATAGGAGTAACCTAAGGGGAAGCAAAGTAGGTTTACAACGCTCCCATCCCTAAATCTAAACAACAAACTCCTGTTCCATCTGCCCAGTTCCTTACACAAATAACCTTGGGGCTTGTTAGGTGGCCTAGTACAGAGCTCTTGTATGTGTAAGTACCCAAGGATGGCTGGCTTTCTAAATTCAATGTTTTCTCTGTTCGATCGGTACAGATCGAATAAGGCCCTTTTCACTGTGAGCTTATGCGATGGGTTTATTGTTTCAGGTGCGGAGAAAAGATGCCCCATTTCCACACTTTCTAAACTCGTCTGTACCGCTTTAAGCCAAGGAATATAGTTTGCCCGCTCACATTTCAAACAATCTAAGATTATGTCGCGGGTCAATGAGGCAGCTTGATTACGCCAGATTTTTAACCAAAACAAAGCGGGTCTTGATTTTATAAAATCCTCTATGTAAGGCAGGTTCAGTTCACTGTGACATACGTATGACGGGGCCGAAATGACCCCCCCCAGTACCTTCCTACAGAATTTGTTTTCTTCTATCTGGATATTGGTGCAGCTCGAGTAACCCCACACCTCGGCACCATAAGTACCTGTCGGGACGCACTGGGTTTTGTAGATTTGTAAAAGTGATGAGGTGAACTCTGCGTGTCTTGGTTGGCGTAAGGTAATTAAGGAGTTAATGGCTTTACCCAGTTTGTTCCTCCCTCTGGCAACATGTGGTTGCCAGGATCCAAAATTGGAGAACAGCAGGCCCAAATAAGGGAAAGTGCAAGTGCTGTCTAAAATGTTATTCCCAGACATTATGTGACGAATTTTATGTTTCCTTGGCCCGCAAGACATTATATAAGATTTTTTGAAATTTGTGCATAAGTCGAGATCGGCCATAAAAGAAACAAAGCCTGAGATTAAAGTGCGAAGTGCATTAGGTGTACGGCCTATAAGTACTGCATCGTCGGCGTAAAGAAGTACGGGTAAAGAATTGCCATTGACGAGCGGGACATCAGTAGTTAGTTTATCTAGAGATGAGTTTAATTCATTTATATATAAAATAAAAAGCAGGGGAGCCAGGACGCAACCCTGTCTTACCCCCCTTCCAATTAAAATCTCGTCCGAAACCTCACCATCGTTGTTAATGCGAAAACGGGCTTTTAGATCTCTGTGTAAATAAGCCAAAAATTGGACCAGAGATTCATCTAGACCATAGCTCAGCAAGGCTATCCATAAACGAGATTGGTTTACAAAATCAAAAGCAGAGCTTAAGTCCATAAAACCTAGGTAGAGTGGGGATTTTTTTGCTATAATATATTTATCTATAACTAGGTTTAGGTTCAGGCACTGCTCAACCGTCCCTACATTGTTTCTAAAGCCTAACTGGCAAGGGTGTAAGATTTTGTTTTCCTCTGCCCAAGTACTGATCTTATTAAAAATAACCCTGCCCAAAATCTTGAGTGTATTGTTTATATATTTTAATGATGTATTTTATGGAGCTTTTGATGTGAACAAAACGGATTTGGAATGTATGAAATAACTTGTATGTACTTTTATGGATGTTTTAAATATATCCGAATAAAGATCATTTGAATTTGAATTGAAAGACTGGTAATCCATGGGTCAAAATGCTATGCCTTCCCAGGGGAGGTGCAGCTAGAGAAATACCTTTTTGTATCCTCGCTGTTTCCTTTTTCTAAGTGTGCAGCACATTTAGGAAGAGGTAAAAACGTCTATCGATTGTTTTTGTGCAGTAATGTGTCCCTTTCTGCACCAAAACAACTCTGCCTACAACAAAGGCAGCCTTGCAGCATGGTACAAGGTTGCTTATGTTGGTGCTAGTCAGCAGATTGAGCTCCTGCACAGGTAGAGATTTGCCACATATTGATAATTATGGCTTATTCCTGCTGTCTTCCTTTCATGCAGCACAGCAAGTTCTCTTGCTGCATTGTGTTGCATGAAATATTAAATAATCTCGCCCTAGGGGTGTGCAAAAGTTGGGCAATTTTCATTTGCGTAACTACATAAAGTGTCAGGCAAATTACACATAATTATGCATAATCATGCAAAATGGAAGAAAGCCAGCATTGGGCAATATATTTTTCACAAAATAATTTTTGTGTCGATTTGGATGTGAGGACACATTTCTGGTTAAGAAATAGCAGAAAAACACAAGTGCCACAAACAGCAGCCACTTGTGTTCTGGTTGTTCACGTTGTTCCTGTGAGCTAAACTATTGCTGCAAATGACACACAATTGCATTATGTCACGTAATCTTGTAACTTTCGGAAATTTTGAATAAAAAGGGCAACAACAAATTACACGCAATTACACCACTGTAACGGAAATTTTGCCAGAGCCTACTACAAACCCTATTTTTCTCCAGGAAGAAAACAGCAAATATGCTGAGAGCCATCCTATAACAGCGAAATACTTGGTAGTCTATAGTTACAGATATTTCCTACATTTTTAAGCTGTTAATAGGATCTGCCATGTCCCTTATAGTCTTCCAATGTAGGTCAGAGATATCTTGCTTATGGAGCTCAGTTAGAAAACTCATGACCCTTTTATTGGCTTTATAGTTTTATTTCTTTCAACTGCATAAGCTGTATGTATATGTACCAAAAATATATTTTCCCACTTGAAATGTTTTCTGGGACTATAACTATTGTGCATCAATTCATATTTGTTATTAGCAACATAAGCATGAGTTTGGGAAAATATATAGAGCTCAATTCACAAAAGTTTTTATAAGTATGGGAAGTGGTACTACAGGTGTAATCTTTTATGTAATATTAGATGCTTTTGTGAACCGGCCCAGAAACATACAACTCGCTATGAGTAAATGTAAAAATGGGAGCAGTCCTCTTTATGTGAACTAAATGTATATGAATGTTCCCTGAATATTCCCATGTCAGATTTTTGGGGGGGAAATTAAGTAAGGCATGTTGGAGTACTTTAAAGAGTACCAAAAGAGTATTACTTTATGTACTCCAAAATACTGTGGGAATAGGCCTCTTAACAGAGGGGTTACACGTAACATCATAGAAAACAAGAGCACAGCCATCTATGGTGTCACATAGAAACCTATTGTAGAAAACACCACATTATTGGCAACTACTTATCTACAATGTTATACTGTCTCATATAGCACATCCTTTTGAATATTTAACTAAAAATAGATACCACTAGTGTAATGTCTACATTCAGGAAATATTTTAACTTTGCCTGAGAAGTAGGGCAAATGTTAGAACTTTGTCAATGACAAAGCTGGACAATGTTTCCCAATTTAACCATACTTTACCTGGGCTGAAGTGAAGTTATCTATGACAAATACAACTCAGGATTCAGTGCTCTTGGCAGGACATAATGTAGCAGAAAAGCCTGTTATCCTACTGATGGTACATGGCAAGCACATGCTCGCAGGCATGGGTGCAGGGAGGGCAAGGCAGGAAATGTCAGGGCAGGAGTGTGTCAGGGTGCCCCTAAAGTGACAGCTCCATTGGAGTTATGCAGTGGTAATGCTCAGAACGGGACATTGTGGGTAAGGGCGGCATTCCACACGGTGGTGGCTAAAACCATGGGCATAAATATCTGCTAATACGTGCTAGTTCATCTACTGCTCCTCAGACCAATAATCATTGCTCAAAGCCGCAAACAGCCACTAAGTTTCCTTCTTTCTATTGAAATTTCAGCTGCACAACTTTGCACACCGTGGTCCTTCCACCGTTCCACACCACTCTGTGAGCTGCCCATTCTCCAATCCATCAACAATGTCAAATAATGCTTGTTGCCCTGCCTTTGCACTATCCCTTCAGAGATTCCCCTAAAAAAAGTCAAACATACCTTTTGTCATGCCACCTTATCCCACTAGCATCAGAACCCCTCAACCACTCTGAAAGCAAACAATTGCACCTGAGTGCTAACACCCATATCTAGTTTTTCTCTTAGCGTTTTTTACAGTAGCCTTTCCAAGGGCCTTGTTCGTAAGCATGCACCATACTGGCTGACTGCAGCTCTATCTAGAGGTGGGCAAACCACTGAAAGGGCGAGCCAGGTTCGAGCCTCAAGCTGGCTCTGGCTCAGCTCAAGGTCCCCTTGGAACCTTGAGCCCATAATGAGCCCAGCTTTTATGTAGCTCCTGTCTTACAACCTCGCTCTACCCTCATGCACAAAGAGGTAAAAATAAACCATTAACATTTGAGGTAAAAAGGAGAGACAAATAAACACCAATAGTGGCCTGATGGAACAAAGTGAAATCAGAAAACCAGGATTAATCGCAGCTTCCCTGCTTAAGCAAATTGTTTGATCTTAGGCAAATATTTTCTTTTATCGATCCTCCCTTGTCTTCACTATGACATTGAAAGTTCCTTCAAATACATGAGTTAAAAATTCCTGATGTACAAAAACCTATTGTGTGTGATTAAACTAAAATATTGCTCTATTTATAAGAATCTGGGCCACACAAAGAGTTCACATGACAATTGTCCTGCCTCTTAGTTCACTAATAGCACTGTCACCAGGTTGAGGGGCAGCAATGGTTCTGAGTTCATCTTTAAAAATCTATCACTTTAATAAGTACTTCTCCGTGCAGTTCAATAATGTGATGTATCATTGTCAAAAATTCCACTTGTTACAGAAAGGCATTTTTTAACAATTTTGAAGAAACTTTATCATATTTTGCATTATGGTTGTTGTATGGCTTACATGGCAAACATGTTCAGGGCTTGGCTCGTGCATGGGATTTAACATCCAAGCCAGACCCCTGCCTTGGGTGTGGCTCATCGCAAAGTGTTAATTTGTTAGCTTCTCCACCTCTAGCACGATTAAATCTATGGTCAGAACTGTGAGAACCATAATGACAGTTGTTCTGAATGAGTCATTTTCAGCAAAAAGTGAAATCTCCTATTTACTACCGGTTTTCCCAAGATCAATGGCAGGTAGGGGCCATTGCTTTGTGGTTAAACTGACCGTCATCTGCAATACTGTTGTGGATACCTGAGAGAAGACTGGGCAGAAGACAGACCACAATTCATCATCCCAAAGTTGCTTCAAGATTCCCTTTAATTAAATGGCATGAACAACACCCACAATTCGTCAGATCCAAACCTAGGGATATATGTACAAGAACAGTTGCTAACTAGCGTTAGCCCTGTTTGCGATGTATTTACAATACGTTGCTACATGGCGATAGTTTCAGGTAGCCACGGTGAAAACTGCCGCTAACACTCGCATGAAGGCGATACAAATTCTGACATTAGCGTGGGAAAACTGACGAGACACCAATTTGCGGGCAAAAAACTCATGCTAGTCAGCAGAACTTTACCTTTACTGCCTCTAGAGGCAGAAATAGCCAATAAGTCCACCTCCAATTAAAATATAAAAGAAAAACAATGGAATGCAGAATAGAGCAGGCAAGGACAAGTGCAGCACAGATCAACATCCTCCCCAAACCCCCCCAACAGCCAGGATGACCAGCCAGAGTCCCAGGGAAGGAGGAAATGTAGAATCAGGGCTACATATATGAAAAGAGGCGCATCGCTGGGGAAAACCTGTGATACAATATTTTTTATATAGCCCTCCTTGCAACACCATGGCAGTCAAAACCTTGAAAGCCTGGGCAGTCCTTTGTGTCTTAGGAATATGGCCCCCCTATGTTTTATGTAAAATAGCACCCAATGAGTGCGGCATTTGAGAAAACCTGTTGGACACCATACCAGCAAATTTAACAAGGGGTTTTGCAATGATCTTTAAACCACCTATAGGGTGTTCTGACTGATGTTTTTCATGTGTTCATGTTACTTCGGGACTTTTCACTCCAGCCTGGCTATGCAATGATGCATGCCCCTCTCTTCAACTTCCAATAAATAGCCTAAGCATGTTGTCAAGCTGGTATGCAATAAAGTGTGATGTTCTTATCTGTGTTTCAGGTCAAAGTCTGTGAAAAATATGCTAAACATGCTCTACGGTCGTCTAGCTTTTTCTTTTAATTTCTGATTAGAGACAGCAAAAACCATTAAGTATCCATGAGTAAATCAATGATGATGTCAGGAGAAACCAAACATAGTGCAGAATGATCAGCTGAACCTCTTAAGTATGACATGCATGAGATATACATTAGGCAAAATAATTTAAAAAAAAAGTAAATATAACAAAGGAAGTATAACTGATCATATCAGTATATTCTACTGATGTCAACATGGTACGAAGAATGTAAAAGTGTCAATCAAACTTATTCCGTGAGATAGGAAAGAGTAAGAATTTCCTTGCTAAAATAATAATTTCATTTAATTGTCTGTGGGATAAGTATTGTTAAATGCTGGTAGTACCTGTGCCAGAGCAAACTGATTTTTTTAATGCACTGGAAAAGATGAAGGAAGTTAACATGGATTTATTTCCCCTGTCATGGGTTTGATGAAATGTGACATTACAGATGGGTGTTTTTTTGAGAAACATGTAATTGAGACCAGAGGTCTTACCTTTTCTATTACTGCTGACCCATATAAAGAAACTCGAAGCTCGTTTCAGAAAGTTTTTATTGAAAGGTGAGAAGCCTAGAGTAGTAATGAAACATTTGATATTAGTAATATGGATCCGGCTTGGGGAAACCAAATAATAAACATTGTTTGGGCATCAAATGTTGAGTGGGCTTGGGCATGGCTTTTGGACTACTAAAAACATGAGTTTGACTAGAAGCGATATGGGGTAGCTCATATGAGGAGATGCAGCAAATTGTAAAATATCAACATTTTCAACTTGTGTCACTATGACAATTGTGATAAGGAGAGACATCTTATAAACAACTCAGTAACTGAATTACATAGATGCATGCCCCTTTGCTAAATCATGTATGTTTGGCAGAAGTAACACAATTCAAATTCCTGGCCTGGAAAAAGCTAAAATTGCTTGTAGGCATGCTTAAGAGCAGCAATATTGAGGTCCTTTTTTAATATTGGCTTCCATATCATCATTAAGTCAGTTGCAGTCAAGTAAAATTAGAGCTCGCCGTGAGATGTCATTGATGTGTGAGGTCTTTCACAATGCTTTGGTGAAAGCAATGTATGGCTTGCAATTTTTATCTGTTTAGGTTTTGTGACAAACCTAACCATCATTCCTTCAACCGAAGTTTATTTCTGGAATTTCTATGGTTTTTATTCAACATAGTATAATGTGTGTAGAAAATCTTAATATTCCTTATTGAAGGCTTTTCAGATGGCGTCATGCATTTTTTAATGACATAATGTGCCGCTACCTCTAAAGATGACTTGTCTATAGGCAAGGCAATGCATCGGCATTTGTGAGATATCTGTATGTAGTGTGCACATGGTATGGCCTTTGGCCTGCCACTAAACATCATATGCAAGGTCATAAGGAATTTAGGGCATGATTTGCTATCATTCATATTATGGACTGTACATATTGTACAGAATTCCTTAATGTAAATTAAAAAAACCCTTAGAAATTCAATGAAAAAAACAAAGGTTAAAGGGGCATTATAATTTGGTGAACATGTCAGTTAAATCCTACTGTTTTAAACAAACAAAACCACTGAAATTCACCAGGTATAGTTATCTCAAGTAATATAACTCGTGCCCTACATTTTCTTAAAAAGCAAAGCTAGGGTGAGCTGTCATTCATGTTCCTCTACCTACACAGGACTATAAATTAACCTTAGCTATACCCTAAATGTATCCCTAAATAGCTACTGCACAAAGGTCCACACACACAGTAACAGTTGGTACTGTGGAATCCATAGACAAAAGATTTATTAGATTGTTTTCAAAGTTGGATCTGCATTAAAAATCTGCACATTTATTTTAAGCTTTGAAGCTTGCATGAAGATTGGTCATGATTTAAAAGCTGCCCTTCCCTGTTAAATTCACATGAGGAATTATTGGTAAGTGAGAACACAAATAAAGTACTCCTAATCAGTTTACACGCAAGGATACTGGCCACAGGATGTGATCAGAAGCAGGTCCTTTGCCCACTGATTACAAGGCATTGCCAAATGCTTTGCTAAGTGAGTAATCAAGTACTATTGTAAAGGTTATCAGTGAAGAGCACACCTTTTGCCTAGAAGCTTACTGGCATATCCATAGGGCTAGGAGTACTGCATACAGTACACATTTTGGGTGGCCAAAGAACGTTTCTCCTAGGACCAGGAAGCAGCATCGTGGTAACTGGGAGACTGATCACTTTAATATGGACACAGTGTGGACCTAGCCCTGCACTCAGTATGTTGGGCATGACTGAAGGCTGTGTCCAGCAGTTATGTAGGGTAGTTGAACTGTGATTAGAGCAATCTTACAGACTATGCCCTGTGTCCACTGCTCATGCAGCAAATCTGCAGTCTGTATTGGAATTTGGTACTTGCTACATGATCAACAGTGGGAAGGGCTTAGGTTTCGGTCTCATGCCAATGCATACTGGGCTGGGAGATTGTATGAATGTTATGGACCAACACCATGCATTGAATTTGGATCTACAGGGACCTGGCCAGTGTTCACTTGTGGTGAGAAACCAAAACCAAAATGTACATCCTGTACCGAAAGTCCATGGTTATGCTGAAGCCTATGTCCATGGGCACTGGGTGTGTGGCAGCGGGGACAAAGCATTGCTGGCATCCAACCTATGACTATTCTCTGCTGAGTAAGGCATAATGCTGAGTACTGAGGGCAAGGGTGTGCTGTTTCATACAATACATCATTAAAATATTAACCCAAATCAGTAAAAAATACATTATGGTTAGGTATTAATTTCAAGTACTTCTCTAGGTTATTACAGCAGACTTACTTTCATTCTTAATCTACCTTCAAGCCACTTTCCGAGATCAAACCTAAGTGGACCAATTTTGTTCCTTTAGATACATTCAAAATGTTAATTAAAGAAATACATACGCTTCTTTGTGATTTCTTTGATTTCTAGTCTCTTAGTGGGTTAGGCTACTCCACCGCACAGATGGCTTAGATCAGCAGCAATAAAGATGAACTGCGTTTTATTTTGTTACATTTATGGCCTGTCATGTTTTTTGGTTTGTTAGTTTAACTTTTAGTTGCACAGATGTAAGTAGTTGAAATGATTTCACTACCCTGCCAGAATATTTGAAATTTTTTTTTTTAGAGGTTCTAAGATATTCAATTGTTTTAATTTGGCCATTGCTGTCGCGTTTTTTCTGAGTATGTATTTTTTGTGGAAAATATTAATAATAAATAGTTTTATGTTGAAACCAATCCACAAATGCTGAATTAACATGATACACTCACAGCAATTTTAATATGATGTTTAGAAATGCATTTTTTAGCATATTGCATGTTCCACATTTATATGAAACTGCCATCTTGCATAACATGGTTTCTGATCTGATGCTAATCTGTCATTCACTCCTGGTCTTCCCCCTTCCCCTCCCATCTCGCCCCCTATATTATTTTAAACATAACTGGATGGCAATAACATGAAAGATGCTGGATACCAACAAAAATGTGATAGTTCTTATGTAGTTAGATAATGACCTGTAGTTTTCTGACCTGCCAAAAGAATTGTTACTTATGAGCATGCCTTGATAATTCTGCTTTTCTCAAATTTGTTATGCAAGAATTGTGTATAAGAACTCCTTGATTTTGGGAGTGAGACAGATTTTAGAAGCCTTTCCATTTCTACAAGCTGTTCGGTTTATTTAAGACATTGCTGTACATTTGGGAGGTAAAATCATTTTCTGATTCTACCCCTTCTGTTTAATGCTGCATTTAAGCCTTCGTGGCATTTATTCTGTACTGTTTCATTACAGAGCTTTTTTAATAAAACCCTTACATTTTTCTTTGACCTGAACTCATTTATTGAGTGATCCCAGTTACTTATGATTATTACTCTGCTAAATTGAAATGGGGAAGGAGAACCCTCTGAGGTAAAATGTTGGGTGATCTGAAATCTGGGGTGATCTTGAATATTGTGGTACGTTCTGCTTCCAGAATATATTTTCTTAGGTCAATCAGTAGGATGAGGATATTTTGGTTCACACCTTGTTCTTTTTTCATGCTAACATAACCTTAGATATTCCAGCTTTTTGACAGTTAAGTAACATGGTTGAGTTGAGACCCTCAGGAGTATGAGAATGTTGCAAAGTAGTCACTTCAAAATCATACACTGCCAAAATGACACTTCTAAAGAAAATATTTGAAACGTTATTTTCTTCGAAATACTACAATTTTGAAAATCCTTTTTAAAATAAAAGAATAAAACACATTTACAGGAAAAAAGAGCACTTCACATCACAACTGACAAACAGCAGTAAAGAGGAACCAGGCAGACAAGGAAGGAAGAGTGGTATGAGGAGTATGCCTATGAGGAAAGACATTGAAGTGTACGGGCAACAGGGAGTATCAACCAATTTAGAATAAAAGATTTTAAAAAGTAGAAAATAGTTAATGAAAAAGACTAAACAAATTAGAGTTCATAAAATGTTTAAGCATATAGCTTTTCTTTAAAGTACCCATCATCTGCTGCAGACATATTTTCTTGCTCATACTAACTTTGACTTCCAGATGTGCCTGTTTCTAGAGGTAAGTCATGTTTGTCTTGGCACAAAAGATATCAAATTTGCAAAACAGCTTGCTCAGCTGAAACCATTTAACTTTTTGCTACTTGTAAAATCCATTCACTCATTTTCATGAGCTCATCTAGGCACCGAATCTGCCTTAATAAAATCAACTGAGAAGAGTAGATCCATAGTCGATGAAGGTGGGAATACTGCTCTAATACTCCTCGACCTGTTGGCAACCTTTGATACCGTTGACCACAAGGTGCTGGTCGAGCGTTTCGGGCTGTCGGGATCAAGGGATCAGCACTAAGTCACTAAGTGAAAACTATATCACTACTTGACCTTTAACGAGTGTGGTGAAGTGATTTTAGTAAATTAGAGTTTATAGTACGTCTAATAACTATGTTCTTACTCTATCCTTCCAGATAGTTGATTTTTAAAGGAGAATACCAGGTAGGTATTTAATGAATATATGTTGACCTAATGTTTATTAGCTCTCGACATTGACCAGGCTGACCATATAAGGTATATAGTTAGAGTGGTACAAGGAATCAACACCCTTGGTCCTAAAGAGAAGCTTAGGGGTAGGCTTCGAAACAAGTAGACCTGACAGGAAACTGCCCATTACAGCACCCCTTCCTCCGTTTCCCCACTTTTTATTAATACCAGCTATAGGAAGTATTAGAGTTTAGTTTTCCACGCAGCCAGATATTTTTAACTCACTAAATACCAGACCCTTCCACTCCCACATCCAACACATAATATCAATTCACTAGTAAGTGCTCCCACGTCTTCATCAGTCATAGAACGCCCCATCCCGCAGTGGGGCAGGAAGAACCCGATGATGAAGCATGCCACCAAGGGACCTTTTGGTGAGTGAGGGTTATTTTAGAACACATATTGTTTTTCATATTTAGGAAACCCAATAGTTCTCTTTGGTTTAGTCACTTTTGTAAGGATAGCATTATTTTCAAATTAGAGTGGACTTTGTTTGTTTTTTCATAACTTGTAGAGGAGGCTGAGTCCACAAATTATTGCACCTCTTCACTCCCTCTTTTGTTTTTGGTATTATCTAGACAGTGCACAGCTGTGGGAGTTCGTTCAGATTCCCCTAGGGGTAGCCCTCCCCAGATACGCATTTATATTAGACCGGATCATACAATCCAAGGGTCTACACACACACTCTACCATGGCCGAGATCACAGGCCTTACTTTCTCTGACTAAGAGGTAGAAAGGATTTTATCCACCATTACCCCTTTTGAGGGATCAAATAACTCAGAACCAAGTCCACACAATAAGGATTGGGATGAATTGACAACAATAAGACGGACACAGTTAAGAACTGCATTACAAGGTCTCTTGATGACTGAATACTTAAGGGCCAACGCTGCCCCTCAAGGTCTGATAGTGAAAAACGAACCCTTTATTTTTCAACATGACATGGTTTTTAAGAAAGACTGGTCCTTAATATCCTGACACTGCACATGGGATTGGCTTATACTAATAATAAAAACTGCCACCCGCATTGACCAGGAATTAAAGACAGAAATACAAACTATCGATGTTCATCTTCAAAGTTACCATTGATCAGTGTCCTAAAGAAACGTCTTGAGGAACTCAACCAAACAATGAATGAGTTTGAAGTCCCCGTTAAACAAAGTCAGTACACCAAATTGAAGAAGGATACAGGACGATTTAGCCAAAAAAGGGTATACACATACATACGACCATGTCCCATCATCAAAACATCAGGATTTGAATACCGATGGGGACACTTCAGACTCAGGCTCCAACAGCTCGGGGTCAAGTAGGCACAGTGGATCTAAGTACCAGGGAAGAAGGAACCAGGGAAGAAGAGCAAACTACAGAGGACAACACGGATGGGGCAACTGCCAAGGTCCCCCACCCTATCTCCCTTATCCTAATGGTCCACAGATGCCCCAAGTGCCCCAGCACCATTCAACCACTGGAATGTCCCACAAGACTTCCAGTACTACCAACCAAACCCCCCTTTTTTTTAGGGTTGCGCCCTGCCCCAGGAGAGGATGGAATCGGAAGAGGAGCCAAGTCTACTGGGCCACAGAAGAGGAAGCATCCGGGGTATCGACCAGAAGCATGACCAGTGCCCTGAGCAATTGACCAGCAACCAGCAGAAAGACCACTTAGTGGTGAATCACACCGACCAAGACCTAACTCCTGGAGAAAGGATTGGGTTTTGCACCCACGGAGAGACTAGACAAGTTCAAACTTTTCAAGGAGATCAATGAGCTCATAAGGAAGTTGAAACTCAGAACCTACTTCAATGACAAGGAACCACAAACCAAAGGAGATGATGACACAGGTCTGAGGGTAAAATCTACCTTTACCCCCCATGACAGTTTGTTACCGGTGGAGATATGGGCGTTTGAGAAAGTGGTCATGAAGGAGGTTGAAGAAATCAACCAAGCCAACCATCGTACTTTTCATAACACCACAAAAGAGCAAAAAAGAGCCATTAGGGAACTGCCAACAACAACGACATAGTCATTAAGCCGGCCGATAAGGGAGGAGCAAGAGTGATGAAATCCTCGCAGGCATATGTCCAGGTATGTCAACACCTCCTACAGGAATGAAGGAATTACGAGATCCTGACAGAGGACCCGACAGAGTCCATTCGGATCCAGATCGCCAGCATGGTAGAGGAAGCCATCTACCATGACTGGGTGTCAACTGAGGAAGGGGAATTTCTCATGACCAAGTCACCAACTATTCCCTATTTCTACACAATACCCAAAAACCACAAAAGCTTATCGCAACCTCCAGGACGACCAATTGTATCAGACATTGGGTCCATTTTAGAACCTTTGTCTAAATTTGCTGATGCTTTCTTGCACCCTCTTGTACAACAAACAGATATCTATCTCAAGGACACTAAAGATGTACTGAGGCTATTAAACGACATGAGTTTAGACCCAACAAGGGAATTACTTATGGGCTTGGATGTAGAGAGCCTCTACACTAGCCTGCCTCACGATGAGACTTTGTGCATCACAGAAGATGTACTCTTTGAGATTGATTTGCAGTACCAGACCCCACACAACATAGTAATGGACTGTTGCAAAATGGCTCTTACCAAACACTTCTCTCAATATAAAAACACACTCTACCTCCAGAAGCACGGGACCGGCATGGGCAGAACATTCGCCCCTAGTATAGCCGCTCTATATGTCCATCACCTGGAGTCACTTAAAATTCTTAACCCTAATAATCCTGTCCAACGACATATCAGGGTATGGAAGCGCTACATAGATGACGTTCTCGTCATTTGGAATGGACGATGAGTAAACAGCCAGCAGATTCATGACTTGGTTGAATCATCAGAATCAGTTCCTTAAATTCACTAATATCATCTCCAATAACGAACTAGTATTTCTGGACCTCAACATCTTCCCAAAAGATGGCTGCTTGATAACTACAACACATTTCAAAGCAACGTAAAAAAACTGCCTCCTTCTGTATGACAGCTTCCAACCGACACTTGCGGGACAATCTCCCTTATGGTCAGTTCTTACGACTGAGGAAAAACTGCTCTGATGTCAAGGATTGCAAAGCCCAAGTAGAAGATCTGCGGAAAAAATTGGTGAAAAGAAACTACCCGACCAAAGTGGTGGCAAACGCCTTCAAACGCGCTAGGAATAACAGCAGGGACGCTCTATTGGAACCTACACCACAGAAATTCAAAGATGACAGACCTATCTGTATAACAACATTTAACACATTTCCAATCAAGTAAACAAAATAATCAACAAGCACTGGTGCACACTCAACTGCAGACACTCTAACTTCCCCAAGCCTATGTATTCGCACAGAAGAGTGAAAAGTGTGCGCAATTTAGTTGTGCATACAAGACCTTGGAAAGTGACAGAAATTGTTGTATCAAACACTCTACTTCCGCAACTGATAGGCCATCACCCCTGTGGACACTGTAGTGTATGCCATCTAACCAGAATGAGTGAAAACATTACCTTCAACAATGACACGAAATGGGAACAACGTAGATTCACTACGTGTAACAGCAAAAACGTAATCTACATGACCATCTGCCTGTGTAGTCTACAATATATCGGTATGACAACACGCCCTGTGAAAGTACGCATTGGCAAACATAGGAGCAATGCGAAATGCAAGAGAGCAACAACTAAAATGTCAACACATTACTTAGAAACCAACCACACCATACTAGACCTACAACGGACAGTCATTGAACAAATGGACACAGAAGCAACTTTGTTCGAAAAGGAACAGCATTGGGTTTTCCGCCTGGATACACATACTAGGGGCCTGAATGATGACATGTCATTGGGGCAAATTAAGTAGATTTCTTACAGTCTCCTTCTGTAAGCAATCATTAATCAGAACACTCTTAAAATGAACCCCTTCCTTTAACTTTCTAAAAACGTCAAATAGCTCCTGATGACACTAGTTTTAATTTTCATTTCCCACTCTTTTGGGCATGACAGGCTAATCTGAGTGCATCCACGAACTCCTTTTAGCTAACAAACCCCAAAGAAGTGCCACATCGGGCGGCCCTTTTGTGATTTCAGCATTCTAGTTGTATAGCACGTGTTCTTCACAGAACAGGAAGTTAGTCATACCCATGATAGCTTTAAGATATGCCTCAGACTTTAATTTTCATTTCCCACCCTTTTGGGCATAGGAGACTAATCTGAGTGCATCCGCTAACTCCTATTGGCGAACAAAACCGACCAGGAAGTAGTGCCACATCGGGCGACCATTTTGTGATATCAGCGTTCTAGTTGTATAGCACATGCTCTTCTCAGAACAGGAAGTTTGTCATACTCAAGACAGGCGGCCATCTTGGGTGGTTAGCATTCTAGCGTGTAGATCCACACGCACGCTCATTGCAGAACTAACCGGATACTTATACCGGCATTCGGCAGACACTCCTTGTTCATCGGAGCCACAGGCAGGGAGTGCTTGGGTGAGAGAGCAGCTTTGATGAAGTGAGTACGGCATAGCCGGCACCCCGGTCAGCAAATCCATACATTTTACTGTTTTTTCACCATACTTTGACTTAATCCTTCCTTTACCCACAGTGTTTGACTAGAAGTGCTCCTCCCGTCCCGTGTTGAAGCCCATGGGGCCTGAATTAGGCACCCAAAGTGTACGTTACCTATTACTATGACATTCTTAGAGGATGTTGAGATTTTGTCACATTGTATTTTCTCTCCTACTTAGATACCAATTGGTACACTGCACTTATGCATCAAAAATGGCACCATTCTCTGTCAAATGACAACTCGTTTAGAGTGTGTGTTTTTCATTATATGTTTTGTAATGTCTTGTACGTCTTAAAGAACAACAAAAGGGCAGCACGATACGCACGTGAAAATAACAATGAGCAGTCGTGCACTAAGTGAAAACTATATCACTACTTGACCTTTCACGAGTGTGGTGAAGTGGTTTTAGTATATTAGAGTATATACTACGGATAATAACCATGTTCTTACTCTATCCATCAAGATCCCTTTTTTTTTTTTAAAGGAGTAGGTATTTGATAAATGTATGTTGACCTAATGTATATTAGCCCTCGACATTGACCAGGCTGACCATATGAGGTATATAGTTAGAGTGGTACAAGGGATCAACACCCTTGGTTCTGAAGAGAAGCTTAGGGGTAGGCTTCGAAACATGTAGACCTGAGGGGAAACTGCCCATTACAGCACCCTTTCCTCCATTTCCCCACTTTTTATTAATACCAGCTATAGGGAGTATTGAAATTTAGTTTTCCACGTAGCCAGGTATTTTTTTAACTCACTCATTTCCTGACCCTTCCACACTCACATCAAACACATAATATCACTTCACTAGTAAGTGCTCCCACGTCTCCATCGGTCGTAGCATGCCCCGTCCCGCAGCGGGGCGGGTAGAACCCGATGATGAAGCATGCCACCACGGCACCTTTTGGTGGGTGAGGGTTATTTTAGAACACATATTGTTTTTCCTATTTAGGAAACCCAATAGTTTTCTTTGGTTTTGTCACTTTTGTAAGGATAGTATTGTTTTTAAATTAGAGTGGACTTTCTTAGTTTTTTCATAACTTGTAGAGGAGGCCGAGTCCACAACGTATTGCACCTCTTCACTCCCTCTGTTGTTTTTGGTACTTTTGGGAATTCCCAAACATCAGTCAGTCACCCAGGCCTTTAAAACGTCTTCACTGGTTACATGTTAAACAGCGCATTAGATTTAAGGCTCTTTGCCTTGCCATAAGGCGCTTCATGGAGAATGCCCTGAGTTTCAAACAGGCCTTTAAATGGTATATCCCTGGAAGGGACCAAAGATCTATGGGCACTCACAAAGTAGTTGTGAACAGATTCAAACGATCTAATTGGGGAGAAGGAAGTTTTGTAAATTCCACTGCTAAAGAATGGAATGTCCTTCCTTGCTCTATCAGATCAATCTCAAATCTGTTTGCATTCAGAAAAAGCCTAAAGATGTGGCTTTTTCCATTATAGCATTCCTGCATTTTCCCCACTAACATCAATTTGACCTACTATTACCAGACCCTTATTCCTAATCTGTCAGATTTTTTTTAACCTTAATTCCTGGTTTTGTTATACGCTACCTATGCTGCAGTGCCTAGACACCTATGGGTATTTGTTTGCGCTTTAAAAATCGATATAATATAACTTTGTGAGCATTTTGGGCCTGATTACGAGTTTAGCGCAACGCCGCCTCTGCTGCGCCAAACCTGTGCAAGGACTGTTGGCAACTTGCAATAAGGGCAGCGGTTATTTGCCTTTCCCACGGCAGTGCCTGGAAAACAGGCACCGCAATTGGAATGGCAAAAAAGTTCCAGCACGGCATGGATGGTGATGTCTATGCCGTGCTGGAACTTTGTGGGGATACAGACAGGGGGGCACATGTTGTGCCCCCCTGAATGTATCTCTATGGCGGGGGGCAATTTATCCCCATGGCGGGGGGCAATGTATCCCCATGGCGGGGCTCCCGCTCAGCATATTGCATTGTGGCGGAGCTGGCGGTCCAATGCTGATACGATTTTGAAAGTCGGAATCGGCAAAATGGTGGACCGACACCCCTACACCACAGTGAGTCTGTCGGTCCCAAGACCGCCAGACTCGTAATCAGGCCCTTAGCCAAGTCTGATACTAGAAACTGTGTAGAATATTTATTACTACTGTGGCTCCAGGGCAGCGCAGCAAGTCATCTTGCTGGGCTGCCCTGTGTCACCGGGAAAGGGCAGGAAGAAAATAAGTTACTTACCTGTAAACTGTGGTTCTCCAGTATTGGTATCTTTCATACATTCACATGCTTGAATCATTCATACAGAAACACCATTCACTTTAATATCTCGTCCTAGTCATTAGGATGGTCCAAACGTCAGCCAATCAGGCGACAGCACCCTCTAGAACCCTCTCCGCAGTGGCTCAGGCTCTCAGATTTTCGAGCACAAGTGTAGTGTAAATCTAATAAAACAACAGGGGTGCCTCTATGGGGAGGAGGGGAGGTTGCATGTGAATCTATGAAAGATATCAATACTGGAGAACCACAGTTTACAGGTAAGTAACTTATTTTCTTATCTAGTATTGGGGTACCTTTCATAGATTTATACGCTTGAATCTGAATAGATAGCAGTTGTAACGTAGATATGCATTTTTTTCCACAATGTACAGAATCTTGTACATCACCAAGTATATAGCGAATTCCCATGCCGCTTATTCATATATATATACCTATCTAAAATACATATTATCTACTGCCGGTCGCCAGCAGATAGTTATAGTTAGGACCGTGTTTCCATAGGAAATCCGCAACATTCTATTTGGAATAACTTTGGCGCCGGTTGACGAATCCTCGCGAAATTTTCAAAATAGGTGGGGCGCTCCGCTCCGCTCCTACCCTGAAAGTCTCGGGGGGATTCGTCAAGCGGGGGCTGAGAAAAAAGGGGGGTCCCAAAACGCGTTTTCCCCATGCAATTTTCCATAGGGACCTTTAGTCCAAGGTGCAGCCCGAACGGCTGAACAGAATTACATGAAATTTGGCAGAGAGGTAGTCCTCAGCTCAGGGATGTGCCTTTTGCAGGTTTGGTGTCAATCTTTTCAGTAGTTCCTGAGAAAATCAAAAGTAAAATCATACATATATGTGGGCGGAGCCTAACCACACATCTCATCCTGAGATCTGATTGGCTGTCAGCACTTCATCCAAGAAGTGTTGGCAGCCATCTTGGGACCAATATACATGATAGCACCTCATTAAAAAGCATTGCAGTTAATAGAAGGTTTTAATACTTTAGTTACATTATAAATCATTTGTTGATGGTACCATACTCATTTTAGGAATTGTGGTATGTTCTAAGGTGATTTCACCATGTGAAAAAGCCTTCTGCTGGGATATCATGATTGAGAGAAAAATATTTTCTCATGCTTTTCCCACAGAGGTTTGGAAGGTGATCTATAAGCTAAACTGCTAGCTTATTTTCTGTAAATTCACATTATCTTTCTCAGTCATGTGAGAATGAAGTCTGACATTCTCAGTAAAACATGTACATCCAACAAGGGCAGAGACTGTCAGTTGATTCCTTTGTGTTCTACTGCAGCTTCCCAGAGTGTTCCAAAGAACAACTAGAGCGCTAACAGTCCTACTTATGATAAACGTATGGCACACTTGAAGCCATCTTGCTTGGATTAAAGTGGTAACTCTTAAAACATTTAATTTAAAAAGGAACAAAATGAGGGGGTTCATTTATCCATAAAAAGTATGATTAGTGCTGCAGAAAGAAAAATGAGGGCACATTTTGAGTGACTTCTCAAATCCTCTTCTATTTCAGTAAAAAATTCTGACATGCAGACTGAAACATGCACTTTCAATACCAGCAGCAGTTTTCCCTGGTGAGCAGTAGCTTTACTACAGTGATCTAATGAACAAAAAGAGTGCTAACATTCTGAATTCATGGCAAATGTGTGACACATCTGAATGCCTTCTTGATGGAATCAAAGTAAAAAACTGAAAGTATTTTCTACTGAGGAGACTGCAGTAAATGAGGAAATTAGGAAACTTCATAACAAATAAGTCTCCCAAGATGGCCACCAGAGACAAAAGAGCCCAAATGTAGCCCAAATATCACCCAGATGTAACCCAAGTATAGCCCAATGACAGAATGTCCCAGAGTGTTCTTAAAAACAACTAGAGCGCTTACTGTCTTCATTATGACAAAAGTATGGTACACCTGAAACCATCTTGATTGGAATAAACTGGTAACACTTAAAACATTTAATTTAAAAAGGAACACAATGAGGGGGTTCATTTTGCCATTTTGCCATAGAAATTATGATTAATGCTGAAGAAAGAAAATGAGGGCACATTTTGAGTGACTTCTCAAATCCTCTTCTATTTCATTAAAAAATTCTGACATGCAGACTGAAACATGCACTTTTAATACCAGGAGCTCACTTCCATGGTGAACAGTAGTTTTACTACAGTGATCTAATGAGCAACTAGAGTGCTAACATTCAGAATTTATGGCAAATGTGTGACATATCTGAATATCTTCATGATGGTAAAAAACTGAAAGCATTTCCTACTGAGGAGACTGCAGTACATGAGGAAATTAGGAAACTTCATAACAAATAAATCTCCCAAGATGGCCACCGGAGACAAAAGAGCCCAAATGTAGCCCAAAATCACCCAGATGTAGCCCAAATATAGCCCAATGACAGAAGTGTGCAAAACACTTATTATTTTGTGTTTTTGCAGTGTTATATAGTGCAGACTTGTCAGGTATTGGAGTGCTTTACATGAGCATTGGTTACATCACACAAGAACAAATTCATTTTGGTTGTAGACATGGGGAGACTAAGTGATTTGACCAGAATCACAGAATGTCGAGCTGAAGCAGAAACTCCAACCTGGTTCCCCATTTGTAAAGTCTGCAGTTCTGGAAGTAACACCACACCCTCTCCCCTAAGTGCAACATTTAATCAAGTGGTCAACTGGATAAAAAAACATAAAGATAACAAATAATTTAAAAGTGCTTTGTCGCTATTTGAAAACTCAGAAAATATGTCCTTATTTTAGTCTTTTAGAGCACTAACCATAATTATGATGCCAATAAGACCCTCTCATATATGTAATTTCTAAAGGAAATGCTCTAGGTATTACAGTTTTGATTACATCAAGATGACGTCAGGCGTTCCACACTTTTGTAATAAATATAGAATGTTAGCAATCTAGTTGTTCATTAGGATACTGTTGAGAGGCAGAGGCCAGGGGCACGGACTCTGAAAATTGAAGGCAGGTAGGAGGGTGCAAAGGCAACAATTTAACCACACTGAGCAGGCAGGAAGGGCCGTGGCAGCACAACAGACTATGGAGGGCAGAGGAAAGGGGGGCAGGGGCAACAAACCAACAATACAGGACTTGCATGAGAGGCTGTGGCAATGTAATAGACCATTGTAGGCAGAAGGAAGAGGCAATGGTAGTACAACCATACATGCCAACAGACCCGATTCAGCCAGGAAACGTCCAATGTTTTTAAGCTCAAATGGGCTTTATTTGATCTGTCTCCTGTCTACAATCTCCTCTTTTTCAATGTAACTCAAAGGGATAAATCAATACCCCAGTTTTTTTTCAAAATCTCCCTCTTACCAAGTTCAAAATGTTCGCAAGTATGGTACATTGGATCATGGAAGGAAATGGGGTGGGGACATGGGCTTGGATAACAGAGGACAGGAGGGACATGGAGAGGTGCACCAAACTGACCCTGCAGGGCAGGCATCAGGGTTTGCAGCAGCACAATACACCACACAGGGCATGCGGGACGGGAGTGCAGCACAACAATCCATAGAAAGCAAGAGGGATGGGACAGGACCATGCACATGGACAACAGAGAACAGAGGGGCAAGAGGCAATGGTAGCTAATTGATCATAATGGACAGACAGGAGAGAAAGCTACAGCATAACAGACCATAAAGGGCAGGAGGGACAGATCAGGGGCATTACAATGGAACAGACAAGCCAGGAGGGAGGGAGTAGGGGTCTGCACATGTAAACAGAGGGCTGGGGGCAAGGGGGCAGGGCAGGAGCAGCAAGATAGCCATGGAGGTCAGGCAGGATGGGCACTAGAAGCAAGACACACCATGAAGAGCAACAGTGAGACTGTGATGGCATACACACAGACCATGGAGGGAAGGTGGGAGGGGGTCAGGGGCAGCTAACTGACCACACAGGGAAGGTGGGAGGGGCCATGGCAGCACAGAAGACCATGCATGGCAAGTGCGAGGGTTAGTGGCAGCACAATGGCTATGATGGGCAAGAAAGAGGGTGCAGGGGCATGCACAAAGGACGATGGAGGATAGAAGGGAGGGTCAGGACCTGTGCACAGACAAGAAAGTTCAGGGGAAGGGGCCTCACAACAGACCGCACGGGGCAGGCAGGAGGAGCAGTTGCAGCACAACAGACCAGGGAGGGCAGAAGGGTGTGGCAGTACAATGGACCATGTAGGACAGGAGGAAGAGGATAGGGGCATGGCATGTGGACAGGCAGGGTGGAGGTGGCAGGGACAGGTTACAGTCATCTGACAATGCTAGGCAGGTGGGAGGGGAGTGGCAGCTCAACAGAACACTCAGAGTAGATAGGAGTGGCAGGTCCATGGAACATGGTGGGCAAAAATGATGGAGCAGGGGCATGCACAAAGACATCGGAGGGCAGGGGGAAGGAGAATAGGGGCAGCAAGCTAAGCACAGAGTTTAAGCAGGAGGTCAACGATGGGGCATAGAATTGGGCAATGGAGGGCAGGAGGAGTGGACTGGTACATCAGACTAAATTGAGGGCAGTGGCAGCACATCAGACCATGCATGGCAGGAGGGAGGAGGCTAGTCCATGGATTCACACAACAGATGATAGGGAGGAGGGGGATGGGGCAGCAAGCTAACTGTTCAGAGAAGGCGGGTATTAGGAACTTTATTGTTTTTAAAACGTGTGTCTGTGCGAACTACTTAAAATATGTACAAGTATGCAGCATAATCTCACTTTTATTCAGGAAGAAGAGGACGTTTGTGACTGTGACTCCAGGCTCACTTGGCAGAAACACCCTCTGACCCTCCACCCCCTATCGCAAAATGTAATGCCCGTGAAAAGGGTAGATGAACACAGTGTTATATAGAACATAGTCCTGAGAGCACGATTGAAAATGAAAACTAGATATAGTGTATGGTATAAACTATGCACCAAAAAGTGTGATATAAGATGAACCAGGCGTGAAATATAATATGCAATACATTGTGCGCAATGACAGATTCATTGGAGAGAGGGAGATAGCACAGGCACTAGCGCGTGCTATGCGATATGTGCCTTGGAGTGTAATATGCACAGGGCAGTGTTGTGAAACCTAGCTAGTCTCTAAAGTTGTAATATAAAATATGTGCTGGGGAGTGTAACGTTGCATATGCACTGTGACAAAGATATGGATCCCAGATTGTAATATGTATGGCATAGCACTGTGCGTTATAACATAGGCATCGAGGAAGGCACGTTAGATGGGGCAATATAACCCGTGTGAAGACAAGTGTGGCATGACATATTCACGGGGTGGAGTTACAGTGCACATGGGCTAGAGAGTGTCATAGCATATGCACTAGCTAGTGGAATACAACACAGAGGTGTGTGTCACTCAGCAGGCAATGGTGGGTGTAACACAGCATTGGGCTCTGCCAGGAGCGCACAGTGACTCTCAAGTGATGTTCGTCCTCTTTCCAGAGAGTAAAATAAATAGTATTACACATCCGGCAGTGGATGTGTGTTTTATTAACCGTGAGGGGGGTTTCTTGCATAGTTTTGGTCGAATTTTTGTCGAATCCCCTTTAAATGGCTTGGTGTGCATGTGTATTAAATGTGCCCGTCAATAGCTACCCATGTTTGTATAAATAAACGACAAGGGTGTCTACCGGGACTAGGCACGGTAGGGCATCAGACATGTCAGAGCTTCACTAGTGGTGTAAATACATTCCACGTGGATTCATTGTATGCATAGTCGCCTTTTAATGAATATCACGCAAATCGTCATGGTGATAGGTACGTACGGTTTGTAAGGAAGCATGTCCTAGGTGTGTCTCTAAATATATATTTTTTAAAAAAATTTAAAAACAGTGGCCGGCCCTTGGGATTGGGGTCAAAAAAATATAATTAGGAGACAGGCCCTGGGGGATGGGGTCATCAGGGCCAATAAATTAGAATAAGAATGGGAACTACACAGCCCCCCGTCTTAAAAAATTAAAATAAATAAAAGACTGGCATTGTGCCGGAGGCCACGCCCCATCCTTGCAGCACTCTGCAAACGCGCCCCCCTGGCGAGTAGTAAGTTGGGGAATTAATTCCTCTTCAATACTGAGGGTCCCTGAGGGCCAACTAGCCCAACAGACATCTCCAGTATGCGCCAGGGAGCTGCGCTGCAGACAGGTGTTCTGAGGCCAAGCCCCTTTTTACACCTCTCTGCAACGCAGCTCTGTGGCGCTTACTGGAGGTACCTAGTGGTCTAGTTTGACCCTAGGGACCCTTAGGATTCAAGGGGACTTAATCTCTCAACTTAGAACAGCCACAGGGCGCGTTTACACAGTGGTGAATGGAGTGGACGGGGCCTGAGTGAACGTGTGCAAAAACGCCCTGTGGCCTGTTGTAAGAGGTAGTTTTAATCCCCCTGCCCTATTATATACTAGGGGCTTACAGAGGAGGTCATGCTAATCACAGGGGGACCCCAACGCATAGTGTTCCCTAGTGTATTTAAGTCTTTTCACTGTATTCTAAGTGTCTTTTAACATAGCACTGGCTCTAGGACTGGTTAGTCAGACTCAGTTACCACCAGTATCCGTCTGAAAAAGTTGAGGGTACAGGATGATTTTGCAACAAGGCTTCTTTCTGCTCTTCCTTTTGTTATTTCTGCACGTTATCCTTCTTCCTGCACTTTTCTTCGTCTTTGAGGACTTCTGTTGCTTCTTTCTGCACTTCTTTTTTTTCTTTCTGTGCATTTTTTCTTCTTTCTTCACATGTCCTATCTCTGTAGGCATAGTTAGAAATTAGCATTTAAAAAACCTTTGAAATTCACAGAAAAAAACATAGGTTTCAGGCACGTTATAGTTAGGAATTAGCATTTAGAAAACCTCAGAAATTCACCGAAAAAACCATAGGTTTCAGGGGTGATATAGTTAGCTGGACTTTTCACTTGTACAAAACCATTGAAATTCCCCCGTTATAGTTAGTTCAGCTAACTATAACTCGCGCGCCCGCAATGCACTGCTGATGACGTCACATATTACATCACTCATGACATGGTCAGTGACATCACTCATGACATCACTCATGACATCTCAAATGACATCACTGATGACATCACTGATGACATCATCCAGTGAATGTGTGTTTTTCTGAAAATAAAATATGTTTTATATATGTATATCTCAAGGTCGATGGAAGAATAAATGGGTATATAAGTGTCTAAATGGATGATTTGTTTTTGAAAAAATTGATTGTGTAACTGACTGATTAAGGGTATCATAGTGAATACATGGCTTAGTGAGTAATGTTTAAATATGTAACTATCTGTATCAGTCTCTCACTTTGTGTATAAGTGGCTGCATGGGTTGGTGAGTAGCTACATGGGTGTCTATATAGGTTATTAGTTGGTTTTTTGAGTATCAGTCTGAGTGTCTGCATGGTTCGGTGGGGGTATTATGTAGTGCATAGGTGCATGAATGAGTGACTCACTGTTTGTATGTGTTGAAGACAGCATGTGTGCAGGACTGTATGGGTGGATGAGTGTGTGTATGGGTGTGTTAGTGAGTGAATGACTGTCTCAATAGTGTCTTTATGAGTAACTACATATGTTTTAAACTAGTATATGTGACTATTGGTGTATAAAAGTGAGTAAAAGTGATATCATGAGGATTAAATCACATACTGATTGACTGAGCTCAGAAGAGGAGCACCTGCTCAGGCTCATGCTCAATAATCAAACAAGCATATTGCTAAGTTTGTCAAATTGGCAGAGTTAAGACCCTGTCATTACCACTTTCCATCACCATCATAAATTAAAACATAGGGTAATACTTGGAAAATTATGTTTTATTAATTTACTTAAATTCCAGACACCTTTATGTTTCGTCTTAAAAGACTTGAGGCATTGTTTCTAATTATACATTGCTGTATTGAGATAACCAGGCCTATGCTAATAGTTACCTGACCTTTCTTGCCACAGAAGCATAAAATGTCCATAGTTGCCCATAAATTATGTGACTCATATAACCAGTCCTCACCTTACACTCAATAAACTTAACTTTGAGACTTGACTTTTACCATTGTATGAATGCATCTATAATGGCCAGCATGTAATGTGAGGTTTGCTTAAAAAATGCAAGACAGGTCGAATGGATCATGCATAAATAAAGCATAGTAAAGTGATGAATGATAGATCACTGATTTGGGTGGAACACTGGGCTAGTATTTGAAACCACGCAAGTCTTTTTTTATTCTTTAACTATGTTTTTTATTAACATTTTACCTCCATTTTGAATATTGATTTTTGCAGAAATCTCTCTTCAAACACTATATTCACAGGTGGCAAATGGGGAATGACTGACCCAGTTGCAACATGCCTGGATGGCTGGATGTGCCTTTTATCATTAGAATCCCTGTAAGTAAAAATATCTGTGACCCATCTCTATTCCTGTCCCTATTCACATAACCATTTATTAATGTTGATCATCCTATACAGACCACTGTTTCCGTATCCACACCTGTGTATTTCCATCTTTTTTCCTGTGCTTTCAGTTCTCTAGGAGCAGTAGTGGCTAGCACGGATCGGGGGTAGCGGGGCAGGGTGGGGGCAGGGAGGGGGCAGGGTGGTAGAAGGTAGGGGAATGTAAAAAAACAAAACACTTACCTTATCGCAGCATCCAGCGTCTCTGCTCCAGCTCTTGTCTGTCGGACTCGGGCTGAACAGCAACCGAGAAGCACACCCAGGCTCCCCTGACTAATTACAATGCTGCAATGCAGTGTTATGTTATGCTATGTTATTGGGTTTTTATAACACGCGCAGCTACTCCTGGGAGTGTCCCGGTGCAAGCCTATAAGGTGCCAATTAAGAAGAAATTAAAATAGAAACGTTTTGAGCTGTTTCTTAAATTGCCCCAGCTCTTGGATGCAGTGCAAAGAAAAAGGCAAAGAATTCCAAGCCGTGGCTGCCCTCACGGCCAGAGATCTGCCCCCCATTCTTTGAAGGCGCACACAAAAAACTTGCTCAAGCAGCTGAGATGACGATCTCAAGTGGCTGGTAGGCGTGTAGAAAGCAAAGCGCTTTCTAAGGTATATAGGTCCTCCAGCATACAAAGCACGATGCGCTATGACCAGGGCCTTAAACTCAACACGTTTCATAACAGGTTGCCAGTGCAGCATACGCAGATGATGCTTGACGTTCTTTCTAGTGGGAATGTTGAGCACCAGCCTGGCCGCTGCATTCTGGACCACCTGCAATTTTTTAAGAGTGTAGTCAGGGACGCCCAAATACAGCGTATTGGCATAGTCTACCCAAGAAAGGACCAGTGCCCGGGCCACTGTTTCCTTCGCTGTCCTTGGTAACAGTGGAAGGAATTTCTTGAGGGACTTTAATATCCCAAAGCAACTCCCAGCCAATTTTTTGATCTGAGTCGAGAAGGATAACTGCTTGTCGAACCAGACGCCCAGATTTTTAACTGGTAGTCCAGAAGAAGATGGCATAGGATAGTCAGACGGCCAGAGAGATTCCCTGAACAGGGGGGCACATTTTCTGTAAAGAAGGATTTCAGACTTTTCCTCGTTACATTTGAGTTGGGCGGCACAGAGCCATTGTAAAATAGCTGTCAGACACTCTTTCGCCTTCAAGGTAGAAAATTCCAATTTACCCCAGGTGAAAAGAAGTTGGGTGTCATCGGTGTAAGCAACGATCTTGGCACCCCGCTCTTCCGCTAATTGGACCAGAGGAGTGACGTATATATAAAAAAGCAGGGGGCTCAAAGAGGACCCCTGCGGCACTCCAGTGGTCACAGATTGGGTTGGAGACGAGAAAGGCGGGAGCCAGACCTGTTGTGAGCGCCCCTCAAGGAAGGATTTCAGCCACTTCCAAGCTAGCCCAGAGATACCTATGTCCGGCAGCCGAGCCAAAAGCAGTGCATGGAAAACGGAATCGAATACAGTCGACAAATCCAGCATTATGAGAGCTGCACTTCCACCAGAGTCCAAACAGTCTCGAATGGCTTCAGAGACCTCAAATAAGGTGGACTCAGTACTATGGGCAGCTCTAAAACCAGATTGTGCTGGATGGAGTAGGCTGGCCCCCTCAACAAAATCAGTAAGTCCTTTGTTAACTGCCTTCTCACAGTTTTTCGCCACACAGGGGAGCAGAGAAATGGGGCGATAATTCCCTGGGTCCCCAGGATCAAGTGATGGTTGTTTTAAAAGTGGAAGGATCTTCGCCTGTTTCCACTCCACCCGGACAACTGCCTCTTGGAGGAAACTATTGACGAGTGTATTGACCTCACAATTGACCGATTCTGCGATGAAGGCCAGGAGCCTAGCCGCGCACGGGTCCGACGGTGACCCGGTATTCATGGATTTCAATATTTTGAGGGACTCTGACAAGTCAACGGGGGAGAAGGCTGTCAGCATGGAAGCGGGAGCTGGTGCCGCAGCCAAAGATGCATCGCCCAGCCTTCATGAACTCTGGCTGGCGAATGTTGCCTGGATGGCCCGAATCTCATTAATAAAAAATTGGACAGCTGTTCACATCAGGCAACCGAACTAGGGAGTTTGGTAGTTATGGCCTGAGGGGCCATGAAGCTCTGAACAATAGAAAATATTTCCCTAGAATTGTTGCTGGCTGACTCAATACGCTCAGCATAGTATAAGCCTTTGGCCTTTCTAATGGCCATATAGTATACTTTCTGGGCTTCTATGAGTGTCTTCTTAGCCCCTGGACAGTAGTCCATATGCCAGCAACGTTCCAGCTTTTTGTAGTGTTGCTTAAGTGTTTTCAAGTCAGCTGAGAACCAAGGTTTAGAGGGACAGTCCCTATGATGGATACGGCGCAAAGGCGGTGAGAGACTGTCAACTGCCCTCCCGATCCAATCAGTATAGTTGGCCAGAGCCCCTCTCAAGTCAGCAAGGAGGCCAGACCTAGAATCTTCCAAAACAAGGCTGTGTTGTGATTGGTAAGCACCCAGGCTCCCCTGACCAATCACAAAGCTGCAATAAAGCATTGTGATTGGTCTGAGCTCTGTGGTCCGGTGCTCAGATGGAGACTGGGGGCGTGGGCATGTTCTCCACACAGGCTGTAATGTAGCCTGCATGGAGAACATGCAAAGTGGGCCCCAGCCACGGCCCTTGCAGGTAAGAGCGGTGGGGTAGTGGGGTCGGATGGGGGGATTTTGACAGACGTTAACGAGGGAAAGTTCATTATTTATTTAATTTTCCCTTGACATCTGTCAAAATTCCCCCCACCCGGCCCACCGCCCACCACTCTTACCTGGATGGGCTGTGGCTGCCAGTTCCAGAGGGCCGGCCAAGCATTCATGCGCACTTGGAGTGAGTAAACCACTTCTCCGCTGCCCTGCTTTGAAAGCAGAGCAACCTCGCCCACAAAGCAGCTGGAAACAATAAAAAGATAATAACAACAATTTATTATAATTTTATTTTTCCTTCCATCACACTGCTTAAAAAGGGGGAGCCACCACTGTCTAGGAGAATTCACATTACCTTTGACAGTTGCCACTGTCTTTGTTGCATCCTACCAATGCTGCTGTCGTGACCCACAAAAAGATGTGGCCTCTGCCCATATTAATGAGTGTTGCTTGTGGTGGCCTTGTTACATAAGGTTTGCCATTGCAAAAAATGTACATTCTCTTCAACGGCCCGAATGCACTGTTATATTATTTGATAGATGGTGGAACAAAATTGTACTGGCTGTGACCTACACAAATGAGCATTACCTCTCTAGTATTGGCATATATCATATTATAAGAAATGTTACACAGAGGCACTCTTTACTTTGCAGATCTCATTAGAGGTAGTCTACTTACTCTAATTAACTAACTTATGTACCCCTGGGGTCTTTTTCACAGAGGAATAAACAAGTATTTTGTTCTCCAAAGGTCTACCACAGTATTGTAGTGCAATTAGACACTACATACCTCTGAAAAGGGCCCTTTGGCTCAAGCTTACGTCAAGCTTATGGATGTTAGAGATGCATTTTCTAATAAAAAGTAATAACTATGGGGTCTATTAGGATGGCGGTCGGAAAATCACCCCGACCGCCATGGTAGAGGGAAAACACCACCCGCTAGGACTGCGGCATAACCGCCGGTTCAATTAGTATGCTCTGCAGTAGAAATCCGACTGCGGCGGTAGGATGGCGGCATTTAACATTGCAGCGGTTGCTGCTGCCAGCAGCACCGCCGCAATGTCAAAAAGAGCATGTCCAGCATATCCCTGCACGGCGTGCAGTGCCTGCCACCAGGTACAGGGACATGTAGGGGGCTAACATGGGTACCCCCCCAGTGCACCCACACAGCCCCCAACACATTGGGGGCCCGCAATGGGCCCCCGGATACATTCTCCGCATGCCTTCCCATGGCAGTTCCACCTCCACGGAGAGGCTGGCTACCGCCGGCATCATAATCATGCCGGCGGAGCCTGGCCCTGCACCGGCACCATTGTAGTGGTCCAGTTCCGCCCGCCAGGCAACGGTGAGGACTGATACCGGCGGAAAAGTGGATGGCGGAAAATCTAACCCCCGGGGTCGTCACTGCCATGCTAATCGGACCAGCGCTTTCCGGGTTGCGATCGCGGGCGGATGTCCGCCGCCAGCCCAGCGGTTACCACCTCCAGCCCGGCGGCGGCCATCAATCCGCCAGCCCGGCGGCGGCCATCCATCTGCCATCCTAATAGACCCCTATGGTTTTAGTTTTATCACCACAGCTCAATCAATATAAGAAATGTGAAGTTTATCACATTTATTGTACAAGGTTTTTATTCGCCAGTAGGTTTTATAAAAACTGTGACTTTTGAGTGAATAATTAATCAAGTAAATTGCCAAGTTGAGTATAGTCAAAGTGGCCGAGTTCAGATCCTGCCAATTCCACTTTCCAGCAACATAATCAATTAACTCATAGGGTTACACATATGTTTAATACAATATGGTTTAATTTCAAACATGTTTAAGTATGCCTTAAAAGACAAGACTAAAACAGAAACAGTTTATTGCATGGGACACAGCAACCGCAGTTTCCAAAATATTTACCTGCCAATCTTTTCATCCATGCTCCCTCATCAATGCCCAGATTGTTGTAGATGATTTTCAAGATATTTCCCAGCAACGTATTCATGTGCTCAGAAGTTAGGGCAGTGCAGCACATTTCTGCCTTGTCCGGATTATTTTCAGGGCCATATTCCCACCAGTGTGACATGTAGCTGCACAACATTGGCAGTATCACTTCCATCACATGTGGCATTTGTGTGTAACGGATCCCAGACTCTGCCAGTTCAACAATGTCTTCCATGAGCTTCTCCAGAGATGGGATATTAGGACACACCTCTTGAACACTGGCTGGTAAATTGAGATCTAAAACAAAATTGAAGGACATTGTGGTTTAATAACGGAGCAACTGCTAATGAGGTTTTAAGGAAAAGTAAGAGTGAGACAGTGGCCACAGTCCTCCCTAGACAAACTGCTAAGGAAAACTTCATGATAGGGCTGACGATCAATCATATTGATAACTTTTGCAACAGGCCTCATTGTCCATGAAGTGATAAAATGCTTGATAATTTAAAAATATCTTTTAAACTAAGAAGAAGTTTAAGAAACGCATAAGAGGCCCTTAAATTACCCCCTCCCCCTGTCAGAAGCTGAAAGCAAAATTTCTGGCATCTAGCTAGCATTACATCTAAGTGGTAATTTAAAAAGAAATGCCCACAAAGCTAAAAATAGTTTTGTCCTAGCTGACCATCACATTTAAAATAGATCAAGCAGCAGTCAAGTATTGTAGCAAATCACCACTGTAGCATGCTCGAGTGTTCTCCTGTCTTATCCATTTCAATGGAATTTTTGTTTGAAATAATTACTGTATATATGGACCCTCATCAATAAACAGAACGATTTCCATCACTCTTGGTTCTTAAAGATATAAAATCAGAATCCAAATGTTTGAAAATGTTTTGTTAGAGAAATAGTCAAAAAGGCATGTTTAAAAGAGCAGGAACAAATAGAAACTCCCGTAGAAGGGGCATGATGGGATGATGGCGGCCCTTGCTTCCTTAAAGAAGCACTGTCAGTTTTCTTTTTTTTCATAAACTCCTTTTTATTGAATTTAGCAAAGAAACAATGACTCAGGCAGTGTAAAAAAAAGTTCCATGATGGTCGCAGCTTAGTGAACACATACATAATCAAGTGGGAGAACCCTGAAATCCAGATTGAGCCCACCATTACCCCCAAATCTTCTGGTGTTTATTGGGGTAGCCCAGTGGGGCATAGATATGCTCCTTCATCTTTGCCCACCAATCCATGGTCCTACGCAAGGCCTCTAAATCCAGGGTAGTGGTTGAGTTCCATTTCCAAATGGTATCTCTTTTGGCAATCAATGTCCCAAATCCCACAAGATAGCAATCACACCTCCTCCTCCAAGATCCTCCCGAAGGCCCAGGAGCACAATGTGAGATGAACAGTCCACTGGCATCCCCAATACATAGGACAGAGCCCTGAAAAATAAGGCTCAGTAACGATTAACAAAAGGACACATCCAAACTATGTGATAGAAGTCAGCTGCCTTCTCAATGCAGCAGTGGCAAGCGGACTATGAGAGCCAACCCGCCTACTAGAACCGCAAAGGGGACAAGTATGTGGTGTGCAAGAAATTCACCCATAACATACAGAGCCATGAGGATATTGCCAATTCTCTTGGAACCGTGAGTGCCTTCCTCTATTCCCCATCATCCTAGCTGCCAACCTAGGATACCCAACGCATCTGCAGAGGGGAGAACTGCTCAGGGCAATTGACAACCAGGGATCTGTATATACAGGAAATTCCGCCCGGACCCAGGGGGCCCATGAGCACCTTGGCTTCCAGGGGACTAAGCTCAGGTGCTTCCCCAATGAGCATATGATGGGAGAGCAGGGCATGACGTAGCTGTGAAAATGTGTAGAACTGGGACCGGTGTAATGTGAAGTCAAGTTGCAGGTTGAGAAAGGACCGCAGATACGACCCTTGCCACATATCACCTAGTAGAGAAATACCAATAATGTCCAACTTCCCAAATCCATCAAGTTAACCACCTGGCAGAACCAGGTGCCCTCCTAGAGGAATGTCTGGACTGTAAGCCTCTCAGCTTTCCAGACTCATATGGCTGAAACCCATTTAGCAACATTGACAATTTTTTCTTTAACTCCTTCACTGTGGTGGACGTGACATTCCCATCCTCTACCCCATCTTAATAGTGCAGAGATTGTAAATGCCACATCCACACACGAAGGACGGGTAAAAGCTCTGGTGCTCACACCAGAAGGAAGGCTTCATTTACTGCCCCCTGCCACATTAGGCTCACAAGGAATAGCTCCCAGGACAGCTTGAGGTTTTTTTTGAGTTAAGAGAATTGTGCATGGTGGACCCATGTCATCAATATTGAAACTGAAAGTAGAATGGGTGATTAGCTCTTTCTCCTTTCACTTTGTTTGGTGTTCAGGAGCACAGTTCAGCACCCACAGACCCCTATCACAATGGAGATTAGAAAGGAGAAATTCTACACATGATTACACTCTTGGGACCTCTCAGACGGCCTCCTATAGACAGGTGCAGTAACATACTGAACATGCCTTAAGGAGGATGCCTTTCTCCCTCTTCAAATGTAGGCCAGTCTGCCTCCAGTGAAGGACAGAGCTGTAGTTTCAGTCCACCACCCTGTCTTTGACTAACGGACACTACTTAGTGCAGGCGTGAACAGTCAAAGAGTGTGCATTCAGTAAGTGCAGCAGCTAATAATTTCTGTGATCTGGCACACTGTCCTAGTCCGCACAGGGCACACCAAAATAAGGATGTGCAACTGTGAAAACAGTAAAAGTACACCCAATGTGTAATTCAGGCCCAGAGATTAAAAATAAAATTGTGTGCAGGTTAGAGCCACACATTTCTCAAACATTATGATTTAGACCAACTATATGTTAATCTGTATGTTAATGTGTGACCAAACATGTATACTTAAGCTGCACTTTGTATAATCAGGTATAACACATGTAATTTGTTAAAATTAGCAAGAGTGAAAGTGAGCCTCAAATGATTTTCCATGTTGACTGAAATGTTTCTTTCTTTTCTTCTTTCATGTTTTTCTTATTGTTCCAGGAGCAAGATAACATTGCTAAAAGAGCAGCTCATTGTTTGTCTATAACAAATGGAATGCCAAGGAAGATAGAACTAATTGGTTTTTGCTAGACCTGATGATACAACCAAGGTCATGCAAAAGTGTGCTCCTTTGTTTGACGATGGAAAAGAGGAGAGTTACTTGCCTCATGAAGATTCTTTATTTTAATTGGTCCCCTTGTCTGAGGAGTTGAAGGAAGTTTTGGGTGAAACAAAATGTATTGATTGTGTGTTCTTAGAATCTTAGTTAGGAGCCCCTTTCATTACTTTGATAAATACAGACCACTTCTACATGAGACTTTATATTACTTGTTCTTGAGTTAAACAGATGAATGCATATGTTTTTTCCTTCCTCTGAACCTTTTTTTTGAGGCATCTTTAGAACTTAACTGACTGACACTTTCTACTTAGAATTTCCTCATGTCCTGTTTAGCATTAGGAAAGTTCCTTTATGGAAATGAAACATCTTCACTTCCTCTGTTTTTCATTTAGAACTGCTCAAATGAATCATGATTCAATTGAAATATGTATATATTCATTGAAACAACTAAAGGTTACAGGGACGTTATAGTTACTATAACTTATGCCCCGAAATCAACTGCTTATGACCTCACATATTACATCACTCATGAAATGGTCAGTAACATCATTGATGACATCCCAAATTACATATATAGAAAAATGGGGGGGCGAACAGGGCTTTGGAAAGGAGGTCCAGCTAAGTGAGCCCTAAAGTATACAACCAAAGAAGTATCGAAGCTGTTCCTTAAGTGAATGAGACGGACCATGTGGTGTGCATAAAGTTCGTATAGAAGCCACAAGGTTGGATATGGAAGCCCTCACACAGCCATCAGGATGTCATGCCACACGCACCCATCAGGATGTAATGCCTCATCATCGGGCTGCTCCACGTCGAGTCGGCTGGTGCAATACCCGACGGGCTCCTGATTAGGGAGCGCTCTTATGGAGATCCCAAATTACATCACAGATGGCATCATCCACAGAACCACTCACACATCCACTCACTACTATACAACCTCTCATACATTAACTCACACACCCACACAACCACTCACATGCCCATTCACAGACTCATGCAAGTACTCAAACAACCACTCACTCAGTCATAGAGCCACTCACACAACCAGTCACATACTTATAGACACTCACACAGCCACACACTCAACCATATAGCTACTCACACACTCACTTATTCACCTATACAGCTATTCACATAGACCCACTCACTCACCCATACAACCTCTAAACACATCCACTCACTCACCCATACAATCACTCACTCACACACCCATGCAACCACTTACATACCCATTCACACATCCATGCAAGCACTCCTACATCTGCTCACTCACCCATACAGCCATCCACAGACACTCATTCTCCAATACAAGTACTCACACACCAATTCACTTAACCAAGCACCCACACAAACAGCCACTCACTCACTCACCCATGTAGCCCCACACACCCCCAGTCACTTACTCATACAGCCACTCACTCATCCAGCCATTGACACACCCACTCACTCACCAGTACAGCCACTCACTCACCCACACAGCTACTCACATGCCCACTTATACACCTATACAGCCACCCACTCATACACCTATACAGCCACTCAGACACCCACTCACACATGGATACATATAGTCACACAACCACTCACATAATATATGTTAGAAATAGTATCACTCATTAATAGTCAACATTTGTAAAAACTTACACTCGCTGGATGATGTCATGAGTGATGTCATTTTAGATGTCATCAGTGATGTCACTAACTATGTCATGAGTGATGTAATATGTGAGGTCATAAGTAGTGCATTGCGGGGCATAAGTTAAGCTCAGGTAACTATAACTACTGACTTCCACTGGTTTTGTATGAATGAAATATGAGCCTAACTATAACATCTCTGAAACCTTTGTTTTTTTCAGTGAACTTCTACAGTTTTTTTATTCTATTTTCTAACTACAACGTCCTCTAATCTTTATTTTTTTCAGTGACTGTCTATGTTTTAAAATATTGTTTTATCCTAACTGTAACCTGTCACCTTCAAGAGTGCATTTGTGAGTGGGTCTGTGAGTGCCTGAGTTTGTGATAGTGGGTGTGTGAGTGGCTGTGTGTGTGAGTGTCTGTGTGGGTCTGTGAGTGGGTATGTGAGAGCCTGTGGGGGTCAGTGAGTGGGTGCATGAGTACCTGTGTGAGAGTTTGAGTAGATGTGCCAGTACCTGTATGACTCTATGAATGGGTCTGTCAGTGCCTGCATGGGTCTGTGAGTATGTGTATGAGTGCCTGTGTGGGTCTGTGAGTAGGTACATGAGTACCAGTGTGAGTGTCTGAGTTAATGTGTGAGTGGGTCTGTGAGTGCCCTTTTGGTGTGCGAGTGCTTGTGTGTGTTTGTGAAAGGGTGTGTGAGTGGTGCCATGCATTTTGAGCATTTGCATACTTAGGGTATTTAAAAGGGAGAATCATGGACTCAGATCAGATTTCAGATTGTTCTTAGAAGTGCAATACGAGAGAAAACACACTTACTTTGCTATCACCAAGTCCAAGAAGTTAGGATAATTTGTGCTTTACTGAAGTACAGCTTCCACTAGGGTACCTTCTATGTTTATATTTGTAAGGGCTTCGCATTGAGGTTCATTTTCTGTGAAATGTGCACAAGCGCCTTAATGAAACCTCATTTTTCCAAGAAGAGTCCCCAGTTTTGCAGATGGTTTTCTTTACTCTGGTTGATAAGTAAGTGCTACCTCGTTAAATAAATGTCTTGTGCCTATTCTGCACTACAGCTACGTAAAGGACCACAAGGTAATGTTTTCAGTGACCTTGTAAGCATGTAATTTTGGTAATGTAGTTGCCCCTTGAGCGTAATCATCCACAATTCTGTGATAACATCAGTCATCATCAAGTGAAGATTATGAGACTTCAAAGAGGTGAATCTCCAACAGAGTATTCCTCTGCATCAATAACACATCACCAAAATCGGCTGGAAAAGTGCTCATTGGCCTTTTGTTAAGCTGTCCATCAATGTGGGAAAAAGGGGAAGACCTTTTCATCCAACTAACAAAAACAGCCAAGTTTGCAGGGAAACAGATGAAATGATTGTTCCCACATGCAGGGAGCTGCATATTTAGCAGTTCCCTATGTGTGGGAGCAATGCCGGCTCCCGCTGGAGGCAGGGAGCTGGCAGGGACCGAGTGGGCATTCAGGCTTTCCCAGCAGGCCCCAACGATGCAGACTGAGTGCCATGGGTGGGCTCCAAGGCACCCACCATGACAAGGCCAGGCCCTGGGGATGTGGTCCCAGGAGCCAAAATCGGCTAGCGAGAACATGGGTCTCATTTGTAGTATGCAAATGCCCAGAATTCATGTGCAAGCTCTACTCATTTAGCCTTGCCCCGTTTTCTGTAGTAGTATGCAAAGGTCTTCCCAAATTAATGTTCCAAAATCTTCCCAAAAGGCCTCAAGCGCGTTTCCCGCCAAGTCTGGTGATGCATTGTTGATGCTGACAAATACAAGGACATCTTCTCCAAACAAAGAAGCACTTATTGCATACAGTTAAGAGGAAGTGCCCCTGTTTGGTGGAGATTCACCTCTGTGCAGTCTCATCATCTTCTCTTGGCCAGGATTCATGTCGTCACAGATTTGTGGATGAAGACCGTGCAAGGAACAGTCACAGTGCCAAAATTACGCAGCTGTAGTGTAAAATATGCACTACACATTTACCCAAAGAGGTAGCACTTACAAATTAACCAGTATAAACTACTACAGGTAAGTAAACATGTTCAGCAAAGCTGTGGACTCATCTTCGAAAACATTAGGTTCAATTCTGGCCGAAGCTCACTTCACAGTATTTAAACCTCGACTGGAAGAGCTTACAAATATAAACATAGCAGGTGCCCCATCTGAAGCTCTGCTTCAGTAAAGCAAAAACATTCCTAATTTCTTGGGATGTTTCCTCTCGTATTCCACATTGAAAAGCTATCTGATAACTTTAATGGAGATGAATGCATCGTTGATCTATTGGGGCACAATCTAATCTGTGGTGACTGAATGTGACAAGTGTTTTCTTTCCTGTCATCTCCTGGTGAGAGCAGAGACTATGGTTCTCCTTTTTAAATACCCTATGTATGCAAATGCCTAAAATCCATAGCATCACTCACATACCCACTCAGAGATAAAAACACAGGTATACTCACAAACCCACTTACAGACCCACACAGCTGCCCAAACATGTACTCACAGACTCATTGCACCACTCACAGACCCAGTTCATAGACCTATACCGGCACTCACACACCCACTCACAGGCCCAAACAGCCACTTACACATCCACTGACAGACCCATACAGCCACTCATACACCTACTCACCGACCCATACAACTACTCACAGATACATACAATCACTTGCACACTCACTCACAGACGCATACAGGCAATCACACACCCGGTCACTGACCTATAGAGCCACTCACACACCCAATCTCATAGTTTACAGGTTACAGTCAGGAAATACAATTTTTAAACCAAAGGTTACAGGGGTTTTATAGTAATGAAATACCATTTTTTTAAAGACCTACAAATTCACCCAAAAAACAAATGGTTATAGGGACATTATAGTTTAGAAATAGAATTTAAAAAAACATATTTGGGTGTAGCCACTCTTTAGTTACAATATGGATTGCCAGAGTTAGGAATTCCTCAGATTTTTGCTCACTAATTACTTTGCCACTGTTTAATGAATCTCCACTAAACTTTTCAGACATATTCCTTTTTCTACATTTACTGACGCATTTTTTCGCCAATGCATTTCCATAGATTTTTTAGACACACATAGCGGCAAAATGGCCAGACTGATTTTCAGAAAAAATAGCAGGGATATAGATTATAGTGAAGAAAGGGTCCTTTTTTTACTAGATCAAAGTGCCGCCTTTAAAAAGTTATAAAGCACAAAATCTTAGTGATATATTGGGCCATGGCACACCTCAATAATTTTGCTTTATACCACTGTATATGCCAATGACAAAACAGTATATGATTGGTTAAAGCAAGCTCTTACAAAATTAAAAGATAGCCATATTGTTTTACCACACTTAGGGCCTGTTTCACAAAGGGCCTCCACACTCATGGAACAGACAGTCCTGAAAATCTTGGGGGGAGTCTCTGCACCTAGAGCGGAACCTCCACAGTGAGAATTCTCATTACGATGGTTCCAAAAAAAAACGATGGTTCCACCCTGAGTTCAGAGACTCCACCCTGAGTGTGCAGGCCCTTTGTGAATCAGGCCCTTAGTCTGCTTTCTGTGTTGTAAGGGGAAATATAATGTACTACTGTTTTAGAAGTGCATAAGAAGCAATAGTGCTCTTTAGCTAAGTCTGTACAAGTAAAGAAACGTTGTTTTACCACTTTATATATTTAAAAGAAAATTGAGCACTGTAATACTATCTAAATAGTACTGCAGTACTTACGAAAATAAAAAAAATTAAATGCAATGAACTACACTATATTTCCCCTTGAAACACAGAACACAGACTGTGTGCTTTCTAAACAATATGGCGTCCTTTTCATTTTGTAAGTGCAAACTATTGTTTAAAATATTCTTAGTCTGCGTTCTGGGTATACTGCAGCATAATATGTCACTACATTTTGTGCCTCACAACTTTAAAACTACTGAACCACTTTAGATCTGCTTCCAAAAAGGAACCTTTTCACCCAATTATCTATATTCCTCCCAAACTTAATCTAAATCCATCTGACCACTGCCCCACTATGTCTATTTAAATGACACTCTACGACATGCCATGCCTCTCCACTACACTATACGACATGCCACTTCACGACATGTCACTCCATTCTACGACACGCCACTCAAATATATGGCAGTCCACTCCACTCTGTGACACTCCACACCACTCCTCTCTATAACGCGCCACTTCACTGTATGACATGCTACCCCACTTTACCAAACACCACTTCATTCTAAAGACATGCCACTCCACTCTACGATTCCCCACTCCATACTACACTCCACTCTATGACATGCCACTCCTCTCTATGCCACTCCACTCAACATCCCAAATCCCTCTTCACCACTTGACTCAACAACCCTCCAAACTAAGACACTGGAGTACACCCACTCTATGACACGCCACACCATTCTACTGTATGACAAGCAACTCCACTGTAAAGCACTTCAATCTATGCCCCTACACTTTAAGACACTATATGATATGCCACTAGTTGACACACCACACCCCTCTACTCTACTCTACTCTACTCTACTCTACGACATGTCACTAAACTCTACACCACACCAAAACGCTATACTCTATGCCCCTCCACTGTATTTTTCTCTACTCCACTTTATGACATTCTACAACACACCACTCGACTCTCTGACATGTTACTCCACTCTATGACAATCCACTGTAAAACACTCCACACACTTCACTCTATGACAACCCACTCCACTCTACTGCACGCCAGTTCCCTCTATGACATGCCACTCCATTGTTCTCGACTCCATCCTACGCCACTTTACAACACTCCATGCCACTCTACAGCACTCTGATCTACCTCACTCAACTCTACACCGCTTCACCCCACTATATAAATTACCTACTGGCGGTAGCCAGTAGGTAGTTATAGTTAAGACCTAGTTTTGATAGGAAGAGTGTTTTTTCATTTGCCAATAACTTTGGGATTGTTTGACGAATCCTCACAAAATTGTCAAAACTAATACGCCAGTCACTTCATCTCATGTCTTCAAAGTTTTGTGCTGATTTATCAAATGGGGGCCAAGAAAAAGGGGGTGTTATAAAACCACTTTTTCTCTATGTTATTTTCCATAGGAGCCCTTAGACACAGCGACAGCCCGAACTGCTGAACGGAATAACACCAAATTTGGCAACAAGGTAGCTCTTGGTCCAGAAAGCACTATTTGTGTTAAATGGTGTAAATCCATTCAGTGGTTCCTGAGAAATGTAAAGATTTCTCAGATATAGAACTGAACAGTGGATCTGCGAACCCTCCCAATCTCGTGCCTGAGATCTGATTGGCTGCCAACACTTCAAACCAGGAAGTCTTGGCAGCCAGCTTGTGACTTGGTTGAACTGAGTCACAAGCAAAAACTTAAAAAAAGAAAAGGGGGCAGGATAGAAACACCCTGACCCCTTAGGCCTGTTCAGAGGTTCCCACAGGGAACCAAAGGACCAAAATAAAGCATTTTGCTTACATTTTCGGCAGGATTCGTGGTGAATACGTAAATCTGTCAGAATTGTTTTTTTTTTTTAAACAAAGCACGGGCTCCCACTCTTCATTTACTTTAGGCTCCCAGGTAGGCCAGGTCCCGGGGGCAATAAAAATAAAAATGTGTGGTTCACCATGGGCCCCAGCCGCCCCGGGGACCACCACCTGACCGGGGCAACCCCAGGGACCGCCACCTCCCTGGGGCTACTATACTTAAATGTAGGAGGCACCTGCCCCCACTGCTCCAGGGACCACCACCTCCCTGGGGCTATTTTCAAAATGGGAGGGGGGCTGCGCAGCCCCCTCCTAGAGCCGTAAATGGCCCTGGGGACTGCCACCCTCCAGGGCTGGTTCCAGCAATGTCCTGGGGTGCCAAAGCCTTTTACCACTCCAAGCACAGTATTACAGCTTTGGATTGGTAAAATACAATCCAACCGAACCTAAAATGAATAAAAGCAATCCCTGACATGTGTTTCGCTCTCATTGGAGCTCTTTAGAGAGGTGTAGCGTTGTCCAGACATATGGGAACACCAGGTATAAGTCAAAACAATACCCTTTCAGGCAAAGGGTGACTTTCCTGTAGAAGGTAATAGACTCACCCACACAAGTAGGGTAGTGTTATTATCAGGAAAAGTGTGGGAGAGATTGGTGGTAGGACTTTTGTCAACACTCACAGATTCCAGAACTTTCTCTCAAAGAAGCATGAGCAGTTTCAGTGACTTTAGCTAAATTGTGACCTTTAGAGTCCGCCATGGGTGGGGGAAAAAGATGCAAATTTTACCTGGATATCTATTGTACAAGAAAGTTAGGAAAGCTTAGGAGCGAGCTGCCCTAATTATCAAAGTAAGGGCTCCGCACAGGGAGTGGGGAACCACAGCATGTAAGGGGTCACTTTTTGTTTTATGAGTCTTTTTTGGTCGTTGTTAATAATCTAATGACATTTTAAAATTAGAATTGGCTTTTTTAATGAAAATGAACACAATTTTGCCTACAATACCTTTAAATTATCTACCCAAAAATATTTCGCAGAAAAGAATAGTACATCTGGCACCAATTTGGGAGTAGCTAGAAAATAATTCTAGAAATCATTTTAATAGTAATTTATGATCCAAAGTAATGGTCAAGTTGGATGTTATATTACACTTTTTTTTAAATGACACCTTCAGACAATTGTATCAAAGTTGGTATAAGACAATTAACTCCATTGGCAGACACCTATTGTGACATGTAAAATAGGAGAAAAGCAGCTAGGTACACATGATTTTTTAACACATGTGAATACCCGAGTTGTTAGAAACATAATGTCTAACGCATCAAAGCTTTTTTATATAAAAAGATTCTTTATCAAATGAGGAACAAAACTGTGTTTGGAAAGCACTAGTGAAATTGTGTGGCTTATCATTGTGACCGCATTAATCCAAATGATTGTATCCAATTGGTGTGAGTCACAATTTGCAACCTATCTAATGAATAATAATTAGGCAGGTCTGATTGTGATCCACTCTGATTCAGTATTTTACAAACAGACCTATTAGTACATCGGTAGATTTACAAAGATTTAATTCCGTTCACAAATTGCAACTAATGTTTGCAACCCTTATCAGAAACAAGTTACTTAACTGTACACTGTGGCTCTCCAGTATTGATATCTTTTATATATTTACATGATTGAATCTTCCCGTCGTCATGGTGGGAGTCCCAAGGTAATAGTAATAAAAGCAGTTATAATGCATTAGTATTAAACACCATTGAAAAGAAAATAGCAGTTAGTAGCCATTTCACATTGATTTAATACGCACAAACTTCAGCCAATCAGAGCAGAAACCCTGAAGCACTCACCCCTTACAGAGCCAGTATACCTTGGATTTCGAGCAAGATTGAAATAAAGCAAATAGAGATATATAATTAGTGAGCCTTAACAGTGAGGAGGGAGGGTCGCATGTGAATCTATAAAAGATATCAATACTGGAGAACCACAGTGTACAGGTAAATAACTTGTTTCTTCTCCAGTATTCTATCTTTTATAGATTCCCATGCTTGAATCAGACTAATTCGCTTTATCCAAAGAGTAATGGTGGTGGGCAAGGCTAACCATCCCACCATGAGACAACAAACTTAAATACGATTAGTCAACCCCAAGACATTGAAATTGTGCAAAATCAAGAACATTTTTGTTTAGCATTAAGCAACCATAATAAAAGTTCTTTAGCTGGGAAACAACTGCAAACGAATAATACAGAAGCTTTGAGCTTAGTAGCTGCATATCTTATGAGAACAGTCTTTGCAGGGTAGCCTGGCCGACCACTACATCTGCCTTTCTTACAGGCATCCAGGCAGTAATGCTTTGTGAAAGCATGGGCGTTTGCCCATGTTGCCGCCCTGCAGATGTTGGGTCGAGACACTCCTGCGAACAGTGCTGAGGGCAATGCAACCTTCTGAGTTGAGTGAGCCTTTACCTTTGCAGCCAGCAGACGTCCAGTCTTCCCATGACAGAAGACTATGGTTGAGGAGACTCAGCAAGCAATACTAGCTAGAACCTTTCTTGGAGCACAGAAAGACATGAGCAATTGATTTGATTCTCAGAAAGTTGTTGTCTTTTGCAAGTAGAACTTTAAACAATGCTTAATGTCCAGCAAATGCAAGGCTCTCTCTGCAGGCAAAGATGGATTAGAAAAAAAAGAAGCAAGAATGACTGGTTTATTGAGATGAAATGTTGAATGTCCCTTGGGGATGAAGGAAGGATTTGTGCGCAGAACTACTATGTCATCTAAAAACTGTAGGTAAGGTTATTTTATTATGAAAGCCTGAATCTCACTAATGCGCTGGGCTGATGTAATGGGCATCAGAAATGTCACCTTTCATTAAATACATTTTTATTCGCACTAATTAATAGGCTCGAATGGAGAGCTCATGAATTGCAACAAGACAGTGTTCAGCTACCAGATCACTGGAGGAGGCTTGATAGGAGGGTAAGCTCTAAATAGACCCTTAATAAACTCTTTCATGAGCCTGCTGGACCACAAAGACATTTTCCCAAAACATCATCTGTATCTAGAAATTGGCACTAGGTGTACCTTAATGGATGCATGCGTAAGGCGTGCATTGGCGAGATGTTGTAGATAAAGCACAATCTGTTCAGGTGTCAGCAAGAAAGGCCGGCTAGACTGAGAAGAACACCATGGGCATGATATTTCCCATCTTGAAAAGTAGCATTTGGGTGCAGAAGGAGGCCAAGCTATTTGAAGGATAGGATTGCATTAATCAGAAATTGTTAGAGCTCCGAATTTAGCGTGCTAAGGGGCCAGGCTGACAAATTGATAGTGTGAATTTGTGGATGAACCATCTGGCCCTGGTTAATTGAGAGGAGGTCATCCTTCTGCAGGAACTGAATGTGTGAGCACTCTGATAGGCAATGAAGCTCGGTGTACCAGTATTGTCTAGCCCATGCCGGCATGGCTCTCTCTTAAAATTTTCTAGGATCTTTGGAATGAGTAGAAACTGGGAAAATGCATCTGCTAATGTTCCTGCCCATGAGAAGTGCAAGGCATTCCCCAAGCACCTGCCTGGGGAAACCTGTTGGCAAAGAACATGCTTTTTTGTTGAGGTATATAGAGAAGAGATCTAGGGTAGGTTCCCCCTGCAACTGATAAACCTTTTCATTTGCCTCTGGCTGAGGTTCCATTCTTGACATTGCTGGTTTTCTCTGCTGAGGGAATCAGCCCACTTGTTTTGCACTTCTGGGACATGTTTCACTTTCAATGAGATGTCCTTGGGTATCAGCCACTCCAATATTTTCTTTGCTTGGGCTGAGGTAACCTTAGATCTTGTCCCTCCCTGTTTTAGCAGATAGAACACGGTGGTAGTGTTGTCTGTACTGACACGAACCGGCGAGCCTCGTAACCTTAAAAGGAAGGCTTGAAGACCGCGATAGACCACCACAATTCTAAGAGATTTATGTGACATAATGCTTCCTGACTGGACCCCTTCCCTTGGACTTCTAGATCCTGCAGGTAGGCTTCGCATCCTTCCATCAAGGCATCAGTTGTCATCACCACCTAGGCACCACAGGCAGGAAGGAGAGGCCCAGAGAGATGTTTTCTTTGACCATCCACCAGGATGTTATCGAAATGATGTCTTCAAAAGAACCCCGACATTGCATCCACTTTTCATTGAGCTATTCCTGAAGCGGTCTCATGTGCAGGCGGCAATTGGCAATTAACGGGATGCAGGATGACATCATCCCCAGAATGGATTTGTATGTCCTTACAGAAATGCACCTTTGTGAAGAGAGTGATAGCATGACTGCTAACAAGCGTGAAGTCCTTTCTTCTGTGGGAAAGGCCTTGGAGAGCTTCGTATCCAGGATTGCTCCCAGAAGCAGAGTGATCTGGAGGGGATGAGAAATTATTTTTCCCTGTTGAGTTTGAGACCTAGGGATTGGGAAAGTTGTAGACAGGCCTCTGTGGACTTCTTTGCCGCCTGGAAGGAGGGACCCTTGACTAACCAACCGTCCAGGTAGGGGATTACCTAGTGACCAGATCATTGAAGAAAAGCCAATACTGGCACCATGTACTTGGTAAATACTCTGGAAGCTGATTTTAACCCCGATGGGGGCACCTTGAATTGATAAAATTGCACCCTGCCACCCCAAACCTGAGAAACCTTCGGTGTTTCGGATATATTGTAATGTGAAACTATGCATCCAGTAGATCCAGAGAAGAAAGATAGACCTCTATGTCCATCAGCTGCAAAATCTCCTGAAGAGACAGCATCCTGAAGGGTTGTTTTTTTATGAACTTGTTCAGTCACCTAAGATCCATTACTTGCCTCAACTTTCCTGACTTCTTTTTGATCAGAAAGAAGTGGGAATAGAAACCTTGGTTGCTCTGATTGTGCAACACCTCCTCTATTGCTTTCTGGAGAGAAGGAATTAGGTTTCTGTTTTGAGAATTGGAAGATGCAATGGGATATCTTCAGTGGGGAAACATTTGGAGGGTTTTGATCAAATTTTAGGACGTGACTTTGCTGTAATACGTATCACACTCATTTGTCGGTAGATATGAGCTACCACTGATTGAAGAATTTAGATAACTTGTTACCGAATTAAAGTGGGACTGCGGTGTCAGGGGCCTGACATACTTTAGGGAAACAACCATTACAACGTGGTCATTACATCGCGATACCTTTACAACGCGGTTGTTACAACGACCGCGTTGTTAGTACGCGATGCATTTACATCGCAAGTCTTTACAACAAATTCCACTAGGGGGCACTGAGGTATTGGAAATAAATTCCAACACCTTCCCTACTGTTGCGCAAACTGGACTAGGAATAGTAAATAATACTATTCCTAAGTCCAGCGCGCCCCCTAGTGGAAGTCGTTGTAAAGACTTGCGATGTAAATGCATCACGTACTAACAACGTGGTTGTTGTAACAATCGCGTAGTAATAGCACGCGATGTAATACATCGCGTAGTAGAGTGCTATATTCGGTACTTTATTGTCTCTTACTGGTACCTTGAGACTTTCCTCCTGCTGATGGGCGTTGATACCCGGCTGTCTGGAATATGTGGACGTTGTGGTCGGCCTGTAGGACCGAGCTGAATATTGAGAATGAGAATCCTGTTGAGAGTTGAGCTTAAACCGCTGCTAGAATTGCGGTCGGGAGATATATTGGCCTCTACCCCTGCCTCGAAAGGGCTGATTCCTCCTCAGCTACAAGTTACCCAGCGACTTAGCAGTGTCTGCATCAAACTTGATCGACTGCAATGCTTCATCGACATGAGCCAATCTTGGTGTCTTAATAACGCCGCTCTAGCAATATGCCTGAAGGCTGTGGAAGAAATATCCATGGCTACATCTATGTTCTCTGAAGAGGCCTTTTCACCTTCCATCAGTATCTCTCTCGCCTCTTTTTACTTGTCCTCAGTGAGATACACCAACAGACAAAACATATCAAGCCATATATGCCAGTCGCATCTCCACAGGATAGCCATGGCATTGGAGGCTCTGATCGAAGTAGCCACCATCGTAGAAAACCTCTTGCCTATTTTAACAAGCCAGCAGCGTTCCTTATCCAGAGGGGCTGTGCATGTTATGGAAGGATTTTTTTTGCTCCTCTCTGAGACCAAATCAGGCAAAGGATGATCAATGAGACATGTAGGGGAACCCTCAGGAGCTCTGTACTTTTTGTCAAGCTTTGGAATGACAGCCGCCACAGATGCTGGTGTCTTTATTAATTTTAGGCCTTCCTGCCATATGAAATCCACGATAGGGATAGCACAAGTGATATACTGCATTCCTGCTTTAAACCATAGAGGAAGCACTGTGTTTGTTTAGCTGGTATGGGAAGGCCGAAGCACTTAGACGCTCTCTGATGCAGGTTGTGGAAACTGCCGATATCCACAGGCAGCGAATCGGCTGCTGGTGGAGAAGGAGATACTGGCATTGGTGTCACGTAATCCTCCAACTCACCATGGACATTAGGGTCTGTCTGGTGCTCAGCCTCTCCTAATTGTTGGTCATCGCTGTCCTGGAAAGCACCCGGAATTAATATTGGTGGCGGTATAGGTCTGTCTTTCTGAGGCCTAGGTGTGCTCATCGGAGCAGGAGAGCAGGAGTAGCGTCAGGACTGCCAGCATCAGGGAACCATTTGTAATAGTCATTTAGGGCGGTTCCCCATCCATTGACCCCTTCGGTCAAGGCTTGGACCCCGTTAGTTTTACAACTGCAGTCATTTGTGCTTACAACCTCACTACGAGCCTGCAACGGGAGGGTGGAACCTGACAGACCGGGGAATGTAACATTTAATCGGCATAACCACTCCTCGATAATTGACTACATCTTCTAAGAGGCTAGGCACTGGGACAAGGCGTATGAATTCAGAGTTATTGAAAGAACTGATAGTGACCATAATGCCCTGGTACTCTCACTTAGGATAGGGAACTTTGGGCTCAAATGCCAAACTTTGGCTGTACACTCTGCCACTGTGCCCTTAACTATATCAAACTGCAGACAAAGAGTTAAATGGCTAGACTTCCAGATGTCCGATCCTAAGCTAGCTGCCTTATATAAGATCATTATCCCCTTTATTGAAGAAATGGGAAAAGTTGGACATCTAGGCAGGGAATCAGAAATCCATGTCAACTTGGTAGCAGCAATTAAGGATATTCTTTGCCCTGAGAGAAGGGCCAATTGTCCACGGACTTCGTCCCCTCAGTGGTACAACGCTTTCTGTCGGGCCACCAGGAAGGCTCTCTTTAGAGCCTTAAAAACTAGTAATAGGGAAGCCATTAAGCTACATCGTTCTGCGTATAAGAAGGCGCTTAGTGACGCCAAAAAGGATTGGCAAGTTGCTAAGTGGGAGAATCTGGGCTCTGCACTTGGTAACAATAACTCTAAACTATTTTGGACTATAGTAGCTTCTGGACTTAGTGGCCATAGTCTGGCCCCTGCCCCTAATATTGCCCCCTCCGTCTGGGAACGCCATTTCTGTGCCCTTTATGGCACTCCTGAGGGTGGTGATACGGTTTTAAATGTCACTGAACCCCAGCAACTCCATAGTGCTAGTGTACTTGAAGAACCTGTCCGGTTAACTGTTGTTAGCCAACGCCCCTTACTAGATGAATTAATCACTTTGCGTGAGGTTGAGATTGCTTTAGGAAATCTGCTCCCAGAAAAAGCTCCCGGTCTGGATAAATTGCCTGGGGACCTTTTTGGGTCACAATCAAAAATCTGGGCTCCTTATTTAGTCACCCTATTTAACGGCATTTTGTTGGGCGACGACCTGCCGCCTACTTGGCTAGGAGCCGAAATTGTGCCGATTCTTAAAAAGGGTTGCCCTTTAATCCCCTCAAATTATAGACCCATCAGTTTAATTGATACATCACAAAAACTGATGGGGAGGGTTATTTTGGATAGGATCCTCGGGTGGATCGAGGAAAAGGGGATACTATCTACGCTCCAGGCAGGATTCAGGTCTGGTGTTTCTACCTTAGACCAGATTTTCCGCCTGCAGGTCCTGTATTGGAAAACAGCTAAGGTGGAGGGTGGCAGCCTCTACCTTGTATTTGTGGACCTGCGGGCGGCTTTTGACCTGGTCCCACGTGAGAAACTCTGGAAAGTCCTTGCGGAGATGGGTCTCCCGCCCTATTTGTTAGCCATTCTCTCAAGATTACACCTAAACAATTTTGCACAGGTTAGGTCTGAAAGGAACGGAGAACTCACAGACCGATTTCCAGTTTCGAAAGGAGTTCGCCAAGGGTGCGTCTTGGCACCTACCCTTTTTAGCCTTTATATTAACGGCCTTATTGAATATTTGAATGGTGTACCCAATATTGATGCCCCTAGATTGGCCACAGGTAGAGTGCCCGCTCTGATGTTCGCGGACGACACACTCTTGTTGTCTAGAACATCATCGGGCATTCAAAAAACCCTTGATGGTTTTGTAGAGTTTTGCCATCTCCGGGGGTTGGAAATCAATATAGGAAAAACAAAGTTCATGATTTTCAACCCCCCAAAACGTACTCGCCCTAATCCTGCGCTTTTTGGTAGCCCCTTGGAAAGGGTCAAAACGTTCATATAGTTGGGTGTTACCCTCACAGAGAAATTTGATTGGCATAAACATATTGCTAGATCATCGCTTAGGCTCACTCAGCTAGCAGGGGGACTAACTAAAGTTCTTATGGAATCTACATTTAGGCCGGTTTCCCCTGCACTTATAATATACAGTCGCCAAGCGAGAATGTCAGCAATCTATGGGGCTGAACTTTGGGGGCATATGCAGACCCAGACCCTTGATCTTAAAAGGGTGGAGCAGTCTTTTGCCAGAAACTTAATTGGTCTACCGCCTAGTACACCATTGATCCCTCTCAGATTCGATCTTGGGTTAACCCCAATAGAGGAGATAATAGGCGCTAGACCAGTTATGTACTGGAAGAGGCTGTGGTCTGTTCCTGAACTGGCTGACTATAGAGCTGAATTCCTTGAGATTTGGCCTATCCTTAGATCCAAAGTAATCCCTTGGCTTAGGCATATTAGTGCAGTTTGTACTCGGCTTGGTTTCCCTGGATTATGGGACACGCCGGAGACCAATTGTGCTGGGATATCTAGGAAGACACTCCTTTCTCTCATCCACACGTTAAATCTTCAGACGTTAATTAGTTCATCTTCCTTGGGTAGGTTATCATCTGAGTTCCTTCAAATAAAAACAGAGCCTAGGGCCGAGGATTTCATGGACTTAATTGAACCCCCAGCTGCCCGTAAGCTGTATATTCAGCTGCGCTATGGCACTCTTCCCATAAGATCTTTTACCTCTAAGTGGACTAAATCAAACACGCTAGTCTGTTCTGCATGCACCTATCATACTGAGAATATTTCTCATGTTTTGTTTTTTTGTCCTGCCTATTCTGTATCCAGAAAACGCTGGTTGATTCCTATTTGTAGGAATCTGGGATTTTTGCACTACACACAGGCTTGCAGGATATTGACCTATGATACCCATCCTCCCATTGTGTTTGCTGTTTCTCGCTATTTGTTGTATATGTGGCGTATTAGGCAGAACTTTTTAACCTAATTATTCTAAATGTTTTTTGTTGTTTCTTTTTATGCTTCTGTACTTTTTATGGTCTGTTGACCGAAATAAAGTTACTACAACAACAATAGTCATTTAGCATCATGCATGAGTCTTTGACAAATGTAATTGTAACATTAATGGAAGGTTCATCAACATGATGGCGCTCATCCCTTGTCCTTCATAAGGATACTGCTCCTGAAATGTATCAAATTGTTGAACAGAGGAATACCCCTTATCATAAAAAGAATAATAGCCTTCAAAATAGGCTGACTGATCACCTTCTGCTTCTTCGTCCTCTGAGTCCTGACACGTTCCCCTTAATTGTGAAGGGCTGTGCGCAGGGCCATATATATACTTTCATCCTCAGATTCCTGAAAGTCCAGGAGGCATGCTGGAGGCAGTGGTGAAATCCTGAGGCAGAGAAGGAGTTATGCCCCATACTTGGCTTGGAATAGGCAGAATAAATGATCACGCTGTCGATGGGGTCTTCAATGGAATCATCGATGGGATTGTCGACAATGGCGCCGATAACGCAGCCCTGAGAGGAATCTCCATCGATGGGACAACAGCGTGTGCGGTTGTCGCAGTGAAGTGGTCAACGAAAAAATCTTTGTCATCGTCAGTTATTTCATTTTCATCGACGACATGCCTGCCGTCGTCGTCTTTATCATCGACATAGTGGAAGTGGCCATCGACACTGTCAACGATGCAGATGTTCCTGGTGACTTAGCAGCCATAGACAGTAAATTCTTCGTCTGCGGAGAGGTATGAGGAACAGACGAAGGTTCTGAATCAGACCTTTGATGAGGGGAGGAAGAGCAAGCCAGATCCTTTCTGGATATTTTTTCCTCATTAGTCTCTCAGCTGTGAGACCTAGATTTTTTTACAGTCTCTGTGAGAAGATGATGATTCCCCCTGTTTCCTCTTTCTAGAGGAGGTATGAGCCTTCTCCTCACACTCTGAGTCTGAGTAAGAGATAGCCTTCTTCTTCTATAGCCACCAAAGTAATCTACCCTCCCGGTCTTTGAGGGTTTTCGCAGAAAAAGCACAACAGTCCTTGCATCCCTTCAGCTTATGGTCAGTATAAAGACAGCACAGGCATTCTTTATGTGGATCCCCAGAATACAGTCTGGATTTTCCAAAAAGCTTGCTTGGCCTAAATAGCCTTCTTTAGACTCAGACATTCTTTGTGTAAGCACCGTTAAACACCTTCCCAAACTGTACCTCAGATGATGGTAGGAGGTGTAGAGATGAACTGGAAACTGCAGGTCAAAAGGTTAACAGTGACATACCATGACTGAGCAGGGCTCAGGGAGACTCCCTAACACACATGTGGAAAGAAATCTGAGGTATGGTGGCTCTGGAGAGGATGAGTGTTTCAGGGTCTCTGTTCTGTTTTGCTAAAGTTTGGGTGTATTAAATCAATGTGAATTGGCTACTAACCGCTATGGCTTTTTCAATGGAGTTTAATGCTAATGCTTAAGTACGGTTTTTATTACTGTTACGGTGGGACTCTCACAATGACGACCGGGAAAATTCAAGCATGCAAATCTATGGATACAATACTGGAGAATCATCATTTTGGCACCAAATGTCCATCCAGTGGCTGAAGAAGGTAGGAAAAGACGTTCATGTGTTTCCATTGCCTGTCTTCTTGGCTCGAACCTTTCTGAAGATTGCGATTACTGCATTAAAATGTCCACGAGAACTCGCAAGGAGACAGAAAAAATTGGATTTTAAAAAAAAACATCAACACTTCATATGTCAGGAATCCACCTTTGTAACTAAGGAACGTGAAGAAGGGTCTCTTTCTTACTTGGCACCCTCTACATTCTGCGAGCACACTCCAAGAGAGGGTCATAAAAAAGAGCTCACAACATAATGAATGGTGCCAATCATGCTCAACACTGACAAAAGGGACACTTACCCTTAAAGTCGCTATATGTTTCCAAAGCTATTTAGCCATGAGAATTTGCGATTTACTTATGGAAATTCTAGAGTAAGGAAGGAATAAGTCATGTAGCGTTGAGAAAAATACTGTGAATCAGGCCCGTTAAAACTGTTAGAACTGTTGACTAAAAGAACAAGTTACTTACCTTCGGTAACGATGTATCTGTAAGAAACATTAGTTAGTTAGATTCCTCACCTTAGAATATCCCCAGGCGTCAGACTGGATCCGGAAGATTTTTCGTCAGCAATACCCCTTGCGCATCGCTAGGCGTCGTCTGCGGCTCCGCATCCGTCGTCGGCGTCGTGCGCCGGGATGACGTCATCGGAGTACTTAGACGCCGCCCTCGCGCGCTGACGTCAGTTCTTGTACATAGCCTTCCGCGCCAGGAACGCAGAGCCATGCAAAGACCGACACTGGTGCCAAAAATAAAATCTAGGGGCCTGAAAAGGATAACCTTAACCCTAGATGTCAGTTCGCAGAACGGGGAGGATGGGTGGGTCGGTGAGGAATCTAACTAACTAATGTTTCTTACAGATACATCGTTACCGAAGGTAAGTAACTTGTTCATCTGAAAGAAACACGTTAGTTAGATTCCTCACCTTAGAATAGATACCCAAGCAATACCATCCCCGGTGGTGGGTCTGCAAACCAAGATCACACCAGAAAGTCCTGGAGGACTGAACGGCCAAAGAAGCCATCCCTCCGGACTTGGCTGTCAAGGCAATAATGCCTGGCAAACGTGTGTAGCGAAGCCCACGTTGCCGCCTGACAGATGTCCTGCAAAGGGACACCCCGTCCCAAAGCAGTAGTAGCCGCTGTGGCCCGAGTAGAATGGGTGCGCAGCCCAACAGGAGGGTCCTTTTTAGCCAAGGAGTAACAAATTTTGATGCACAAAACGACCCACCAAGAGATGGTCCGTTTGTGCACAGCTTTCCCCTTCTTAGCACCCACGTATCCAACGAAAAGTTGGTCGTCCACCCGGAACTGCTTTGTGCGGTCCAAATAAAAGGAGAGCGCACGTTTTGGGTCCAGACGGTGGAGCCTCTCTTCCTCTTTGGAAGGATGCGGAGGCGGAAAGAAGGTGGGCAAGGTGACAGACTGCCCAAGATGAAATGGAGTCACCACTTTCGGAAGAAAGGAGGGACGAGGCCGAAGGACAACCTTGTTCGGATGAACAGAGAGAAAAGGAGGTTTTGAAGATAAAGCCTGGAGCTCACTCACCCGTCTAGCCGAGGTGATGGCTACCAGAAAAGCAGTCTTAAGCGTCAGCAGACGAAGAGGACAATTATGAAGAGGCTCAAAGGGAGCACACATGAGAAATGTGAGAACAAGATTCAAGTCCCACTGAGGCATTACAAAAGGGACAGGAGGGAACGTGTGAGTAATGCCCTTTAGAAAGCGTGTAACTACAGGGGACTTGAAAAGAGAAGGCTGATCAGGAAGCCGCAAGAAGGCAGAGATGGCAGCAAGATAACCTTTCAGGGTGCCCAGGGCAGAGCCCTGCCGGGCCAAAGAAAGAAGAAAGAGGAGGACCTCAGAAATAGGGGCGGAAAGGGGATCCACAGCCTTTGCTGTGCACCATGCCACAAATTTGTTCCACCGGCAGGCGTATACCGTCTTTGTGGAGGGACGCCTGGCTGCCAGAATGATATCACAGACTTCAGGAGGCAAGTCAAATGGCATCAACTGCCGCCGCTCAATCTCCACGCATGGAGGTGGAGGCTGGACAGGTTCGGGTGTAGGACCGTCCCCTGCTGCTGCGACAGAAGATCCTCCCAAAGGGGCAGACATATCGGAGGATCGGTCAACATACTGAGTAGCTCGGGATACCAGTACCTTCGTGCCCAATCCGGAGCCACCAAGATGACTTGGGCCCGGTCGTGCCTGATCTTCTTCAGCACTCTGGGCAGAAGTGGTATAGGCGGAAAGGCGTACAACAGACCGCAACTCCACTCGTGACGAAAAGCGTCGCCGAGCGAGTGCCGCCTTGGAAATTCCAACGCGCAGAACTGCTGACATTGCGCGTTCTCTTCGGTGGCGAATAGATCTAACCAAGGCTCTCCCCACTGCTGAAAGAGACCTTGCGCCACTTCGGAGTTCAGACGCCATTCGTGATCCATCATGCACCGGCGGCTGAGTTCGTCTGCTCTGGCGCTCAGAGAGCCCGCCAGATGTTGAACTACTAGGGTGACGCCCTGGTGTTCCAGCCACGTCCAGAGGCGCAGGGCCTCCTGACAAAGGGTCCACGACCCCACCCCGCCCTGTTTGTTGCAATACCACATGGCGGTGGTGTTGTCCGTGAACACCTGCACGACACTTCCCCTGACAGAGGGAAGGAAGGCTTTCAGTGCAAGTCGGATCGCTCTCAACTCCAACAGGTTGATGTGGAGACGAGACTCCGCCGGAGACCAGAGGCCTCTGATCTCCGCCTCTCCCATATGGCCACCCCATCCCAGGAGGGACGCATCCGTCACTACGACATGCTCCGGTTGGGGAAGGGAGAGGCTCCTGCCCATGACCCAATCGCGGTCCGTGAGCCACCACTGCAACTGCTGTGCAGTGCCCTCCGAGATCAAGACATGGCCGGACAGGTTGCCGTGATGCTGGGCCCACTGAAACTTCAGGTCCCACTGCAGAGCCCGCATGCGCCGCCTGGCGTGATGCACTAGTAGGATGCAGGAGGCCATCAGCCCCAGAAGCCGCAACATTAGCCTGACCGAAACCCAGGATAGAGGCCGAAAGATGGGAATCAGGGCCTGTATATCCCGGACCCGCTGTTCCGGTGGATAGACCCGGAACTGCGCCGAATCGAGAACCGCTCCGATGAAAAGGAGCTTCTGAGAGGGACTCAGGTGTGACTTCGGCACGTTGATGGAAAACCCCAGCAAATGCAGAAGATCCGCCGTAGTCTGGAGGTGGGAGACGACTGCCTGGGGCGAGCCCGCCTTCAACAACCAGTCGTCGAGATAGGGGAAGACTGGAACCCCTGATCTGCGCAGATGAGCTGCGACCACCGCCATCACTTTCGTGAACACCCGAGGGGCACTGGTGAGGCCGAAGGGGAGCACGGTAAACTGAAAGTGCTCTTGGCCCACCGTGAAACGCAGGTAACGCCGGTGGGCCGGCAGGACGGGGATGTGGAAATATGCGTCCTGCAAGTCCAACGCTACCATCCAGTCTCCGGGGTCTAGGGCAGCTAGGACCTGAGCCAAAGTCAACATCTTGAACCTTTCCTTCCGGAGGAAGGCATTGACGTTCCGGAGGTCCAAGATAGGGCGTAGGCCCCCTTTGCCCTTCTTGGGAACCAGAAAGTAGTGGGAATAACAACCACGACCTACTTCTGGACTCGGAACGCGCTCGACGGCCCCCTTGGCCAAGAGGGCCGAAACTTCCTCGTGGAGAAGATTCAAATGATCCCCCGAGATACGGTGGTGCTGCGGTGGCATGGCTGGAGGGGTCGTCTCGAAGGGGAGGGAGTAGCCTCTTCGGACGATTTGCAGCACCCACCTGTCCGATGTGATGGACCGCCAGTGGAGCAGGTGATGGCGAACTCTGCCGCCCACTGGCGTGGAATGGGCCTGAAAGCTCGGACTAGGAAGGCTTTGAGGCGGATGCTGCCGGGGTGGATGTGGGCTGACCTCGTCGTCCTCCAGAACCCCCTCGGCGGAAACCACGTCCGCGACCGCGCGCAGGTTGGTTCTGCGGCTGGTGGCTAGGCGCACGTGAGGAGGCACCCCTTCCTTGGCCACGAAAAGGGCGAAAGGCGGAAGATTGCGACCGCGGGGCCGAGAGGCCCAAGGACTTGGCCGTAGCCCGGGAGTCCTTAAAGCGATTCAGCGCACTGTCCGCTTTCTCGCCAAACAGGCGAGTGCCATCAAACGGCATGTCCATGAGAGTGCTCTGGACATCGCCCGAAAATGACGTGGACCGCAGCCAGGCATGACGTCTAAGCGCCACTGTGGTAGAAATGGCCCTACCCAGCGAGTCCGTGGTGTCAAGCCCACAACGTATAGCATGTCGCGCGGCATCCCTCCCATCGGCCATAGCCTGGGTAAGTCGTGTCCGGACCTCCTCCGGACACAGGGGCAGCGCGTCCTCCACCGCATCCCACAGAGAGTGGGAATAACGGTCCAAGAGACAAGCGGTGTTCAAAGACCGCAGTCCCAAACTAAGGGAAGAGAACAGCTTCTTGCCAAACTGTTCTAGTCTCTTGGAATCCCGGTCCGGCGGGGCGGTCGGGAAAGAGGATTTGGAGGTGGAGGCCTGGATAACCAGGCTCTCAGGGGTAGGGTGTTGGGACAGAAAACTGGGGTCGCCCGGAGCAGGGCGGTGGCACCTGGCGACGTTCCTGTCCACAGGGGGAACTGTGGAGGGCTTGGACCAGGTGTCCTGCAGAACGTCAATGAGGGCCTCATTGAATTGCAGCAGAGGCTCAGTGGAGCTTGCTGCAGACTTAAGCACCTCAGTAAGGACGTTAGTCCTCACAGCCACGGCAGGCAGCTCGAGCCCAAGGGCTGCGGCCACCTTGCGCAGCACCACAGAGAAAGCAGCGCCCTCCTCCGAAGCCACAGTCGGAGGAGAGACAAATCCAGTGTCTGGAGAGGTATCCAGGCCACTGGCCTCCCCCAGTTCATCTGCCCAGTCCTGGGACAGTTGAGCCTGAGCGGCCATAGGATCCTCGGATCCCTCCCAGTTGTCCCCATCATCCGACTCCTGGTATAGAGGAGAAAGTAACGGAGCCGGGCGGTAGACATAATGTGTCTCTAGCGGCGCCGATCTCGGCGTCCATCGATGCCGGACCGGCGCCGGGCCCGGAGCGGGACTGAACTGGGGTACGACGTCGAGCGGAGTCGACGTCGGCGTCGGGGGTGGTACCGGTGTCGACGCCGGCGGAGGAGGCGTGACGAGGTTGACCGGCGTCGACGGGGACTCGAGAACGGGTCCCTCGGGCGCTTGCGGCGTCGAGGCCGGAGCCGTCAACGGCGCCGGGGCCGGAGCCACCGGCAGGCAAGGCAGCCCAGTCGGGTCCGCAGGGCACCAGCGGGCGCCGACGGCGGAGCCAGGTTCCTCATGGCCGAGAGGAAGGCACTGACTTCCGCCGGCGTCGCATTAGTCCCAGGGACCGGAGGGTATGGGGACGGGCGCGGCGCCTGCGGCTCCGCCGGAGCCGCGGGGTTGGAACCACCCTGACCCTCGGCCGAGTCGCGCGACCGGCGAGGGGAGTCCGAAGAGCGATGTCGCCTCTTGGACTTCTTGGAATGCTTCGACTTACCCGAAGACTTGGATCCCGACGACCGATGGTGACGTCGGCTGCGGCTCCGCGACCGATCCTTGGACCTCCTCCTGGACCGGGATCGAGAGGCGCGCGGAGCCGAGTGGCGAATCTCGAGAAGCTTATGGGACCGCTCCCGTCTAGCCTTCGAGGTCAGGGCCTTGCAGTCCGAACACGACTCTGCGTCGTGATCGAGGCCCAAGCAGTAAAGGCACCGGCGGTGATGGTCCGTAACCGACATCAATCGGTTACAGTCCGTACAGGCTTTAAACCCAGGCATCCTACCGGCACCGGTGTCGAGACACGATCAAAAAGGATCAAAAGAGTTAGTCAAAAATTGACTAAAGGGGTAGCTCTCCCGGATCTGCGCTTACTGGCGCGGAAAAAAGAAGAACTGACGTCAGCGCGCGAGGGCGGCGTCTAAGTACTCCGACGACGTCATCCCGGCGCACGACGCCGACGACGGACGCGGAGCCGCAGACGACGCCTAGCGACGCGCAATGGGTATTGCTGACGAAAAATCTTCCGGATCCAGTCTGACGCCTGGGGATATTCTAAGGTGAGGAATCTAACTAACGTGTTTCTTTCAGATACACATTTACTTAAACTTTCTGTAATCTTAGGACCTTATTTGAAATATGTCAGTTTTTAAGGTTTCCAAGTCATAACATTTATTTTAGTCCTCTCTATAGTTTTGCACAGTCATTTAAATTTTTAATACGCTGTAAATCAGTGAAGATTTCAAAATCTTGTAACTTTATGAAGACAGCAAGTAAGACACTTTCAATTTGATGTAATAAGCATGTGAAATGAATTTGAAATGTAGCAAAATTGAATGTGACACAAAATGTGACATTACATTCATGTTAATGCTTAAAATCTGATTCAAAAGAAGCAGTTTCATATGCTGCCAATGTAGATCACAATATTGCTTTAAAAAAACACTATTTTTCATGCACCAATATTTTTATCGTGAAGTTAATGGAATGGTCGATATACGAGCAGAAAATTCAAAGACCAACACTGACGACAGCATGCTTTTTTCCTATACGTTATAATAATAACAATATTAATAATGGGATAGCAAACTGTCAACATATGAACGAACACAGAATCGCAGCTAAGAAAAAAAAAAAATACAACATTATGGACCTAACTCACAAACTGCACTTTTTAGTAAATTTGCACTTTTGAGAACGTTAACTACTTGTTGGTATTCTCCAACTGCTCTTTTGTAGAAACTTATACTTTTGTACCAACTTACACTTTTGTAGTAGGACCAACACTACCCATGGCCATTCACTGGCACTGCAACACCCTCCCACAGAAAATAATGAAGGCAGAGTCTTAAAAAAACCCACTGGAAATAACCTTTGCGGGAAAATCATCTTTTTTGCCCTGATCACCCCCATTTCCTGCTTAGTAATTGTTGTAACTGACTCTGACTGCGCCCTGGGCTCTGCTTACCAGACGCCAGGATATGCAAATTAGGTGTAATTAAAATTGGTACTGACAGCCCAGCTGTAAGTCCCTAGTATATAAAAGGGCATGTAGGTTGTAGACTTAATGCGCTTAGGTGTACACTACTGTGTTGCCTACTGTAAATTTAGAGGCAGCACTGTCTTTCAGGCTGCCTTTACATTAAATTTATATGCAAACTCTACTTTGGATTTACAGGTTCTTTTAAAGTCTCAGACTACCTTAGTTTTACATATCAGTTACTCCTAAGGTCTCTTATAGGTGCCCCGGTGCTAGAGTGCCTTGTAACTATAAACAGGGACATTATAAATGTATTTTATAAGCCCCGGAGAGGGAAAAGCTGCCAATTCAACTTTTCCCATTGTAGTGAACTTCTCCATTGCCTAACATTGTAATTTTTTATTTAACTATAAATATTATAGTAGTCATGTAAACATATATTTCAAGGTATCAAATTAATAGCTGGGATAAATCCAACACATTGCCACTGTTAGATTTTTTAAGAACTCTTACAGAAAATGAGTTCTTAAACTTTCTTTTCGGGGAGCCAAAATCCAGCCTTTCAGCCGCGCTCTCCGATTGAACAGCCTCTGCCTAGGCTGGCCAGGCTGCTTTATTGAGGAGTGAAAAGCTGTGCTAGAGGGACAATGAGTTTCCTGAGAGCATAGAAGTACAGGCTGCAGAGCAGATAGAAGGAATGGGGTGAAGGGTACCCAAACTGGTCTTCAAAGGGAGAATAACACTTTAGGACAGCACAAGTCCACCCCCACATCCTGCAAACTCAGCCACACATGAGCATCCGTAATTAGAGTAGAGAGATAGTTGGAAGGGGAATGTTTAGGAAAATTATCCACACCAGTTGGTTGGTCAGCCTAATCCAGCTCCTCTGTAGAGACTTTCTCCATGTTGGATTTTGAGAGAATGGTGCTTTCTGAGACAAGAATATGCCCTACTTTGGAGGAAGCGGTCATACACCTGAGTGGCATGCAACATCCCATTGTTGACAGCCAGGAACAATGGATAAACATGGAAGAGTTGCATGGCTCTTCATATCAGCTGCCTGAAGAGACAAGAAGAAGGACTGCCCTGCTGACTCCCTGGCCTACACCCAAGAGGACTGCACCTGCAGCACACTGTGGGACTTTGCCTGACTCAGAAAGTCTAAGGAGTGGGCTCCCTGCCGGTTTAAGGTTTACAGAGCCCGCCTGCATCATCTCTACCAAGAATCCCCAGCCTGGAGTGTGTCCAGCGGACTTTTAAGGATTTGGCTAAATGCATTGTGGGAATTGTAGTCCACAAATCCCAAACACAATCCAGGAAATTCCAGATCCTTGGATTTGTGTTTTGGACACTTTGAACCATCAAGGGAAACGTCATGAAGAAGTTCCAGAATTTTGGAGAAGTTTGAAGTAACGTTCGGATAAAGCTCCATAAGGGGACCGACTCAGCGTCAAGAGCTGAGCCGGCTACCTTCAACCACGACCTGGCCTGGATTTCAGGTTTGTTCTGCTGAAATCTCCAGAATTTCAGACTTCGAGGATTTGACCAGCGGCTTGCAGAAACTCATGCCAGAGAACAAAGGTTGAATCCAGTCTGACAAATTGCCTTGCTCGACGTCGGGAGAAAAAGGTCCAGAAAAACAACAAAGTGTGAAGGCAAAATTTTGAAAGAGGCCCCCTGCATAGTGTATCCGACTAGGGCTACATTGCGGTCAGCCTCAAACTTTAACTTCATCCCGTTCAAGTAGGGCCAGATATTCCAAAGTTGCCCTATATGTTTTTAAGCACTAGAACGTGTGTATTCCTTGAAAACTCATATTTCTGGTTCCCTCGATTGGCTGTTTGTCATTTTGGTGTCTATTTGTTCATAAAAATATAATCTAATATTATAAATTGGAGTTGGATTTTTATTGTATGTTGTGTCTTACTTATTTAATGCATTGGTGTTTTTAAATGCTTTACACACCCCTCTCCTAAGTTAAGCCTGCCTCCTCATTGCTAGCTACCAAGGGTTGAGCAAGGGATTCATTTATTGAGACCCTAATTGAACCTTTTATCTATTGTGCTTGTGGCCTTATTACTAGTGGTAAGTCACTACTTATCACAACTAATATTCTACTTTCCAACATTCGTGAATTGAAATAAATTATTTCAAATAATTAAAAATGTAAATTCATATACATTAAAGTTCACAATGTATTAAAATAGTACATATTTATAGATCAAATATTTTAATGAAATATTTTGAATGTGTTACTTATTGGAATAACCTATTTTGAATTTCAAGATTAGCCATTGAATATTTTAAAATTAAACTATAGATAGTACTATGTTTACATATTTTTTTATATTAATTTAATATTTCTTTATATTTGTAACTATTTTAATTAATTTAATTTCATTTAATCTTATTTCCATGGGTTTTATTTTAAGTCCCTGCCTCCATGATGTTCTATGGAAGGTGCTGCAGTTCCAATGGTTGGCCATGTGTAGTGCTGCACTTGTATAAAGGCGTAAGTTACTACACAAGTATAAATTACTATAAAAGTGTTTCTGAATACCAAAAAGTAGTAAACTTACTCAAAAGCGTAAGTTACCTTTGTGAATCAGGCAACATGTATAACTCCGGTATTTGTATATTGCAAACCTAGATGAAAGGCAATGGGGCATGGGCTCAGCTGCTTTTAGCTTCATGAACATATGTCTGTCATAAATAGATGGGTCACACCTTACCTGCTCTTTCTTTGGCAGCTTTTGTGTTGTAGATGGAGTATGCATTATGTACATTGAGATGCGTTTCCAGAAACGCTACTGGGAAGGCACCTGAAAAAGCAGCAAGGCATTCCCCAATTGCAGAGCGCTGCCTGTGAAGGAATATTACCAGTTTTTGAGTATTTGTCATCAGTATTAACAAATATTAAAATATTTTCCAAAAAGACTAAATATATATAAATATTTCTCAATAAATGTAAATATATTAAACACATTATTAATCAACATATCAACAAAAATGTTAGCAATATTAACATATAAAGTAAGAAATCAAAAACAATTACGTTACCGATGTCGACAAAGACTTTTAATTTCATACAATCAATGCAAGTGTGACTCCTCTTTATTCATTTTCAGGAAATAAATCCAGGACTGGCAACTAAATGGATTACATTTAAAATTTGCTTACAGAGTTATTTCAAATTGCATTGCCCCATTACACTTACTACATTATCACTATTCTTGTAATTGCTGTCACATTTTAGAATGTCTTCATTTACGTAAACTTCTTATGTAACTATGTGGTATTTGTGTACACAAACCTAGCTGCAAGGAATTGGAGTGCTGTACAATATAAAGGCAAATTTGCAGTTAACAAGTGATTGGAGGTGTAGCTGGGTACTGAGAGATAAGTGGACTGCTGCAACATCATCCAATATGTTCTTTAAAGAGGTTGGGGATTGGGGCAATATAGATGGAAAGGTGAATGCCATTCCAGGCGGATATATTACATATGTAATGATCATCCAAATATACATATAAATGAAGTACATCATTACTGTATTTCTTTCCCATATCTGTGTTGACCGAGGCCAAGTACTGTGAAATAATTTAACTGCTTAACCGTGGCGCGAATTTCGCCGCGGTGCAGCGGTTTGAAAAAGTGGGCGGGGCGCGTCGGCCAACGGACGTGTGCAGCACTAGCCAGATAGTGCTCGCGACGCCCGTTGGCCGACGGGAGCACGGAAGGGGTTAACTTCACATTTATCAACAGGGCAACACCTGTGTCTGTATTACAAATAGTGTGCACCGCTCCATTATGTTCCATATTGCTGCTTTAAGCGGGTGCCTTTGGGGCAGATCTGGAACGATTTAGGCCTGGACGGTGAACTTCCACTCCATTCGTAAAGTTTGTGTAGTTTTCTGCACTTCGGGGAGCTCGCGGAGGACTGAAAAACTCCGCTCCACATACCTCAGCGGAGTTTTGTCATCACGAGCAGGAGCAAGGAAAATCCAATGCTAGACCACTTCCCAGCGAGATTTCTCAACACCGGTGGTCGTGGATCGTTGCTACCGCTCGCACTGAGAAACCTTCCATTCGCATTGAGGAAGCTGCTGCTTGAGCAGAACTTCTACTTGAAAGAAGAAATGCCCTGTTGCGCCGCATGTAATGCCGTTTGTGGGACAAACACCCGGTGCTAAAAATCAGCACTCCGCGAAACACAGCAGAGTTTTTTTGTCACTTGGCAGAGTTCCACGTAGTGGAACTTCGTGAACCGCCACCCCCAGTCCTAGTACAGTTACCCCTATCCTTTTGAATGCACTGTTTTCAGTGGAGCTACAGATTCCGGCCTTCACAAGGAAAAGGACATTAGTCAAAGACGGATTGGTTGTTTTGAAGCTGTCAATCCGACTTCCAGTGTGCAGGCTGCAACTCAACCTGCAATTCAAAGGGAGAAGGAGATTCATCTGCAGGCATATGCAGTAAGTGACTTTACCAGCTGGCAGGGGGATCCTTGAGGGTGGCTTGGGATCCCTTTTCACCTCTTTCAAGGAATGTCCTTGTGAGTGCACTAACTCTGCTTCAACTTTCTGTGGGGCACAGTTAATACACCTCTGATGGTGTCTTTGCCTCTGTGCCTCATCTGAATATTGATTTAACATGCAAATCGAGGAGTTACATAATTCAGATTTAGTTCAGAGCAGAATAGGACCCCTTTCAGTCTAGTTCATGGTTCGCTTATTTATGTAGAGGTGGTCACTACCTTTATTATAGCATGAATCAATAGAATCATTATTCTGCCCCATCAGTAAATGCTAACCAAAAACATAGCAGAGAAGAGACCATTATTCAGATAGCCTTCCTGGGTTTAACTTTTCTCAGTATCCATCACTATTAGAACAAGTTACTTACCTTCGGTAACGATGTATCTGTAAGAAACATTAGTTAGTTAGATTCCTCACCTTAGAATATCCCCAGGCGTCAGACTGGATCCGGAAGATTTTTCGTCAGCAATACCCCTTGCGCGTCGCTAGGCGTCGTCTGCGGCTCCGCGTCCGTCGTCGGCGTCGTGCGCCGGGATGACGTCGTCGGAGTACTTAGACGCCGCCCTCGCGCGCTGACGTCAGTTCTTGTACATAGCCTTCCGCGCCAGGAACGCAGAGCCATGCAAAGACCGACACTGGTGCCAAAAATAAAATCTAGGGGCCTGAAAAGGATAACCTTAACCCTAGATGTCAGTTCGCAGAACGGGGAGGATGGGTGGGTCGGTGAGGAATCTAACTAACTAATGTTTCTTACAGATACATCGTTACCGAAGGTAAGTAACTTGTTCATCTGAAAGAAACACGTTAGTTAGATTCCTCACCTTAGAATAGATACCCAAGCAATACCATCCCCGGTGGTGGGTCTGCGAACCAAGATCACACCAGAAAGTCCTGGAGGACAGAACGGCCAAAGAAGCCATCCCTCCGGACTTGGCTGTCAAGGCAATAATGCCTGGCAAACGTGTGTAGCGAAGCCCACGTTGCCGCCTGACAGATGTCCTGCAAAGGGACACCCCGTCCCAAAGCAGTAGTAGCCGCCGTGGCCCGAGTAGAATGGGCGCGCAGCCCAACAGGAGGGTCCTTTTTAGCCAAGGAGTAACAAATTTTGATGCACAAAACGACCCACCGAGATGGTCCATTTGTGCACAGCTTTCCCCTTCTTAGCACCCACGTATCCAACGAAAAGTTGGTCGTCCACCCGGAACTGCTTTGTGCGGTCCAAATAAAAGGAGAGCGCACGTTTTGGGTCCAGACGGTGGAGCCTCTCTTCCTCTTTGGAAGGATGCGGAGGCGGAAAGAAGGTGGGCAAGGTGACAGACTGCCCAAGATGAAATGGAGTCACCACTTTCGGAAGAAAGGAGGGACGAGGCCGAAGGACAACCTTGTCCGGATGAACAGAGAGAAAATGAGGTTTTGAAGATAAAGCCTGGAGCTCACTCACCCGTCTAGCCGAGGTGATGGCTACCAGAAAAGCAGTCTTAAGCGTCAGCAGACGAAGAGGACAATTATGAAGAGGCTCAAAGGGAGCACACATGAGAAATGTGAGAACAAGATTCAAGTCCCACTGAGGCATTACAAAAGGGACAGGAGGGAACGTGTGAGTAATGCCCTTTAGAAAGCGTGTAACTACAGGGGACTTGAAAAGAGAAGGCTGATCAGGAAGCCGCAAGAAGGCAGAGATGGCAGCAAGATAACCTTTCAGGGTGCCCAGGGCAGAGCCCTGCCGGGCCAAAGAAAGAAGAAAGAGGAGGACCTCAGAAAGAGGGGCGGAAAGGGGATCCACAGCCTTTGCTGTGCACCATGCCACAAATTTGTTCCACCGGCAGGCGTATACCGTCTCTGTGAAGGGACGCCTGGCTGCCAGAATGATATCACAGACTTCAGGAGGCAAGTCAAATGGCATCAACTGCCGCCGCTCAATCTCCACGCATGGAGGTGGAGGCTGGACAGGTTCGGGTGTAGGACCGTCCCCTGCTGCTGCGACAGAAGATCCTCCCGAAGGGGCAGACGTATCGGAGGATCGGTCAACATACTGAGTAGCTCGGGATATCAGTACCTTCGTGCCCAATCCGGAGCCACCAAGATGACTTGGGCCCGGTCGTGCCTGATCTTCTTCAGCACTCTGGGCAGAAGTGGTATAGGCGGAAAGGCGTACAACAGACCGCAACTCCACTCGTGACGAAAAGCGTCGCCGAGCGAGTGCCGCCTTGTAAATTCCAACGCGCAGAACTGCGGACATTGCGCGTTCTCTTCGGTGGCGAATAGATCTAACCAAGGCTCTCCCCACTGCTGAAAGAGACCTTGCGCCACTTCGGAGTTCAGACGCCATTCGTGATCCATCATGCACCGGCGGCTGAGTTCGTCTGCTCTGGCGTTCAGAGAGCCCGCCAGATGTTGAACCACTAGGGTGACGCCCTGGTGTTCCAGCCACGTCCAGAGGCGCAGGGCCTCCTGACAAAGGGTCCACGACCCCACCCCGCCCTGTTTGTTGCAATACCACATGGTGGTGGTGTTGTCCGTGAACACCTGCACGACACTTCCCCTGACAGAGGGAAGGAAGGCTTTCAGTGCAAGTCGGATCGCTCTTAACTCCAACAGGTTGATGTGGAGACGAGACTCCGCCGGAGACCAGAGGCCTCTGATCTCCGCCTCTCGCCGGCAGGACGGGGATGTGGAAATATGCGTCCTGCAAGTCCAACGCTACCATCCAGTCTCCGGGGTCTAGGGCAGCTAGAACCTGAGCCAAAGTCAACATCTTGAACCTTTCCTTCCGGAGGAAGGCATTGACGTTTCGGAGGTCCAAGATAGGGCGTAGGCCCCCTTTGCCCTTCTTGGGAACCAGAAAGTAGTGGGAATTACAACCACGACCTACTTCTGGACTCGGAACGCGCTCGACGGCCCCCTTGGCCAAGAGGGCCGAAACTTCCTCGTGGAGAAGATTCAAATGATCCCCCGAGACACGGTGGTGCTGCGGTGGCATGGCTGGAGGGGTCGTCTCGATGGGGAGGGAGTAGCTCCTTCGGACGATTTGCAGCACCCACCTGTCCGATGTGATGGACCGCCAGTGGAGCAGGTGATGGCGAACTCTGCCGCCCACTGGCGCGGAATGGGCCTGAAAGCTCGGACTAGGAAGGCTTTGAGGCGGATGCTGCCAGGGTGGATGTGGGCTGACCTCGTCGTCCTCCAGAACTGCCTCGGCGGAAACCACGTCCGCGACCGCGTGCAGGTTGGTTCTGCGGCTGGTGGCTAGGCGCACGTGAGGAGGCACCCCTTCCTTGGCCACGAAAGGGGCGAAAGGCGGAAGATTGCGAACCGTGGGGCCGAGAGGCCCAAGGACTTGGCAGTAGCCCGGGAGTCCTTAAAGCGGTTCAGCGCACTGTCCGCCTTCTCGCCAAAAAGGCGAGTGCCATCAAACGGCATGTCCATGAGAGTGCTCTGGACATCGCCTGAAAATGACGTGGAGCGCAGCCAGGCGTGACGTCTAAGCGCCACTGTGGTAGAAATGGCCCTACCCAGCGAGTCCGTGGTGTCAAGCCCACAACGTATAGCATGTCGCGCGGCATCCCTCCCATCGGCCATAGCCTGGGTAAGTCGTGTCCGGACCTCCTCTGGACACAGGGGCAGCGCGTCCTCCACCGCATCCCACAGAGAGTGGGAATAACGGTCCAAGAGACAAGCGGTGTTCAAAGACCGCAGTCCCAAACTAAGGGAAGAGAACAGCTTCTTGCCAAACTGTTCTAGTCTCTTGGAATCCCGGTCCGGCGGGGCGGTCGGGAAAGAGGATTGGGAGGTGGAGGCCTCAGGGGTAGGGTGTTGGGACAGAAAACTGGGGTCGCCCGGAGCAGGGCGGTGGCGCCTGGCGATGTTCCTGTCCACAGGGGGAACTGTGGAGGGCTTGGACCAGGTGCCCTGCAGAACGTCAATGAGGGCCTCATTGAATTGCAGCAGAGGCTCAGTGGAGCTTACTGCAGACTGAAGCACCTCAGTAAGGACGTTAGTCCTCACAGCCACGGCAGGCAGCTCGAGCCCAAGGGCTGCGGCCGCCTTGCGCAGCACCACAGAGAAAGCAGCGCCCTCCTCCGAAGCCACAGTCGGAGGAGAGACAAATCCAGTGTCTGGAGAGGTATCCAGGCCACTGGCCTCCCCCAGTTCATCTGCCCAGTCCTGGGACAGTTGAGCCTGAGCGGCCATAGGATCCTCGGATCCCTCCCAGTTGTCCCCATCATCCGACTCCTGGTATAGAGGAGAAAGTAACGGAGCCGGGCGGTAGACATAATGTGTCTCTAGCGGCGCCGATCTCGGCGTCCATCGACGCCGGACCGGCGCCGGGCCCGGAGGGGACTGAACTGGGGTACGACATCGAGCGGAGTCGACGTCGGCGTCGGGGGTGGTACCGGTGTCGACGCCGGCGGAGGAGGCGTGACGAGGTTGACCGGCGTCGACGGGGACTCGAGAACGGGTCCCTCGGGCGCTTGCGGCGTCGAGGCCGGAGCCGTCAACGGCGCCGGGGCCAGAGCCACCGGCAGACAAGGCAGCCCAGTCGGGTCCGCGGGGCCCGAAGGCGCACCAGCGAGCGCCGACGGCGGAGCCAGGTTCCTCATGGCCGAGAGGAAGGCACTGACTTCCGCCGGCGTCGCGTTAGTCCCACCCTGACCCTCGGCCGAGTCGCGCGACCGGCGAGGGGAGTCCGAAGAGCGATGTCGCCTCTTGGACTTCTTGGAATGCTTCGACTTACCCGAAGACTTGGATCCCGACGACTGATGGTGACGTCTCGAGATTCGCCACTCGGCTCCGCGCGCCTCTCGATCCCGGTCCAAGGATCGGTCGCGGAGCCGAGTGGCGAATCTCGAGAAGCTTACGGGACCGCTCCCGTCTAGCCTTCGAGGTCAAGGCCTTGCAGTCCGAACACGACTCCGCGTCGTGATCGAGGCCCAAGCAGTAAAGGCACCGGCGGTGATGGTCCGTAACCGACATCAATCGGGTACAGTCCGTACAGGCTTTAAACCCAGGCATCCTACCGGCACCGGTGTCGAAACACGATCAAAAAGGATCAAAAAAGTTAGTCAAAAATTGACTAAAGGGGTAGCTCTCCCGGATCTGCGCTTACTGGCGCGGAAAAAAGAAGAACTGACGTCAGCGCGCGAGGGCGGCGTCTAAGTACTCCGACGACGTCATCCCGGCGCACGACGCCGACGACGGACGCGGAGCCGCAGACGACGCCTAGCGACGCACAAGGGGTATTGCTGACGAAAAATCTTCCGGATCCAGTCTGACGCCTGGGGATATTCTAAGGTGAGGAATCTAACTAACGTGTTTCTTTCAGATACATATTTACTATTCCCGTTTCAGAGTGTACTAGAGTTCATTTAGCCAAGCGATTGTATTTTCTACACTAACTTTTCTTCCAGAAAGTCACATTTCTCTTAGACGTCATTTCTATTTTTGAACTTCTGCTGTTTTACAATATCGCAACTTCAGCAGTTCTAAACTCATCTACCACTAAATTCAGAAAAGTTCCTCCAGAAGGACAGGGGTGTGGTGGTGAGTTCTGTTTTGTTCTCATGCATAGCTTTTAGTTTTTTTTTTTTTTTTATAAAATGAGCTTGAAAGCATTTTTTACATCGGGCTTATTTTTAGATACAGTTTTCTAATTTTCACAGTTGCATTTCCATTGTTCCAAATTCGATATCTTCATTTTTTTTGTATTACACAGAGATCACTTAACAATCTACCTTCTGTTTATAATCTTCAGGTATATCTAGCATGCATTACACAGACAGAATGGGCGAGTGCAACAACTCACACAGCGAGGATGTTAAACAGCCACCAGCCTTGTTCACAAATTATTATTCAAACACACAAGAGAGACATTCATTTAGGAATATGTGCTTTTTATGGTTCACCTACTTCCATAGAATGTTCAAGGGGAACTAAACAGGGTGTTTTCTGAGGATATAATTAGCGAGCAACACACACATTCATATGATCAAACAGGTTCTTACATTGGTAAAAGGATACAGGAATATGTACGTTAATCCAATGAGCATTATGGCCCGGATTCATAACTATTTTTAGATGTTAAAAAGTTACTTACATATTTAACACGTGATAGGTCATGCATGTGTAAGGTTTAGGCTTCTTAGCATGTTAAATAAATCTTAGTTACAGTGGTGGGTATGTAAACTACAACATTTTACATTTATACTTTCAGTGAGCATTAAAGTGCTGAATCTGTTTGAAAAATATATTTAAATTATCTAAAAAATACAATGTAAGACTGCATGGCTTCAACAGAATATGCCTAGGAAAGAAAGTAATTGTCAATAAATCGAAATCTAATCGGCAGGTAAATATAACTTTAAGGTACACTTTCAAGCAAACCTTTGAGTGCGAAAGAAAAGATAAATAACATCTATCTAATACAAATTGTATATACTAAGGGATTTTCGAAACTACATTGATTTTCAAAGAAATCACTGAGCTAGTGCTAAAATGCTATAAATTCTGGAGGCATTATCGGGAAAAGCAATGGACTAGATTGAGAGCTTTGTGGATGGGTTACTCCATCACAAATTTGACAGATATCCTTTCTGCCTTATTACAAGTGTACCATAAGCTATGCAACAGTAATCCGGTGGACGGGATATCTGTCACATTTGTGACAAAGTGCCCATCTTCCAACCTCTAAATTAGCCCCTACGGCTTTTCTGACTTATAAGAATGATTGGAAAACAACTATTTAGATGCGCACCAGGTGAATTGATATCTTCTTGACCCATTATGCAGACAAATATTTTTAAGTGTGATTCTTTATTCCAGCCCATACATGTGTTTGTAGACAACATTTAATAATCAGGGTGATGATGTTTTTGAAACAATTACAGAATATAAATATTTCTGAAGGAGCTCATTAACGAAACATCACTGTAATTTCCTTAGCAACATCAATCCGCCATGTTGAGGGATTAGAAACTTTGGAGTGGAACATCCTTAGAATTAGGAATTTAAGTGAAGTGGCAACCAAAATATTTGTTCGATAACAGATTCAGCACATTTTGCCCATTGCAGGTTTGCGGGAACATATATGGGGCATAATACAGGCTGCTCCTAATCTAATCTTTTCAATTACTAGAATGAGACAGAGAATATTTTAATAATAACAAACAGATTAACAGTTTACCAATCTGTCTGAGATGCACTGACCAGATCTGTATTGGTTATAAAGGAAGTCATTAAGAGTTGGTAGAAAGTTTTAAAAAATGGAATATTTTTGAAAAATTGAATCTCAAGTTACAATCTCATTAAATGTATATGGACAATTAGTGATTATTTACTGAATTATTTTGATGTTAATGTACACATTTGAAGATATCAATAATTATTAAGGCGTCCAGTCATGAAAATGCATGGCTTTATTTCATGTTCCATCCTCCTTTTTTGAAGAATACTTATCTTTTCAGCATATAAGGATCAAAGGATATCCTAAAAGAGTATAATGTTATGTCTCGTGGAGTCCACAAGATTGTGCCCACAAGCTCTTATGTGACTGCTCATCTGTGCACAAACTTCTCTCAAGACTCGGAGCCGACCATGAAGAGGATTATGCTGGTTCCTGTTTGAGATGGTCAGTTTTTACTGCTCTCCTGTTGTTGCAAGCTGTATACAAAAGAACCTAGGGGCATATGAACAAGGACTGGCGAAAACTACCGCTAGCACTAGTTACGCACAGTGTACTTCTGAAAACTATCACCTTGTTAGCTATGTATGTACAAGACGTCGCTACATGGCGATAGCTTCAGGGATCAGCGGCGAAAAAACGGCCGCTAACATTTGCGTGATGGCGATAGGAATTCCGGCGTTAGCGGGCGAAAACCAACGAAAGGCCCATTAGCGGCAAAAAAATGCACGTTAGTCAACCGATAGAAAATAGGCCACAAAAAAATGAAATGCAGAATGGAGCAGCCAGGGCCAAGTGCAGCACACATCAACAACCCCCTCAAGCCACCCAACATCCAGGATGAGAGCCTGGATGCGTTGCTGGACCTGCATCTGGAGCGTGGATGCGTCGCTGGACCTGCGTCTGGAGCCTGGATGCCTCGCTGGACCTGCGTCAGGAGCCTGGATGCGTCTCTGGACCTGAGTCTGGAGCCTGGATGCGTCGCTGGACCTGCGTCTGGAGCCGGAATGCCTCACTGGACCTGCATCTGGAGCCTGGATGCCTCACTGGACCTGTGTCTGGAGCCTGGAGTGGGATGCAGAGGAACTGTGGAGTCGATGAGCCGTGGTGGTAGACATTGAGGTGCGGCGATCGCCCGTACCTGGTGGTGAAGTCTGACCGGTCCCATGAAGACACGTTGCTGAACGGTGTGATAAGACCGCCTTGTGCCCCCTTGGAGCTGTGAATGGTGGAGGCGCCCCTGCGCACCAACGTAGGGAGGTCTGCATCGTATACTACGATCCACCACTACACCGGGGTGCACAGAGAGGATTACCAATGGTGGGCGGCACCTCTCTGCATCACAGGCCGGATGAGGTTGCGCTGGCCAGAAGCTGTGGAGGGTGAGGCCCCTGACCTGCGCCAAACTTGTGTTGCAGAAGCACTGTAAGTTCACGCCTAAGGGGGCCCTGCTGCATCAACTGCATCAGGAGGTTCACCAGTGGACTTGGCGGTGACTGCTGTACCCATGCTAGTGAAATCACACCTGGCTGAGGCTCCTGCTGGGTGAGTCACAGATATGGAGAGAGTGCAGCGGATTATGCCACGGTGTCAAGGAGAAGGTGGGACACGTAGCGGAGGAGGCCCGGGAGTTGAGTCGCCCAGGCTGAGCACCAGTAGATGACGCACCCCCTGTGTTGGCTCATCCGTATGGTGGAAGAGCGTCGCCCCACTTCTTCCATGCAGTGCAAGAAGAGGAACAATCATCACATGATGATAACTTCTTGATGTTATCGTGCCCTGTTTCCTTTGTGGGCGGGAGGTTGGGTAGGGCTGCTCCACTCATGGAGCAGAGCAGGGGCGGAGTGGCATGCCCACTCAAGTGTGCAGTGACTGTTTGATCGGCCCGCTCAAGCCGCACAAAGCAGTCATGCGCACTGTCCTGTTCGCAATGCAGGCTGCATTACAGCCTGCATGGAGAACATGCCCACACCTCCAGCCCCTGGCTGAAGGCCTCGTCCCAGCGCCAAAGACCAATCCCAATGCTGTATTGCAGTGTTGTGATTGGCTTAGGGGAGGGAGCCTGGCTGCCTACTTACTGTTCCTGGAAGCAGACTCAGGAGAGCAGGAGCAACGAAGACACGGGACCCAGCCTCAAGGTAAGATTTCTCTCATTTAAATATTTGAAACACTCGCTCACACACCCCCCGCGTCCAGGCCCCATCCAGTGTTCCTTCCGGCGTTTCCCACCTCCCAGCTGTCCAGTCCCCCCGCAGCACTTCTCAATGGCAGCCACGGTGCTGCCATGCGCAGGTGGCGTACCACTGGTGTGCCAGGTATATATGGAGGTACCACGCATACCATTATATCGCATTCCATTACAATGCATACTGATACTAGGCTTATTGCAACTGTAGGGAAGGTTGCGGAGATGTAAACATTACTATTCCCACTTCACTGGGTGCAACCCTAAAACTGACCCTTGCACCCCAAAGCAAACCCTGATCCCTAAAATTCATCTGTGAGCAGCCAAAACACACCCTAAAAATCATATTTGACCCAAATGCACACCCCAAATTTCATGCTTGACCCAAATGCACCCCCCAATTTTCATGACTGACCCTAAACACACCCCAAATTTCAAATGTTACTCATAATACACCCCACATTTCATCTCCAACACCCAAAACCCATACCCACCCTAAAAAAGTACCCCATTACTGACCTCACAATGCGTTGTAATGGAATTCGATGTAAAGGCACCTGCATTGTTGGATTTCCGTTCTAAAGGCATTACGATGTAATGCTTGCCTTGTAATGGACGTGTCCCGTGCCAAAGGAAAGCCATAGGCAAGCCTGTCTGCGTCTGTCTGCCCCTAGACCGCGCTCAGCACCAAGGACCATGTAGGAGAGTAGGGTCTGCAATCCTATGATCACCCAGATTTTTTGCTTTTGCTTCATTGGTTTATGACTTTCCCCGGCTGTGGGCCTGCCAATCAGACCCACAGCCTAGCTGTTCTCTCTCGAAATTAAACACATGTACATTAGGTGCATCCACCAATTGGAACTGGGCCGCCTTGTCAGTCCCTGTCTCAGCATACCACAGGTATCCAGGGCATCGGTGTACCCAGGGCCTACCAGGGGCTGCAGCATGTATTATGCCACCCCTGGAATGGCCGCCCAAATCTGACACAACTGGCTGCACGACAGCTGGGGCAACGTGGTGTAATCACCCGTTGCTGTAGGTGTAGTATTCCTACACCTAACCCTAAAATGGACACATGGATTCCTATCAGTCACTCCTATGGCAGGCCTTATCAATCCTGAGGGCAGAGTGCAGGGAATCATGTGGGACGGTGCTCTGGCGCGAGCTGAGCCCGTCGACGGCTTGCGGAACCAAGTCCTAATAGCCGTTCCATGGTGACGCGGGCCAACTACTTTTAAATGCATTATAATCCTCGCGGTTATTTGGTAACTTTGGCATTGCATCACCTACACATGTCGAGTAAGGTGTCATACGAATTGGAATACGAACCCCTCGCCAGTTCTGGCGACGGGGTTAGCATTCCCCCCTTTTAGAGGGGCACGACATGGAAGTAACCTTGAACCCCGGTTAAAGTTGACTCAAGCCTCAGCATCACAAAATGGATGCTGCCACCAGACACAAGTCTGACCTCCTGCTGCTGGGTGACCTTCCAGCGAGGGGAGCTTGGAAAAAGGGTTTCCAGTCGAGGGCGGTGTTAGCACCATCCCAGACAGGGTTTGTGTATCCCAGGTAGGCAGGGCTGAAAGGAAGGTGATTGCCAGTGGCACCCCGGTGCTCACTGTGCATAGCCCGGCTCAAACCAGTTTCGGGGGCACACCAGCCCCTGAGCTGGGGCGAAGCCGGACAAAGGATAGGGGTGTAACCACCCCCCTCCTGGCTCCACCCATAGGTAGAACCTAGTCACGGGCCAGCCCCTTTTCTTAGAATAAAGGTAGGAGCGAGTCCCCTTCCCAAATTGGATAATTCTGAATCTTGAACTACTTTCCACGAAAGGAACTCTTGACTATTTCTGAAGACTCTCCCTTGTGGCTAAGGAGTAGCCACCCTGCACCAGCAGGCACCACCTAAGCGCTTGCGGTTTGCTGTAAGTCTCTCCTACAGATCAAGACTGCCCAGCTCGACGAGACCCGAGTTCTCTGCCATCTCTGACCTTTTACCTACCTCATCAGCCCAGCTGAGAGCCGTAGGTGTGACGAGACCTGCGGGACCGGCCATCTTCAGAACCTGCACGACGCTTATCTAGCACGCCCACCGAGGGACCCTCGAGTGAGTGCACCTAGGGTTTGAGAAGCCCTAACCCTGAGCAGCTCCAGCACCGAAATCCGCCTCCCCAGCATCCACGAGATCTGCGTGGGGGCCCTTCTGCTCCTTGCTGTTCACCGCGTTGTCCGACCACTCTCCGACCGGCTTGTGGCCCTCTTCACGACGCACCACGTTTGTTTCATCACTGGTCTGGTTGCTCCAGACTGGCCCTTGCTCCCCTTCAACAGAGGAGTACCTCGGACCCTCCTGGTCCACTCCAGACGCCATCTTGACTCCACCGCGTGGGTTGCCACTGCCAAGATCCGCTGCCCCATTCCTGGGCCCAGCCTCATCGACAGCAGACACCTGCGTGGGACAGCTCGCCCTCCCTCCTGGTCGCCGCCGCGCCTCCTGGTCCGAGGAACAGCCGAGTCTGACGTCATCCACTCACCTGGTCGAGGTGACTTCAGCCGGTACCCTCCTGGTGCCCACACGATCGCTGGCTAGCGGTTGATAACTGAGTCCCCTCTGCTTTCAGGTTTCCTTCATCACCGATCCAGGCTTGGATCTCGCTGAACATCGACACTGGTCGCCTGCCAGCAACTCTTCTTTCAGGCTCCTGAGACTACAACGAGGACTTCCGACATCTTACCGAACCTTCCACAGTCGCAGCCTCTGGGCTAGGTAACTCGAGCATTTCGGTGCTCCATCGCAGGTGCGCTTTACAAGTGTCCAGTTCCTTTTTCGTTTAGTCCCACTGATCGGATCACTCCGGAATCAGTAACTTTAGACTTTCTAACTTCTCCCCTTCCACTTGCAGTGTAATGGTTTCGTGCCCTCGGGCATTTGTGTAAATTGTGCAACCAGAAGTATTTTCCTAAGAGTTTTGTATTGTGCTTAGCTCCCTGACTCATAAAGAGCCAGGGTAGTCTTGTTATAAATAAATATCCTTTATTTTCATAACAACTTGTGTGGTGTCCTTTCACTTGACGTTCAAGGGGTATATGTGATGGTAAACAGCTGGCTTAACACGCCCTCTAGAGTTTAGCCTAAGACTGCTCATATCCACGCTACTAGGATAGCTGGTCTATAAGGTTGACTTACAACCAATCATCAATAAGGGTTGTTTGGAATGATACACAGTGATCACTAGAATAGTGAGCACTACATATCAGGCCAACTTCTCACAGACCCCTCCTCTCGGACACTCCACCCCTACAGCGCCAGCACCCTCCTCGCCATCAACCCTGGACGCCACATCGCCTGCCAGGACCAACATCTGCTCCGGACCGGCAATCGCCATCGCCATCACTGACGGCTACTAAATCACCTGCAAAGACCACCCCGACCGTCCAGGAGGAGGCATTGCCATCACTTACAGAAGCACACTCCTCCGACTGACCACGCACTCTAATGACCTAACTGTGACCATGGAACACCTCAACTTCCAGAACCGGATCAACCCCATCCTCTGCGGCACCTCATCTGCAGGCCCCCCGGACCATGGACACCCATTCTCTGCATACTAGGCTCTTCCATCCACCGACGACATCCTACTCGGCGAACTCAAGTTCCACCTGGACAACCCCAGTGACCAGAATCCTACCCCCTCCTGGAGTAGCTCCCCAACATCAGACTCAAGCAGTAAGTCACCGCAGCACCACATAGCAGGACACACGATCAAGCACGTATCCTCTGCCATCGGGACTTTCAACTACAGCCACACCACCGGACTCTCCTGGACCGACCATCATTGTATACATCACGGCTTCACCATGCCCACCATACACAACCGCCATCATTGCCCCCCTCGCAGCTGGATCAAGGCCACCGAAGTACATCTCATCAACTCCCTCAGCACCACCACTCCGCCAACGCTTACGGATGATGACACAGATGCGCCGACACCCAGGCACCCCTCAAGAATGACACTGCGTCAGTACCTTACGCCTGCATGATGGCAGGCGTAAGGGTGACGCAGTGCCACAGGGATAGGCTGGCCCCATGCATTGCTGGAGTTGCGTCATGGTTGTGAAACGACTGCAGCAATGGGTGACTTTAGCGCAGGCAGATACGTCAGGATTCCAGACGTATCTGTCATTACTTGCGCCATGGAGCGCTGTCCAGTAAATACAGCAATACCAAAGGGGATGATGGACGCAGCGCTTGAGCAAATCAAACACTCACCCCCAGTCAATTGATCTGGGTTTAATCCATCATCATTCTTTAGCTCACTCAACCACCCCAGTTCAGACATGGCCATATGCAAATCAGTCTGACCCGGTGCCTCATGGGAACAGTCCAGCCCGAACTGCCAAGCCATGTCTTCCCTGGACCGGAAACAAGAATCCTGGGACCGGTTTCGGGTTCATAACCCTCATCAGCCAGGCTATCTTGAATCCAGTGGCAAAGTGAGCAAGGGACCCACGTCTGGGCATACCCTGCCAACTGGGGTGAATGTATGACATTGTTCTGCATTCTGTCCATCAACTGTTGTTTTTGCATTTGTCCAGTAAATACAGAGCATCTGTGGTGTCGCAAGAAGGGGGTAGTGAAAAGTGTTGCAACGCTGTCTTGTCACAGCGCTGCAATACATTTCATGAGTGAAGCCCTTATCGATGGTGCGCAGTCCTGGCCTGTAGTTTTGTCACAGGGAAGTGCAGCAACATTGCTTGCAGCGCGATCCAGCAACAAAACCTGCTGAAATGAGGCCCCAAGGGATATCTCCATTTTTAAGACCAGCTATTTTCTGGTCTTAAAAAACTGCCTCTAACTGCAGTTAGAGGCAGTTTTTTTGGTCCTACAAATTTAAGGACTACCCTTGTACATATCGTGAAGTGTGGTTAGTGGCTGTTTTTTACGGGAATGCCTCCCTTGCATGTCGTTATCGGTAACAGAAATGGCGATCTTTAGAATGGATGTTTTCGCTGGAAAACTGCCGCTAACAGAGGTTAGCTGCAGCTTGTACATATGGCAATACAAATATCACTGCAAAACCATCGGGAAAGTGCCGCTAAGGCGGCGTTAACTCCTTGTACATATGCCCCCTAGTTTTTACCTTGAAGTGATTGTTGGCTTCGTGTTCGTAACGTGATCCTAGTGCACCACAGGATTTCTTTACCCGCATTTTGCACCTCTCTGTTCACCTTGTGTTTGTCAAGCTTTGAATTCATCCCTCTGGTCTAGCTCGTTACTTTTATTGTCGGTAAGAATCCTCAGTTACCCCACCTTCTTTGTGCATACACCATCAGAAAGAACCTCAGTGTTTAACTCACACACAATGCCATGTGTAAACAAGTGTGTCATGGTGACAGGCACACCAATGTCAGGTATCTTTTACTATTGTGGAATGAATTTTTCACTTTTTGGGTGATATTCACCCCCACATTATTACAAATTGCACACCTAAAAACATTTCTACAGCTGTTGTTAATAATATCTGGCATATTTCTGGAACAGCAATTATGCATTTTAAGTAGGCCTGGGTGGAGGTTTCAATTCCCCAGGCAGAATCCGAGAAATTTTAGTAATTCTGGATTACCCTTGTAATGAGAAATTATTGATTACTTAAAATTCTGCTGGTCTGCCGGCGGAATTAAATTATGCAGTGGTTTCTAAAGTTTAAAAACCACTGCATATACCACTCGGTGCCCTGGCATATTCTGCAGCGATTAAAAGTTGTCATCAATGCAGAGTATTTAAGGGGTGAGGCAGAGTGATATGCAGGGGTTTCTAAAGTTTCTAAAAAACTACATACCACTCACCGCCCTTACATATCAATCAAACAATCAGCATTTATAAAGTGCAGCTCTATCACCCAGAGGGGTATCTGGGCCATGTGGGTTCTGTGTGTCTATAGAAGAGCCAGGTCTCTGCAAGTCAAAACATTTAATCACTGCCAAGTATACAAGGGCACCGATCACATGCAGTGGCTTCTAAACTTTAGAGACCACATGATACTAGTCACTCTGTGCCCATACATACTCTGCAGTGAATAAAACTTTTAATGACTGCTGAGTATGCAAGGGCACCAAGTGGTATTTGGCTTCTCTATTTTCATAGCACAAAATGCACCCTCACATCTATTTTTGGACACCAAGGTGCACTTTGCACTATGAAAATAGCACCAAATGCCAACTCTGCCCCTTCGCAGAATTCTGCTGAACCTCGCAGAAGTTTAATGTCATTCAACATGATTGTGCAGAATTAAACTCCGCCAATTACGCCCACCTAAATTTTAAGTATTATTTTATTCTCAATATCTCTGTACATCGATGTTTTGCTCATACAATTAATTAAACACATGCTGATGTACTACTGTTTTGAAAGCACACAGTTAATTAAGTACACTTCAACAGTACACTGAAATTCTTATTTACTGCTGCACTGGCTATTGCATGTCATATCAGGATTTAAAGTTCAGTTTCAATTTTTGTTATTTCAAACAAATACATATCATTTGCCACAAAGGTTAAATGGCCAGTTGCATGAACTTTCTCATTTTGTTAGGAGTCCTAACTTTACTACTACTAAATGCCTTCTGTGCATAAAAAAAGTTGTAAGTTTAGGATTTTATCTCAGTTCAGTAGTAGTAAAGTTAGTAGTCCTAACTTTACTACTACTACTACTAAATGCCTTCTGTGAATACCAAAAGTAGTAAGTTTAGGATTTTATCTCAGATTAGTTCTGTGAAAAGGCCCCTAGGTTTTGCAGCTTGGAAATCTAGCTCCAACCCGGTCTTATCCATTGCAGTCTGAAGTCCCCACACATCAAGATCCCACTGTACAACAAAGCTCCCCAGGTGAACTGATGTGCAAAAGCAAAGGCAATAGTGGGTCCTCTGGACCATCAGGTTTACCACGTAATCGGAAACTTCCAGTGATCGATCTTCCTCCAGGATCATGCCGATACGTTGCAGTAATAACAGGAGTTACCCAGCTATGTGAAGGCCAAAGGGAATTGTACGAGTTAGCAAATAAAACCTTGAACTGGCTCAAACAAAACAAGGACTTGCCGCTTTCAATGGCTAACAGTATCCTATTCACTCACAGGGTGGGGTAGAATGGACCAGGCCAGTTGGAGCATTATAATTAATTTTAGAAATCTGCAAATGGTCCACAGGTTGCTGATAACTGTTGGAATAAACCAGGTTGGCGGGTCAGGTATTACAGTATTGCCACTAAGTTATTGCTAGAATCCATATCTCTTCCCTAGGCCTGCCCATGATCTGCCAAAACAGCCGTTCTTTTTTTCCACCAGTGGTAGCACCAGTGGTTAGCGGTCAGTCCTGTAATCATGTAACTTTCAATATCCCTGTTTACAACTTGTTTGATGCCCTAGAGGAAGTTGACGAATAACTGCTTAAGTAGGTGTTGAATGTATTGAACAAACCATAACATTTAGCGTAGGGCAGTGCTAGGATAGGGTCAATCAGGGTCATGGGGTGAGTGACTACTTTTGCAACCCAGGCAATTGGAGTGATGAGCGAAGTCCTTCTCAAGCCTCCGCCACAGGCCAATTATGAGATAGGAGTAGGGGTTCATCTCATGTTTGATGACCAACTAGGCATACCCATGGGGGAGGCAAGGCAAACCTTTAGTGCTAAATGCAGAGGGGATACAGATTGCTCCCTTATGGCTGAATATATTCCAGGGCCTCTGGGGGCTGCAGCACCTGGCAAAATGGAAATTAAGGGACGATTCTGGAACACGGGTTAATCGTAGAGCCTAATTCGCTTGTAGATGTGATGATAGGACTATTAGAAAAGAACCCAGAGCTTTCAGGTATACAGCAGACTCCTCCTCCCACTAAACTACTTTCCTAGAATGTTGCAGAGCTGGGCTCCAAAACTGGGTTGTGCTGACTGGGGCCTTTTCACTGACATTCACGACATTTGTATTTTTCAAGAAACTTGGCTAACCACAGAAGTTCAGCGTGTAGGGTCTGTAAACCATAGTAAGGAAGCAACAAAAAAGGGTAAGGGCAGACCCTCAAGGGGCCTCATGACATGGGTTAGCTCTACACTTGTGTGCACTGTTAAGGAAATAATGATTGCCTCTAATGACATCTAATGCGTAAGCCCAAACCTCTCCCCATACATAGTGTTATACATTTATAATGGTTACTTTAGACCTGTTGGTAATAAACAGGAACCCCCTGCAGTCAAGATCCTGTCCACACACCTCATATCCCTTCGGGAGAAGGTGTATAAAGTTGTGAGAGGGGATTTCATCTGTCAGTATGAGCCCCTTGATAGCAATGGTGTTGACCTCTCGTGGAGGAAGATAATGTGTTGGCTATTCTCAATATAACAATTTCTCAGGTTAGGAGATGGTCCTCTGTAGCCCTACAATTAAATGCCCTAGTGTTAAAGCAGCAAATACGTGCCTGTAATGGCAGATCCTCTTCGACAGGGATGACAAGTCCACTTTTAATCAAATACACAGTGCCACTCTTATAGATTATACACTAATTGATCTGCGGATCTCGTCATCCCTAGTCGACATGGTAGTTACACTCAGACATGACGGTGACCATAATGTCTTAGTGCGTACCGTGGGTTTTTGAGATCATACAATGTCAGGAAGCCGCCCCTATCAGCTTGCTAGTAGTCTACAACTATCCACTAATAGTTAAATGGAGTGCCATGGCCCAATCTATTTAACAGGCTGGGCCAAATTATAGGCATGTGAAGGGAATCTTGGGGCAACTGCTTGATCTTAGACCAGGGAACCACTCTCAAGATTATTGGAGTCTTACATAAGTCTATGTTCAAGGGCATTAAGAATTATTTTTATGTAGACTCAAAGCCCATGACAGCAAAGAGAGGCCCTTTTCCTGGTTTAACCAAACTTGTAGAAAAGCTAATATCAGATCTAATTGATTTAATCAACAACAGGATAGAAGGGTGGTATGGCTAAGGAAGTCAAAATGAAGTGGGACCAAGGTAGGGGGGAAGGCCTGTTGGCCGCTGTGACAGCAGGTGATCAATGTGGCTTTTGGAACATAGTAGTCACTAGGTGCAAGGAGGGTGTCTGCCCCATTGACAATAACAATCCCGCTGCCACCTGGAATTCACACTTCTCTGGCTTGTATTCTGAGCCAGAAGAAGCGCGCATTTCTACTCCTGTGGAACTCTGTCCATCTGCGGTTCGAATAAGTGGCAAGATAGGGAGATAGGGAGCAGAGAGTACCCCCCATTATGATTCAGGAAGTGTGCTCTGCAATTAGGAAGATAGTTACCAACAAGGCACCAGGATTAGAGAAGGGCCCCAAGGATTTGCTCTGTACTGAGATGGATGTTTGGGGCTCGTACTTAACTTTACTCTATAATGAAATTATGTGTGGGACACCTATTCCTCCATCGTGGGCAGGGGGGGAAACCACACCCATATATAAAAAGGGTTTCTCTATTTTCCCCTCCAACTATAGGCCCATCAGCCTTCCAGATAGTACTCAAAAGCTTTTTTGCAGAATTATCCTGCATAAGCTACTTGATTGAATGGAGGCCAATGAGATACTCATCCCCCTGCAAGCTGGTTTTCTGGATTGCACCTCCACTATCAATCAGGTGATTAGACTTCAGCTAATTTATTGGAAAACCGTGGCGCTGTGGGGAGGTCGGCTGTATATCACGTTTGTGGACCTACGGTCTGTCTTTGACCTGGTTCTACAGGTTACGCTGTGGCAAGTGCTAGCCAATATAGGGATATCTAACTACTTCCTTGGGGTTACTGTAAGGTTGCTAGAGTCTAACTTTGCTCAGGTCAGATGTGGTTGGTTGGGAGGTGACTGAGCCATTCCCTGTAACCGAGGGGTGAGAGAGGGTTGTGTTCTTGCCCCTACCCTCCTCACCTTGTATTTTGATGACCTAATTTCCCATTTTAACTCCTGTGAGGGTGATGGACCAAGGTTAGTCAACATGAAGGTCCCTGCATCCTGTTTGCAGATGATACACTCCTCATGTCTAAATCTCCAATGGGGATTCAGAAAATCTTAAATAAATTCAGTAGTTTCTGCAGACTGAGGGGCCTGCAAATCAATGTGGCAAAAGCCAAATTCATGGTGTTCAACCCTTGCTGAGCATCGAGATCAAACCCCACTTTGCTAGCAACTCTGCTCGAAAGGGTGCACACCATTGATTACCTTGGGAACACACTCGCTGGGCACATGAAGTGGCCCAACCACATTGCAAGGCGCAGACTTAAACTGTAACATCATAAAGGGGGACTACTAAAGGTAAACAGGGGTACTTACTCTATACCTGTGTCCCTGGTATTCAAACTCATGACCTGCAAGCCTTGGGTGGAGCCCTACGTGGTGTTGAGCTGGGAGCACAAGGCAGCAAACACCCTGGCAATCTCAAAGAGCTGTTTCTTGCGACAATTGATTGGTCCTCCAGTTAGTACTCCACTGCTTCCCTTTAGGCTGGATGTGGGGCTCAGACCAATTACTGATAAAATTGGTGTCAAACTTTATTATACTGGAGAAAAATTTGGGCTACTCCCGAATTACAATCTTATCATAAAAGGCTAGAAGAAATATTGAGAATCCCGGGGTCAGACTAGCTTGCTTGGCTTAAGTATGTGAGAGAATCCCAGAGGGCAATGGGGAGCGAGTGATTGTGGGAGATCCAAGTGGGGAGTCTCTTCTTGTTTCTAAAGCAGCCCTGAAGACCAATTATATACAGCACGTTACTAGCTCCCAGTTATCTAGGAAAGCCCTGGGCTCTTTGACTGATGGTTTTATTCAATGGAAGGATGAATACTCAGCAGAGCAATACCTTGACGAGATTCAGCCCACCTTCGCCTATAAACTATTTATCCAGTTTAGATTTGGGACCCTCTCTTTGAAATATTTCACTGCCAGATGGGTACACCCACAAAGTTAAACAGGATCGGCTTGCCCATCTTGCGTCTCAGTCCCGGAAGAGGAGGCTCAGGCCCTCTTCATTTTCCCTGCACATAAAAGTCTCAGGTTCAAATGGCTTATTCCAATTTGCCACTGCATAGGAACCAGACAACATAAGGAGGCTTATAGGATACTCCAAATTAATACCAGTCAACATATATTTTTTGCAGTGTCCAGGTTCCTACAATCATTGTGGTGTGCCAGGTCTAAATATAAAACATCTATCCTCATCGCTAATGCTACTGAAGCGTACTGAATGATCTGTTTGTTTTCCTTGTACCCTATTACAGTTCTTGTACTTTATAACTGAGGGGATATATTGGCACTCTATTAATTCTTGCATTGTCTTTTAACTAGAAGAACCATGCCCCCCCTTACCCCTAACAGGTTTGGTGGTATTAATATTAGAGCTAATGATAACGATTTATTCTATCCTCTTATAACATCTTTTATTCTCCACATAATACAAATTTGACTTTTTAGTACTGCTTCACCTGCACTTTGTATTTCAATATTTATTGGTATTGCAGTTTTACCCAATTATTTAATTTATTGTATTGAGATTTTTAATCAGTTCTTTTATGGCATTTGCCGAAATAAAAATTACTATGACTAACACAGTATTTATTTTCAAGCTGTTTTTTTACTAAGTGTGGTGCAGATGGAAAGCATGCAGACTGTTTGTCCATCACTTTTATACTTGGATTCTCCATTTGAACTACTCATAGAGTTGAAAGATTGGTATAGATCATTTATATATAGTTGGTAATAATGTACAGCATTTTAGAAAAGAGCGAAAAATTGATTTTGGAACATTGTTTGGGGAAAGAAGGCCAACACATATTTGAACATTTAACACTTTGTACGGCCACAGAAGGAGAGGAATTAGATGAATTCCAGAAGCTGTTAGATGACTTGAACTAAGCCTCGGTGCTCAAAAACTATCATTGTAAGGAGACTCAAATTCTTCTTGAGAGAGTAATAGGCTGATGTATTGGGTGAAAGGTCCATAACGACACTCAAAAATATTTGCCTTTGCATGTTACTTTCAGAACTTCACAGATCAAGTTAAACAGAACAACAATACAATAAAAACCTCTTTCTTTAAAAAAACATTCACTTGCTAAAACGTTTGAAGCTGCTTCCATCACTGAGGCTGCTCAAGAGGAGATTACATTTCTTAAAGGAAACCATGTGATAGAAACTGCCATGTTAAGAGTGATACTTTAGCAAACAATGTGCCTCACATCAAGAGAAAAATTGAAGTATCTACTTCTTCTCAAAACAGGCATTGCTGATGTTATCTGTGTGGATCTACACGTCACACTGCTTGTTTAAAGTTCTGCCCCCATCATGAAGAGAAATCCATGTACAAAAAATTGGAAGTCAATGAGGTGGATGATGTGCAAGAAGAACAGGATCTACAATTGTCTGTGAAAGGTCTCGTGCTGTGCACTGATTCAACAAATCAATTGTCTAAAGACAAACCCACATCACATGTTGTGCGGGGGGTCATGTTATCAATCTTTTAATGGATTCAGATGCCAGAGTCACCACAAAACATTTCAGAAATTTTGAAAGAGTGAAATGTCTATAGAACTTGATATCAAACTGAATCTTTTCAGGGTTCTAAAATGTATTTAATAGGTTATATGTGGCTACCTATTTCTTTCCAAGATAAAGTATCATGAGTAAAGCATATGTCATATTCAAAGGAAAAGATATTCCAGGGTGGATACACCACTGTAAGCTTACCTGTTTACATGAGTTTTATGAGAGCTTTTCTACAGAGGAGAATCTCACAGATTTTCAGAATGAATAGAATTAATTTTGCCCAGTTCTAAGTGAAAACATTAGATCCCATGTGCCAGCAAGTGCATATGATTTTGTGAATAAATGACGAATCAGACTCATTAAAATATTTTGAGTTAGAATAAAACTTAAAGGAGGAGTCAGACTAATAAAGCAAACCCTGATAAATGTTTCCCTCAGCATTTGCCAGGTGTTTTGAAAGTACTTACAAATCATGCAATCTCAAGGGATTATTTGAACCTGTGGACTGCACTTTATGGCTGTCTCCCACTGTAGTGGTTAAAAAGAAGAGTTGAGAATTTGTGTGAGATTTAGAACCCTTAATAGCAACATTTGGATTTATGTTCACCTTCTTCCTAACATTGAGAAACTAACAGCCAGGTTGAGTTGTGCCACTATTTTTAGTAGATGTGATTTGTGATCAGCCTACCATCAGTTTGCCCTTTCCACATCTTCTAGAAGTCTTACATCTTGTGTAACTCCTGAAAGAGTTTTGCAATACAAAAATGCGGCCTTTCATTTGGCATCAACAGCCTCTTTTTTTTAGAGAGTTATGGATAATATGCTAGTTGGGTTTGAAGGTGTATTAACTGTCCAGGATGATCTACTAGTAGTGGGATAAGATAGGCAAGAACATAACAGGTTGGCGACGGTTCTACTAAGAATAAGAAACAATGGGTTACATATAGGGCATAAGTATATAAGATGTATAGTTAGTGCTTATGGTATTAGTCCTAAACCCAGTTTGATTAAAGCCAGTGAATATGCCCCTCATCAATGTAACCAAGAACAAGTAATATCCTTTATAAAACATTTTGAATTCTATGCTAAAAAAAGGTGGAATTTTTATGGAGAGAGCAATAACAATGAGCGATTTCATGTATCAGTCAGTCAGTAAAATCTTTATTTGATCTCTTTAAAAACAGATCGTAAAAGCACAGTTTCATCAGACGACCCATAAAATAAACAATGCTTGCAATATTTCAAAAGCGTATCAAATCATTAAGGATATTAATAGACTTTCTGTGTCTCTAAAACCAGGGTAGGCCTCTCTGAGCAGCTGATCATGTGGTCGCGAAAGGGTGAGCGGTGGGTGAGCAGAGCAACAGAGCAACAGAGCAGCGGGTTTCGCAGGAGATGCAAGCTGCGAGCCGCGGGAGAACATCGCCGAAAAACACCGGTTTTGAGACAAGCCAAAAACGTGAGGAAGCCAGGGAGTTACGGTACGGCGTCCCACTGTCCGGGTGAGAGTGTGCGAACAGCGGATAAAACCCGCGGAGCCATTATGGCATTATGGTAAAACGCTAAGCGCCCCTCCCCCTCCCCTCACACTCCGGCTCTATCGGCCCTGGCTCTACCGGCTCTTTCTTGCTTAACCTCCGCCAACCTCCACCATTGTGATCGTGGGAGGCAAGCGCGGCTGCCCTTTAGCAGGCGGCGGCAGCAAGTGTGTGCCCCTGGCGTCTTTTGAGGGCGGCCTGAATAGTTCAGGTGCAGCCAGCAACCTAGCCTTAAGTGCCCCACTTGCCCCCGCCCTTACTCCAGCTCACCACCGCCTCAGAGTATTCCTCCCTACACCACCCTGGTTGAAGACATAAAGCAGGTTTGGCAATGACTCCAATGACTCTAACCTGCTACAGATTCACTCCAGGTTAAATTTGCTGCCTACAGACCATTATTACCAGCAACCCCACCTATAAATAGAAAAAAACGGAAAGCCAGGGTGCAGGATTGGAGATATCAAGCCCGTCCCTCAGCTGCTCCTTGTATTTCCAGTTACCTGGCCAACTCACCGACAATCATCCATCATTTATCAGTTCCCCAGTGGGACATCCAACCGGCGAAACTGCCAAACAATTGCCAAAGCAATCATCCTTCTCTCAAACGAATAAGCCCTAAAGTCTGCCAACCATCAGGAAGACGCAAGGTCGTTCTCAGTAGCAAAAAAAAAACCTTATAATGAGATTGGGGCGAGTAAGGAAAGCTCCAACAAAGCCTACCAAAAAAAGCGTAAAGACGAAGGCAGCATCCTCAATGGCCCTCATGTAAACTCAATCATCCGCAAACTTAAATCTAAAATCAGTTTTCAACTCAGGACATGGTCATCTGATTACAGACATGCCAGAATCAGGCCTGACAGAGCCCACAAACTCCACGATAAAAAAGGTCTCATTAAGGGATTACTTCAGGAATTCAGCACCAGCGACAACCTTGAGGAAAAATCCAGTCCCTTCGATAAGTTTCAAGCTCCCCTTCCTACGAATATAGAAGCTGCATCGCATCAAATTCTGGTTCAGCCCACGATTCACGCAGCAGCTGGAGGGCTTGACAGCTCGACACCAACAAGCCTACCAGCAATAACAGAGTCTTTTCTAACCGACGCCTTAGACGCTCCAGATGACAGTCGATTAAATCAGGCCTCTGATCAACAGACAGCCCAAACCGAACGGGCTCCTCTTCAAGCTACCATCTCCAAAGAGGCATTTCAGCCAACTCTTCAGCCTGCCCCGAACTCAAGTCAGTTTTCCCCAATAGCACTAAAATTCTCAACCTTAACCACACCGGATTATCAAATAAGGAATACTAGAGTGTTGTCACCACAGGTCATGACCCATCCATGTGCCCACTTTAGTAATCCCAACCAGTCACATCCAGAAAGTTCTCAAAATAATGCTGATCAAAGAGATCAAATGGTCAACCAAGATTGTCCCATTGAGAATGTAATACTCACTTCTTTAGATCTATCATTTTTTACTAACCAATCTAACAAGTCCACCGTACATGAAAAGCAGCCATCAATCGACCTTAATGACGTATGGTCTCAATTATTGCAAACTTTTCAAACCATGGCCGCAGCACTGACCGACCATTCAGATAAGATGGACCTGCAGGGGCACCTTTTAAACACAATAGCGGTGTACACCGCCGGGATTGATCAAAAACTGGAGGCCCATAACTCACTCATCATAAAAGCCCAATTCCAAGCCCAACTGGTCCAAACAGTATGCTGCTGCTCCCCCATAATTGACTCTTTATCGTCCTTACCTCAATTAAGAAGCTACCAGAGCCGGGGCTTCATGACTCCTCGCCCCAGGCTTCCAGTTTGGTCCAGGATCCTACTCCTCCGGAAGCGCAACCTCGACCTTTCCCCCCGTACCTCGTGGAGCCAGCTGATGGCAATGAAATTCCCACAGAATCAGCTTACCCTCACAACACACACCAGCTGTTAAAACGTGAAGAAAAGAAATACAGTGGAAGAGCAGGAATAAACAAATAATGGAAACCAAAAGCCCAAGAGTTAGTTACCCCCCAAAGACCAACTCAGAGTCACTACGGGAAGAGCAAGCTATGCCAGCTACGACAGGAGAAAATCCGAGCCCGCAGCCAATGGCGCCCGAACCAGTCACCCAGAAAGAACTCTCACGACAGAACAGTCAATCGGTAGGGCCATTTCAAGATCTACGGCCCCCCTCGCAGTTACTAACTCAAGTAAAATCTGGCTTTAATCAACTTCCAATAGTGGCGCCAGTGCCCAATATAAGGCAACAAGGATCCGTAAATCATCAGATGCCATTAGTGGACACCGGCACCAGCATTCCACCTATATTGGAGGACAACAACATGGGCCCACAGTACATAGCCAAAGAGCAAGCCCACTTGAATCCCTTAAATTCATCAAATCGTCACAAGCTGGTGGCCACAAGTAAAAGACCCCCTGTTGTACTTTCAATCACCCTTTACAGAGAACTGTCCCTTCAACCGCCCGCCACAGCCACAATTAAGCTGCCTCTCTAAGAAAATTTAGAACAAACAAAGCCGGCAATGATTGATGAGGTCTACACACAGGCAACCAACAGCTCTGACACTAAACTGGTGCTTACCCCAGAATATGTCTCAAGAGGCCCTAACAACATTCTCAATCGAGGCAATGAACAAGTTACTTACCTTCGGTAACGCTTTTTCTGGTAGATACAGTATCTGCCTGTGGATTCCTCACCTTGGGAATATCCCCTGCGCCAGCATTCCACTGAACTTTTTTCCCCAGCTCTCTACACCGACGTGGACGACGTCATAATGCATCGGCTCCGCTCGCAACTCCGCATGATGTCACCGGAGCCATAAGAGAGCCACGTCGGCGTGATGACGTCAGTTCCACCCATTTTTTCCGTGCCCCCGAGGCGCACAGGTGGACCAACGACAGATTCAAAGTATACACAGTATGCAATATACCATCAAATATACATAGAACATATACAAAAGGAAAGCTAAATAAAACAAGCATTTCCTACCAATGTATCAATCAATCAAAGCTTTATTTCGACATAAGATATCATAAAAGCACAAAAGTACATAAAACACAGTTCATAAAAATACATTTTAAAAACATGTTGTAAAAAAGACTTTTTACTTCATATACAATAAATATTTAAAAATGTATTAAACTTTGACAGCTTTGAGGATTAAAAAAAAAATAATCAGCTGGAAATAATTAACCTCTGCCTGATCAGCCATGCCCAGCCTAAAAATTTAGCCACCCCGCAAACTATAGTAGTATTTGCATCCATTTTGAGAATTCTCAGAGCAACAAGGTGATCCCTTGTTCCTAACTGCAAACAAACGGGCCTAAGCCATTTCATTCTGGGTTTCACATATGCCGGACAAGCAAAGAAGAAGTAGGAGATGTTCTCAGTAGCGCCCGGGCAAGTTGGGCAATCTAAGGGAGTCTTATGTGGTGCATTCCACTTGCTGGTACGGTCACGAAGGGGAAGAGTCCCAAACCTAAACTGGATAAACAGTGATCTATCTTTGGGCTTCGTAATGTAGTCCAAATAGGGTTCTAAAAAGGGCATAAGCTTATGCTGGCGGAATGCCTCTGTCAGTCTAACAGGGTTGGGGTCTCTTGACTCCAAGGCATCAACCCATGCCCAAAAAGCTCTTTTGGTTTCCTCCTTGGATAATGGTACCAATGTATCAGAAAGCATAACAACATCTCAAACAAGACAACTTTTAAGGTATACAAAGGTGGACAACGGGGAGGCGGGTGGGCCAGTGAGGAATCCACAGGCAGATACTGTATCCACCAGAAAAAGCGTTACCGAAGGTAAGTAACTTGTTCTTCTGATGGATACATCTGCCAGTGGATTCCTCACCTTGTGAATAGATTCCCACAGCAGTCCCCACTCCCGGAGGAGGGTGTCCACCTTCCTATACCAGAAAGTCTTGCAAGACAGAGCGCGCAAAGTGGCCCTCCCTCCTCATCTCAGAGTCCAAGCAATAATGCTTTGCGAAAGTATGGAGGGAGGCCCAAGTCGCGGCTTTACAAATATCTGCCACAGCAACACCCCTGGCCAAAGCAGATGTAGATGATTTAGCTCTAGTTGAATGAGCCCTAATACCCTCAGGAGGATCCTTACCAGCCAGGGCATAGCAGATCTTGATGGCAAGGATGATGCATCTCGAGAAAGTGCGCTTGTGCACCGCTCTTCCTTTAGAATGACCAACATAACCCACGAAGAGCTAATCGTCCAGACGGAAGTCCTTCGTTCTGTCCAAGTAAAAGCTCACAGCTCTCTTTGGGTCCAGGCGATGAAGTCTTTCTTCCTCTTTGAAGGGATGAGGAGGTGGATAAAAAACAGGGAGAGTAATAGACTGCCCCAAATGAAATGGAGTAACTACTTTAGGCAGGAAAGCAGCCCTGGTCCTGAGTACCATCCTTTCAGCATGTAATGTTGGAAAAGGGGGTTTAGAACTAAGCGCTTGAAGCTCACTCCCCCTCCTTGCCGGGGTTATGGCTACAAGAAAGACCGTCTTAAAGGACAACAGCCTCAGAGGACAACTATGAAGAGGCTCAAACGGGGACCCAATCAGAAAAGTTAAGACAAGATTAAGGTCCCACTGTGGCATTACAAAAGGAGTAGGAGGAAACTTGTTTGTAAGGCCCTTTATAAACCTTAGTACAATCGGAGATTTAAATAATGACGGTTGATCAGGAACACATAGAAAGCCGATAAGGCTGAAAGGTAGCCCTTGACCGTGGCCACAGCACAGCCCTGCTGAGCCAAGGAAAGAGCAAACTGAAGCACATCAGAAAGATGGGCTTTTAAAGGGTCAATGGATCTCTCTCCACACCATTTAACAAACTTAGAACACCTATATGAGTAAATGGACTTGGTGGAGTGTCACCTGGCCGATAAAATAACATCCACCACATCTGGCGGGAGAGAGAAGGAATTCAGGTTGCCCCGTTCAATCTCCAGGCATGAAGGTGTAAGCTCTGGAGGTGGGGGTGTAGAACCTGCCGCTCCGATTGCGAGAGGAGGTCTGCCCTCAGAGGGAGACGGAGCGGAGGGCACGAGGAGAGGTGGAGAAGATCTGTATACCACACCCTTCTTGGCCAATCCGGGGCGACCAAAATAACTTGGTCCCGGTCTTGGCGAATCTTCCTCAGAACCCGAGGAATCAAGGGTATGGGAGGAAACACGTAAAGGAGTCGTGAGCCCCAACTCAACTGAAACGCGTCCCCCAACGCCCCCTGCATCGGAAACTGGAGACTGCAGAATGACGGGCAGTGCGCGTTCTGGCGGGTGGCGAACAGTTCCACCCGAGGGGTTCCTCACGTCTGAAAGACGTAACGAACCACCTCCGGATGGAGCCTCCACTCGTGGTCGGCAGAGAACTGCCGACTGAGACTGTCCGCACGTACGTTCAGCACCCCGGCCAGATGATTTGCCATCAGACAAATCTGATGGTCCTGAGCCCAGGACCAAAGACGCAGGGCCTCTCTGCAGAAACAATGCGACCCCACTCCTCCCTGCTTGCTTACATACCACATTGCGGTAGTGTTGTCCGTCAGGACTTGAACAGACTGACCGCGAAGGGAAGGGAGGAAGGCCTTGAGTGCCAAACGAATCGCCCGCAATTCCAGAAGGTTGATGTGAAGCAACCTTTCCTCTGGAGACCAAAGACCCTTGATCTCCAGATCCCCCAGATGAGCGCCCCACCCCAGGGTGGAGGCATCCGTTATCACTGTGGCCACCGATGGAGGTAGATGGAAGGGCTTTCCTTGAGACAGATTGCTCTCCACGCTCCACCAAGATATATCAGCTGCAGCCTCTCTGGAGATCCTGATCGACTTCCTGAGATCTCCGTTGTACTGATACCACTGCCTGCGGAGGCACCACTGGAGCGCCCTCATGTGCCAGCGTGCATGGTTGACCAACAGAATGCAGGAAGCGAACAGACCAAGCAGACGAAGGACCTTCAGAACTGGAACAACCGCTCCATTGTGGAATAAAGGGACCATCTCCTGAATGTCGAGAATTCTTTGAGGTGGAGGAAATGCTCGACACACAGTAGTGTCCAGTACCGCCCCTATGAACAGGTTGCGTTGAGAGGGCACCAGGTGAGATTTGGGTACATTGATCGAAAAACCCAAGTCGAATAACAGCTGAGATGTTACCTGCAGATGATGCTGCACCATCTCTGGGGACTCTACCTTCAGAAGCCAGTCATCCAGGTAGGGGAAAACCGGAATCCCCGACCTCCTGAGATGAGTAGCCACCACCGCCATCACCTTCGTGAAGACTCGAGGTGCGGTAGAAAGACCAAACGGGAGGACCGCAAACTGGTAATGTTGCGACCCAACCGTAAAACAGAGATACTTCCTATGCAACTTCAGGATTGGGACATGGAAGTATGCGTCCTGCAAGTCGATCGACACCATCCAGTCTCCTTGCTGCAACGCTTGAAGAACCTGCGCAAGGGTCAGCATCTTGAATTTCTCCTGTTTCAGGTAAAAGTTCAAGACTCTGAGGTCCAATATCGGACGCAATCTGCTGTCCTTCTTGGGAATCAGGAAATACCGGGAGCAGCATCCCTGACCCCTTTCCTGCTCTGGAACCTCCTCTATCGCACCCTTTTGAAGCAAAGCTAGCACCTCCTTTTGCAGAAGAAGTAGATGGTCCTCTGAGCAGTAACCCTGGCAAGGAGGGTAAGGGGGAGGAAACTCCCGAAAGGGAAGGGCATACCCAGTCTCCACGAGGTTTAAAACCCAAAGGTCGGTTGTAACAGATTTCCAACCTCGCAGAAAGTGGAACACCTGACCCCCCACAGGTCTTACATGATCTAGGATGGGGGATGTAGGACTGCTTCCCTGAAGCTTCATTGGGAGCAGAGGAGGCAGAAGATGAAGATGGGTTGCGGCCAGAACCTCTCCGTCCTCTTTGTCTTCCTCTAGAGGACCTATAGAGGGGATTCTGCTGCTGCTGTTGCTGAGGCTGCCGGAAGGAGCGAAATGAAGATCTCCAAAGCCTCTGAACTTCCTAAGACCAAATCCTTTAGCAGGAGCTTGCAAACCTAAAGATTTCGCCATCACCCTGCTCTCTTTAAACCTCTGCAAGGCAGAATGAGCCTTTTCACCAAAAAGTCTCTGTCCGTCAAAGGGCAAATCCACCAAGGTGGCCTGAACATCCGTAGAGAAGCAAGACGAACGAAGCCACGCTTGCCTCCTAGTGGCTATAGATGACCCCATTATCCTTGCCACAGAATCAGACGTATCAAGCCCCGACTGAATTACCTGCCTTGCAGCAGCCTGAGTGTCACTGACCACTTCCATAAAAGACGCCTTATCACCTTCTGGCAACTTAGGGGCTAAAGATTTCATTGAGTCCATAAGAGCATGAACATAGCGCCCTAGTTAGCAGGTGGCATTAGTGGATTTAAGCGCCATGCTCCCTGAAGAAAAGGTATTTTTAGCCGCCTGATCTGCCTTCTTAGACTCCCTATCCGCAGGAGTCTGAGGAAAAGCTCCTGAAGCATGCTTCGAGCATGACGCCTGTACTACCAGACTTTCTGGAGAAGGGTGGGAAGAAAGCAAACCTGGATCCCCAGGAGCCACCCTATATCTTCTTGCCACCTGTCTGGATACTGCCGGCGAAGAGAGTGGCTTACGTCAGACGTCCATAACTGGCTCCAAAATAGCCTCATTAAAAGGCAACAAAGGATCACTGGTCGAGGTAGGCGAATGCAGCACCTCCGTCAGAAGGTTAGGTTTATACTCAGCAGAGGGCAACTGCAAGTCCAGCAACTCTGCGGCCTTCTTTATTACAAGATGATAAGGAGCCAGTTCCTGCGGTGGAGAGGATCTAGTGGAAGAATGCTCCCACTCCGGAGTTGTATCGAGACCGCTAGCCTCTTGAATCCCCTCAAAGTCGTCAGAAGAAGTATCCACCTCACCTTCTTCCACCTCCTCCCTATAATGCTCCTCTTCCAAGACTCTCAGGGCCTCTCTCCTTGAGCAGATCCGAGGAACCGGCGCAGGCTGTGCCGTACGCGGAATCGGTGGAACCGAACGTGGAGCCGGAGGTGTCGGAGTCGGCGGCGCTGGAGTCGGAGTCGACAGCGCCGGACGCGGAGCCGAGGGAGTCGGCAACGGCACCGAGGAAGGCTCCGAAGAAGATCGATCCAATCGAAGTCGAGATGGATCCCCAGACGGCGCCAGAAACTCCCACGAAGGCACCATCGGCAGAAAGGGCATAAACGGGGCCTGAGCATAATGCTGCAGCACTCAAAGGGTGTATGCCATAGGACCCACGGGACCAGTAGGTGCGCCGGATGGAAAGGCAGCCCGTTGTAAAATCCCATACATAGCATTAAGAAAATGCGTCGAATCCGCACCCGGAATCGGGAACTGCGGATAAGGATTGATCTCGAATCCGGCTGAGGAGCACCTGGGAACGGAGCCGTAGTGTCCTCAACAGGCGCCGCAGGACCATCCGGCTCTGGAGAAGGCTCTTTTTCCTGTTCTTGCTCAGCCTCAGAAGCAGAAGACTCCACTGGAACTGGTGACTGCGCCGGTGACTGCGCCGGTGACTGCGCCGGTGACTGTGCCGGGGACTACGCCGGGGACCGCGCCGGGGACCGCTTCGGCGAAGGAGATCTCTCTGGAGACTTAGATGGAGAAGGAGACACATCCTTACTTCGACGTCGAGGCGAAGTCGATCTCGACGCCTTGCTCTTCGAAGACCGGCGCCAAGAGGAATGCTTCCTTTTCTTATGGTGTTTCTTCGACTTCGAAGAATGCAAAGTCGACGACTCCGGTCTCGACCTCTCCTTCTTCCTACCTCTCTTCTCCTTATTAGCCTTGGCCATGAAGAGCTTCGCCTCTCTCTCCTTCAATGCCTTGGGATTCATCCTTCTGCAGCTGGAACAATCCTCCACGTCGTGGTCAGAAGAAAGGCACCACAAACAATCTTCATGGGGGTCCGTCATCGACATGTGGCCCCCACATTCCCTACAAGGTTTGAAACCCGACTTCCTAGTCGAAGACATGGCAACATTTTCAACAGTAACTCACTACATGACTACAAAGTAGCAGGAGCGTGCTGGAAAACCGTTGCGCATCGACGGCGCGGAAAAAAGGGAACTGACGTCATCACGCCGACGTGGCTCTCTCATGGGTCCGGTGACGTCATGCGGAGTCGCGAGTGGAGCCGATGCATTATGACGTCGTCCACGTCGGCGTAGAGAGCTGGGAAAAAAAGTTCTGTGGAATGCTGGCGCAGGGGATATTCACAAGGTGAGGAATCCACTGGCAGATGTATCCATCAGAAATTCTTAGACTCTTCAAATCATCCCCGAACTTAAGTACCCTGCAATCGAAAGATATAGTTGCGATTGAATTTATACCAACTACAGGATCCAATATGGTGAAGCAACCCAACTTACACTAGCATCACCAGCATTTCGAGAATTGGTTCAGTCAAAAAACGAACAATTTAAAAACTGGGGCATAAAAATCACAACGCCCAGTGTCCTCCGCTATCCATCAATATTAGAAAACAACCAGGCTCATTCCCTTAGCACAACTTCAGCCCCTTTTTCAGTTCTAAAGTCAACAAGAAGCCATTAGCCAACAGCAACTACAGAACATATATTTAACCAGCAAATCCATGAGAGGGTAGATTGGTCATGGTTGCCAGGGGCTCTATCAAGAAGCCAGAACAATTGAAATACCCATAACCATGGCCTAAGCATGCTCTTGGAACATTAAGGGATTTGGGCTGAAAAATCAATCTGCTGCTACCCTGGGTTTTTTAAAGGAATGTGACATCATTCTCTTGCAGGACACCTGGGCAGTAGACAGCACCCCTATAGAAGGCTACCTGGAATTTATGTCCTTCGCCTCAAGACAGTCGAAGTTTGGTAGGCCGAGTGGCGGCCTCATGATTTATGTATCAACCAAATTATCCCAATGCATCACACAGATACAATTTGAAGAAAACTGGCTCTCTGGCATAGTGTTAGGAAGTTTACCCTCTGATAGGCAGTTGCTTCTCCTCAATGTTTATATTTCCCCCTCTACTGTTGAGAAAAAACCCAAAATGGACAGTTTAACCAACATCGTCTGTAATCTACTAAGTGAGCATGGCAGCATACCAACTATAATATCAGGAGACTTCAACACCAATCTCCATTGCAACTCTTTAGAGGAAATAGGGATCGATCCCCCAATGGTCCCCTCACATTTCGCTCCCACAGTCGACTACTGGAAATAGACCATCAAAACTGGGGGAGTACGCAGTCATTCAGCTTAAAAGTGTAGGATTCACTGTGCTGAATGGGCGTCTTCATACGGACATTCCCCCGGCCTGGACCCGTTCAGACAGTCGAACACACTCCTTCTTGAACTTCACCCTAGGGAGCAGAGAGATTCTTCCCCTGGTCGAGAGTTATTACATCGCATCACAAGGCGAGAGCGATCATCGGCCACAAATTATAACAATATCGGCCTGTATCCCATGTCACCAGAAGAACAAGTTACTTACCTTCGGTAACGATGTATCTGTAAGAAACATTAGTTAGTTAGATTCCTCACCTTAGAATATCCCCAGGCGTCAGACTGGATCCAGAAGATTTTTCGTCAGCAATACCCCTTGCGCGTCGCTAGGCGTCGTCTGCGGCTCCGCGTCCGTCGTCGGCGTCGTGCGCCGGAATGACGTCGTCGGAGTACTTAGACGCCGCCCTCGCGCGCTGACGTCAGTTCTTGTACATAGCTTTCCGCGCCAGGAACGCAGAGCCATGCAAAGACCGACACTGGTGCCAAAAATAAAATCTAGGGGCCTGAAAAGGATAACCTTAACCCTAGATGTCAGTTCGCAGAACGGGGAGGATGGGTGGGTCGGTGAGGAATCTAACTAACTAATGTTTCTTACAGATACATCGTTACCGAAGGTAAGTAACTTGTTCATCTGAAAGAAACACGTTAGTTAGATTCCTCACCTTAGAATAGATACCCAAGCAATACCATCCCCGGTGGTGGGTCTGCGAACCAAGATCACACCAGAAAGTCCTGGAGGACAGAACGGCCAAAGAAGCCATCCCTCCGGACTTGGCTGTCAAGGCAATAATGCCTGGCAAACGTGTGTAGCGAAGCCCATGTTGCCGCCTGACAGATGTCCTGCAAAGGGACACCCCGTCCCAAAGCAGTAGTAGCCGCTGTGGCCCGAGTAGAATGGGTGCGCAGCCCAACAGGAGGGTCCTTTTTTGCCAAGGAGTAACAAATTTTGATGCACAAAACGACCCACCGAGAGATGGTCCGTTTGTGCACAGCTTTCCCCTTCTTAGCACCCACGTATCCAACGAAAAGTTGGTCGTCCACCCGGAACTGCTTTGTGCGGTCCAAATAAAAGGAGAGCGCACGTTTTGGGTCCAGACGGTGGAGCCTCTCTTCCTCTTTGGAAGGATGCGGAGGCGGAAAGAAGGTGGGCAAGGTGACAGACTGCCCAAGATGAAATGGAGTCACCACTTTCGGAAGAAAGGAGGGACGAGGCCGAAGGACAACCTTGTCCGGATGAACAGAGAGAAAAGGAGGCTTTGAAGATAAAGCCTGGAGCTCACTCACCCGTCTAGCCGAGGTGATGGCTACCAGAAAAGCAGTCTTAAGCGTCAGCAGACGAAGAGGACAATTATGAAGAGGCTCAAAGGGAGCACACATTAGAAATGTGAGAACAAGATTCAAGTCCCACTGAGGCATTACAAAAGGGACAGGAGGGAACGTGTGAGCAATGCCTTTTAGAAAGCGTGTAACTACAGGGGACTTGAAAAGAGAAGGCTGATCAGGAAGCCGCAAGAAGGCAGAGATGGCAGCAAGATAACCTTTCAGGGTGCCCAGGGCAGAGCCCTGCCGGGCCAAAGAAAGAAGAAACAGTAGATCCTCAGAAAGAGGGGTGGAAAGGGGATCCACAGCCTTTGCTGTGCACCATGCCACAAATTTGTTCCACCGGCAGGCGTATACCGTCTTTGTGGAGGGATGCCTGGCTGCCAGAATGATATCACAGACTTCAGGAGGTAAGTCAAATGGCATCAACTGCCGCCGCTCAATCTCCACGCATGGAGGTGGAGGCTGGACAGGTTCGGGTGGAGGACCGTCCCCTGCTGCTGCGACAGAAGATCCTCCCGAAGGGGCAGACGTATCGGAGGATCGGTCAACATACTGAGTAGCTCGGGATACCAGTACCTTCGTGCCCAATCCGGAGCCACCAAGATGACTTGGGCCCGGTCGTGCCTGATCTTCTTCAGCACTCTGGGCAGAAGTGGTATAGGCGGAAAGGCGTACAACAGACCGCAACTCCACTTGTGACGAAAAGCGTCGCCGAGCGAGTGCCGCCTTGGAAATTCCAACGCGCAGAACTGCTGACATTGCGCGTTCTCTTCGCTGCTGAAAGAGACCTTGTGCCACTTTGGAGTTCAGACGCGATTCGTGATCCATCATGCACCGGCGGCTGAGTTCATCTGCTCTGGCGTTCAGAGAGCCCGCCAGATGTTGAACCACTAGGGTGACGCCCTGGTGTTCCAGCCATGTCCAGTGGCGCAGAGCCTCCTGACAAAGGGTCCACGACCCCACCCCGCCCTGTTTGTTGCAATATCACATGGCAGTGGTGTTGTCCGTGAACACCTGCACGACACTTCCCCTGACAGAGGGAAGGAAGGCTTTCAGTGCAAGTCGGATCGCTCTCAACTCCAACAGGTTGATGTGGAGACGAGACTCCGCCGGAGACCAGAGGCCTCTGATCTCCGCCTCTCCCATATGGCCACCCCATCCCAGGAGGGACGCATCCGTCACTACGACATGCTCCGGTTGGGGAAGGGAGAGGCTCTTGCCCTTGACCCAATCGCGGTCCGTGAGCCACCACTGCAACTGCTGTGCAGTGCCCTCCGAGATCAAGACATGGTCGGACAGGTTGCCGTGATGCTGGGCCCACTGAAACTTCAGGTCCCACTGCAAAGCCCGCATGCGCCGCCTGGCGTGATGCACTAGTAGGATGCAGGAGGCCATCAGCCCCAGAAGCCGCAACACTAGCCTGACCGAAACCCAGGATAGAGGCCGAAAGATGGGAATCAGGGCCTGAATATCCCGGACCCGCTGTTCCGGCGGATAGACCCGGAACTGCGCCGAATCAAGAACCGCTCCGATGAAGAGGAGCTTCTGAGAGGGACTCAAGTGTGACTTCGGCACGTTGATGGAAAATCCCAGCAAATGCAGGAGATCCGCCGTAGTCTGGAGGTGGGAAGACGACTGTCTGGGGCGAGCCCGCCTTCAACAACCAGTCGTCGAGATAGGGGAAGACTGGAACCCCTGATCTGCGCAGATGAGCTGCGACCACCGCCATCACTTTCGTGAACACCCGAGGGGCACTGGTGAGGCCGAAGGGGAGCACGGAAAACTGAAAGTGCTCTTGGCCCACCGTGAACCGCAGGTAACGCCGGTGGGCCGGCAGGACGGGGATGTGGAAATATGCGTCCTGCAAGTCCAACGCTACCATCAAGTCTCCGGGGTCTAGGGCAGCTAGAACCTGAGCCAAAGTTAACATCTTGAACCTTTCCTTCCGGAGGAAGGCATTGACGTTCCGGAGGTCCAAGATAGGGCGTAGGCCCCCTTTGCCCTTCTTGGGAACCATAAAGTAGTGGGAATAACAACCACGACCTACTTCTGGGCTCGGAACGCACTCGACGGCCCCCTTGGCCAAGAGGGCCGAAACTTCCTCGTGGAGAAGATTCAAATGATCCCCCGAGATACGGTGGTGCTGCGGTGGCATGGCTGGAGGGGTTGTCTCGAAGGGGAGGGAGTAGCCCCTTCGGACGATTTGCAGCACCCACCTGTCCGATGTGATGGACCGCCAGTGGAGCAGGTGATGGCGAACTCTGCCGCCCACTGGCGTGGAATGGGCCTGAAAGCTCGGACTAGGAAGGCTTTGAGGCGGATGCTGCCGGGGTGGATGTGGGCTGACCTCGTCGTCCTCCAGAACCGCCTCGGCGGAAACCACGTCCGCGACCGCGCGCAGGTTGGTTCTGCGGCTGGTGGCTAGGCGCACGTGAGGAGGCACCCCTTCCTTGGCCACGAAAGGGGAGTAAGGCAGAAGTTTGCGACCGCGGGGCCGAGAGGCCCAAGGACTTGGCCGTAGCCCGGGAGTCCTTAAAGCGATTCAGCGCACTGTCCACTTTCTCGCCAAAAAGGCGAGTGCCATCAAAGGGCATGTCCATGAGAGTGCTCTGGACATCGCCTGAAAATGACGTGGACCGCAGCCAGGCGTGACGTCTAAGCGCCACTGTGGTAGAAATTGCCCTACCCTGCGAGTCCGTAGTGTCAAGCCCACATCGGATAGCATGTCGCGCTGCATCCCTCCCATCGGCCAGAGCCTGGGTAAGTCGTGTCCGGACCTCCTCTGGACACAGGGGCAGCACGTCCTCCACTGCATCCCACAGAGAGTGGAAATAACGGTCCAAGAGACAGGCGGTGTTCAAAGACCGCAGGCCCAAACTAAGGGAGGAGAACAGCTTCTTGCCAAACTGTTCCAGTCTCTTGGAATCCCGGTCCGGCGAGGCGGTCGGGAAGGAGGATTGGGAGGTAGAGGCCTGGATAACCAGGCTCTCGGGGGTAGGGTGTTGGGACAGAAAACTGGGGTCGCCCGGAGCAGGGCGGTGGCGCCTGGCGACGTTCCTGTCCACAGGAGGAACTGTGGAGGGCTTGGACCAGGTGCCCTGCAGAACGTCAATGAGGGCCTCATTGAATTGCAGCAGAGGCTCAGTGGAGCTTGCTGCAGACTGAAGCACCTCAGTAAGGACGTTAGTCCTCACAGCCACGGCAGGCAGCTCGAGCCCAAGGGCTGCGGCCGCCTTGCGCAGCACCACAGAGAAAGCAGCGCCCTCCTCCGAAGCCACAGTCGGAGGAGAGACGAATCCAGTGTCCAGAGAGGTATCCAGGCCACTGGCCTCCCCCAGTTCATCTGCCCAGTCCTGTGACATTTGAGCCTGAACGGCCATAGGATCCTCGGATCCCTCCCAGTTGTCCCCATCATCCAATTCCTGGTATACAGGAGGAAGGAGCGGAGCCGGGCGATAGACATAATGTGTTTCCAGCGGCGCCGAACGCGGCGTCCATCGACGCCGTATCGGCACCGGGCCCGGAGCAAGCTGAACTGGGGCTCGACGTCGTGCGGAGTCGGCGTCGGAGGTGGTACCGGTGTCGACGCCGGCGGAGGAGGCGTGACGAGGTCGACCGGCGCCGGCGGGGACTCGGGAACGGGTCCCTCGGGCGCTTGCGGCGTCGAGGCCAGAGCCGTCAACGGCGCCGGGACCGGAGCCGCTGGCAGGCAAGGCAGCCGAGTCGGGTCCGCGGGGCCCGAAGGCGCGCCAGCGGGCGTGTACGGCGGAGCCAGGCTCCTCATGGCCGAGAGGAAGGCACTGACTTCCGCCGGCGTCGCGTCAGTCCCAGGGACCGGTGGGTATGGGGACTTGCGGAGCCACGGGGGTGGAACCACCCTGACCCTCGGCCGAGTCGCGCGACCGTCGAGGGGAGTCCAAAGAGCGGTGTCGCCTCTTGGACTTCTTGGAGTGCTTCGACTTATCCGAAGACTTGGGTCCCGACGTCGGCTGCGGCTCCGCGACCGATCCTTGGACCTCCTCCTGGACCGGGATCGAGAGGGGCGCGGAGTCGAGTGGCGAAGCTCGAGAAGCTTACGGGACCGCTCCCGTCTAGCCTTCGAGTTCAGGGCCTTGCAGTCTGAACACGACTCCGCGTCGTGGTCGAGGCCCAAGCAGTAAAGACACCGGCGGTGATGGTCCGTAACCGACATCAAGCGGCTACAGTCAGCACAGGCTTTAAAACCAGGCATCCTACCGGCACCGGAGTCGAGACAAGATCAAAAAGGATCGAAAAAAGTTAGTCAAAAAGTGACTAAAGGGGTAGCTCTCCCGGATCTGCGCTTACTGGCGCGGAAAAAAGAAGAACTGACGTCAGCGCACGAGGGCGGCGTCTAAGTACTCCGACGACGTCATTCCGGCGCACGACGCCGACGACGGACGCGGAGCCGCAGACGACGCCTAGCGACGCGCAATGAGTATGGCTGACGAAAAATCTTCCGGATCCAGTCTGACGCCTGGGGATATTCTAAGGTGAGGAATCTAACTAACGTGTTTCTATCAGATACTCGCTCATACCCATTCAGATTGTCAAATAGAAAACCTAAAGCGAATAAAATGGTTGGAAAAAATGTAGACGCTCTGCTACACTCATCATTAGAGTCAGACACTTTGGTTATTAGCAGCTGGGCTAGCTTCATAAATCAAGTATTTGAAGACTCACCACCAAAGCGGAGCATAAGGCAAAAAGTATTCCAATTTTGCATCTCTCTAGCTACAAAGCAACTAAAAGCACAAAGAAATCGAGCACTACACATATCTAGGCAGAGCCCAGGTGACAATACCAAATTCAATAACTACAAGCAAGCCCAGGTAGCCTTCAAGATCGCAATACGCAGGGAAAAACAAGTGGCTTTGGATCAATTTTGGCTGAAGCTTATTCATGAAAGCAAAAATCCCAATTCAAAGCAATTCTGGTCTCTCATAAACCAGGGTCTAAGAGGTAGAGGTGGTGATGGTATTGCAAACATCAGCGCAAATGAATGGAGCCAGTTCCTATCATCGCATTTTAAAGACCATAATACAAAGGATGACCATCCCGAATCCCACAGTTCAGCCAACGCTGTGATTTTATATTCAGAACCCAAGATGACCTGATCTCAGTCACTCATCTACTAATGCGACAAAAGTGCCAACAATCGAGGGCTCAGCAAAAAATAATGACTTACCGTCGGAGACTACAGAGTCATCGTATGAGCTACAAAATAGGATCTCATGCTCCATAAGGAAAGCCAGGGCCGAAGGAGCACCAGGGCCAAACGGTCTTCCCCAGGCTTTGTTCAAATTCGACGAAGACCTATGGTCATCTCACCTGACCCCTTGTTTCTCCACTACAGGCTAAACAACACAGTCCCAGAGTCATGACTTGGCGAGGCGCTATCATTCACCCAATTCATAACGACAGGAAGAGAAATGACCCTAATAATACGGAATGATAGCACTCCTAGACGCTGAGTCCAAATAATTATGCCAATATTTTATTAGAAGAGCTGCAGGCCTGGGCCGATACAACAAAGCGCCTCCCTTCTAACCAGACTGGCTTTGTGTATACCGGCTTAACAACAGAATCCTAGACTGCTAATATTAGCTGATCTGTTCCTGGTCTCCCAGGTGAACTTTATCTGCCCACAATGCACTTGAAGGTTTTAAGCAACTGACAAGCTCTGTATTTTTTTTAATCAGTGGTTTCTTTTTTAAATGAATCGATTGTGTATCCCAAGTTGACCATCATCTGTCTACAATGCTATTGTGGGTTTTCACTCAGCGGTCCTTTTTATGATTGAATCGAACAGGTTTTTAAATTGTAATTGTTTTTAACCAAACAATAAAGTCTATACAGTGCAATATATTTATATTGGATTCATGATTACGGTGATTATATCATCAAGCAGCCACGCGATTTTCTCTTTCTCATACAAGCCCACAGAAAGGTGGCTACAGAAAAACAGACAAAGGGGTCAGAAAAAGCCTTAAAAAAAAATACAGTGTCACCCTACAAAGAATAAAATTATAGCACCTTAAAATTGGAAAAATAAAAGCTTCTCTTTCAGCTTGATAAAACTTGCAGAACAGTACAAGATGTAAGCTCGACTGGGGTGCATGGTTATCGCACGGACAGGGGATCAAATCTGAGTGTTTCAATTTCCTCTCTGGGTCCCCTAACATTGAAGGAATGAGGTTCAGATGGATTCGCAGTAGGAGAAATCTATGCTGTGCAATAGTGGTGCGGGATAGGTAGGAGCATCCTTCCCCTAGTCTAGAGGGGATAACTTCATATGCAAGGGACGCTTTTTGGCGATGATTCTTTTCCCTATGGACGAAGTTAGCTCTCTGCATAAATACCTCAATTATTTTCTGTTTAGAGGCCCTCCTACAGGATGCTGGATCCCAAAATAAATTCCCCAGTCCAATTGTGCTCAGTTCTGCCACTACATATCTGAGCCATCCAATCTTCTTGTAGTGTTCCAGCTTCAAACAGTCTCCAATTATGCATTGTGATAGATTGACAGTGGCCCTACGCCAAATGGAGAGTCACAATTGAATTGGCGCCAGTCTAATTGAGTCTGCCAAATAAGGTAGCCCTAATTCAAAATGTAAAATATAATTGGAGAATGAAGGAGGTAGCGACACCCGAGATTTAAAAAAGCTGTCTTCTATTATTTGGAGTTGGTCAATATGGGCCATCCCCCAGACTCCCGCCATGTAAATTGCTGCTTCCTTCATCTTGGCGGGGTAGATGTTTTTATTTGGGTCCAGGGGACTGGCACCTATCTTCTTAACAAAGCCCTTAATGGCTTGGAGACTTCTTTCTATGCCAAGGACTCTCGCCACCACCAAATTTGCCCAAGAGTGGTTTTTATCGAATAGGACTCCCAGGTAATAATCATAATAATAATCCACATTTGTAAAGCGCGAACAATCACCCGTAAGGGTCTCTAGGCGCTGAGGGCTGTCGGGAAGATTATGCAAGCTATTGCCAAGAGTCACATGCCAGCGATCGAACCGTGATCCCCAGATTCGGGAGTCAGTCGTCCTGGCTGTAGGAGAGTAGGGTCTGCAATCCTATGATCACCCAGATTTTTTGCTTTTGCTTCATTGGTTTACGACTTTCCCCGGCTGTGGGCCTGCCGATCAGACCCACAGCCTAGCTGTTCTCTCTCTAAATTAACACACATGTACATTAGGTGCATCCACTAATTGGAACTGGGCCGCCTTGTCAGTCCCTGTCTCAGCATACCACAGGTATCCAGGGCATCGGTGTACCCAGGGCCTACCAGGGGCTGAAGCATGTATTATGCCACCCCCGGAATGGCCGCCCAAATCTGACACAACTGGCTGCACGACAGCTGGGGCCACGTGGTGTAATCACCCGTTGCTGTAGGGGTAGTATTCCTACACCTAACCCTAACATGGACACATGGATTCCTATCAGTCACTCCTATGGCAGGCCTTATCAATCCTGAAGGCAGAGTGCAGGGAATCATGTGGGACGGTGCTCTGGCGCGAGCTGAGCCCGTCGACGGCTTGCGGAACCAAGCCCTAATAGCCGTTCCATGGTGACGCGGGCCAACTACTTTTAAGGCATTATAATCCTTGCGGTTATTTGCTAACTTTGGCATCGCATCACCTATACATGTCGAGTAAGGTGTCATACGAATGGGAATACGAACCCCTCGCCAGTCCTGGTGACGGGGTTAGCATTCCCCCCTTTTAGAGGGACACGACATGGAAGTAACCTTGAACCCTGGTTAAAGTTGACTCAAGCCTCAGCATCACAAAATGGATGCTGCCACCAGACACAAGTCTGACCTCCTGCTGCTGGGGGACCTTCCAGCAAGGGGAGCTTGGACAAAGGGTTTCCTGTCGAGGGCGGTGTTAGCACCGTCCCAGACAGGGTTTGTGTATCCCAGGTAGGCAGGGCTGAAAGGAAGGTGATTGCAAGTGGCACCCCGGTGCTCACGGTGCATAGCCCGGCTCAGACCAGTTTCGGGGGGCCTACCAGCCCCTGAGCTGGCGCGAAGCCGGACAAAGGATAGGGGTGTAACCACCCCCCTCCTGGCTCCACCCATAGGTAGAACCTAATCACGGGCCAACCCCTTTTTCTTAGAATAAAGGTAGGAGCGAGTCCCCTTCCCAAATTGGATAATCAGATAATCGGATAACTCCGAATCACGAACCACTTTCCACGAAAGGAACTCTTGACTATTTCTGAAGACTCTCCCTTGTGGCTAAGGAGTAGCCACCCTGCACCAGCAGGCACCATCTAAGCGCTTGCGGTTTGCTGTAAGTCTCTCCTACGGATCAAGACTGCCCAGCTCGACGAGACCCGAGTTCCCTGCCATCTCTGACCTTTTACCTCCCTCATCAGCTCAGCTGAGAGTCGTAGGTGTGACGAGACCTGCGGGACCGGCCACCTTCAGAACCTGCACGACGCTTATCTAGCACGCCCACCGAGGGACCCTCGAGTGAGTGCACCTAGGGTTTGAGAAGCCCTAACCCTGAGCAGCTCCAGCATCGAAGTCTGCCTCCCCAGCATCCCCGAGATCTGCGTGGGGGCCCTTCCGCTCCTTGCTGTTCACCGCGTTGTCCGACCACTTGCCGACCGGCTTGTGGTCCTCTACACGACGCGCCAAGATTGTTTTCATCACCGGTCTGGTTGCTCCAGACTGGCTCTTGCTTCCCTCCAACAGAGGAGTACCACGGACCCTCCTGGTCCACTCCCGACGCCATCGTGACTTCCCCGCTTGGGTTGCCACTGCCAAGATCCGCTGCCCCTTCCTGGGCTCAGCACCATCGACAGCAGACACCTTCGTGGGACAGCTCGCCCTCCATCCTGGTCGCCGCCGCGCCTCCTGGTCCGAGGAACAGCCGAGTCCGACGTCACCCACTCACCTGGTCGAGGTGACTTCAGCCGGTACCCTCCTGGTACCCACACGATCGCTGGCTAGCGGTTAAGAACTGAGTCCCCTCTGCTTTCAGGTTTCCTTCATCACCGATCCAGGCTTGGATCTCGCTGAATATCGACACTGGTCGCCTGCCAGCAACTTCTTCTTTCAGGCTCCTGAGACTACACGAGGACTCCCGACATCTTGCCGAACTTCACGCAGCCGCAGCCGCTGGGCTAGGTAACTTGAGCATTTCAGTGCTCCATCGCAGGTTCGCTCTACAAGTGTCTAGTTCCTTTTTCGTTTAGTCCCACTGATCGGAACACTCCGGAATCAGTACCTCCAGACTCTATCCATTCGCATTTCCCTGTAAGTGTAGATGGTTTCCCGTGCCCCTCGGGCATTTGTGTAAATTGTGCAACCAGTAGTATTTTCCTAAGAGTTTTGTATTGTGCTTAGCTCCCTGACTCATAAAGAGCCAGGGTAGTCTTGTTATAAATAAATATCCTTTATTTTCATAACAACTTGTGTGGTGTCCTTTCACTTGATGTTCAAGGGGTATATGTGATGGTAAACAGCTGGCTTAACACGCCCTCTAGAGTTTAGCCTAAGACTGCTCGTATCCACGCTACTAGGATAGCTGGTCTATAAGGTTGACTTACAACCAATCATCAATAAGGGTCGTTTGGAATGATACACAGTGATCACTAGAATAGTGCGCACTACATATCAGGCCAACTTCTCACATTGGTGAGCAGCGGTTGGGATTTGAGCTTGCTGTTGTTTACCACACACGTATCCTAAGAATATCGCAGTGAAAGATCACATAAGTACCCAGGCACATATAACTTAACTTAGAATACTCCGAGTTCTACTGAACCGGCTGTTGTAGTGTAACAGGGCTTAGCACACCCTGACTACAACTCTTAGCAAGGGACCAGTAGGTAAACACATAGTGTAGGTAGGTGCATCACTTACACCTCACTAGACAAGCATGTCGGTCCACGGAGAGTCCTCGCAGACTCCCTTAGTGGTCAGTGACCCTCCACAGGTCGTGTCACGATATGCAACTCTTAGCTTCAAGGAGATGAGACAACTGTGTGCCTCCAGGAAGCTAAACCAGGGTTCTAACCCTACCATCGCAATTCTGATAGGTCTCTTAGAGGCGTACGATGCTAGGAGGTCCTCTAACACAGGTCCCCCCAGTGCAGATGGGAACATGCCTCCCTTAGAGGGAACCCTCGGTGACCCCGACCTCGACCTCCACACAGAGGAGGAGGACGAGGACGAGTTATCGGGAGACGAGGCAGACAAAGGTCCAGTGGTAGTCGGCAGGCTTACAAGGACCAACTTAAGAAGGCATGAGAATGGAACTGGGGGAACCCCGGGCCCACGCTCAAGCAGGCTTAACCTTGGGAACGGACGAGCTAGGTCTCTCTCCAGAGGCTCCGGCAGATCGGTTCATACACATGTCTCTCAGGCATCTTCTCAGAGAGGAATGACGTCCCCTCAGAGAAGGGAGCATGAAGCGAAGATGAGGGAGGTCAATCTGAGGATCGAGCGGGAAGAACTTGCCCTCGCCAAAGAAAGACTTGCCCTGGCCCGAGAGCAGAAATTAAGTGGGTTAGATCCCACTGGTGGCAGCAGTCTCAATAGAGAGAAAGACAGGGGTATAGACACTAGACACCTGAGTAAAATAGTGCCCCCCTTTAAACAAGGGGACGACATCCACAAGTGGATAACTGCCTTGGAGAGGGCCTGCACTGTCCAGTGCGTCCCCCCAAGTCAGTGGGCAGCTATACTGTGGCTTTCCTTTGAGGGTAAAGGAAGGGACAAGCTCCTCACTACAAGAGCTGAGGATGCTAACAACTACCAGGTCCTGAAGAACACACTGATTGATGGGTTCGGCTTAACTACGGAACAGTACCGGGTGCTGTTCCGGGACACCCAGAAAATTCAGTCTCAGGATTGGACTGACTTTGTTGATTGTGCCACTAAGGCTTTGGAAGGCTGGTTACTGGGTAGCAAGGTTACTGATTACACAGGATTGTACAATCTTATCATGCGAGAACAGATTTTAAACAACTGTCAGAACCAATTGTTGCATCAGCACCTTGTCGACTCGGATCTGACCTCTCCCCAAGAATTGGGAAAGAAGGCAGACAGATGGGTCAGAACAAGGGTCAAGCAGAACCAGAATCAGAACCAGGGTGGTCAGAAGAAAGCAGACCAAAAGGGTAACAAGAACGAACAAAATGACCAGAAGTCTTCGACAGGTCCCCAACAAACCAAAGAGGGTGGGGGTCAGGCTTCACAGAAGAAGAAGACTCAAGAAGGCCAGTCAAAAAGGTGGTGCCAATACTGTAAAAGTAAGACTCACTGGTTTAGTGAGTGCACCAAGAAAGGAGGGCAAACTCCTACCACTGCAGCCCCTAAGGCACCTGCGCCCCCTAGTACAGTCAGCAGTGGTAGTGCGCCTCCCAAGGCATTAGTTGGGTTAACCTTGGGAACCGAGGGGAGTGACGACTTAGTCGGCACGCTCACTCAGGCCGTCCTTGTCTGTACAGGGGATATGGATATGTCCCCTGATGCCAGTCCCAATACTTTGGGCAAATACAGGCAGACACCTTTGATAAATGGAAAAGTGGCTCAGGCCTACAGGGACACGTGTGCCAGTGTCACCATGGTGACGCCTAACTTCGTGGACCCTGGACAGATCATGCTAGGTACCAGTTACCTAGTGACCAATGCCAGCAACGTCACTACCAATCACAGTATGGCAGTTGTTGATTTCTCCTGGGGAGGGGTAAGTGGCCCGAAAAAGGTTGTGGTTAGTTCAGACCTCCCCGTAGAATGTCTGTTGGGCAATGATTTGGAAACGTCACAATGGTCAGAAGTGGAGCAGAGGACTCACATGGAAATGTTAGGCTTGCCAGCACATGTCCTTGCTGTGACCAGGTCACAGGCCAAAAGATGCCCCACTGAACAGGTGCTGGATCCTGGAAGAACGGACCAGACACCTTCCAAGAAAAGGAGCAGTAAGGGTAAGGCTTCGGCTTCCCCCTTGCCCCAGGTCATGGATCAAGTCTCCGAGGAGGCTGACCTTAAAGAACTGAGGGAAACTGAGCCGCAAGAGCTTGAACCTGGTCAGGTTGAGTTTCTGGGCTCAGGGGGACCCTCCAGGGAAGACCTGGGGAAGGCACAGTTAGACTGCCCCTCACTTGAACCCCTCAGACAGCAGGCTGCTGCTGAGGCTGCAGGGAACGCCACAGGTACCCACAAAGTGTACTGGGACGATGGACTCCTGTACTCTGAGGCAAGAGACCCCAAACCTGGTGCGACCAGGAGGTTGGTCATCCCCTTGTCTCTGAGAGGTTTCCTTCTCACCTTGGCCCACGAGATTCCCCTTGCAGGTCACTTAGGCCAGAATAAGACTTGGGACAGAATTGTTCCACACTTTCACTGGCCCCACATGTCCGAAGATACGAAGGAGTTTTGCCGCTCCTGTGTCACTTGCCAAGCCAGTGGTAAGTCAGGTGGCACAACAAAGGCCCCCCTCATACCACTACCCGTGGTGGGGGTACCCTTTGAACGAGTGGGGATCGACATTGTCGGACCAATGGAACCCCAGACAGCATCAGGGCACAAGTTTATACTGGTGGTGGTGGACCACGCCACCAGGTATCCTGAAGCTATTCCCCTTAGGACCACTACAGCACCTGTGGTGGCACGGGCCCTACTTGGAGTGTTCTCCAGAGTGGGCTTCCCTAAGGAGGTCGTCTCAGACAGAGGTGCAAACTTCATGTCGGGATATCTGACTGCTATGTGGAAGGAATGTGGTGTCAACTACAAGTTCACCACACCCTATCACCCACAATGCAATGGGCTGGTTGAGAGATTCAACCGGACCCTAAAAGGGATGATTCACGGACTACCTGAAAAGCTTCGGCGGAGATGGGATGTCCTGATACCCTGCCTCTTGTTCGCCTACTGAGAGGTCCCGCAGAAGGGGGTTGGCTACAGCCCTTTTGAGCTTCTGTTCGGACATCCTGTAAGGGGACCCCTTTGTTTGGTAAAGGAAGGATGGGAGAGACCTCTCAGAAAGCCGGCATCGAACATTGTGGACTATGTACTCGGTCTCCGCTCGCGGATGGCGGAGTACATGGAAAAGGCGTCTAAAAACCTTGAGGCGAGCCAAGAATTACAGAAGGCTTGGCACGACCAAAAGGCTGTCCTGACTGTGTACCAGCCTGGACAGAAGGTGTGGGTGCTGGAGCCAGTGGCCCCGGCAGCACTCAAAGACAAATGGTCTGGGCCCCACACGATCATTGAGCAAAAGGGAGAGGTCACCTACCTGGTAGACCTGGGAACTCCCCGGAGCCCCCACAGGGTGCTCCATGTAAACAGGCTCAAGGCATATGTCGACAGGGAGGGCATGGGCTTGCTCATGGCCACAGATGAGGGACAGGAAGAGGAGAGTGACCCTCTCCCGGACCTGCTCTCTCAGAACCCTGACGATGGGTCAGTAGATGGTGTTGTCTTTTGTGGCAGCCTCTCTGGACATCAACAAAAGGATTGCAAACAGGTTCTTCAATCCTTTCGACATATGTTCTCTCTGACACCCAGTCAGACCAAGTGGTGTACCCATGAGGTCGACACTGGGGACAGTCTACCCGTGAAGAGTAAAATCTATCGGCAACCTGATCACGTCAGAGACTGCATCAAGACGGAGGTGCAGAAAATGTTGGAGCTGGGAGTCATTGAACCCTCGGACAGCCCCTGGGCTAGTCCCGTAGTGCTCGTGCCAAAACCTCACACCCAGGGCGGTAAGAAAGAGATGAGGTTTTGCGTGGACTACAGAGGCCTCAATGCAGTCACTAAGACTGACGCCCACCCGATACCGAGAGCAGACGAACTTATCGACCGGTTGGCCTCGGCCAACTACTTAAGTACGTTTGACCTGACAGCTGGGTATTGGCAAATCAGGTTAGCTGAGGAGGCCAAGCCCAAAACAGCATTTTCTACCCCGGGTGGGCATTATCAGTTCGTGGTAATGCCCTTTGGTTTGAAAAATGCACCTGCCACCTTCCAAAGGCTGGTGAATCGAGTTCTCACTGGGTTGGACGACTTCTGTGCGGCGTATCTGGACGATATCGCTGTCTTTAGCTCCACCTGGGAGGATCACCTGGTCCACCTGAGGAAAGTGTTAGAGGCCCTGCAGAAGGCAGGCCTCACTATCAAGGCCACCAAGTGCCAGATAGGGCAGACACAGGTTGTATACCTGGGCCACCTTGTAGGAGGAGGTCAGGTTCAACCGTTGGAGAGCAAAATACAGGCCATCCAGGACTGGGCTCCTCCAACCACCCAGACTCAGGTTCGAGCTTTCTTGGGCCTGACTGGTTATTACCGGAAATTTGTCAGAAACTATGGATCCATTGTGACCCCGCTAAACGACCTGACAAGTAAAAAGATGCAAAAAAAAGTTCAGTGGACAGCAAGCTGTCAGAAGGCATTCGATGACCTAAAGCAGGCCATGTGCACAGCACCTATCCTAAAGAGTCCAGACTACTCCAAACCATTCATTGTCCAAACAGACGCTTCGGAGCTGGGTGTGGGAGCTGTTCTATCGCAACTGAATTTTGATGGTCATGACCAGCCCATAGCTTTTATTAGCAGGAGGCTGACCCCCAGAGAGAAGAATTGGTCAGCTATTGAGAGGGAGGCCTTTGCTGTGGTTTGGGCCCTGAAGAAGTTGAGGCCATACTTGTTTGGCACTCACTTCAAGATTCAGACCGACCATAAGCCCCTCTTGTGGCTAAATCAAATGAAGGGTGAAAACCCCAAACTACTTAGGTGGTCCATTTCCCTACAGGGTATGGACTTCACAGTGGAGCATAGACCTGGCACTGATCATGGCAATGCAGATGGGCTCTCCAGGTATTTCCACTTAGAGCAAGAAGACTCACCTGGTCAAGGTTAGCTTATTGTCCCAAAGTTTGGGGGGGGGTCATGTAGGAGAGTAGGGTCTGCAATCCTATGATCACCCAGATTTTTTGCTTTTGCTTCATTGGTTTACGACTTTCCCCGGCTGTGGGCCTGCCGATCAGACCCACAGCCTAGCTGTTCTCTCTCTAAATTAACACACATGTACATTAGGTGCATCCACTAATTGGAACTGGGCCGCCTTGTCAGTCCCTGTCTCAGCATACCACAGGTATCCAGGGCATCGGTGTACCCAGGGCCTACCAGGGGCTGAAGCATGTATTATGCCACCCCCGGAATGGCCGCCCAAATCTGACACAACTGGCTGCACGACAGCTGGGGCCACGTGGTGTAATCACCCGTTGCTGTAGGGGTAGTATTCCTACACCTAACCCTAACATGGACACATGGATTCCTATCAGTCACTCCTATGGCAGGCCTTATCAATCCTGAAGGCAGAGTGCAGGGAATCATGTGGGACGGTGCTCTGGCGCGGGCTGAGCCCGTCGACGGCTTGCGGAACCAAGCCCTAATAGCCGTTCCATGGTGACGCGGGCCAACTACTTTTAAGGCATTATAATCCTTGCGGTTATTTGCTAACTTTGGCATCGCATCACCTATACATGTCGAGTAAGGTGTCATACGAATGGGAATACGAACCCCTCGCCAGTCCTGGTGACGGGGTTAGCATTCCCCCCTTTTAGAGGGACACGACATGGAAGTAACCTTGAACCCTGGTTAAAGTTGACTCAAGCCTCAGCATCACAAAATGGATGCTGCCACCAGACACAAGTCTGACCTCCTGCTGCTGGGGGACCTTCCAGCAAGGGGAGCTTGGACAAAGGGTTTCCTGTCGAGGGCGGTGTTAGCACCGTCCCAGACAGGGTTTGTGTATCCCAGGTAGGCAGGGCTGAAAGGAAGGTGATTGCAAGTGGCACCCCGGTGCTCACGGTGCATAGCCCGGCTCAGACCAGTTTCGGGGGGCCTACCAGCCCCTGAGCTGGCGCGAAGCCGGACAAAGGATAGGGGTGTAACCACCCCCCTCCTGGCTCCACCCATAGGTAGAACCTAGTCACGGGCCAACCCCTTTTTCTTAGAATAAAGGTAGGAGCGAGTCCCCTTCCCAAATTGGATAATCAGATAATCGGATAACTCCGAATCACGAACCACTTTCCACGAAAGGAACTCTTGACTATTTCTGAAGACTCTCCCTTGTGGCTAAGGAGTAGCCACCCTGCACCAGCAGGCACCATCTAAGCGCTTGCGGTTTGCTGTAAGTCTCTCCTACGGATCAAGACTGCCCAGCTCGACGAGACCAGAGTTCCCTGCCATCTCTGACCTTTTACCTCCCTCATCAGCTCAGCTGAGAGTCGTAGGTGTGACGAGACCTGCGGGACCGGCCACCTTCAGAACCTGCACGACGCTTATCTAGCACGCCCACCGAGGGACCCTCGAGTGAGTGCACCTAGGGTTTGAGAAGCCCTAACCCTGAGCAGCTCCAGCATCGAAGTCTGCCTCCCCAGCATCCCCGAGATCTGCGTGGGGGCCCTTCCGCTCCTTGCTGTTCACCGCGTTGTCCGACCACTTGCCGACCGGCTTGTGGTCCTCTACACGACGCGCCAAGATTGTTTTCATCACCGGTCTGGTTGCTCCAGACTGGCTCTTGCTTCCCTCCAACAGAGGAGTACCACGGACCCTCCTGGTCCACTCCCGACGCCATCGTGACTTCCCCGCTTGGGTTGCCACTGCCAAGATCCGCTGCCCCTTCCTGGGCTCAGCACCATCGACAGCAGACACCTTCGTGGGACAGCTCGCCCTCCATCCTGGTCGCCGCCGCGCCTCCTGGTCCGAGGAACAGCCGAGTCCGACGTCACCCACTCACCTGGTCGAGGTGACTTCAGCCGGTACCCTCCTGGTACCCACACGATCGCTGGCTAGCGGTTAAGAACTGAGTCCCCTCTGCTTTCAGGTTTCCTTCATCACCGATCCAGGCTTGGATCTCGCTGAATATCGACACTGGTCGCCTGCCAGCAACTTCTTCTTTCAGGCTCCTGAGACTACACGAGGACTCCCGACATCTTGCCGAACTTCACGCAGCCGCAGCCGCTGGGCTAGGTAACTTGAGCATTTCAGTGCTCCATCGCAGGTTCGCTCTACAAGTGTCTAGTTCCTTTTTCGTTTAGTCCCACTGATCGGAACACTCCGGAATCAGTACCTCCAGACTCTATCCATTCGCATTTCCCTGTAAGTGTAGATGGTTTCCCGTGCCCCTCGGGCATTTGTGTAAATTGTGCAACCAGTAGTATTTTCCTAAGAGTTTTGTATTGTGCTTAGCTCCCTGACTCATAAAGAGCCAGGGTAGTCTTGTTATAAATAAATATCCTTTATTTTCATAACAACTTGTGTGGTGTCCTTTCACTTGATGTTCAAGGGGTATATGTGATGGTAAACAGCTGGCTTAACACGCCCTCTAGAGTTTAGCCTAAGACTGCTCGTATCCACGCTACTAGGATAGCTGGTCTATAAGGTTGACTTACAACCAATCATCAATAAGGGTCGTTTGGAATGATACACAGTGATCACTAGAATAGTGCGCACTACATATCAGGCCAACTTCTCACACTGGCCGCGCCACACCTCTTCCCTAGGTGGAAGTAAGGTGGAAGTAAGGCAATTTTGCACCTTTGCCAGCTCCTGCTGTAATGATGAAAGATTTTGTTTCATTCGCTCTGAGATCTAGTGAGGCCATGAATGAAGCATAAGAAGTTAGACGGCTTTGGAGAGCTAGCTCTGTCCTAGCAATTAGGACTGTGTCGTCAATAAATACCTATATTGGGAGGGGGGTGCTGTCAAATATGGGCACGTGCAGGGGTGAGCCAGTCAGGGCTGCCTCGATTCTGTTTGTGTAGATGGAAAAAAAACAGGCGACTCCTCTCTCGATCTTAAATGAATGTGTACATTCCCCATTTATGCCATACCGAACACAGGCAGTGGCATTGGCATATAGCTGAAGAATGAAGTAAATTATCAGGGAGTCGATCTCCATCCCCTTCATCATGGGCCACAACTTCTGATGGGACACACAATTGAAAGCCGCTGACAGGTCCATAAAGGCCATATAGATCTTCCCACCGTTTGCTTGAGTATATTTGTCTATACAAAGTGAGATATTAAGGCATTGATCTACTGTCCCCTTCCCCCTCTAGAAGCCATATTGTGCCTGCATCAGAATGTTATGTTCTTGGCCCCATTCCTCCAACCTGGATAGTAAGAGCTGACCCATGAGCTTGGTAGTGGTGTCCAGTAGGGAGATGGGTCTGCAGTTCTTTGGGCTGCCCCCATATCCTTTCTGGTACATTGGGACTATTACACTATGCTTCCAGGATAGTGGAGGACCCTCTACCTCTATGCTGTTAAAGACTTTAGTTAGTAGGGGGGCCCACAGATCATAGTTGTCCTGGTAGAGGTCAATTGGCACCCTACCAGGGCCTGGGGCCTTCCCTGGGACATAGGAACCCAGACCTCTTCAAACTTCACAGAGTGAAACATTTTAACTACCCCGAACTGGGGGAACTATCTTGGGAGGCAGAGAAGCAGGAGATATATTGGATCTAAAGATAGTTTTAAAATGTCCTACCCACGAGTCCTCACCTACATGTACATCCAAGGACGGGTCCTTGGAATCTTTGAAGTGAGGTGCATTTATTACTTTCCAGAACTCGCTACTATTACCTGAGCTAGCCGCTTGCTCAAGATCATCCCAGGCCTTCTCCCTGATGTCCTTCTCTCTTTTTCTTCTAGCAGATTTAAAGTCATTTCACAGTGATCTTAAGAATGCTGGATCCCTAGGGTGGGTTTTTAATGCACTGACAAGGGCTCTTCAAGCTATGGAGCATGGAGAATCAGACCATCGACCGGCTGGTGGACCATTAGCCGGATTTGGATTGGTAAGCGCCACTTTTATTGTCGCTATAAGGGCTCTAAACTGGGAAACAAGTAATTAAGGGGAGGACTCCTCAACCAGACAGTGTAGAATATCATCCCTTATTTGTGCTAGAATTACTGGTACCAGATTATGCTTCTCAACCTGTGCACACTTTAATTGATACCCATTTTCCTAGTTAAAAAGATGTTTGCTACTCCCTGTTGCTGTTTTTCCACCTTACAGGGAATGCTTAGATGGATAAGTAAAATGGCGTGATCACTATAGCATGTAAATAGATTATCTACTATGTGGGAAACTTTTTCGCTTTTTATTGAAGGAGACTAGGATAAAATCGATCGTGGACTCGTAATTAATCCGCCTGAATGTTTTCCCTATAAGGCCTGTCTTTGTGTTGTTAGTTATTCCCATATTTCTCGTTATAGGAGTCTGTTGAGGCTGTCACCATATTCGTTATGGGTAAAATGGGTTGCCCTGAAGGTCTTACAACCCACACACAGTGACGTCTTTGTACTTACAAAGGTGAATAATAAAATCCCCCACCCAGATGATATTAGGTGGGCCTTTTTTTGTGAGTGAGGTAATTTTGTCTAACTCGCTGTTTAGTTCCTCTACCACTAGCTTCCTATTCCCCCAAATTCATTGTTATAATAGTTAATTAGAAACCATGCTCCTTCATTTGTAATCTCCAACAGGAGAAGATGGAAGTGATTATTTGGGGAGTCAACCATCCTTGCTTGAAGAGATAGGGTATTGGCTATTAGAGTTAATAGTCCCCCCTTTGCCCTACCTGACACTAACTGTGCAGCTGTATGAAAGGAGCGGTACCCTGAAACAAAGACCCGCTCCTTGGCCCATGTTTCCTGAAAGCAAATAATCTCATGGGAGTGCCAAAGTATGTGCCAGTGACCGTTGCCTAGCTTCGAAGCAATTCCTGCCACATTCCATGATGCTAAGCTAATTTTGTTTTTGTCAACTACGGTCTGGGATGGGGAGATCACTGGGCTTCCCGGTATTTCAGGCACTGGATTGACGGGTATGGTTGCTCTCCTAACAGAGGGGGAGATAACCGGTGTTAGTCAGTCACAGGTTTACAGTTCTGAAAGAGGAGCAAATCTATTGTGCAGTCTTACCCCGTGGTACTGCTGGAGCCCTCCCCAAGTCTCAATAGCTGGCCTGACCTTATGCTGCACCATTGTTCTTTGCCGAACGTTGCACCCTGATTATAGAAGTGCTCCAGGTGTTGAGGGATAATCTGAGTGTTCCTAAGAGAAATTCTATTAGGATTATTTAAGAGTGAATATCCCACATGTGCATTATTAAAATTTATCACCAAACAGTCTCCGGCAAAAGATTTATTAGAGGTTCCCAGCCAACCCACTCTCCTGGCCATAATGATTTGGTTAGACAGCGGGTGACTCCTCATTCATGAGTCCATTAGATGGTGCGAAAGCCAATGCAAAGATTTGTCCATTAGCTGCGTCGTAGCTTCAAACTGTTTTTCCCACAGCGGAGGAACATTAGCCAGGACCAGTACTAAGGGAGAAGCTACTGGTGGAAAATGAAGGATTTGTTGTGAATGATTGACTGCATCCGACATTAGTCTGTTTTGTCTCCCTATCATTTGAAGGTCAGTTCTTGTGTCCCCCAACGCTGATGGTGCCTGGTGTACTAAGCCCCTTGCGCCCAGTGGTAATGAAGTTGGAACCTCCGGCAATATGTTGGAATAGCCGGTGGCTATGGGGTGCGACTTGCAAGCCCATGTGGCAGAGCTTGATGGAGTACACAGAGTGGGTGGGGCAGACGATGCCTGATCGCCACAGACATGTGGTAGAGATTTATCGACCACTAATCTCGCAGGTTCAGCACACAGAGGCTCTAACAAGTGCTGGACAGAAGCATTCTGAGGCACTAGACTGGCTAAATGCTCTTCAATCTATGTTAGTTTATTTAAGATTGGGTCCAATAAGGTGGTCATCATTTTGCTTACTCCTGCCCATAGAGCATCATCAAGTACAATAGATGAAGATGAGATATTTGGCGTGGATGGTATTGGTGTGTTCACTGTAGCCCCCTTGGAGTTTACACCCTTCGGTTTAGGGACTCGAGTAGGTTTACTTGGCTTAGGCTGTGGGAGCCCACCACCCATGTGTCGCTTAGCTGGGGAATCGTTTGATGAATCGGTGTGGGGTGAATGCTCAGGTCCCCGACTAATTGTAGCGGGTAGTGCTAGTATGGCGGTCAGAATTTCCAGCTGGCTATGTGGGAGGTTGCCAGATGTTACCGATTGTGAAGGCTGAGCAAGGGAGGTATCCTCAGGAGAGTTCCATATAGGTGACCTCAATAGGTAAAAGAGGGGTTGGGTGTTTTGTGCGCTTCCAGGCGCAAGGGATGGCGGGAAATGCTGTTCCTCAGCAGCGTGTGACGCAGCTTCTCCCGGCAGTGAAGGCGCCCAGCAGAATCTAACAAGGCAGGTGAGAATGGCAGGCTTTCATGTATCAAATCTGATCTGTTAAAGGCACCACTTCTGCAATCTTTTACTCTAGAGAATCCAGTCATTATTACTGTAAGTGACAAAGGTGCAGTGGTTACTCACAAAAATAAATACCTCTCAAGTCTACAAAAGGCTCTGAGAAATTGTATTCTGTCATAGAAAAGAAAATGCTAGCTTGCAGATTGGCAGTACACACATTTAGAGATTTGGTTTAGGGTTGTTACAAGCTGTATACAAAGAAACCTAAGTGTACTTACCTAGAAATGAGTGTTGTCTCCATATATATAATTTAAGAAAAAAACCTGGATTAGGAAAATGATTAGCTAGAATGAAAAAGGTGAGCTGATTATAAGAAATTATACATTTAAATTGAGATTGATATCTAAAACTGAACATCCTGTGTTCAGGCCAACTTTTTGATCACAGTCCTTAGTCTACAGGAAAGTTGTACTTGGATGTTACCATAGAAGGATGAGTGAATAATTCAGTGGATGACTTAAAACATTTTATGAAACAATCAAGGATTGAAGACCTGTTCCTTTAAAAACAAAACTGTAGCCTCTCAGGCCTGAGGAAGAGACTTTCTGACAAATATTGGATTATACAGAGCTCCAAGCATCTGGGCCAATTGAGACAGCTTCTAAATGCTATAAACAATTTAAGGAAATTGCTGGGCATTGCAAGGAGCTCAAACTCTCGTTTTGATTTATGTGTCTCTGATCCCCATTTAAAAAAATCATTTTCTTGTAAAAATCAACATTATCTTGGGTTTCTGGTCAATGGCATACAGTGGTAAATCTGTCGCTAAACTAAACTAAGTAAAATAGACAGAGTTGCCTGAAACATTAAGATTAAGACACTTTGGGCCATATTTATGAAAGGGTTCCGTAGCTTTTGCACCATGCGACACAACCCTTAAATGTGATTTATCAATCCACATAAAGTCACCTTGTGTGGCCCTGAGTGGCTTGAAAAATCCAGATTAATGAAATACAGCTCAAATCCCCAGGAAGGTATTCCATGGTTGGTGTGTTGGTGTTCCCATGCAAGACCTATGGATTTTGACTACGCTTCCCCAGGCACACATAGAAAGAGGAAAATACCTCTAGGCATTGTTTTTGCACAGGAAAAGGTGCTCCTTCTCGTACAAACATAATCCTTTTTACAAAGCAGGCACTCTTGCATCATTGTTTGCACTAGGCAGCACACTGTGCACCAGCACTAGTCAATGGCAGGAATGCGCCGTAGTATGTTAAATATGGTGCATTCCTGCCCTTTTCCCTGTTGCGCGGCACAGCAAGGTGACTTGCTGCATGATATATTGGTAAATATGCCCCTTAATTCACAAGTATTAATAAAACTCAGATCATTAATATATATTTTGTGGCTTGCTGATATTGGGTGCAATATTCAATAATTCTAAGGGTGATTCAGCTAGGCATCTTAAATAACTCCAAGTTTTACTGATTGAATGCTGCATGGAGTGATGAAAAATAAATTGACCCAAGAGGTTATTACACCAATATATTTTCTTGATTGTGTCTTTGCTAATTGAACCTTTGTGGGTATTTTGTCACTGCTAACTTATCTGAAAGTCAAGCTTCAGGCATATCTCAGTGAGTTTATTAAAGCTTGTACACAAGGCAACATTTCTGCTTTGTCACTTGTGGCCTTGATGTTGTGTCATTAACTCACATGTTGTGCAGCTGTCATTGGATTAAGGAAGACGTACTTGAAGCAGTTATTCATACAGAGCAATAGTCAAACTGTGCAGCTGCTGTAATATTATGTTAAGGCATGCTGGGTAATGATGCATGTGCAAGAGCGATCAAAGTTTTGGAAACATCCTTCTTCATTATGAAGAATTATGAATTGTAGCGTTCATGTGATCAGTTTAACTTTTCAGCAAATTGTTGGTCCGTGGTGATAGATAGTTTTTTTGTTTTGAAATTTAGACCTGCTGTAATGACTAGAAAGTGAAAATTGTTTTGTTCTTTTAAAAATGTTTTCTTTTTTTTACATGCAAAATAAAATTGTTGTAGTGCTTGTGATACACTTTACCTTAACCTAGGGTGACTAGGTGTCCCGGATGTGCTGGGACAGCCCGGGGTTTTCACCAGCTATCCAGGCAGATTTCAAAACATGTGGCTCATTTCCAGGTTTTCAGAGAGGGTCCTCTTAAAACAGTGAGTGGCACATTTGTATGTGTTACAAAATAGGAGTATTTAGCCGCTCTTATCAGAAAGCAATTTAATTAACAGGTAAGAAAATGGGCTTATAAACTGAATTTCATTTCATTATTACCTTGTTGTCTGCATTTTTACATTACTGAGCATTGTCATTCTGTGCCCCTAAGTTGATATAAAATTTTAGTATTTCTTCTATTCTCACAAAAATGTACCGGATTTTGGGTCACAAAACCAGGTTAACATACCTCAGACTTCCTCAAATTGACATTTACTTTTGAAATAACTTTCAATATACAATTTGGAATAAATTAAAACATTTTAATTATGTTTGAAAGCAGTTGATTATGACATCACAAATCCTGGGTTGTGCTCAGGCAGGCCTTTGGATCTTTAGTTTAGAACAAATTAAACATTCTCCCATCTTACCTTTCAACATAGATGCTCTTGCTGGTCCCCAAAGCAAACAAGCTTGTCAAAATTCTGTAGCAGCTAACTTGATCATCTTCCACTAGGAGAGTGACCAAAAGGAATGATCATGTGTTTAATAAAGTGATTGTCACAGCAAATAATGTTATCCACATATATATGTAAATTTTCTGAGTCACACAAATCCATTAAAATTCAGAATATCATGCATTTCTAAATTCTGATGTTTGGCTTGGTGGACTGCTTTCTGAATACTTGCTTGTTAAGAAAACCACCCAAAATCACTGGCCCTTCCTTGCATCTGTGCATCTCTTATGCTAAGCCTATTAATACTGGTGTTAACACCAGTACTGTTGCACATATTAAGTACAAATATTGTATTAACTGTTAATGTAGCTAAAATGGACTGTTCCTAGAACTATCAACTACAGTTAAGATATGTTCAGATAAAATGCAATTTCTCACACAACTTCACTAAAAAATGAGAAACAACAAAGAAAAGAGGTTAACTATGCTTCAGAAAGCTATTGAAAAGCATTCTAAGTAATGCAAGCTTGAATCAATGGTGTATTGTTATTATTTCTTCAATGTATTTTCTATTGTGGCAAGCATGCTTCTTTGTGGGCTTATTACAGCATTTTCAAATTCACACACCAGACAAAGCTGAAACGCAAAGAATTATGTTATTCAATGGGCGACAGACGACAACGGATATGTCCCACTAGTCAGAGAATCAGTTGTGCAAAGAGAAGAGGGGCTATGCCAATTAATAAGAGGGTATTGTTGGTGTCTTTTTAAGGGTTGTTACTAGAAGAAGATGTAGGAAAGTAGTATCTGCTTCTTATGGTTACCCCCACTTTTTGCTGATATCTCACTGTTTTTGGCCTAGTCTGACTGGGATCCTGCTAATCAGGACCCCAGTCTATCTGCTTTCTCCCTTAAATTGATATGCATGCACTTTAGGTACACTCCAGATTGGATTCTGGGGTGCCCTTATCAGTCCCTAGTATATGGTACCCCATGTACCCAGGGCATAGGTACCCAAGAGGCCTCCCATGGGCTGAAGCATGTATTGTGCCACCCCTGAGAGGCCATTCAAATTGACACGACAAGCCTGCTACAGCAGACTGTGTAAGCTGGTGCTTGCTCCACTTACTTAAGATATAGTTTCACTATATCTATCTAAATTACTACACTTAAATACCTATCAGTCACCCCTATGGCAGGCCTTAACAATCCTGAAGGCAGGGTGCTGGGTTTTACGTTAGAGGGTGCCCATGCATGAGCAGAGCACCTCTGCAGCCTTCGGAGACCATTCTCCGGGGTTGTCTGTGATTCAGCCAGGCATATATGTTTAAGTGGTTAAACAACGTTTACCACAAATCTTTTTCCCCGCAGGGAATCACAACGCGGTCGTTACAATGACCGCATTTTGATTCCGCATACCATTAGGGGGGGAGGTGTTGGATTTAAAATCCAACACCTTCCCTATTGTCCGCACAGACTGGAGTTGGAATAGTAAATTATACTATTCCAACATCCAGCGCCCCCCCACTGCAAGTCGTTGTTCCGACTTGCGGAGTAATGATGTGCGGAATCACAACGCGGTCGCTGTAACGACCGCGTTGTGATTCCCTGCGGGGGAAAAGAATGCGTCATAAGAACGTACATTCGTTTAAGTGTATTATAATCTCACGGTATATGCTAACTTTAAAACGGCTGCTTAGAAACATGTTGTGTTTGATGTCAAACACTTTGGAACCATACCTCCAATGATTCCACCCTTCCAAAGGGACATACATGGGTCACCGGTCTACCTGGTACCAGTTTTCTCGACCTGGGAAGCACAAAATGGACGCTGCCAGCCACAGACACGATTCTGCTCTCCTGCTGCTGAGCCAAGCTCGAGGAGAAGGCGGCATGACAATAGGCATCCTGTCACAGGGAGCTATGACCACCTCCCAGACATGATTTAGTGTATTGGGGCTGGGTGGGTGCACTCTCAAGAGTGCCAGAAAGTCTGCACTTGGGGCACATTTTGTGTCCCTGTGCATAGTCCAGCTCAAACCAGTTCTGGGAGCCATTTGCTCCTGCTCTGGCACGAAACTGGACAATGCACATGGGTGTAGCCACCCCTCTGTCCTGCCCCTCCCCTAGGAGGGTCCACAGAATATTTCCAACCCCTTCCCATGGGTATAAAGTGGGTTACCTGACTACAGGACTTTAGATTTTATCTGGACAAGATTCTGCTGAAAAGAAACCAAGTACTTCGACTGCCTGCACGATGCTGGACGACTGAAGAATCTCCCTTGGAGTAAAGGAGTTACTCCCCTGCAAAAGCAGGGACCTAAACGCATCTGACCGGTTTGCTTCTCCCAAGCTCCTGAGGACTCCGAAGATTTCAGCAACACAGGAGGTTGGTTTCCTAAGGTCTCTGAGGTTGATCTGCCTTCTCAGCAATTCTGAGACCAATATCCCTCGTGGGGACTGTGTAACCCGAATCCCTGTGCACTGTGTACTTTTGCAGTTGCATATGCTTAGTGACAATTCCCGAGCCTGTGCATTGGACTCCGTGTAGTCCTGACCCCGAACAGTATTTGCACCAATGATTTCCGGCCTCCACTCCACGAGTGTCCTGTGGGCTGGTACTTTGCAAACTTGCTTGAGGTCTCCTCGCGATCCCTGGTCAGTTGGCCTGTGGGTCCTGGCAAGGGTCACCTTGTTAATTCTTGGACTTACCTGGTTGCTCCAGACGTGCCCTGACTCTCCATTGCTTGGAGAGTCCCCTTGGACCTTGCTGGTCCACACCTTAACCTGTTGCTGCTGACCGCATGGGTTGCAGTTGCCAAGGCTTGTTGGTGCTCCAGCCGGAGATGGACCTGTCAGCTATCGACATCCTTTGTGGGCAGCTCACCTCTGGACTCTGGTTGTCCTCGACATCTCCTGGTTCCCGTGGCTGCAGAGTCAAGCAACTCTTCTTCACTCCTGAGCACTCGACATCGGTGGGCATTCGACTACCGAGACACTGGTCACCTGAAGTGACCCAGACTCTGTCCCCTCTACTTTCAGAATCTTCTCACCTCGAATCCAGGCTTGGATTCCACCAGACACTCTTCACCCTCCTGGCAGCAGGACTTCTTTACAGCTCTCCATTGAAAACGACAAAAGTTTCTGACACCACTTGACCCCAATGCATCCAGCTCCTCTGGGATAGGTAACACAGGTACTTTGGTACTCACTGGTGGGTTGGCCTTAGAACCTCCTAAGTTCCAAAGGGTTTGCTCGAAGTCCTTTTAGAAGTGTCCTTAAGTTGTAAATTTCCATCCGCGACTTTCCCATAGAGTTGTACGAAACCTGCGTCTGTGTTTCCTCACTGCAGCCGTCCTCCGTGGGCTCCCTATGTCACTCCTCTGGGTGGTTCCTTAGGGTCCCAGCAATTCTACGGGCTCTAGGCACTGTGTCTAGTTAAGTCATTGTTGTTATACCATTTCTTTTAGTATATGGTTCTGTCGCCCCCTGGAGCCCGCTGTGTATTTTGCTATTTACGAATGTTCTATTGATTCAGTATTGTGTGGCTTGTGCCCTAGACTCGTGTAGAGACTAGGAGAGAATGTTATATTAATAAATACATGTTTTTTTATATAAGCACTGTGTGGTTCTCCTTTCATTTAGTCATTTAGGAGGTGATATTCTGGTAAAACAAGCTGCTTTACATTCCTTCAAGATTAAGCCTAAAGGCTGCTCTCCATAGCTACCACTAGGATAGCTTTCAATAAGGTTATCTTTGACCTCACACATCATAAGGGTCCTGTGGACTGGTACAGGGGGCCCACTTTAATTAGTGGACAGCATATACCAGGCCACCTTCTCACAGAAGACACTTTTTCAGGTATATCCTAGAAACCAATGAGAGCCAGTATGACTTCACAGTGGTGCAGATGGCATTCCAGAGCAGGACCAACTCACACCGTGCCTCCTGCCCCATATTTGCTGCATGTATTAATTTCCTGATGAGTTGTTGAAGTTGGCAGCTTGTGGCAATTTGAGTATGTAATCTTAGATCATACATACCCAAAAAGATCTTTGGAATTACATGTATTAATTAGAATTGCATCCGGTATGCAACTGTGAGCCAGAGATGCGATTTAGGCAGGAGACCATCCAAGGCCACGAAGATGTGTATCTCAGAAGGGAGGTAAAATACCAAAATGGTGATCTCTGTATTACCAAGTGGCCCTGCAGGAATAACTGGCAGGTATTCCTGATGCATATGTAACAGTGCTAGGGTGCAGGAAAAGGAAAGCAGTTGTAGGAAATACCACTGGCAGAGGAGGAATAGTATACCTACTAGAGAATTTGTTTTGTGATCTAGCTGAAAGTCTTTGACATCCAATTCAAAAAGTCCCATTGAGGCAATTACATGTCTCCTTTAAGGAATTCTGATCCAGATATAGAAGGCTATTTAATGGTTTCAAAGCCTGCAATTCAATAAGTTACATGGTTTGTGACCACTAAGTGGCTCTTACAGATGTACTAAACCAATTTTGCGATTTGGAAACAAGTTTCTGAATTGCAAAAATAGGTTTAGAAAGGAATAACCAATTGCAGTTGAAAGGGGAGTTTTTAGAGAGTCCCCTTCAAATTGCAATTTGCAATGGTATGTATCAGTAGTCTGAGACCAGAATTTCAGCTGCAAACCATTGATAGATTATCGGCTCCTCAAAGGAGGTGGTAACCCATTTGCAACTTGGTTGGGAGCCCTTTGGCACTCATTTCCCATTGTGAAAGCAAAACAAAGTTTGTGATTGGGCTGTGGTCCACAGAACCATTTCCAACTCTTAACCCCTTCGACGCGCATGACGGAACGGTTCCGTCATGCACGTCGGTTGGGCTGTGCTTATGACGGAACCGTATCGTCATGGCCCCGCCCGCGCTCAGAATCTTCAGCGTGGCGCGGAAATCCGCGCCGCGCTGAAGGGGTTAAACAAGCTTTTTAAACAAAGTATGTTTTCAAACACAGTCCTATTTCCTTTGCGGTAAATGAGCTGCATTAAAATAAGGATATCTATGAAAATTGATCACAGACATGCTGGTATGCTGAGCCCAGTAGGCCACTATCCCTGTGATGGAACCAATCATAGTGAGTTACAATTTGCGACCTACCCCATGAATATTGATGAGGGAGGTCAGATTGTGACCTAATATAAATGGTGATTTTGTGAACTGACTGTTAGTACATTGGCCGTTTTGAAAACTATAATTGGATAATCAAAACGGTGCAACAGAATTTGCAACTACTTTTTGTGAAACCAACCTTCATACACCTGGCTCTTATTTTGAACTCTTTGATAGCATGGGCTGAGCATAGGACTTATTCTGATAGAAACATGTTGCTACGAGTATCCAATAACACAAGCAGCAATAGCATTAAAAAAATAGTCAATGTAGGCCATCTCAGTGTGAGAACCGACCCACCATAGTACGGCGGTTCCGCACCCCTTATTACGATGCGACCGCACATGGTGCCGTCGCAAACTCCCATTTCTCTATGGGAGCTTGTGCTACGGTTGGAAACCGGCCGCAGCACAAACTCCCATAGAGAAATGGGAGTTTCTGTGAATCCCTGCACCGTGTGGGAGGCACCTCGAGGTGCCTTCCACACGGTGCAGGGATTTACAGGGGGGCACAATGCCCCTAACCAGAGGCTGCTGAGGGATGGAGGTCCTGCTAGGGGCCTCCTAAGTTGCTTTCTCACAGGCTTTCCATGCCGGAATGCAGGACATGGAAAGCTTGTCTGAAACCGACATCCTAATCCCGATGGTGTAAAAGCCGTGCTGAAGGGATTATGTGCAGCCTCTGACTGGCCGACGGGCTCCTTGAGCCGGTCAGATGCCAGTCGGTCTGACTGTCTGGTTTACACTCCGGCCGCCGACATTATAATTCAGCAGTCGGACTGTAAATCTACGATGTTGATCGGTGAGCGGCTGATGAGTGGTCCGAGGCTCATCGACCAACATCGTAATCGGGCCCTATGAGAAAAGGAATTATGGAAAACTGGGCACAAGTAGATTTAAACATTTCATTGAAGGGAAATGAGGACAGCCATTCACATAGAAATTAATAGGATGCAAAGTATGGTGGAAACATAATACAAATGCTTGTGTGATGCATCAGACATTCGAACAGTTCGAACAGAAATACTGCTAACGAATGTGCACAGTTGGATAAGGCTTAGCTGTTTGCAGAGCCAGCTGCTCTCTGAGGTAGTGCAAATTTAAACCCATTATTCCTAACGAGTTTCAGATGGACCCCAGGAGAATAATGTCTCTGAGATCTAGTTTCTGTATCAGCGTGACTGGTCTTCCCGACACTCCTGGGTGCCCATTCCAGGCAGAACATTCACAAACAGGTTCATTCATATTTAGGTGAGGTCATTCAACTTGGCCCTGAAAAAATAATGTCTTTTCGATTCTTGTGGTTGTGGCTGACGTAAAAATATACTTCTAACTGTGTTAAAAATATACTTTTGAAATAAGTTTTAAATGACACAATTTCAGAGACAGTTGAGCCACAAAGAGTGAATTGATTATTGCTCCTGATGCTACTTTTTAAACCAGCAAAGTCTTCTGCATGGACTTTTGCCCACAAACACACCAAACACTTATGTGTCCAACTATTTTGAATAACTACAACAAGATGCCACTTCACTGAAAGCACTACATCCAAATAACACCTACAGAGAATGTTACTAATGAGGATACCTTTGCGGGGAATAAGGTTTATTCACAACTTTGGATGAGGGTTAAGTCACGGTCCCATATGTTTTTTAACTTAAAGTAATCATATTTAGGATTAGGGTTAGCATTAGGATTACATAAAAATTACCTAATCCATTTATTGTCATTGAATTTAAGGTAGGAGGAAGTGTTAGCAGTAGGATTAGATCAAAGTTACTCATTATTAAAAATTTTAATTTAAATTAATTTAGGTGAAGGGCCTAATTTAGATTTCGGTGAATGGGTTACTCCATCACAATGGTAATGGATATCCCGTCCGCCAAAATATAAATCCCATAGAATATAATTGGATTTAGATTTCTGCAGACAGGATATCCATCACCGTTGTGATGGAGTAACCGAGTCACCGAGAGCTAAATCAAGCCCTAATAGTTAACATTATAGTTAGGTTAAAGTTCCTAATTTAACACATTTTAAATTAATTTAAATTATGGTAAGCATGAGGGTTAGAATTAGGGTAAGTCTAATGCAAATTATGAATGCAATTAAATTTAATTGAATTTAGGTTTATTGTTAGTATAAGGGTTATGTTAATACTAGGGTTATGTTAAGGTTATGGCTTATTTAATATAATTTAATTGGATTTGTTTTAAAATATTTAATCTATGGTTTGGTTAGGTAAGCATTAGGTATACGATTGAGGGCTGATTATACAATGGAAGTAAGTTTCAATTAATGTAGGGATAAAGTTAAGATTAACGTTAAGGTTAGCTTATTTAATTTAGATTAAGGGGCAGTTTTAGGGTTAGGTTTACTATTAGGTATTGTGCAGATGTAGTGTGGATGTACTGAGACTAAACTAGTAATACACTACATAAAATGTAATATCATATTTTGATTTAAAAATTACCCGTTTGAAGTACTGCTATATATGTAGTGACTCCACTGTAGTGGTAAATCTGGTTAGTGGAGCTTGAATTAGTAGCAATTACCCAAACACTTGTATGTGTGTACCACAAATAGGAATTATTATTATTATTTTTTTTTGTCCTCATTTGCCTTTAACCATAATAGCCAAATCGACTGTTCATACCCCTACTTGACGGTCTGGAATAGCGCCAAGTTTTTGATGAATTCTATCGGTACCTTCAGCCTGTAGGGGTATCTTTCCAGACCGACTTGCTACTTTCCCCCTAAAAAAGAGGGTAGGTTTCACTCCCGCCTGATCTTTACGACCAGATGGACTCTTTCGATGTCCCGAGAAAGACCCAACATGGTCCAGGGAGTTTACGATAGGCATAATCATTGGACCCGCCCTTCGTTATAACATTTTCTCAATGAAAGTAACATAACAGATCTAAGAATTTATTTTAACTACTTCCAGCAAAGCAACGGGTCCCAGTATGCAACGTTCTTTTCAACTCCCAAATCTAGCCAAATCCATTTTAGATGTTTCATATAACAAGGTCAGCCAGTCCGAATGTTTGGGAGGAACAGGGTCTGCCCACCTTATACAGATTTGTCTCCTTGCCAGTAAAATTGAGTAAAATAAAAGTGATCTTGCTGGTCCCATAATATGGCTGTTAAGACCCAAAATTTTCAGAGAAAGGTCCATTTGAATTGGTATTCTCAGAATACTCTCCATTGTTGTTCATACCTCTTCCCAAAACAAACCGTTTGAGGGGCAGTCTTTAAACATATGTGAGTCCAATGCTTCTGCCAACCCACATTTTTTACAGTTGACTTGAGAGCCTTTTACGATTTTAGATAACCTAAGGGGGGATAAATATGCTTGATGTATCGTAAAATTTATGGTTTCTCTTCAGCCGTGCAGGTTTAACTATGCTTAAGAGATTTATAAAAGTTCCTCCCACAGTAGATCACACTGTACATTTGGAATCTTTTCGCTCCAGAGCTCGTTGGCCAGCTTAAAATCCCCATCCACCACCCCTTCTATGGCCCAATACCAAAAAGAAACCTCCTTCTTTCCTGCTGGTCTCTCAACCAACTGCTGCTCTAAGCTGTTTCCCTCACCGATATGTCTATTCTGTCTGATCTGGGACTGAATCCAGCTTTGTAGCTGAAGATACTTGAATCTTGAGAGGCCAGTACCCACTCTGATCTTTAAATCTTCCCAAGAGATGCATGTTTTGTTTCTAATAAGATCTCCCCATACTTCAAGTTCCGCATCTTTAAGTGGTGTTGCCAGCTTATCCCGAAGACATTCAGGCGAGCCCGGTAGTCCCAGAGTGGTGCTAGATTAGAGAAGCAGTTGAGACCGGTCATGTTTTTTAATCTTGCCCATATTCTGGCAAATCCCTGTAGGACCTTCAGTTTGACTTTTTTGAAAAAATTTTGATCGCCAAATTTAAAGATAAAATCCACCTCCGACAGACCCGCCCCTTATAACATAGCTAGTAACATGTCTCCTCCCCCTATGACAGTCTGAGTTTTTAGTAGCATCCGGGAGTATGTGAGTTGAAAAGCCCATGCATAATATTGAAGATCAGGTAACGCTAGACCTCCTTTCTCTCTCCTCCGCCTTAGCTTTTTCCAGGCTATCCTGGTAGATCTGTATGCCCACACCAAAGAGTTTATTTCACGTTGAAATTTTTCATTAGTGCCCTTGTCGAAATGAAGAGGGATTGTATTGAAGAGGAAAGTGACCTTAGGTAATATTGACATTTTAACAAGGTTTACCCTCCCCATGATAGACAAAGGGAGATGAGCCCATGTCTTCATCTGCTTCTGACATTCACAAAGGACTCTAATTAAGTTAACATCTGCTAATTTATCTATATCTTGGACAACTCTGACCCCGAGATAGCGCACATTATGACTTCTGCTATGGACTGTGCCCAAGATGTTCCAAGTCATAATTTCTGTTTTTTCAGCATTTATCTCATAACATGAGACCTGCCCAAATTCTTCCACCAATTTAATTACTGCTGGGAAAGTTGTGTCCAAATCCGCTGATAATATCAGTATGTCATCCGCATAGAATGCCACTTTCGTCTCCCAATCCCTGTGTCTAAAAGGCTCAATGTCAAGATCTTCTCTGAGCTTCTGTGCAAAGGGCTCAATATAAATGTCAAACAACAGGAGGGAGAGGGGACAGCACTGTCGAGTCCCTCTGGAAATACTAAATGCCTTGGTAAGAGTACCGTTGACCAAGAGCTTGGCAGATGGTGCCGAATATAGCAACTGTATGGTGCGACAAAACTCCCAAGTTGAATTTTGCCATAACTTCTGACAGGTAGATCCAATTTACCCTGTCAAAAGCCTTAGTGGCATCTAAGGTTAAAACTGCCAGGGGGAGTGAGTAGGTGGAAGCGATGTCAATTGCACCAACCAGATCGCGAGTGAGGTCTGCCAGTTGTCTCCCTTTTACGAACCCCTTCTGGACGGGATGGAGGATATCCTTTGCCACCATCCCCAGCTTGTTCACTAAAATGGAGGTAAAGATTTTATAGTCAGTGTTTAAAAGCTGTTAGAATGGGGGACCCCTGGTTGGCACGAGTGGTTACGTGTGACAAGCAGTGGTCCCTTCTTCTAGTCAGGGCAAGAGAATTACTCCCTCAGAACAACCCCTGCTCACCCTATAGGTAGTGTGGCGCGAGCAGTCAGGGCTAAACCTCAGGGCGTTACGTCAGTTAAGCATTTATGAGCACACACAGTAAATCACCAGATCCCCCACAAATGGACGCCAGGCGTAAGTTGTATCAAAAATACATATACTTTATGTAAAAGGTTCTCTGTTATGCAGACTTAGTACAAGACCATAAATAATGTTCGTGAAATAGGGGCCACAAGATGATACTTAGGCACGGTTCTCTTTTGTTGGCAAGTTCTTCTGTTACGGGCGCTCTGTAGCGCTCTCTTGGATCTGTCCAGCCACGGTGATACGCAGTGCGCCCAGGGTACAGTGATACGGGGAAATCAAAGCGGTGCGGACCCCGAGTCCGTGAGAGAGTTCACTGTACCTTGGTTCGTGCGGCGGGTTGGACGCGTCTTCGGTGGGGGTGCAGCTTCGGCACCTTGAGGGACTCCGGATCTGGAATCAGCGGGCGGCCCAGGGCCTCCAACACGGACGGTGCGGGAGGTCACTTCAGGGGGCGGCGCGGTCTGAACCTTGCTGGGAGTCGAAGCGGGGCGGCCGGATACATTACGACGTACCGGCGGCCGTCCGGGGCTTTGAACTCGCGGTCCGAGCAGAAATCCGGCGGGAGGGCGAGAGGGCACCAAGCCCACTCCAGCAGCAGGCGGGTGACAGGGAAGCGGGGCGGCCAGACCTGAGGGGTAAAGAGCGACTCAGGTAGAGCGGGGCTCTCGGCGAGTGGAGGCGGCCAGGCTTCTGGGTGTCACGGCCCTTGGAGGGGGGGCAGGTGCGCAGAGCACTCCGGCGCGAGAAAGCACACGGCTCGATTCACAGACGAGCGGAGGCATGGTGAACCCACTGGTCCTGGGGTTCAGTTCAGGGGGCAAGCTCAATCAAGCCCTTGGAGATTGCTGTGAGCACAAGTTTTTGGGTCAAACAAATAAAGCAAGTCTTATGCAGGTTTCTTCTCTCCTTTGGCAGCGAGGCAACCACTGCAGGCAAGTCCTACAGACTTTAGGAACAGCGTTTCCTCCTTCAGCTTCAGGTTCCTCCTCCTCAGGCAGAGCGTTCTTCTTGGTCACGAGCAGGATCTGATTTCTTAGGAGCAGGGCTCCTTCTTTTAAAGCGCAAATACTTTGTTCTTTGTCGCCAGGGGGCCTGGGCCTGGCTTAGTCCAGTTTTGGAGCACTTTGTTGTGGTGACTCTGCTCTTTCTTTTCAGCAGCAGGGCAGAGACATCAGCCGCTCTACAGGGGGCGGAGCCGGCTTTGTGGTGGCAGAGCACAGGTCTATTCAAGAGTCAAGGTGTACTCCTCCCACCCATCCTGGTGTAATCTTTCTACCCACCACCTGGCAGCCAACCTGTCTCCTAGAATTCCCCAGCCCTGCTCCTCTTGTTACTAGGCAGAACACACACACAGCGCAGAGGCGGACTGGATGGCCAGATCAGTAAATACTAACTTTCTAAAAGTAGTATTTACAAACACAGGATATTAAAATAAACTTTACTAAAAGAAGTATTTTATTATTCTGAGTTCAGGCATACTAAACATGACTTTCTACCATGCTTCCTGAGCCTGCTAGGATTATAGAGTGTTATAATCTAGCAGCCCATTCTGGCCTATGGAGAGCAGGTAGCCTTACAATAGTGAAAAATGAAAATGGCTGTAATTCACTATTAGGACATGCCACACACCTCAGGGCATGTCCTACCTTATCCTTACAATGCACCCTGCTCTAGGGCCTACCATAGGGGTGACTAATATGAAGGTAAGGGAAGGTTTAGGGACTGGCAAGTGGGGACACTTGCCCAGTCAGCATGACAGTACCAGACTGCATGCAGGTTCTGCAATGGCAGACCTTAGACACATTTTACCCCGCTGCTTCTGTGGGCGGCACAACCAGTGCTGCAAGCCCACTAGCAGCATTTGGATATACAAGCCCTTGGCACCCCTGGTGCACTCTACTAGGGACTGATAGTAAACCAAATAAGCCAAACATGGAAGTTACCATAGGGAGCACTTGCACTGTGGCACTGGATGGCAGTGGCACAGTGCCCTGAGCAGCTAACACCAGCACAAAAATACATTGAGGCACAAACAAAAATGGAAGGGTGACCCACGCCAACGGTGCCAGGTCTAACAAAAGCGATATGGGGCGATATGACCCACAGCTAGAAGGATTTTTACCTGGTTTTAAAATCAGGACTACTGTAGCATCATTCCATGATGCAGGAGGACTAGCTCCCTCCAAATATATTTTATTGAATAGTCGAGTTAGGATTGGGATTATACTCTCCCGAGTGATCTATATAATTCGACTGGTAGACCATCGGGTCCAGCAGCTTTCCCTCTTTTACAGCCTGCCAATACCTTCCTTGCCTCTTCTTGCGCTATACTCTGTTCTAAATCTGACTGTTGGTCTGCGCTAATAGGTGTTGAGATGATTTCCTCCAACCATATTCTCACTCTGGTTTTGTTCTCTATGGAGGTCTCTTTATATATCTCCTGAAAGTATTCCAGGAAGGCCTCCCCAATACCTTCATCCGAGCATATGGAGGCTGCACCATTACTCCCAGAAATTTCCTTTATGTGATTGCGGAGCTGGTCTGCTTTGGTTTTCCAAGCAAGTAATTTCCCAGCTCCTTCCCCATACTCAAAATGGGCGATCTTGCTAGCCTCCCATCTGCGCATGAGCCTCTCCTGAAGAGTGGCCTCCAATTTTTCCTTCAGGGATTTAAATTCATCTAGATCTTCCTTTTGGCCAACCCCAGTCTGACTATTCATTCTTGCCTCCACTATCCTCATTTCTTGTTCCAGAGCTGAAATCTCTTCTCTGTACTTTTTGCGCCTATAGCTTGACCTATTAGTTATCATACCCCTCAAAAAGGCTTTAAAAGTGTCCCATATTATTTTAATGTTGGCTGTACCCGTATTGGCCTCTAAAAATAGACTTGCTTCTCTCGAGAGAAAACTTGTTTCCTCTTCTTCGAGTAACAGTGTCCGATCGAAGGACCATGTTCTACCCTGTTGTGTTTGGGTACAGTCTAAGGTCAACAAAATGCCAGAGTGATCAGACAGATGTGATGGCAGATACCTTATATCTTTTACTCTGTCCCTAAGACTATAGCTAATCAAAACATAGTCAACTCGTGACTTATGTTTATATTTAAAATTCCTGTAGGATACCCCCAATTGTTGTCCTGACCTCTCTCTCCAGATGTCACTGAGCCCCAATTGAGACATTATTGTCAAAAGGGACACCCTGGATCTTGAAGGTACTGTCGCTCTGCCATTGGAGGATTTATCTAATTTAGGGTTCAGAACAATATTAAAATCTCCTACCCAAACCACAGGCTCTGGAAAGTCCAATAAGTGTGAGGAAATAGTGTGAAGGCTGGAAGAGTCATCCTGATTCGGCCCATAATACCCCACCAAAGTGAGGAGGGTACCCTTTAAAATAATCTTCAAAATCAACCATCTCCCCCCGGGTCTCCCTTATATTGTAGGACCTGTACTTCAGCTGGTTTTTTGAAGAGAATCAGCTCTCCTCTGATGTTGGTGGTCTGGTTGGTGCAAACCAAAGAATCCACCCATTTCTGAGATCTTAATATGTCTTTTGTTTCTTCCTCAAGAAGGTGTGTCTCCTGAATTACCATGACCTGCGCAGGGGAATCTTTTAAATATTGTAGGATCTTTGCTCTACGTGATCTCACGCGCAGGCCATTCACATTCCAGGACAACATCTGTAGTGTAGTCAAGTTATTAAATCTCAATGCCCCGCACCCTCTCTTTACCGAGGCAGATACAATGCCTAACTCTTAGCGAGTCGACCCATATCTTACTAGATAAAACTAACAGCCCTATACAACCTAAAAAGATCAAGGCAAATGAGGTGATTTTATTTTTTATTTCCCTGTGCTATAAACCAACATGCCTGGCTTGTCCCTTTGGTTGCTCCTTGACTAGACATGGCTGTTGAAAATGGAGATGTTAATTCCAGAGACCACTCATCAACCACCATGTGTCAGGTGTCCATGCAACTCTCATCTGGCCTCTGGAATCACTGACACCAGAAAAAGGTAAACAAGGGTCTGCTTGCCCACCCTGGCCTCCACTGTCGGCATACAGTGAGACAACAAGGGCTTGGAAATTGACATAAGCAGCTCGCAAATAGGCATTCAAATTTGAGGATGGAATCTCTAAAAACCCTATTTAAACAAAGATGAAGATATGCAGCTGAGTCATCTCTCCTTAAGACTTCTTTTCAAACCAGTGTCCTAACAGCTCTGACATATTTCTGTCATGAAAATAAAAAATATATTCCAAATAGAAAAGAGCATCTGGATCAAAAGGAGAATCATGCATTTTCCTCTATGGTTGCATTGCAATACATGCAGTGTAAAAGAATAGTACAACTTACATTTGGTTATGCTGACATACTGCTTATTATTAAAACAATTTCTCAATTCCATGAATATAAGTTTTTTTATATTTGAATACATACATATCAAATCTTCTCCAAACTGGTGCTGTCCAATGTGTTCAAAGAAAGACGATAGAACTGGCAACAGAGCAACAGTGGTGTAATTAATGATTTGTGTTACGCCCTTAGGTTGGCTTCTTGTGTGTGTAAACTGGCCCTGCTTCAGGTTCTCTAGAGTCTTCTCAAGATCCTCAGCTGCATTGTCCAAAAATCCTCGAAGGGCCATTTTTACTGTCTCCAGACCAGTCTTCATCACAGTCCTGTGTAAATGTAATTAAACACATCTACTTTTAGCCATCACTTTTAAAACTGAAAATAATCCAGTCAGGTTAGATTAAAATCTGAGCTGTATGCAAAAGAACAGATGCTCACTGGGGGGGGGGATTCAGTTAAAAAATAGTTCAAAATTAAAAAAGACTGAAATTCCCCATTTATAGTTATGTCAAGTAACTATAACTTGTGCCCTAATGTAACTATAACATGCACCCCCGCCATGCACAGTGCTGTCATCAATGATGTCATTTCAGATAGAGCAGTGATGGTATTCATGGTGGCATAGAGCATGTTATGAGTGATGTAATATGTGAGGTCATAAGCAGTGCATAGCAAAAGTGTTCGAGCCTTACTCCCATGGGAGCGAGTTAGCCCAAGGGAAAAATAAGACCCCAGGCCACTCACAAAACTCTATTTTGCGAAACTGGGTTATTTGGACATTCGCAATAGTCCCCTGAACCCAACTGCCTAGATATGTAATTATGTTTATCCTTGATTTTCCAAAAACTACTGAATAGATTTACACCAAATCACAAAAAGAATTCTTTCTGGACTAAGATGCAGTTTCCTGACATATTTGGTGCAATTCAGTTTAGGAGTTTTTGTGGTAACGTTGTTCAAAATAGTCAATGAAAAATGCATGGGAATTTTGCGTTATGGTACCCCCGCCCTGTTTTTAATCTGCCCCGTTTGACGGATCATCACGAAACTTTCCATGCACAAACTAGATAAAAAGACCACGGGTGTGAAACAGCACCAAAATTATTAGCAAAACAGAAATGGCATTTTCTATGAAAACGCGACCCAACTATAACTACCCAGTGGTTTTTAACTATGTGTATATTGTAATTATATGTATATGCAAAAAAGGAAGCAGAGAACTCTGGGTAGTTCCCAAGTTTAGGTGGAAAGTAGCTCCTATATAGCGCACCTTACTACTCCAGCAACACTCTGAATCTGCTCACCTCAAAAATCTGTTTTTTAGCAAATTGTTTAAGCATAAAGTTAGCACAGTGCCATCCTTAACGAGCTAGAGAGGAACAAAGCCTTTTGCCACTTTTTTTACAGCAAAATCTTTAAGCATAAGATTTGCTAGTGTCATCCATGCCAAGCTGTAAAATGACAAAAGCCTTATACCAGAGGTTTGCACCTTTACTGGTCCCCTGAAAAGCACTGAATCTGGAGATGGACATCCGGATGAGCTGGGCTCTGTTCATTAGCTGGGACTTGGACCACGACAAAATGCATAATTTTAAGCACATTCTGGTACAAATGTTGATAAGTAGGGCTTGCTAATCAATGGTGTTGAGAGCCACTGAAAGATCAAGGAGGATTAGGAGATAAGGGTTGCCATTGTCTGTAATATGAATGCATCACCAACCACTTGGATGGTGGCGCTAACTTTGCTGCACTTTTGCCCCAGTGCAGTTTGGTGGTCCTGTAAGAGGTACTAGTTTACTTATTCTTGTGTAGCATTGTAGTGACACTTTTGTTAGAAATATTTTCCAGAAATATAGGATGGGTGCTTCACCAGTAGTTAGCTAACTCTTTTGGGTCCAATTTTGTTTTTGATTTTTTTTTTTGTAGTAGGGACAGTATTTTCTCAGTTTGTGTGCAGCAGGGATTGGCCACCATAAATGGATTAAACAAACGGCCAGGCCTATGTATAGGCAATCCTCCCAATTCATCACAGGATTTTTAACATTTGTGGGAAGGTTTGTAGTTCCTAATGGAGGCTAGAGAACACTTGTGACCTGATTATGAGTTTGGTGGATGGGATACTCTGTCACAAACATGACAGTTATCCCGTTCACTGTATTATGAGTTCCATAATTTACAATGGAACATAATGTAACTCATAATACAGCAGACAGGATATCTGTCACGTTTGTGACGGAGTATCTGTCAAGCTAATAATCAGGCCCTTAAGAGTCTCTAGGAAGCCAGAAGCTGCTTTGGAGTCTTCTAACCATGCTGTGGGGACCATGAAACCTGGGAAAAATCTCCTTCTTTTATAAGTCAGGGAGGTCCCATAGGGGCTTGTCTAAGTGAGCCAGAGGTTCAAGGCATTCCACCTGTGCATCAATATGGCTTCTTTATGTTTCCTTTCGTAGGACACAATGATAAAGACCCATGTTCTGTATTTGTGACTGCAACACATTTTCTATGTTGTGGTTATCCAGTCAGAGGCTTCGAGTCCGCAAATCTACAATAAATGATTGGGCAAAAAGCTCCCTTTCTGAATCAAATTCAACATTTTTTTTAATTTCAGTTTGTGGATAGTTCAAGAACCCGAGGTCGCATTCTATTTGCAGATTGACAGTTCATATATCTATAACTTTTCAAAAATTTCAAATCGAACCAACACTTTTTGTAATTCTCATTTTGTGACACCTACTGAATGGTCTACTCCAAAGTAAGCAAAGGCACTTCCTTGAGTATAATTTGAATTTTATTCTAAGTTTGGTTTAATTACATTCAGCCATTTTTTCTGTGAAGGAGAGCAGAGAATCCTATGGCAGTTCAAATGAGAAAGTCAATTTTTTGATCCTCTTCACCCCATCCGGATACTTCTGTATGAAATTTGCATTGCTGAACCCAAATTGGATGCTACTTTATTTTTAAAACGTTTTGTGCAGATTTGTCTAATGGCACCAAAACCTTATCATAGCTACAGAACCACTATCACCAACTATAAAACATACCTATCTTTATCAATATCTATACACAGATTTTATATGGACTGGTAACGTGCTTTTCATATTTCATAAACGTATCATCATAATTGTAGCTTCTGCACAGCTTTATCATTTCCATTCCTTAATTACCACTTCATAAAATCTAAATTAAAAGCAGAACATACAAATTGTGATCAGGGCACATTGACAGCTGAGCATTACAGTAGACATTCCAAAATCTCTGGCTTCAGCCAATGCTCATTGTTTCTTTAATTAGCAGTCTATTTGTGAAAGCAAAGCCTAAATATTCCAATTGCAATCAGGGCTCATTATTTGCTCTGGCCTGAAGATAGTAGCTTCAATAATGATTATGCATACCCACTGTGTTTTGTTTATTCAACAGACTATCTATGAAAACTTAAGATTCCAGTTAAATCAGGGTCCATTCTTACCTCTGCTTTCTGTCTGCAGCTTTAACAGTCCCTGATCTTTATAGTTAGAAAGTGGTATTTAAGACAGAAACGTCTGGTCTCTGTGAGGCTCTGTATTATTAGTTATACATTTAAAAATGTTTCTCTTCTTTTAACTTCCGGCAATCAAACAAGATTATGAAATATTGGACCTACTGTTTTAAACAAACCTGTGTTTGAAATAAAATGCATTGTTGTTACGTACATCAAAATAATATATACATATGTAACATAAAAAATACATATTGGGTAACATGAGGAACAAGTTCCGGCATTGCCATCTAGGAGTTCTGGTGACATTTACAAACCACTCGGCCTTCGTGTTATAGGGTTATCTGTTTGGTATTTCCCTATATATCCAGTGCATATACTGTTTGATTGTTACCTGTCTGAACATCAGGCATACTGCTGAGGTCTGCGCCTGGAAGCCTCTATCATTTCACATTGTTCTGACAATGACACTCCCATTGTCTCTGGTTTCATCCGTTCTTGTCAGTAGGCCCAGCCACAGAAGTAGGGTAGTATTTGTATTGAGACAAGTGAAGCAACACTGAATGTATTAGTGGACACCTGCAGATTCCGGAAGTTTCAATTACAGAAATGCAAAGAAAATATGTGATTTTAGGCAAAGTTTGAGAAATGCAGGCAATTGTGGATAACAAAAAGTTGTCGGATCCAAACAAGGCACACCACCCTTGAATCCCCTGATTGTCTAGTTTAAAAAAATATTTCTCTGTGTGGCGAGCGATCCCAAGCCAAAAAAGCCAGCGCTACCCGCAATGAAAAACGCGTTGGTTTTAAGAGGTAAAAGACTGATCTGTCCTTGATGAATTTTGGGGTCTTTTCTATCACAGTCACTAAGCCCATCCACACAAGTGGTATACCGTTTTTATTGGAAGACATGTGGAAATACTGGGTGGTACTAAATTTGTGGATTGCCACAGATTTTGGATCATTCCCTCACAGAAATGTAAAGAAAATGAGTGTTTGTAGCCAATGTTTGAGGTTTGCAAGCGCTTCTATGTTAGAAAATGTTGTGAAGTTTGCGTAAGTCACACCGCCCTAGACTCCCCTCAGTGTTTAGCTTTCAGATATGTCTGCGTTTGATAGGTTTCCCAGTATGCGGGAGATCACTGGCCTCATTTGCATCTATCTACTTTGCAAAAATAAGATCCGTTTTGAGTGGTAAAAATTGAGCTCTCCATGTTGTGTTTTGGGGCCTTACTTTAGCGGGCTGTAGGCCCACCCAAACAGGTTGGGTAATATTTTTATTAGGAGATGCGTGGGAATGCTGGGTGACAGGAAATTTGTGAATCACTGCAGATTCCAGAACATTCTCTTGCAGAAATGGAATGAAAGTGAAAATGCATGTTCGTAGCTAAAGTATGAGATTTGTAAGGCTTGCTTCTGGGTAAGAAATTGTAATGTGATCCACTTACGTCACACAACCCTTGAATAGTGTCTAGTTTTTATAAATGTCTGAGTTTGCTATGTTTGCCTGGGGAGCGGGTGAGCCTAGGTTTTGAGTAGTAAATATGATCTGTCCATGTTGCATTTTGGAGCCTTTCCTGTTGCGGGGCTGGGCCCACACTGGGCCCACCAACACAAGTGGCTTACTTTTTTTATCAGGATAAGTGTGGGAAAGGTGGGTGGTAAGATATGTGTGGATCCCCACAGCTCCAAGAACTTTATCCTGAAGAAATGTGAGGAAGATGTTTGTTTTTGCCAGTGTTTGATGTTTAAAGGGCATTGTAGGTAAGAAAAGGTAGCAGGAGCCACACAAGCCACCCCACCCTGGGCTCCCCTGGGTGTCTAATTGTCTCTAGATGGTGGCTTCGTTAGAGCCCACATTCTCCAGCTACTCATACTGTGAAAAAACCTAATTTTACTGGGTGAAATGTGATGTCTCATGGTCACGTTTTGGGGTATTTTGTGTCACAGGCGCTAGGCACTTCTCCAGAAGTAGAGTATCAATTGTATTGGGAGACTTGCAAACAGGGCTGGACTGGCCGTAGCGGGAACAGGGAGTTTCCCCGGTATTCTGTGTCCCCGGTATTTTGTGTCACAGGCGCTAGGCACTTCTCCAGAAGTAGAGTATCAATTGTATTGGGAGACTTGCAAACAGGGCTGGACTGGCCGTAGCGGGAACAGGGAGTTTCCCCGGTGGGTCGCCAGGGTGGGGGCCGGTTTTGAGCCCCTGGGGGGATTTTTTTGTTACCGGGGGCTGGCAATATCGCCCGCGTAACAAATTGGCCGAAACCAGCCCTAGCAAACAGCTCAGCCGCACCCCCTCCTCCCCCCAGGGGGCCACCTGAGCTGTTTACCATTTGTTATTACTAATTGGATTTCTCTGCATTTACAAAATATCATCTGAATTACATAATACTATGGGTAACATCAGATTTGAGGGTGCAAAATAACCACTGTTCCTAAAGTAAGTACCTTGTGCAGATTTCAGAAATACTAAAGATTCCTTCATACCTATTTTTATTCATTAGAGTTTACCAAATGAATTGCTGCATGGTTGTTACACTATTAAAAATCCATATAAGCTGCAGCTCAGTTATCAGCTCTAGGCTTTATGAATTTTTAGAAAACCTATTAACTCTTGTGACCAGAATGGTCTGATGGACGTAACAATGTAGTGATTTTGCAAATTGTACATTGTGACAAAAAATTCTCATGGAATCCATATCCTTAAAGGCTATATTTTCGTACTCATTTTCATTATGTTTTTTTAATTCGAGCATTAGTTTCTTTGGGAAAACATTCAGGGATCTACACAAATTACCCATACTGAATTCAAAATTGTGTTTACTATTCAGAAACGTATAGCTGTTTGGGTTCCTGCATGGTTTTCACACCTGTTTCCACCCCAAACTGCAAGTAAGTTAAAATCACCAAAAATAGGAAACATGGGCTGCCTCTTAGACAAATGCCACAACTGTGGTGAAAACAATGTTTTCATGACACAGCTCTGCTTGTTCCTGACAGCTGGGAGGGTGGTGAACTTAGCAGAGCAAACCTTTCATTGATTGGATTTTTAGACAAAAAAAATACACTTTTTTTGCACAGCACTTTTGTCCAATTTTCCCCAAAATACATTTAGTTCTATTTAGACAATCTGGGGAATTTTTTAAACCCTGGATACGTTTAGAATTTCCAGGATGTTGGAAAAATAGACGCAAATTTAGTGTGCATATCTTATGTGAAAAAAAGTTATGAAGGTGTTAGCATGCATACCCCAAATAACAAAAAAAGAGATCAGCACTAGGGTGTACAAGGCTCAGCAGTTAAGGAGTTAAGAACAACCCAGGGCAGGAAAACGGAGAGAGGGAGAGGGGGGAGACGCGAAAAGAGACACTGGGAGAGAAATAAATAGCAAGAGAAGGATAGAGAAAGATAGGGAGAGGAAGAGAGAGAAGTTGAGTAGAGAAAGAGGAAGGCATGGACGGCAATGAACCAGATATATAAAGGCAGAGAGAGAGAAAAAGAGGCAGAGAAGTCAAACACAGGGAGTTATACAAAGAGAGAGGCCAGTGCAGACAGAGAAAAACAAGGAAGAAAACAGCCAAACAGGAAGAGATGGGACAGAGAGAAAGGCAGGAGCGACCAAGAAAGCAAAGACAGAAGGAGAAGAAGAAAGACAGTGAGAGAAAGAAACAGATGCGAAAAGAGATACAGAGTCAGAAATGACCAAGACAATCCGATACAGATAGCAAGAGAACATAAAAGAAGGAGAGAGAGAGAAAGACAAATGGGGAGAGAAACACAGAGTGAGAGAGAAACCGCGAGAAAATAGAGACTGAGAAGAGAGAGACAGAAAGAAAAGGACATGGAGGGATAGAGAGTTAGAGAAAGGGAGAAGCAGAAGGACAGAATTAGGGAGAGACAGAAAAAGACAGTAAGAGATGAGGATAAGGAGCCACAGAAAGAGACAAGAGGTGATAGAGACTCGCTGAAGGGCAGGGAGAGAGTGAATGAAATAGAGAGCAGGAACACTGAACTGCAGCGACTTTAGTATCTATCTATCTATCTATCTATCTATCTATCTATCTATCTATCTATCTATCTATCTATCTATCTATCTATCTATCTGTCTGTCTGTCTGTCTGTCTATTGCAGTCTTTCTCAGTCCCTGCCCACTTGCATGGCACAATTTGACCCACTGTCTCTGTGAAGCAATATCAGTTTGAAACATTAGTGATGTAGATCCTTGTGTGTACGCTCACGTAAAGACAGATCTCACATTGGATACTCAAAATTGCCAATAGTATGTGTCGATTTCCCTCCAGTTTCCTGTCCATAATTAATGTCATGATGCCACAAAACTCATCTGACAACAACTTGAGAAAGTGAAACATAACACTAATCACATGAAACATAGCACAACGGGAATCTTCTAAAGTACTCCAAGAAGCATTGATAAAATGAGGAGTATCACCAAAGAAGCACAAACATAGGGAAGACATGGAGTAGACATTTCTAAAATGTAAGTAGAAGGTTGGGTAAACCAAGAGTTTCAGAAATTCGATATCAGTTAAATGTATACGTTAAATACAGCTATACTATCAAAACCGAAGCATTGGCCACAAAGTTTGGAAAGAAAACCAAAAACAATAACTCTTTCTTCTAAAAAAAAACAACAACAAAAAAAAAACAAGACTAATGTAGAGCCTAGATCACAAAGCATCCATTAACTTGACTTTTTCCTCTCATCCCTACCAGGAGAATGAGATTTCTATCTACTGAAAGCTTGCTTTACTGTGCCTCCTGCCACTCCTCAGACACTATTCCCTGCTCGGGAGTACATTCCTTGAGCCTCTTTCTGCAGTTTTATTCTACAATTTGCCTAATTCTCCCACATTCCCACACCAAAGGGCTCCACTCCAAAGTTCGACAGGATTCGGGTTGGATTTTAACCATCCCTCTGTGGTGTTTTACATCAAAATAACTCAAAACGATACTCTTGAATAACGATTATTTAAGATGGGTTTAATTCACCTCATCCACCAACAGTCAGATCCAACTGACTCAAGTGGAACACATCACAGAATTCACACCCTCCATCTGACTGACCAACCCCACCCCATGAAGTTATCCAACCCGGGGTCATCAGTATCTCAAGAAGAGTAGATTTAATCCGAATTACTGAATTTTAGTGAACAACATCTGTGTTTCTGTGCAAATTTCAATGTGATTTCTCCTAGATTTTCAATCAAAGTCGAGATGAATCCGTCACCAGTCACTCCCATCATCGGAATTAAAGAGCCACTAAATAATGAGGGCTTTATTGTATAACAAGCCAGCCTAATAACCAATCTACCTTTCCAGTTGCACCGCCTTTGCAGACAGAAAGAGCAGTCGCACCCCTTGATGGAAGCCTAGGAAATACTTTATGCCCTTTCGTGGACTTAAGGACAGTTTGGGGTGCCCACCTAACCTGGATACACAGGAACTCAAGAAAGCCATGGGGGGTGGGTGGGGAGCTTTCCTGCTGATAGTGTCTGGGGCAACTTTCTTTTAGTTACACAGGAGGTGAAAGAGTCCAACGAAGAAGCGACTGATAGATAGTTCTTCATGATTTCAGCCTCCGATGAGAGTCTATCCTGGTTCAATTGCACACTGTTTGAGAATTTAAATAAATACACTACACTCTATTTAAAAAGGCAGTAATGGTACTTTACATTACCTGGCATCCAAGGTTTGGCCCAAAATGTGCAGGCAGTTGACTATTGATGTTGCGTCATTTCCTAGATGTGAAAAATAAATAAGATGTCTTACAAAAGGTTGTTTGGCTGCTTACTATTCCAATTAGTTGTTATATGTAGAACGTAATCTGCAACGTTATTAAAAATGCGAAATACTGGCAGGGTGTCTGTCAATCACATTTCCACACGATATAGACCCATCTCAGGATTGCACAATAACCCCTCACTACATTGACCGATTCCATTTAGACATTTTGATAGTTCCAAGTAAATTTTGCTCTAGTGGACTTCTAAAAACTGTATTTATCGAGCCCTCCTTGAACTTCATTGGACCCGTGGACCGCACTGATGCCTAATTTTGGTAAACGTCTACACTATTATAGTTCTCTAACCGGAAACCTGTGCTTTTTGGTAAAGATTCATATGTACAGATTTGAAACCGTTTGCCATTTTCAAAGTCGTACTAAAATTAAATGTATATTTAATTTGGTTCGCTTTGCCCCCTCACATGCCTAAATACCAGCTAACAAGATGCCTCATCAAATGACAGATTGTGACCTTGGTGGTCAAAAGTACTTACTGTTAATTAGAAGTAGATACCAACTATCAAGATTACATTAAATTTCAAGCTTTACACTTCTCCTTCCCTCTAATGTGCCTTTATCGGAGCAACGTCTGCACCTGTTTCTTCGAAAGGTACTTTTATACATTTTTTTGCTTTCGTATAGAACGAGCTCATTCCTAATAGCATCAAATGAAAAAAACACACAGGAAATGGAGAAATGTGGTCTGAGTTTGAAATCCTCGCGGGATTATGGAATCAACAATTATATTTATCTCTGTCATGAAGGCAAAAGCTTATTAACTTTTCCAAATTGAAAACTGACTCCGTGCTGCTGTGATCTCGCGCACTGTTGGCAATTTGCAGAGAATTACTATTTCTAGATCCCAAGAGGTGTTTCATGCGCGTGATAAGCTTACAAGGAGAAAACTCTCTAGGAACACTGCGGGTCGTACCCTCAACCGTGACAAAGATTAATGAAAGAAAAAGGGCAACAGTGAATGACGGAATCCTTTGAAAAGTGCAAATTGTTGAATCCAGAAAAAAACATTCTGAAAGGCAATAGGGAATGTGTGCATAAGGAAACACTATCCAGGAAATTAATAATATATCTGCTTACTTATTGTATAATGTGACTCTTCTTTTACACTACTGGAAATGCTATTTTCACGTTTCATGACAAAGAAGTCACCGAATCCATCAGCTGTGTAATTCAGTTTCTCATATTTTCTCACATGATAAGCACTGGAGTCCCGCCCCTTAATGACGCACTCGTCACCGTCCCACGCATCCGAAGAACAACCACCGGCGGGAGATCCTTCTCCCACCTCGCCGCCAAGACATGGAACACCCTCCCACTGAGCCTACGAAAGACCCAAGACCTGCTGACCTTCAGGAGGATGCTCAAGACCTGGCTGTTCGATCAGTAGCCCCCCCCCCCCACCAGCGCCTTGAGACCCTCACGGGTATGTAGTGCGCTTTACAAATGACTGATTGATTGATTGATTGATTATGAGATGAGATGGTGGGTAATAGATCCAAATCTATAGCGTTTCATGTTTCCTCAAAACGGATACATTGTTTTTATCGCACTCTAAACCTGTGTAGGTTTGTAGTTGAAAGATTTGAACATTGTACTATACTATACTGCTCTGCTTGATATATACAGTTCTCCTTGGACACCACGCCACCTGGTGTTTTTCCCATGCACAACACTCATGGATGACAGTTCCTTTTGCAGTGGCGCCTAAGAGTGATTGTGAGAAATTGGGTTGTTGTTGGTTGAGGGGGGTGAAACTGTACACATGTAACTTTGTCAGGGTGAACCACAAAAAGTCACTAAATTAACTTCTGCTTAACCCTCAGGTACCTTGGCACAAAAGCAGTCAGGCTCAACTTAGAGCCAATGTGTAGAGTATTTATGCAGCACACAAACAGTAACAAAGTGAAAACACGACATACAGAAAATCCCACACCAATTTAGAAAAACAGAATAAAATGAAATAAATTATTTGACACCAAAAATACAAATATCCAATCAGTAGATCCGGAGATATGCCATTTCAAATATTCAAGGTAAGTATTGCTCCAAAAAGAACAAAGCACCACTAGAGGCTACCTGTTCCTGCAAGACTTGAGAAAGTCACAATTTTAGGATGACCACAATGGAGCATTGGCTAGATACAGGGACCAGTTTAGTCCTGCTGAAAAAATGACCTTCTAAAGTCCAGGCAAAAAGTCCACTTCACTGTGGAGAAGGCTTCAAGTGCGCAGTTAGATTGTCGTGGATGGTTATGGCTGTAGCGTGAAGAGCGGGCGAGAGCAGGCCGGGGGTCGCAGATGGTCGTAGCTGTAGTGTGCAGATACTTTCAGGCATTGTCGATGGTCATTGCAGGAAATGTGCATTGGTGGTCACCACAGGCTGTTGATGCTGTAGTGCGAAGTGCCAATCTTGTATTGCCGATCTTGTATTGCCGATCATCGCTGGCAGACGCTGTAGCGCAAAGAGTGGAGTTCATCATAGCTTCGCATTGGTGGCTAGATCTTTTCACAAACTGGCCTCTTCACAGCCGTGAAGAGCCTAACATTTCAGGATTTTTCCTTTTTCTTTTAGGAGGAGCTCAAATGATGCCACAACAAGTGTCCAGGAAGTGGAAGGCACCACTTGAGGATCAGGAACTCACACAAGAAAAGTCAAGCAGGGCTCTGGCAGGTCCAGTTGCAGGTTCTCAGACAGCAGGGGAGCTGTGCTCAAGCAGGGAAAGGTAGAACAATAGGTTTCCTGTGACAGGGAGTTGTGACCAGCTCCCAGACAGGACTTAGCCTATTGGGCTGAGGTGGGGGCGCTTGCCAGTGACACCAGACTGCTTGGAAGGGCATACTCCAGTTTGAGTCAATTCAGGGAGCCCTTGGCTCCCGCTCTGGCACGAAACTGGACTAAGGACATGTCCTGTTTCTGGGAGGGACTCTTGAGGCGTCCTAACCCTTTTCCTATGGTATTTAAGAGCTTAGCTGTGGGTCCGTCCTCAGATTCGTCGTGGGACAAGACTCAAGCCTGAAACCACGTCACTCTATGACCATCTGGACATTTGAACATTGCTGCGCTTCGCCTGGAACCGAGACTGCATCACAAAGGCTCCTGCTGCTACTGGTCTCACTGTTCTGGAAGTCTTCTTAGTCAACTGTGGCTGGGATTCTTCCGGGATCTTCAATAGACCTGTGGGCATCAAGGACACCTGAAGTGATCTCCCTTGGAGTGAAGGAGTCATTGCCATGCATCTGCATGTACCGCAATGAATCTGACACGCCTGCTGCTCCTGATGTCCCTCAGACTTCGAAAGGCTCAGCAACACAGGTGGTAGTTCTGCAACTCTCTCAAGGCCTGAACCTTTCTTTCTACCATTTTGAGGCCAGTATCCCTCGTCGAAACCGCTGGCGGTAAACCCCTGTGTAATGTGTCAACTTGCTGTTACCGAGGCTTGTTAGCTCTGCACTTCAGAGATCTTTGTGCCATAGAAAGCACCAGCCTCCAGTATATCTTTCTGCTAAGATCAGCATCCTCAATGCATCCTTTGCATCGTGGGCCTTCCACCTTGTTGAGCTGCTAGAGGTCCTCTTGCGACTCCTGTGCTTTCGGTCTGTGGGTCCCCTCGAGGGTCTTATCCTGCCGTATCTTGCTCCATTGGGCTCCCCTGCTTGATCAGGACCTGCTCTGACTCGCCTGCTTGTGATGATTCCCTTGGACATTGCTGGTCTCAACATTGCTCCTTCTTTGCTTTACACAAATGTTGCAGCTCTCAAGGCTTGTTGGTGCTCTCGCCGCAAACCGACCCCATGGTTCTCGACTTCTGACGTGGAACAGCTTGTGCACGCTCCTGGTCTTCCTCAGTGTTGCCTGGTTCCCACAGCTGCTGAGACAAGGCCACCGTCAACTCTTCTGAACCATCCGATATCGCAGGGCATTGCTCTTCCATGCCTCCTGGTCACCTCCGAGTGGCACAGATTCTGCCCCCTCTGCTTGCAGGTTCTTCACTTCAAGAATACATCCTTGGATTCCACTGAACTCTTGCACAGTCTTCTCCAGCGGCGTCTTTCCTGAAGTCCTCAATTGTGGTATACAGAGGTTTCCGACGTCACTTCGCACCTACACACCCAACTTCCCTGGTGTAGGTATCCTCGTTCCTGGGATATCCACCGGTGGGGTGACTTTCTAACTTTCTGTCTTCCGCAGAGTTTCTTAAGGGTCTACTGGGAAGGGTCCTTCTTCTTCAAAACTGCAACCGCGACTTCCCTGTTGACTTCTATTGGATATGCAGCTGTGTTTTCTCTCTACATCCAGCCTCTGTGTTGTTCCTGGGTATTTACCTTGGGTGGTTCCTGGTGTCTCCAGTCCCTACTTTGGTCGCAGTTTGTATTCCATTTTTTTAGGATATGGTATGGTCTTCCCCTGGAGAACAGTGTATTGTGAGCTACCTACAGTATTTGCAATTTAAGTATTGGTGTGTATTTGTGTTGATATCTCCGTGTAGGAGATATACCAATTTGCTAGTGAGTGTTGTGTAATAAATAGACATATTGTTAATATACACCTTGTGGTTCTTTTTTCATGTAACCTAGACTACTTGATTAGATCTAATAAAACAAGCTGCTTACCACTCCTTCTGAATAAGCCTGAAGGCTGCTCTTAACAACTGCAACTTAGAGAGCTTTCCATGGTTGTCTAAGACCACTAAAATTGCCATAGGGGTTGCCTGGATCAGTGCAATGTGCTTCACTTAAGTAAGTGTGCACCATAGACTAAGCCAGCCTCCTACAGGGATCAGATAACATTCGCAACAGTTATTTCATTTAAATATTATTACCAGAATTCCAAGTTCTATAATCAACCTAAATTTAAGATCTAAGAATGTGATCTATCCTAACTGTTTCCACAAATTTAATTATGTCATATTCATGAATATAACTCCTCGGTGTGGTGTCATATAAAGTAACATGGCTCAATCGATGGCCCTGGTATGGGTAACACAAATACATGTATGAGCTAACCCATTTGTACACATATTTACCAACATTTCTCCAGTGGTGCATCCCAAAGACACATTTAATCATTATATACATGTGAAAATCATGCTTGATGGTTTCCTAGCACTGGTAAGCAACCAGAAATCATTTTTGTGTCAGCTTTATTGGCTCTGAGTTCATGCAAGGTTCTCTTGTAAAGTCCTTTGTACCACTCACAGATACATTTATGGTGATGTACTATTTTTCTTACGGCATCGTCTTTCGTTATGTTAGCTACTGTAGGCATTCAGATATGCTACTCTCCAACTTGCCAAAGTTCCACATGTCAACCAAAAAAGCTGTGGTAGCTGGAGCTTCTCTATCTGGCATCATAGTGAAATTTCCTTCTCTATACCGTACGAGCTATGATAGAGTTCTGAACATTAGGAAAGCTCCTGACAACCTATATCTTTGTTACTAGTCTGGGCTAGCATGTAGACTCAATTTTCTATCTTTTTAGACCTGGCATCCTTATGTTGGTTTTCCCCCTAACTTTTTCCTTCAGACCTCCTGAATTGCTTGCTCTAGGCCTCTGCACACTTTACCACAGCTAACCAGTGCTAAAGTGTGTGTGCTCTCTGCTTAAAACAAGGTAAGTTTGGCTTATAATCAACTAACACATTTACATTACTTGTAGGTCCCCAGTAAAGTGGTACTACCTGTGCATGGGTCCTGCAAATGACATGCTACTAGTGGGCCTGCAGAATGGATTGTGCCACCCACTTAAGTAGCACTGTAAACATTGCTCAGGCCTGCCATTGCAGCCTGTGTGTGTGTACAGTTTTAAACTGCCATTTCAACCTCTCAAATTAAGACCTTTGCCAGACCCAAACCTTCATTTTTAATACATATAAGTCATTCCTATGGTAGGCACTGGACAGCCCAGAGGGCAGGGTGCAATGTTTTTAAAAGGTAGGACATGTACTTTTAAGTCTTACATTTCCTGATAGTGAGAATCTCATAAGGTTTTCACTCCTGGAAGACCTACCTCTCCCATATACTAGCATTGGAGTTACTTTATTACATTTAATAAGCTGTAATTTCCAAATGGGAACAGGTATTCAGTTAATATTTGTTGTCTTTAGAATTCTAATAAAAAGTACCAACTTATGGCTAATTCGGATTTTAAAATACAATATTAAAAATGCCTCTTTTAGAAAGTTGCAATGTTCCTGCCTCAGCCATTTAGTGCCTGCAGCCTGTCTCTGGGTCACACGACTCCGGTTCTACTAATTGGATTCTATTTCCTAACTTGGGCCCTCATGTAGGAAGCCAAATACCGGTCGGTAACGGCCGATTTTCGGTAATTATACCGTTACCGACCGGTATTTTGGCTTTTGAGATGTAGGGGGAGAATTTCATGATTCGGTATTTACCGAATCGGTAAAATTACCGAATCGGTAATATTACCGATTCGGTAAATTTACCGATTCGGTAAATACCGAATCATGAAATGAGATGTAGGGGGAGTGTGTGGTGGGTGTGGGGATTCGTTATTTACCACCAACTAAAGGTTGGTGGTAAATGACGAATAGGTGAAAAAAAGCATTTTTGTGGACGTTTAAGTGTGCAATGTGGCAGACATACATGCACTTAGGGGATGTATGTGCGCCACATGTGCACACATGGCCGAATTAGGGGTGCAACAGGGTGTCAATGTGACACCCTGCCACCCTTGCATGTGCTCCCCCATTACCGAATTGGTATTTACCGATTCGGTAATGAGGCATACCTTCCCATCAATGGGAAGGTATGCCTCATTACCGAATCGGTAAATACCGATTCGGTAATTACCGAATTTTTCCGATTCGGTAATATTTACCGACTCATTACCTACATTGCATTTACCACTTCATAAATACCGAATCGGTATGATTCGGTATTTATGAAGTGGTAAATGCCAGCCCACCTACATAAGGCCCTTGGTGTGTGATTCTTTTTGTGTGGTGTTTTTCACTTTATTAGTGTTTGAAGTGCTCCACAAATACTTTACACATTGCCTCTTCGGTAAGCTGGACTGCTCTGTGTTAAGCTACCAGAGTGTTGAGCACAGGTTAATTTAGGGTTGCCTTTTGCCTCACCCTGACAAGGAATGTGATTGCTGCTTGACAAGGGATCACATCACAGTCATCCAACAACTCAATGTCTTATATATCTCACAGCACCTTGAGACCCCAGCATGTGTAGGAGAACTTAACTAATTAATATATCATAAAATTGTAATTCTTCCTGAATTGAATTTCTTGGTCCAGGACTTTGTCGAAAATTTGAAATGACAATCTGGACCTAATCTAGAGAGGTATTTGGACCAGCCCCTGGTAAGATAAAACACCTACTGAAAGGAGCTTGCTTCAAGGAACGGTATGCAGTGATGCTATTAATGCACTGGACCCAAAATGAGGAGTTGACGACAGAGATGTCTGAACCAAATCAATTGTCTACTGTAAATCCTATTCTGAGAATTAGTAAATTCGGTTCTAGAGTTTCCTATGTTACAAAAAGGAGACCTGTAGTCATGAATGAATTCCCTGATGACTTGCGAGATTGAGGGAAGTTCTTAGAAGGCCTGCACCCAAATCACAGAACATTTTGTTTAAAGAAGCTTTTTCATGTCCTTTATTTGTATTGATTTTGTATCAGTTTCCTTATTTGTCTACAGTTTGCTTTTTGCTATACTGCTTGATGTCTAGTTCCTATTCTTAACATATGTATAGTGCTCTGTTAAGCAAAGTTGTGCCTTTTTAACTACATTGTTGTTTCACTGGTAGCTTCTCTAGCTTTTGGTTGTACTGGTATATTCAACATCTCATGATTTATGTGTGCTTAAAGTATTGTGATAGAAGCCACGTTAAAAGAATCCAATCTGTCTACTAATACCCTGCTATGTTTTGCTTTACAGTACAATTAATTTTAAACCTCTGTTGAAATTTAGAAAAGCTGTTTGTAAAAGACTGCTCTGGACAAAGTTCAAAACCCAGACCTGATTCTATGCAAATAGAGATTTTCTAAATTTGAAGTGTGTCCAGAAACTGATCACCTGTGTACGTTGGGAGGTGCAGGGAAACAAATGTTCACATTTGTGTACCTATTTTAATATGTTTGTGCTGTAACAACCAAGTGCACAATAAGGCTAACTGTCAATGTAAGATTTAATTTACAAAAGAAGTAGGAGAATATTTTGGTTACAGTTCAGATCTGAGTCACCTCTGGACAAAAATATTATCATAACTCCCATGGGTCCTATCCTTATATCCTTATATCCACTTTAATTTCTGTGACTGTGGCTTGATGGGATCCACCTCCCTAGGTTATCTCTACCCCTGAATATATTTGATTCATCAGTTCCAGGCAGTTTTACATGTATCAGGAACATTAACATTGGCTTAGGCATGTTAAAATGGACTATGCATCCCTTCCTTAAGTGTGCTTTAGTTGGCATGACTGTCTGGGACTTGGAGGATGTGCTCCAAACTCCCTCAAAGAGGTTAGGCACAATTGCATGCTCATATATCTCTCATTCTCCTTGTCTCTACTGCAAGCATAAGTGTAGGTGCAAACGTGAAACAATACGATATGAGCAGCTCCTGTCATACATGCAGGACACTAAACCCTTCCCACATAGGCAATACTGAAATCACACATCTCTCCATTAGTACTTTAGCTTCTTAGACACGTTAAGCTGTCGAAGGAGAAAATAAACTGATAAGAGGATACTCAGGAAGCACATTGCTTAGTAGGAAGTTAGGTCATAGCTGTAAACAGGAAATAAAAATTAGTTTAGGAGGTTACAGGTCTACTGTCACAGGTAGCTATTCAGGAGCAATTCTTTGACTTCTTTTTTGAATGCGGCGTTAGAGTGGCTCCTTCTGATTTCAGGAGGAAGGGCATTCCATTATCTTGGAGCAAGATCAGAGAAGGCACGGTTATAGGTTCTCTTCTTTTTTAACTTTTGTGCTTTCAACAGTAGTTTGTTGGAATTTTTAAGTGCACGATTCACGCCAGATAGTTCAAGTTTGTTCAAGTTCAAGTTCGCGCTGAAGGGGTTAAAGGGGGTTTTAACGCTGGTCAGGAGAGCCAACACTGTTGGCCTTTGTTTACGAATTGCAAATAAAAAGATTTAAACCTAAAGGGGGTTTTAGCCTTGGGTAGCCCTGCCAGGGTCACAATTCCGCAGTCTAAACAGATGATTAGGGATTGGACTGCTAGTTTCATGTCATTTGGAGGCAGAAACGGTTTGACTTTCCTTAATGTGTTGAGTTGGTGATTGATGCCTCTTGTTGTTGCACTGATGTGGTCTTGCATGTGTAGGACTTTGTCCAAAGTTATGCCTAGTGAGCTAGTGGAGTTAACAACATATAGGATGTAATTGATGGTCTTCAGTTGTGCAAGCCAATCCTGAATGGGGGCAGAATGATTGTGGGGAGCAATCAGGAGGAATTCCGTCTTCAGTGTATTTACCATTAGGTGGTTGTGAGATAACCAGTGTTGAATTTTCAGAAGTGCACAGTTAAGAATGTTGATGTCCTCTGGTGAAGAGATTTTCATGTACAATTGTGTATCATTCAGAGTACATGTGGTAGTGTATTTTTTGTGGTTCGGAATTTCGGCGAGAGGTTCCATGTGCAAATTGAAGGATGTGGGTGAGAGTGCGGATCCCTGACATACTCCAATTGAGACCGGCTTACTGTTGGAAAGGTCATGGTTGACTTTTATTCTTTGCATTCTATTTTGAAGGAAAGCACCTCTCTTGGTATCACTTGGTATCCAGATTCACAAAAAGTCACTGCATACTTTGCTACCAATTGTTTTTAATGGAATCTTCATACATCTGCCCCAAAGTTAGTTTGGTTGTGATAAAACTGAGGGGATTTCCTAAATGTAATGCCAATTCAGGAACCACCTGTGCAATGTTATATGATGCACTGTTAGAAATAGGGGTCTCTAAGTAGGGACACTTGCTTCTAGTCAGGATAAGGAAGTTGCACACTCTAGATAAACCCTGCTCATGCTTTGGTAGCTTGCCACAAGCAGATTGGCTTATCCCATAGGCAATGTGTAAAGTATTTGTACTCTAAACACACAGTAACACAGTGAAAACACCACAAATGGACACTACACCAATTTGGAAAAATAAAGTATCTTTATCTAAACCAAACCAGACCAAAACAACAAACATCCAACATACAAGTATCAAGATATCACTTTTAGAACAGCTTTCTCAAAAATAGCACTAATAGAAACAAATAGGTCCAACTGGGGTTATAACGTCATGACAGGCATAAATCCAAAGTACAGCACCGACCGTGAGGTGCGCGGCGTCAGGCAGAGAGTCACACAGACCCCCAAACAACAGTACCTTGGAAAACGAAGTCTATGGGCGATGCACAGCATCATGGATGTGAGGCATCCGTGTCAAGATCGAGGCCAGTTCCCTGGTTGCCATGGGGGAGCCTAGCCGTTGAATCTGTGAGGAGATGAGGAATTGAATCCAGAACAGGGGAAGTTAAGCGTCAACTCCGGTGAGGTGACATGATGCGAATTCAAAGAGTTTGGAAGTCACCCTCGTCAGTCATCGACTTCATGATAACAGGATGCTGGCGGTGACACCGTTGGTGTGATTACTGATGTCAGGTAGGTCCATAACTGCAGGTGTCGAAGGGAGTTAAAGCTGCGGTGCAGGTGGGCAGTGCATCGTGCACTTCATGAGCGGTGCCCCCGGCCTAGGTGCAGGTCGCGGCATCACTGGTGGCATCCACAGAGGAGTCCAGGTGCTGGTCAGTGAGTTACAGATGAAGTCTTTGTGGTCCTGAGATGTCAGAACAGGAGGCATGCACGCTCAAGCCCTTGGAGATTCATCTTCAAGCAGGTTCACAGCAAAGTTCTAGTCTTTGTCCCCTCTTTAGCAGAAGCCGCAACTGCAGGCCAACCCAGCAAAGCAACACAGCAAAGGGTCAGCACTCCTCCTGACAGCTCTCCACATCTTCACCTTGGCAGAGGTTCCTCCCAAGTCCGGAAGTGATCTAATTCACTGGGGTTTAGGGTTCAATAATTACACTGCATTGTCTCTTTGTTCCCTTTTTGGCAAGGGTCTTGGAGCCCAGTCCAAACCAGTTCTGGCCTCTCTGGTGCAGCTGGTTCCAAAGAGGTATAGACAGCATTGTGCAAAGGAGACCCAGCCGATTCAGGTGCAAATGAAACTCCTTCCACCACTCTAAATGTAGCCAAGGTCTATTCAGCCCATCTATGAGTCACCAAGGAAAGGCAGGACATACCTCAACCCCCCTTGTAGCTGTCCCCAGCTACTGTCACTCCAAAACCAGATAGTCAATACATAAAACAACAGAAGCAAACAGAATGGTTAAATGAGAAAATGCCTTCTTTATAAAATAGGCATTTTCAAGCACACAATTTAAAAACCATCTCCCTAAAAAAATGTGTTATTAAAGTCTGAGTTTAGAGAGCCTAAACTCCATTTCTTCATCTTGTCACACTGGAAAGTTATACTTGTGAGAGGTTACAAAGCAACTCCCGTGTTAGCCTACGGGACAAATAGCCTTTCAATCCTGAAAAATGAAATTGGCAGTGGTTCACTATCAGGACATGTAAAACACACCAGCCCATGTCCCACCTTTTACATACACTGCACCCTGCCCATGGAGGTACCTTGGGACTACCTGAGGATCGCCCTACATGTAAGAGAAGGGAAGATTTGGGCCTGGCAAGTGGGTGAATTTGCCAGGGTAACATGGCAGTTTAAAACTGCGCGCAGACACTACAGTGGTAAGTCTGAGACATATTTACAGGGTGACTGATGTGGGTGGCACAATCAGTGCTGCAGGCCCACTGGTAGCATTTGATTTACAGGCCCTGGGCACACACAGTGCACTGCACTAGGGACTTACCAGTGAATCAAATATGCCATTAATGGATAACCAATTACAACAACAATTCATACAGGGAGAACTTGTGCTTTGACACTGATCAGCAGTAGCAAAGTGCCCAAAGCATCTGAGCCAGCAAAAACAAAACCCAGCATACAATGAAAAATACAGGGGGTAGAGGAAAAAAAGTCTGGGGAAACCACGCCAAGGATGCCAAGTCTAACATGCACCTAATGCATTTAAATTAATTTAGTTTTGAGTTTGTTTTAAACATTACATTCCGACATATCACAGCCTCAAAGTGCTTGCACAGGGGAATTTAGAGGCGAGACATAGCAACTGAATATTCAAAAGATCACTGTAAACGGTCAGCAGTCACACAGTAGAATGAATTCGGTTTGTGGGATCTCTCTCCCATTTGTCTAGAAAAACAAACTTAGAATTTTTTAAGTGAATTAACCAGGGTGTATAGGACTTGGCTGTCTTAGTTGTGTCACCAATAAAGTACACATATGGGAAAATACAATTTGTTTGTTTAGGGAAAAAGTAAAACAATAGTGACACAAACAAAATTGGAAAATGACTTGAAAATATATGGAAAGAAATGTGCTTGTATCCCTAGATTTGAATATGAAGAGGTTCTTAAAGAGATTAAGATTATATTGGAGAAAGCTCAGTGAAGGAGCAGAATTAGCTAAAGAAATGTTTTGGCAGTGTGGCGAAAGAGACAGAAAACCTTTGGTGTATAGATTTGATTGTAGTTATTCCTTGAACTCTAAAGGTCAGTCAGTTAACATTAAGAAATTCATTGTCAGAAATCACAGTTTTGAAATAGGAACAGATTGGGAGGCCGTGATATATGTTTCCAGTATTCTTAAATTCACAGAATTCAGGGAACAAGAAGGGGTCAATAATATAGCCAGTATGATCACTAAAGAAACAAGCATTTGCAATGCAATCGGTCTTGCCTTTGGGACCTTATATGTATTTAGCTATGAAGCACATTAGCCTGGGTGCTGAAACATCTACTGTTCGTTAACATGGAGGGAAAGTAAGCACCAAACTGCATGACACACCAGGTATGGGAACACATGGAGAGAAATATTGCCTTTCAGCAGGAAATGGTATAGTCCAAAGCTCTGTTTTTCATATAAAATCAGGGCCTTCGGTGGTCATATCACTGAAAATACAAGATTTGAAAAAAATATTATTGTCTACGGGTGCTCATGGAAGACAATTTCTATGGACTGGAATCAAGAGAGTGCTAAAGTGATTATGGTATTTTACTGATCTCTGCTGGTCATTTTCTATCAAGAAAGTTAAATAGAGGCAGTTCCCAGAAATATTAAAAAAGGAAAGTCCCTCAGCAGAAAGAAATTGTGGTATTTTACTGACCTCTATTGGTCGTTTTCTATCAAGACAGTTAAATGGAGGCAACTGAACAAGCAGAAAGCAATTCTGGTATTTTACAGACCTCTGCTGGTCATTTTCTATCAAGACAGTTAAATAGAGGCAGTTGAATGGAAAAACAGTCCCTAAGCAGAAGCAGACTAGCCCTAGGGATGATCTCCAGAGCCCACAAACTACATACACAAATAAGTATATACTAAAGTATATACAAGAAGTCTCGAATGCTTGACCTAAAAATGCCAGGGATGGGCGAATGCCAATTGAGTTTTATGGGAAGGTGAGAGACATAATAATTGTGACTTATGGTGTGCTAATTGTGAGTTCTTGTGAATCACAATGAATAGGTGTCAGAGCATGGTGTGCCAGCAATTGTGTGATTAACGAAGAAATGTATAAATGGTCTTTAACTGCAAAGAATTCAAAGGTTATCAGCAGGCATTTTCAGTCAGTAACCATACACAATGTAGCAGTTGTCCGAGAAGGCACCTGTAGGGACTAATGGAGCAGAGGGCAACCATCTTGACTACTGTGTACTGCCCCTCGTAACTCTTTTGTGACCGGTCACTTTTTCTGGGCATTGTGATCCCTGTTCCTTTAAAAGACAGGGAAGGAAATACTGCTACCTTGTGAATGCGAGCAGAGAAATGCTAAAGAACAAGATACTTACCTTCGGTAACGCTTTTTCTGGTGGATACAGTATCTGCCTGTGGATTCCTCACCTTGTGAATACCCCCTGCGCCTGCATTCCACGGAACTTTTCCTTCCCAGCACTCCACGTCGACGTGGGCGACGTCATAATGCATCGGCTCCGCTCGCGACTCCGTACGACCTCACCGGAGCCATAAGAAGCCCACGTCGGCGTGATGACGTCAGTTCCACCCATTTTTTCATAGCCTTCGAGGCGAACAGGTGAACCAACCACAACTCAAAGTATACACAGTATACAGTATACCAACACATATACACAGTATACAAAGGAAAAGGATGCTAAATAAACAAGCATTTCCTATAAATGTACAAGCATACCAAACAAGACTTATTTCATGGTATACAAAGGTGGACAACGGGTAGGCGGGTGGGTCAGTGAGGAATCCACAGGCAGATACTGTATCCACCAGAAAAAGCGTTACCGAAGGTAAGTAACTTGTTCTTCTGATGGATACATCTGCCAGTGGATTCCTCACCTTGTGAATAGATTCCGACAGCAGTCCCCACTCCCGGAGGAGGGTGTCCACCTTCCTATACCAGAAAATCTTGCAACACAGAGCGCGCAAAGTGGCCCTCCCTCCTCATCTCAGAGTCCAAGCAATAATGCTTTGCGAAAGTATGGAGGGAGGCCCAAGTCGCGGCTTTACAAATATCTGCCACAGGAACACCCCGGGCCAAAGCTGATGTAGATGATTTTGCTCTAGTCGAATGAGCTCTAATGCCCTCAGGAGGAGTCTTACCAGCCAGGGCGTAGCAGATCTTGATGGCAAGGATGATCCATCTCGATAGCGTGCGCTTGTGCACCGCTTTACCCTTCGAATGACCAACGTAGCCAATGAGGAGTTGATCATCTAGACGAAAGTCTTTAGTCCTGTCCAGATAAAAACTCACAGCCCTCTTCGGGTCCAGGCGATGGAGTCTCTCCTCCTCCTTGGAAGGATGAGGAGGTGGATAAAAAACAGAAACGGAGTAACAACTTTTGGCAGGAAGGCAGCCCTGGTCCTCAGAACCATCCATTCAGCATGTAATGTAAGAAAAGGGGGTCTAGAACTAAGAGCTTGGAGCTCACTCACCCTCCTTGCCGAGGTTATGGCTACAAGAAAAACCACCTTAAAGGACAACAGCCTCAACAGCCAACTATGTAGAGGCTCAAAAGGGGACACCATCAGAAAGGTTAAAACAAGATTAAGGTCCCACTGAGGCATTACAAAAGGAGTGGGAGGAAACATGTTTGTAAGGCCCTTGATAAACCTCAGAACAACCGGAGATTTAAATAGTGACGGTTGATCAGGAAGGCATAGAAAAGCCGATAAGGCCGAAAGATAGCCCTTGACCGTGGCCACAGCACAGCCCTGCTGAACCAAGGAAAGAGCAAACTGGAGCACATCAGAAAGATGGGCTTTTAAAGGGTCAATGGATCTCTCTCCACACCATTTTACAAACTTGGACCACCTGTAGGAGTAAATGGACTTGGTGGAGTGTCGCCTGGCCCATGAAATAACGTCCACCACATCAGGTGGGAGAGAGAAAGAACTCAGGTTGCCCCGTTCAATCTCCAGGCATGAAGGTGTAAGCTCTGGAGGTGGGGGTGTAGAACCTGCCCCTCCGACTGCGAGAGGAGGTCTGCCCTCAGAGGGAGATGGAGCAGAGGGCACGAGGAGAGGTGGAGAAGATCTGTGTACCACACCCTTCTTGGCCAATCCGGGGCGATCAATATGACTTGGGCCCGGTCTTGGCGAATCTTCCTCAGAACCGGAGGAATCAAGGGTATGGGAGGAAACGCGTAAAGGAGTTGCGAGCCCCAACCCAACTGAAACGCGTCCCCCAACGCCCCCTGCATCGGATACTGGAGACTGCAGAATGACGGGCAGTGCGCGTTCTCGCAGGTGGCAACAGGTCCACCCAAGGTGCTCCCCACGTCTGAAAGACGAAACGAACCACCTCCGGATGGAGCCTCCACTCGTGGTCGGCGGAGAACTGCCGACTGAGACTGTCCGCACGTACGTTCAGCACCCCGGCCAGATGATTTGCCATCAGACAAATCTGATGGTCCTGAGCCCAGGACCAGAGACGCAGAGCCTCTCTGCAGAGACAACGCGACCCCACTCCTCCCTGCTTGTTGACATACCACATCGCGGTAGTGTTGTCCGTCAGGACTTGAACCGACTGACCGTGAAGGGAAGGGAGGAAGGCTTTGAGCGCCAAACGAATCGCCCGCAATTCCAGAAGGTTGATGTGAAGCAACCTCTCCTCCGGAGACCAAAGACCCTTGATCTCCAGATCCCCCAGATGAGCACCCCACCCTAGGGTGGATGCATCCGTTATCACTGTGGCCACCGATGAAGGAAGATGGAAGGGCTTTCCTTGGGACAGATTGCCCTCCACGCTCCACCAAGATAGATCCGCTGCAGCTTCTCCGGAGATCCTGATCGACTCCCTGAGATCTCCATTGTGCTGATACCACTGCCTGCGGAGGCACCACTGGAGCGCCCTCATGTGCCAGCGTGCATGGTTGACCAACAGAATGCAGGAGGCGAACAGACCGAGCAGGCGAAAGACCTTCAGAACTGGAACAACCGCTCCATTGTGGAATAAAGGGACCACTTCCTGAATGTCGAGAATCCTTTGAGGAGGAGGGAATGCTCGACACACAGTAGTGTCCAGTACCACCCCTATGAACAGGCTGCGTTGAGAGGGCACCAGGTGAGATTTGGGCACATTGATCGAGAAACCCAACTCGAATAACAGCCAAGATGTTACCTGCAGATGATGCTGCACCATCTCTGGGGACTCTGCCTTCAGAAGCCAGTCGTCCAGGTAGGGGAAAACCGGAATCCCCGACCTCCTGAGATGAGCAGCCACCACTGCCATCACCTTTGTGAAGACTCGAGGTGCGGTAGTAAGACCAAACGGGAGGACCGCAAACTGGTAATGTTGCGACCCAACCGTAAAACGGAGATACTTCCTGTGCGACTTCAGGATTGGGACATGGAAGTACGCGTCCTGCAAGTCGAGCGACACCATCCAGTCTCCTTGCTGCAACGCTTGAAGAACCTGCGCAAGGGTCAGCATCTTGAATTTCTCCTGTTTCAGGTAAAAGTTCAAGATTCTGAGGTCCAGTATCGGACGCAATCTGCCGTCCTTTTTGGGAATCAGGAAATACCGGGAGTAGCATCCCTGACCCCTTTCCTGCTCCGGAACCACCTCTATTGCACCCTTCTGAAGCAAGGCTAGAACCTCTTTCTGCAGGAGAAGCAGATGGTCCTCCGAGCAATAACCTTGGCAAGGAGGGTAAGGGGAGGAAACTCCCGAAAGGGAAGGGCGTACCCAGTCTCTACGAGGTTCAAAACCCTAAGGTCTGTTGTAACAGATTTCCAATCCCGTAGAAAGTAGGACACCCGACCCCCCACAGGACTTACATGATCCGGGATGGGGGATCTAGGGCTGCTTCCCTGAAGCCTCATTGGGAGCAGAGGAGGAGGACGAAGAAGAGGGGTTGCGTCCAGAACCTCTCCGACCCCTTTGCTTCCCTCTATAGGACCTATAGAGGGGATTCTGTTGTTGCTGCTGCTGCTGCTGAGGCTGTCGGAAGGAGCGAAAGGATGATCTTCCGAAACCCCTAAACTTTCTAAAAGCTGAACCCCTAGTAGGTGCCTGCAGACCCAAGGACTTTGCCGTCAATCTGCTGTCCTTAAATGGTTGTAGGGCAGAGTCTGCCTTCTCCCCAAACAGTTTATGTCCGTCGAATGGCAGATCCACCAATGTGGCCTGAATATCCGCAGAGAACCTAGAGGAACGGAGCCACGCCTGTCTTCTCGCGGCTATAGATGAACCCATAATTCTTGCCACCGAATCTGCCGTATCCAGCCCTGACTGGATCACCTGTCTGGCAGCCGCCTGAGTGTCCACAACCACCTCCAAGAAGGACACCTTATCACCCTCAGGTAATTTAGGGGCTAAAGATTTTATTGAGTCCATCAAGGCATGAACATAACGTCCCAGCAGGCACGTGGCATTAGATGACTTCAGCGCCATACTTCCTGAAGAGAAAGACTTTTTAGCCGCCTGGTCGATTTTCTTGGACTCCCTATCTGCTGGAGACTGAGGGAAAGCACCCGAAGCATGTTTCGAACAAGATGCCTGCACAACTAGGCTCTCCGGAGATGGATGCATTGACAAAAAATCAGGATCCCCAGGTGCCACCCTATACCTTCTTGCCACCTGTCTAGAAACCGCCGGAGAAGAAAGAGGTTTCTTCCACACCTCCAAAACCGGCTCTAAGATGGCCTCATTGAAAAGCAACAAAGGCTCCGAAGTTGATGTCGGAGAGTGCAACACCTCCGTAAGCAAGTTAGACTTGTACTCCACAGAGGGCAGCTGCAAATCTAACAGATCTGCGGCCTTCTTAATTACCACATGGTAGGGTGCCAATTCCTGTGGTGGAGAAGATCTTGCAGAAGTATGTTCCCACTCTGGGGTCAGATCCAAACCACTTGCTTCTTCTATTCCCTCAAATTCATCCGAAGAAGTGTCCACTTCACCTTCCTCCACCTCTGCTCTATACCTTCCTTCCTCCAATACCCTTTGAGCCTCCCTTCTTGATCGAGTCCAGGGAGCCGGCGTCGTTGACGTCGTACGCGGCGTCGGTGGAGCCAGAGGTACCGGAGTCGGCGGCGCCGGACGCGGCGCCGACGGCGTCGGCGTCGAGGAAGGCTCCGAAACAGGATGATCCATCCGAAGCCTTGACGGATCCCCTGTCGGCGCCGGAAACTGCCACAAATGCGCCATCGGCATAAAGGGCAAAAAGGGGGCCTGAGCATAATGCTGCGGCACCCCTAGCGTATACGCCATAGGACCCATGGGACCAGTTGGTGCTCCGGATGGGAAGGCCGCCCTATTAAATATACCATACATGGCATTTAGAAATTGCGTCGCATCTGTACCTGGAGCCGGGAACTGTGGATAAGGAACAGAACCTGTATCCCTTTGTGGAGTATCTGGCGTCGGCTCTGCAGTGTCTTCTACCGGAGCCGCAGATTCATCAGGCACTGGAGCAGGCTCTTCCTGTTCCTGCTCATCAATAGAAACATCTGACTCCACTCGAACCGGAGACGAAGCCTTTGACGGAGCCGGTGACTGCGCCGGGGACTGCGCCCATGAACGCGCTGCAGCCCGCTTCGGCGAAGGAGATCCTCTTGGAGACTTCGAAGGAGAAGGTGACAAGTCCTTGCTTTGACGCCGACGGGGTGAAGTCGACCTCGATTTCCTGTTCTTCGAGGACCGACGTCGAGAAAAATGCTTTCTTTTTTTATGATGCTTCTTCGACCTCGACGACCTCGAAGTCGACGACTCCCGCCTCGACTTCTCCTTCTTTCTCCCTCTCTTCTCCTCACCGATCTTTTTCATAAAGAGTTTAATCTTCCTCTCCTTCAGTGCTTTAGGATTCATCCTCCTACAGCACACACAATCTTCCACATCGTGGTCCGAAGAAAGGCACCACAAGCAGTCTTGATGTGGATCAGTCATGGACATTAGACCTCCACATTCCCTACAGGGCTTAAAGCCCGACTTCCTCGTCGAAGACATACCAGATTTTTAACAGTAACATAGCAACACTACAAAGTACCTAGAGAGCACTGGAAAAAACCGTTGTGCGTCGACGGCGCGGAAAAAAGGGAACTGACGTCATCACGCCGACGTGGGCTTCTTATGGCTCCGGTGATGTCGTACGGAGTCGCGAGCGGAGCCGATGCATTATGACGTCGCCCGCGTCGACGTGGAGTGCTGGGAAAGAAAAGTTCTGTGGAATTCTGGCGCAGGGGGTATTCACAAGGTGAGGAATCCACTGGCAGATGTATCCATCAGAAACAAAAGACTGCTGTCCCTAGCAGGTCTCTATTCCTGCAATCACAACCATTTGCAAAGATCTTCAGAATAAATGGATCGTGCCTCTTGATGAGGTAGTGTATCCGTGATGGATTATGAACCAACCAATTTCTGATGCCCCAAATGCATCTATGGCATTCCAAAGGCTTGTCAGGGTCACAATGCAGACTGAGTGCAAACAGGATGCTACAATGCACTCCGGGCAAAGATAAATTTAGCCCCCCATTTCCGGTCTTGACACTTATGTATAATGAGGATGTAGCTACAAGGTTCACACTGCCAATAATGGAGAAGCCCTAATTTGAATTATCTTTAAGTCAGGGAGAAAGAATGGTAAGAGTTCTATTGTCAAGCCAAAGCCATTCCTGAATGTGGACTACATGATGTTAAAAAATATATTTACAAGTGATCACCAATGTAGACCTGCTAGAGGATATTTTAAATCACCCCTTGGGTAGGGTTTTTGTGGGAGGGCACAGTTTTAACTATTGTTCCATCAGAGATTAAACACCAATGGGTTGAGGAACCTTCCCAAAGCCAGACCAGAGGAGCCCAGGAACAGATCAGCTTAGCATTACTGATGCCACACAGGGAGGATTGATGAAAGGTCAATCTACTCGTTCAATGAGGGAGCCTCTGGTTTCTTCATCGAAAGATTGGACAACCACCAGCACACCCTCAATACGTGGTGGGTCAGATTGTTGCTATGTGATGGTTTACAGAGGGCTCTGTAGTACAGGCACACACTGCATTTTGTGTACACACTTCACTTGGGTATACCGTAAAGTATAGTACTCATGTAGCTTTGTAGTCTATTTGGAGAATCTAACATTGAGAGCCTGTACAGCAGACAACTGACATGAATGTAATCTGTTGCACATCACTGGTCTGCATATTGCATGCATTTTTCAATGTGCCATTGGAAAACCAACATCATGCAGTGATAAGTGAATTAGAGCATAACGTTTATTATATTACATTAATAAACTGTGACATACACACAATCAAAACAATAACAGAGAGTAATATCCAAAGTAATGAAAAAAACCTCTCAAATCCATTTTTAAAAGAATAGTGTCCAGATTCACACATCTAGATTGTGTATTGACAAACCCAGGAAAGCATACTCCATGACTGCAAAGTGCCAATTTAAAATACACCAATAGGCATTCAATATTACCATTATTAATCTCAATTCACACACTGAGATGAGTCACAAGTGAGAGAAGGTAGCAAAAAAGCTTTTTCTCCCTCCTTGTGACTCTCCTGGTTATGCAGTTCTTTACAAACGCTCCTGCTGTAAAAAAACATGTAGGTCCAGATTCCCAAAGGTTTAGCGTCGGGTTAGGAATACTTTTGTAACGCTAACCTGACACTAGACCTATTTGGGGATTAACAAACCAACACTAATTGGTATTAGCCAATGTATGGAAAAGTAACGCAAAGCAGCGCAAAACGCTGACTTGCATTATTTTGCGTCAAGGGGGCATTACATTGGTGGTATATGGGTGTTCCCATGCAATCACCCAAGCTTTTTGATGCTTAACCCTTTCTACTAACATTAGTAGACAGGGTTTAGCGCCAAAAATTTGCGCCACTGTAAACCAGTTGTTAAATTGAGAAATGTTTTAATTTCTCCCTTATTTTCCGACTTTGCATGCATGCTGCACTGTGCAGCACACATACAAAGTAGGAAAAGTTTTAAAGTGTGTCTAGGCAAAGTATTTTGTGCAGGAAGAGTACCATTTGTGTAAAAAACCTATGCTAGACTCAGGCACGCGCCTTAGCACTATGGCACTAAGGAAAGTGCATTGCGCACGACAGCAGAAATCAGTGCTGATGTCAGAGAGAGGTGAGGAGAGAGCCATATCTCTGTGAATAGGGTGCTCTCCTGCTCTCTCCCTGTCTTGAAATGCAGTGCAGCCTCTTTGGGGGCTGCACTGTGCTCCGTGACAGTTTTCAGAATCTGGGCCGAAGTGTTTACAAACTGTAGAAGGCAGGTGGTAGTCAAGAAGAAATGGGTAAGCTGTCAATTTAGCTAAATATACCGCGGGATGCCCAAGTCACAATGTGCCACTTTTAGTTGCAGTGAAACCAATAACCCATTAAAGGAGGGTGGTGGCAAAGCTGGCAAAGTTGTACTTCGAATGCTGAGGTAGAAGTCTGCTGTCCCATGCAGGGCTTCCTCCCATTATTTTCTAATCAGCACAATGAGTGACAGAAGCAGGTTTAGCTCTGTTAATGTCAATGAAGCTGGCAGCATAAGCCTCGATGTGCACCGCTGCATTGCACTGTGAAGGAATTGTGAATCCTTTGTTGTTCAAAAACTAAAGCAGTGTGCAGATTCTGATACTAGGGGGCATATTTACTCATCTTTCATGGAACACAGGGAAGCAAGCAAAGTTGATGCACTGCCTGAAAGGGAGAGAGCATAAAAGGCTCTATAGTTAGAAAGATATGGAGCATTTCAATTCCCTCCTTGCACACTGTGTGCAGCCTGTGACCAACACTGGGACCCATGCACAACAGTGCAAGGGTGCCTGCATTACAGGCAGAATTGTTTCTGTGCAGACAGGGAGACCTTTCTGCACAAAAACAATCCTTAGAGGCATTTTCCTCATTCTATTTGTGCTGCAAGATGCAGCAGGCGTGCAAAGGGAAAATAACGAGGAGAAATAAAGGTATTTCTCCTCGTTATGGCTAACTGGGGTAGACATGGCATTTTTACACATTTCCATGTTTACCAGCTATAGTAAATATGGCTGAATGGTCCCACCCATGCCCCACCCATGGAACGCCTTCCAGATTGAAAAGTAATGTAATATCGTGCAAGCAGCTGCGTTGCGTTACATTTCTTTACAAAGCCAAGCAAGATGACGCAAATCATCCCTTGCATGGCTTTGTAAATATTACTAAAGCCTTTGCGTTGTCCTTGCATCACTTTGCACGACACAAGAAAAATGCAAAGGCTTGATAAATCTGGACCTGGGTATGCAAATGGACTTGATGCAAGATTGTAAATTAAAGTTTACTCAACATCAGCACTGGAATGCTCTACAATGTTCATTACCTCCTTGTTCGTCTTCCTCTCACAGCGCTTACGTATTTGTTTATCTCCATTTCTGCAGAACCTAATTACCAAACTTCCCGGTAACGACTTCCCATTTCATTTTTCTGCAGCCGATTACCATATTGGCTAAGGTACGTTTTTCTATTTTTCGTTTATTGTTACAGACCAGCTGTAGCGGTTTGATTTTGCTTTCTTGTGGTCACGCTCGTATGGTGGGCATGCAAACCCACAGGGGGCATCTGTGGCCTGCAGGGCAGCCTGTGACAGACTCGGGGATGTTAAACAATTAAAAACAAAAAATCCTATGATTTAAATTTGCAGCATTTAGAGCTCCGAGGGGTGCGCGCCACTTTTTCAGCTGTCCGGTGCGATGTTGATGAGATCGGCAGATCCTGACATCTGCCTGATCTCAAAATGGAGCCTCCGCTTTGCCTAGGCGGTGCGTCATGCATCTTCTGCCTGTCCTTTGTGGGTAGGGAGTCTGTGGTGAGGATAGCATTGCCGTGGTTTCCAGCTGGTTTTCACCGGAATTTTGTGCCTCTGCCGACCTGGTTACCGTTTTAATTTTCCTTGTGGATCGATAGTGTTTGGAGGCGTTTTGTGAGGTCCTTTTTGCCCTTTCAGTTTGCTGACTGATTGCTGACTGCTTGGTGGTATAGTCATAAGCGATTCAGAGGACATTGCAGTGGTAACTGGGCCATCTGCGGGGTATCAGTTACCCCCAGCTCTTCAGGCCATTATTGCAGCTGCAGTGGAATCTGTGTTTCGTGCCCGGAGGGGGCTCCTCTTTCTGCAAAAGTGCTTAGAATGGATCATTTCTTGGTGGGGGGTGACCTGAAGGGCTGTTATGTGCAGGGCGCAGATTGGCCTAAATCGTGCAGCATGCTCAGGACAATTTGGGCTTTGCTGCTTCAGATCAGGCACGGACTGATGATGACTTTTCCGAGTCATACATACTTTATTCTGTAAAACATACCATCAAAGTATACAAAAATACAACACACATGATCATGACTTGACTTCTTCTCGCAGTATCAACAGGCTGAACCTAAATCTTTGCACTTGCACGCTTCCATTTGCTGTGGACTTACAAATGAATGGAAGGATATTGAAAAGCAGTCCTTCCCTCACTTCTTGTTGAAACATTACTCTCTGGAGAAGAATGGGGAGGAATTCCCAGGTTCTGTGAAAACTGATAACATCATGGCTGAGTTGTCCACCCAAGGGGCTGTGGTGTCGGAGGATGCTCGTCCAACTGATGCTGTTGACAAGAAGGTGAAAGGGGCAGGGAAGCAGGCATATGTGGCTTCGAACTTTGTAGTCTGTGATAATGCATACTCCACTTATGCCATCAGTCCTCATTAAGGACTTCTATTTCTTGGCAGAAAAGGTGCAGATGAGTGTGAATTTCTCTGCACTCTTGTCATTAATGGAACAACAGGTGCACTTTCTTTCCAACATTACATCTGACAATCCCTGTGAATCTGCAGTGGCTTTTAGAGCTGCCATTGCTGCCCGGTGCAACATTTGGATGCGCTTGTGGAAAGTGAATTCTGCTCACAAGGCAATCCTTTTGAAACTGCCCATTACAAGTTCCAAGGTTTTTTGGCAGTGATTTGGAGGAGCAGATCAAGAAGCCAGCAGAAAACAGGAAGATGGTTACTCTTGTTCAGCCTGTCTCCAGGGGCACAGGTTTTGGTTACAAATAGGCATTTCTTGCTGGGGGGTAGGGCTCCTCAGCACCAGCCCTTTTGTGGTAGAGGTCAAGGCCAGGTCACCCTCAATGCTAACAAATCCCAGAACTCTGCAGCCACAGCTGCTGTTCCCAAGCCTCCTAAAGGATGACTGCTCCAGGTTTCGTTCAGTGGGGGGCTGTCTGCAGTTCTTTCAGGACATTTGGGCTCGGACCATTGTGGATACATGGGCCATCCAAGTGGTCTCAGAATATACAGTAAATTTAGTATATACAGAAAAATTCGGCGACACTCATCCTCGCCATTTTTTCAAGACTCCTGCTCCTTGTTCCCCACAGTAGTTGGCTGTTCTCCAGGGACTTCAGTTACTGCTCCAGAAGGCGGCCATTATTCCAGTACCTCCTGGGAAGATTTTCCATAGTTAATAATCCCTACTTTTCCTGGTACAGAAGACGTCATGAGAGTTCTACCTTGTGCTGGACCTCAAGAGTGTCAATCAATGTATTCCTCTTGTGTATTTCAAGATGGTATCTCTCCAGTTGATTCTGCCTCTCTTACGGAAGAGTGAGTTCCTGACCTCCATCTATCTCTTGGATGCTTACCTCCTGGTGCATCCATCTCAACACAAGTTCCTGCTTTGGGTAGCCTCTACCAGTGTTTACCAAGCTGGCGGCAAAGCTGGTGAATATTTTACATTCTGAGGATGCCGTGCTTTTCCCTAATCCGGATGACTGGCTGATTGCCTCTTATTCTTTTTCCAAGGCCCAGGTGGACATACTGGGGAGAATCACACTGTTGCAGGAGTACGGCTTCTTGATCAACTGTAAGAAGTCCCAGATCCAGCCATCCCAAGATCTCTTCTTCAATGGGCCCACTTCAGGATGGACTTGGGGGAGGCCTTTGTGTCAGAGGAACATTGTGTTAGTGTTTGCTCACATACGTACTCTCTCTTTCTTCCTCCCTTGGCATCGACAAGGACCTGGCTCCGCAGTCAGGGCGATATGTCCTCTACGTTGGCCCTAGTCCCCAGGGGGAGAATGTACCTATATCCTCTTGTTCACCATCACCTGAGGCACAGGAACCCATTGTCTCAGCAGTATGAGACTCTGGTTCCCATGGCTCCTCAGATCTGCAGGGATCTCCAGTGGTGGATGGACCCTGCTCATTTGAACAGGGTTTTTTTCAATTTCGAATACTGTGCTGGTTCTCATGAATGATGCCAGTGGGATGGGATGGGGTGCAACTCTGGTGGCTTCCCCTGCACAGGGGAAGTGGTCTTGGTCTGAGATGATTCAGTGGTCCAATTGGAAATAGATGATGGTATTTCTGAAGGCCTTTTTGTTTTTTCGGCCCCTGTTGATGCACACAGCTGTGTGTGTTCAGATGGACAATAAGGTTGTCCGCTTTTATCTGAATCGGCAGGGTGGTATGTGCCCCTCTTTGTTTCTCCTTTAGGATTTATCTTTGGGCGGAAATCCTTCACCTGGCTCTCTCAGCAGTCTATCTTCCAGGGAGTGAGAATAGGCCTGACGATGCTCTGAGTCAGAGGTTTACTTCCTTGGTGACGATGGGTTTGGATCTGACGATGTTTCAGTTGATTCTTCTTCAGTTCGGTCACCCTTGGCTGGATTTGTTCACAATGGAGGGGAATGCCCTCCTTCCTCAGTTTTGCAGTATGATACCATCTTCAAGGGCTTGGGCAGAGGATGTGGTGACTGTTCCCTGGCCCTGGGGTCTTCTTTATTGATTTCCACCCATCACTCTTCTCCCTTGGGTGGGTCAGAAGGTGATCCAGGACCGGCATAGCTTTTTTTGATTGCACCGGCTTGAAGGAGGTGCCCTTGGTTCCCTTGCCTTCTTCATTCGTCAGTCTGGCCCCTTTGGGTATTGCCAACCCATCCGTCCCTGCTGTGTCAGACACTTCTTCCTCTCAACACGCTTCACAGGTTTTGGCTTGCGGGTTGGCATTTGAAAGGCAGTCCACCTTAAAGTAAGAGTATTCTTTGGACATTGCTGCACTGATTCAGCAGTTCCAGTGGCCGCCCAACCTTAAGACTAATAGAGGTCATTGGCGGAATTTTTCCATTTGGTGTCAGGACAATGGTTTGTCATCTTCCTCTAGTGATCCTGAGGCAGTGTTGGAGTTCCTTCTGGACGGTTTTCAACTCAGTTTTGTTGTATCTTCTCTCCACAGTCAGTGGATGGCTGTCCAGGATTTTCATGGGGCTGGCGTGTTGTCTATTGCCCCTCTAGCGGCACTCTTGCTGCTCAGTTGTTCTCTACGGGGTGCTGTTCTTTACTCCCCAGTGCCACTGTGAGACTTGACTCTAGTTCTGCAAGGTTTGCAGGGTGCTCCATTTGATCCTTTGGAGTCCACTGACTTTGAGTTTCTGTCAGCCAAATTTGTGTTTCTGGTCGGCATTTCTTTCGGGAGATGGGTGGGGGAGATTGGGGCTTTGTTAAACTCCCCTTTATTTCTTAATTGTTTCTCCGGACAAGGTGGTGCTTCGACCTAGTCCTGCATTTCTTCCTATGATGGTTTACTCATTTCATTTGGACTCTGATATTGTTTTGCCTACCTTTTGATGTCCATCATGCTCTTTCTGTGTATTTGCAGCACACTGCCTCATTTCGCAAATCTGATACCTTGTTTGTCTCCCATGGTCTGGCGAAGAAGGGTCTCAAGCCGTCTCTCTTTGCTTTGGATTGGATTAAGTTGACCATTTATTATTATTATTCTTTGGCTGGCCAACCTGTCCCTGCATCTTTTCCTGGGAGGTCCACCTGGGGAGTTTATGCCTCCTGGGTGGCAATTAAAGGGGCTTCAATTCAGCATAGTAGCTTTGATGACAGTTGGGCTTTGCCGCACACGTTCATGATCCACTACTGTCTGAAACTTGGGTGGAGATGTATCGTCTGATTTTGGCACTGCTGCTTTGAGTTCTGTGGGTTCTCCTGCAGCGTAATGTTTTGGGTCATTTCATTTTATTAAATATACCTGTATTTGTTTACTCGTGGTGTGGTTTGTTCGAAATCAGTTTTGGTTTGGATACATACTCATACGTAAGGACTGTGAAAGGAAGATGGATGAGGAGGTAATGCCCGGTTTTATTACTCCGAATCAATGTCTTACTCGTCACACTCCGGCTTCCAGCCGCCACTCCCTATTGTTCAACTGATTTCTTTCTATGCTTGATTATTTCAAGACGTCCTTCCAGAAAGTGATGCATTTGTACTCATAAGTATGAGGGCCATCTTGGATTAGCAAGGAAAAGTCAAGTTTGGTAATTAGGATGTGCAAGAATAGGCATAAACTTATATGTAGGGACTGTGACGAGGAAGACATGGACTTGGATAAATGAAAACTACTGGTACGTAACTGGGCATTAGAGCTCCTGTCTTGCATTTGTTGTATATCAAAAATTGTGTTGAAACCTTCAAAATACTTACACTTCATAAATCATGTAGCGACTGACTTCAAAGGCTTTCTAACTGAAAAGTTCACTTAACTTACAAGGTGTATTAGTTTCTAAAACATAATGCATGCAGTAATCATCCATGCAACAAGGCAGCGGATCACAAAATCAAAACAAAAGAATGACAAAGAAAACAGGATGCTGGCCATGATGGCATTGTTAAGATTGTCCTTACCAAAGAGTGAAATCCTATGTCTTACAAGAACTCCAAGCTTGCAGAATAAGCTGAAGACAAGAGTAACACAAAAAAGATAGAAAGAAAGAGACAGAGAAAGAAGAAATATAAAAGCTGAAATATCAGCAAGAAAAAGCAACATGAGGTCACACACAAAGATTTAATTGTCTTGACACAATTTAGGAATAAAGAACCAAAGGAAACTAAGTTGGAGGGGCAACCTCATTTAAAACGTGGTTAAAAAGCATGTTACAATTCAATGGAAATCAAAGCCAAGCCAATAGGAAAGTAATCAGGATGTAACAAAACAAAGTAACCACTGAACCTTCACAGAAAAGTGTAGCATCAATAGGAATCCATCATGGTGCTCTGTGTATTATGATAAACATCCTTGAATAGGCTGCAGAATGCTTGATGCATGTCAGGAACATAACATTGTCATATTTGCTGAGAGGGTAGGTCTTTATCGAAGGATATTTTTTACTCCTTTAATAGCATGTGGATCTTACAGCCCAAGATAAACTATGCACATATACCATACAAACATTTTGTCTTGAATTATTTTACAGACATACGAAATCAAGGCTATATACATATTGCTAATGCAGTGAACTGGTGCTAGACAGCAGTCTATATTTATAAGGCTTTTACCAGTTAGCTGCTGATTGGATATTGCAAAAGATGAAGTTACATCAAACTTAAAGTCATTAAAATGGGTATTTGTTGGACCCTAACACCATAGAAGTTTAGAGTTGTGGTGCAGGCCATTACTTTATACAAGGGCTCAAAGGTTTGCACAAAGACTCAAATTATTCTTGTTTTTGGCTAAATTGTGCAGTATCGTGAGGGAGGCATGGTCCTGCTACTCTAGCTCTGTTTCCTCAGGATGTAGTACCATTAATTACAATGTCAATAAAATGTAAGGCTGCCAAGGGGGGTGATGCTGCTAAAATCATATCTGTGTACATTGTGGGAATTAGAATTTTAAAAGAAACCTTGCTTTAAAAAGGGGGGGGGGTTTATTTCAGAAACTGGGAAGGCCTGCACCTGGCTGTCTGGGAAAAGGACATTAGTAGGTTCTGAAAATTGGAGGAATGGGGGTTTCAGGGTTGTGGGGTTGAATACACAATTATTATCTTGAGAGACCTGGCTGTCTCACTGCCTGGCTTGGCTTTGTAGGACACTACACCAGATACAATAATCCATCAAACCTAGACAGCCTACAGAGAGTTTGACCATTCTGGCTTCTGAAAGTCAAGGGGTCCTTAAGCTGTCTCAGATAGGTGATAGAACCAGCACCTGACATTGTGGTTCAAGGGGATTTATATAGAAAAGAACCAACAATCTGGTTTGCCTTAATTCTGAAGGTGTCAGTACTATTAACCAAGCCTTTAGGTGCCTTTCATGTGCTTGACAGATATAGGTTGATTAATGTATCATGGCAATAGCTTGGTTAGATCCATGCTTGGTTGAGGTAGTCCAATTGCTAAGGGGTTGATTTAGAGTTTGGCACAGAGGGTACTCCATAGCAATGGTTCGGAGTACCTTCTTGCCAAACTGAAGGTCTGCCCGTTTGAGTTACTGCGGGACAGACCTTGAGTATGTCAGCGATGAAGCCTATTCCATCTTCATCACTGACACACTCCGCCAACTGCCCTAGGGAGTAAGGGTCGCCGGAGGTTTGGCTATTCGACTGCCTGCACGATTTGGAGTGGGTGGTTGAATGGTGAGTTTTTACTATCCCTTACCACCGTAAAAAACCTGGTGGTAAAGGATAATAAAACAAATTTAAGTGATCCTCACCCTGGTGGTGGTCAATAGCTTTTGTTTTTTCAAAAACAAAATCCTGCTTTGACAAAAACAAGTTAAAAGTTTGATGGGAGACGTTCAAACCCTTAACTCATTGCAAATGCCGAGCACTCCAAACTCAAAATCGTGCCTTAAATCGTTGTTATACAGCTGACTACGTTCATTATGATCTGGATAGGAATTACCCCAGGGACTTCAAAACTGCCAATGGTATCCACCAAGATTCTACTTTGGCACACTTTCTTCGACCTTGACGCTGCCTTAAAGAGAATTCAGGGCAATGGGCCTCGACCAACTCTGCTATTATGCATGCCGCTGTTGATATGTTTGCACTCAGACTCGCCTTGGGCATCTTTAGGGTGAGCTTGAAAACATTTGTACTGAATCTAAGTTAATTATCTACTTAACAAAATCAAACTTTTCAACTGCTGGCTCACAATAAACAATTTAAAAAGATTCCTTGTGAAATGCATTAGCCCTACCACCGGTCATGGAATTTTATCATCTAGGAATTCAGTTTGCATGCTTCCAGCATGTGAATTAAGCATTTGGTTAGATTGAAAAACTGAGTACTAAGGTGGGTGGCCTCTAGTCATTAAACCACAGTTTGAGAGAATTGCCCTTTGTTAGCTGTCTTGACAGTTTATAATGCTAGGCACCTAATTAGTTCTGTCTATAGGGTGAAGCTTTGGGGACAATCCCTTGTAAATAGTTTGCCTGCAGTAGCACAAATATCTATCATCATCATTATGTAAATATGTATTTCCCACATATTAAAAGGGCGCACCAAAACCAGGAAAAATAAATACCGATTCCTGTGAAAATCAGATACAGTAATTGGTTTAAAAAACAGATTCTATTTATGAATAACGTTGTTACCTTTAAAATAGCACTATGGTGCATTAACTGGCTCACCATACATGTCCAAGTAATAGTTTCAATAAAATCTACTTGGGACAAGGTGAACTTAACATTACACTTATTCGTATATTCAAATAGTGTATCCATATATTTTTGTAAAACAATAATCTCATAATAAGGGCTAGGAATCTATTAGGAGAAAATATTTTTTATGACAGACATAACAATCTAACCTTACTCTTGAAAGAGTGATAGGTTTTTAAAATACAGTTCTGATGTAGCAAGGCCCACATTAAGTGATACAAAATAGAACATAACTGGGACCTTCATAATTGAAGAATGTCTTAATTTACCTTGCATAGAACATGAATGGTTGAAACACCTACAGAAATACACGTGTCTAACTTCTGAACAGAGGGTTCTCGAGTTCCAAACTCTTTAGGAAAAGGGGATTAAAGCTGAATGTTTTATCTGGGGAGTATCTCACCTCGATGTTTTGGTACCTGTAAAAATGAATTATAATATTGGCAATATCCGAAGTTGTAGCAATCACTGCCTGAAAGCTCTTCTTGGATTCCTCATAGACGGAATTACCCTTATAATTCATAAGACAAGACTTGGAAGACATGCCAATTCTTTTTTAAAATGCAGTTTGTTGTATCCAGTGGCGGCTCCTCCACTGAGGAAGAGGAGCGTCACCCCATTACACCAAAGGAAAAATACAATGATAATAACTATTGTTATTATCATTGTATTTTTCCTTTGGCAGTCAGTGGCTCGCTGGGCTGGGCAGGGCAGGGGGAGGAGTGGTTTGCACTCCCTAAGTGCGCAGGACTGCTTGGCTAGCCCTCTGAGGCCAGCCAAGCAGTCCTCCCCACTTTGCATGTTCCCCACAGGCTTCATTACACAGCCCGGTGAGGAACATGCAAAGCCACCCTGTACCCTGTCTGATCGCCAAACTACGGTGCTCAGACCAATAACAACGCTGCATTGCAGCATTGTGATTGGCTATGCGGAGCCATTCACAGCACTGTGATTGGCTCAGGAGAGCCTGCTGCCCGCATTGCAGCATTGTGATTGGCTATGGGGAGCCATTCACAGCATTGTGATTGGCTCACGAGAGTCTGCTGCCCGGGTGCTTCCAGCTCCTGCTGCCAGCCGGGACTGGGACCGAAAGATGGAGAGATGGAGAGAACGGTGGAGAGGCACCCATCCATCAATTTAAGGTAAGTCTTTTTTTAATTTGTCAACTCCACTGCCGCCGTCCAGTAGCAGCCGCTACAGGTTGTGTTGGTTCTTCTCTATTCCCACATGCACCATGGCAGAAGAGACGGGCAGGCTTCACTTAATTCCATATAGCAAGAGGGTAGGCTCATAACATGATAAGACAATTTCCCTTGCATTTTCTGCAATTCCACACACATCCCCTTTCCCAGGAGTGATGCCCTGTTAGTATCCTCACACTTGCACTGAGTTGACAGGAGCCCTGTTGTTAAAAGCTAACTCTAGATTCATCAAAAATTGTAGTATTTGCTGTTACCTGTTATAACCCAAACATCCTGAGGCCCTTCTGCTCTCCCTTTTCTACTCTTTAATTTCTATAGTGCAGCCCTAATCACAAGGAAATTTGGGATCTACCACTAAATAAAATTATATCATTGACTTTGCAATGTCAAACTATTGAGCATGTGTACATCCTTGCAAATGAAATCAGAAATTAACATAGAGTATAGTGCCTAAAAGAGTTTTGAGTATCATCAGGTATCACCGCATGAACTTATGTCACTAAACAATATGGTGAAGAGCAAAAACCTGAAAAGTCGGCACATTTTTAATGTTGTTGTGCTTGCGTTTACATAGTATGGTAAAAACTATGTATCATTTGTTAACATTGAGTTCCCCTGAAGAAGGAATTCCCGAAATGCATTGAGAACACGGCAAAGAAAGACCTCATGAGGAATTTATAATGTTGTGAATGCATTGTAAATAATTGTAAAATATAAAAGACACGTGAAAAGAGTCAAATGAATTTGTTTATTGCTCTTTTCTTCTTTCTCTTTGCATTATTTATGATTACATTGAAGTAATAGGTTTACAGTTATTTGTTGGAAGAATGGTTTAATCAAGGTATTAATGTAAGAATTTGTTAACTTTGCATTGAACTACATGGGCAAGAGTGGTGCACCTTGAAACATGTGACAGAGACTGTACACATTAAAAGATTGATTAATCCACCTGACAGGAGCAGGTCAGGGTAGCACACAATAGATAAAAAATAATTTTTCAGTTGCTTATACATTGGATATATATTATAAAGTACAGGAGTGCAGGCTATACCAATAGTTTGCTTTGCCCATGATTGCAAGTCCCCACATACAAATTTACCCTCCACTTAGAAACGCGATGAAAATTTCAGTACCATATAATTTATGTTACTGTCCTCGGATTTTGTACCTTTACTAAATGTGAATATGTAATTGCTAGCTGTGCTAGTGCTCATAACCTGCTCACTACTCTTGTTTGCCTTAATTTAAACAACAGTAGTACCTAGTCTGAGAGTAGCAAAATCTATTATGTGAGACATAAGGGGGTCAGAATTAAGTGGAAGAAAGTCAACAATAAGCAAATCATGCATGAGCTTTTTAGAGAAAATGGGCACAAAACCCCTGTACGTTTCAGACTAGGGGAAGATCCTCAGCTAATACTAGAAGCCTTTAACTCATGTCCTCCATCTCTTCCATTTCAGTTGCTCATAAACCCCATAAGAGCAAGCAGCTGTATGTTTGGCTTAATCGCGCAAGCACACCCACACATAATAATCCTAAATTAGCCCTCAGAAAATATCCACGCCCTAAGGATGAAATGCTCACTGCTAGGCGTGCTCATAAGGAAGTTCTAACCATGTGAAAGTCAGAAATCAGATGCAAAGCCTGGCGGCATCTAGAAGCCGCAGGGGAAATAAACAATAGCACAACTTTTTGAAGAGTTGGCAATCTTCCCTTTTCTTCTGATTATATAGAGTCCCTGATTCCCGTCCAAACCTAGGTTGAACATTTTACCAAGGTCCCTGACCCAGCTTGTCTGGGGCAGGATTCTGATGAAGAAGAGGAAGTAACTTTTGATCAGTGTGCTGCTCTTATTCTGAATCAGTCAATGGACACCAAGGACGTCATTCTTGAAATTTAAATGAATCCCAAAGGAAAACAAACAGACCTGAACAAATTTCCTATTGACATATTCAAATAAAATATAACATTATGCCCCCCTTGCTAACAGAAATCTTAAGAGCTGCCAAAGTAGGCCCAAATATTACCATCCTGGAAGGAGGTAGTTTTCAGAGAGGAAATCATAACCTTCCAAACTGCTATTGCCCAATCTCCCTATTATATAGTACCTTTAAGATCCTAGCTAGAGTATTACTTTCAAGGCTGGAAGCTTGTGCAAGGGGACCATCATCCTATCCAATGTGCAGTATGGGTTTTACCCTGGGTTGGGCAGAGTTGAGCAGTGGCTCAACCTACACATCATAATAGGGAAATATGTTAGGGCCAGGTTAGGGGCCATTCACAAGGCCTTTATGGACCTCTTCTCTGCTTTTGCACAGAACATCATTCCAAATTATGTGCCATTATGGAGAGATTAGCCATTGAAAAACTTTGATTGATGTGTTTTAACAAATCACAAGCATACATTGGCGAAGATTTGTTTTGGATCAAATCACAAACTAAAATTATGTACACTCTGGGGGTTCGCCATGGTTGTTTTATGCCCCTCTCTTATTCCTAATTTATAATAATGGATTCGAAAATTACCTGTGTATTGCAGGGAAAGATGTGCTCCACCTGGGGAATAATCCCAGTTCCCGGGCTTTTATATGTGGATGATGCAGTTTGGAGCAGCATCATTTTGGCTCCACCCTTTCATGCTTAGTTAGGGCATACATATATGTGTGTATGTATGGCCTTATGTACTCGTGTGATGTAACCTTATTCGCGAAATGTAGTGCACTTGAACAGTTACAAAAAGTGCATTTACTGTGTGATCTTGACATTTATACTAATGGGTATTTTAACATTTTCTTTATAGTAAAAATGAGCTACAGTCCTCATATATATCTATATCAGTGCAGGTTTAATAACATTGTATTTCTCACAAGTTTACATATTTTTAAAATAATACTCTCTGTTTATTTCATAACTGAAAATGTACCCATTCAAATAGTGCTCTAAACCTATATTGTAACTGTGTATGTACTTCTAATAATGCATTTAAAATGTGTACTAAAATGTTGGTCATACTAAGGTTTACCAAAAGCCTTAGGCTTTTGAATTACACAATGCTTCATTTTAACATGAATGCTTGCAATAGGTGCAATGTTATTCTCTCCTCCGCAGGTGCAGTCAAATGAGCTCATGGTCAGTGAAAGGCACATTGTGTGAAAGAGATAGTAAGTCTCAAAAGTCTCAAAAGAAGCAAGAGAGGACTACTGTCCGAGCGGAATATGGTGACGGGAAGTATTGAAGGATGTTTTACTGTGTGGACCAAAGGAAAGAAATCTCGAATGTAGTTGCCAACCTCTTGCTGTTTGAAAATGAAAATTAATTAGACATGTGACCTGGAATTCTGGAAGGTTCATTTCGTGTTTATAATGGAGTATTCACTTAGCTTTATTCAGATTCCCTTTAGACTGTAAGAGGTACAGACCTCTTTGCCCCATCTCTGTTGTTTTGCTTTATGCTATAAACTATACTTTATTTTAGAGAACTTCCACAGAAGCTCTGGTATGCCCTCACCTTTCTCTGCCTCCCTGCTTAATCGGGTTTCCCTGATTCCCAGCTAGAGCAGGGTTTAATAGGTCTCCTTAGACAATCTTATGTATAGGAAAGAGGATGGAAACTTTCAATCTACTCACCAGACGATATTCTTTATTGTGTGTGTAATAGCTACGGAATTCCTCCTTTGATTTCTGTTATTGAAGATCAATCTTGTCAGTCACTTCAGATATCCATTAGCGACTCTGTATTTTTATACTATGTTTCTGTGACTGATTTATATCAGCTTGGCTTTGAATTCATAATAAACCCATACTTAATCCCATCAATCGACTATGAGCTTTAATGTGTGACCAAAAAGGTTACACTGTAATTGGTAAATTGTAGTTGGCCTATCTCCTTTTATTCCTCAGGCACCCAGACCTTTCCATTGCAGGGGGCCAGGAATAAGAAGTCCACATTCGATGCGTTCACAAGTTCTAATTTCAAGAACCAAAAACAGGCTCCAAATTTTTCTAGAAGCCTTTTGCTGAATCAAATTTAACCAAATTATTATTCATGAAATGTAGGCCCCAAAACACCAAATCTAAGATATTTTGAATTGGAAGTGTTGAGGTTGCCAAAGTGCAAATCTTCACATACTTGGGCATCCTTTTGATGCTGCTATAAATTGGGACTTTTTAATCTAAGGGTGCTCCAACCCCAATTGTTGACCAAGTCCATCTTCTGTTTTGTGCCAAAATTGGGCCATAAACGAGTGAGGTACATAACGAACAAGTTACTTACCTTTGGTAACGCTTTTTCTGGTGGATACAGTATCTGCCTGTGGATTCCTCACCTTATGAATATCCCCTGCGCCAGCATTCTGCTGAGTTTTTTCCCTAGCTCTCCACGCCAACGAAGACGTCGGCTCCGCTCGCGACTCCGCATAACGTCACCGGAGCCATAAGAGAGCCTCGTCAGCGTGATGACGTCAGTTCCACACAATTTTTCCGTGCCTCCGAGGCGAACAGGTGGACCGACAACAGATTCAAAGTATACACAGAACACAACATTTGAACAAATATACATAGTACAAAATCAAAGAGGAAAGCTAAAGAACATAAGCATTTCCTATAAATGTACTAGATAGAAAGAAGATACAATGTAAAACAACAAGCCAAACAAGGCATCCTTTAAGATATACAAAGGTGGACAACGGGGAGGAGGGTGGGTCAGTGAGAAATCCACAGGCAGATACTGTATCCACCAGAAAAAGCGTTACCGAAGGTAAGTAACTTGTTCTTCTGATGGATATATCTGCCTGTGGATTCCTCACCTTATGAATAGATTCCCACAGCAGTCCCGCTCCCGGAGTAGGGTGTCCACCCTTTTATACCAAAAAGTCCTACAAGACAGAGCGCGCAAAGTGGCCCTCCCTCCTCATTTCGGAGTCCAAGCAATAATGCTTTGCGAAAGTGTGGAGGGAAGCCCAAGTTGCTGCCTTACAACTATCCAGTACAGGAACACCTCTGGCCAGAGCAGAGGTGGAAGACTTGGCTCAAGTAGAATAAGCTCTAATACCCTCAGGTGGCTCCTTACCAGCAACGACGTAGCAGATCTTGATGCACAAGATGATCCATCTGGATAGAGTGCGCTTGTGCACAGCCTTGCCTTTTGTTCGACCAACATAGCCCACAAAGAGCTGATCGTCCATAAGTCCTTTATCCTGTCCAAATAAAAGCTCACCGCACTTTCAGGGTCCAGGCGGTGAAGTCTCTCCTCCTCCTTAGAAGGGTGAGGGGGAGGATAAAACACAGGGAGAGTAATGGACTGCCCCAGATGAAAGGGAGTAACTACCTCAGGCAAAAAAGCAGCCCTGGTCCTGAGGACCATCCTCTCAGCATGTATGGTCAAAAACGGGGGTTTTTAACTAAGAGGTTGAAGCTCACTCACCCTCATTGCTGAGGTAATTGCTTCTAGAAAGACTGTTTTAAAAGTCAAAAGCCTCAAACGACAGCTTGTAAGGGTTCAAACGGGGAACCCATCAAGAAAGTTAAAACAAGATTTAGATCCCATTGAGGCATAACAAAGGGAGTAGGGGGAAACCTATTAGTAAGGCCCTTGATAAACCTCAAAACGATAGGTGACTTAAATATAGATGGCTGATCAGGTAGACACAGAAAAGCTGATAAGGCCGACAAATAGCCCTTAACCGTGGCCACAAAACAACCTTGCTGAGCCAAGGAAAGAGCAAACTGAAGAACATTCGAAAAGTGGGCCTTTAAAGGATCAATAGATCTCTCTACACACCATTTAACAAACTTAGACCATCTATAGGAATAAATCGACTTTGTGGAGTGTCGCCTGGAAGATAAGATAACATCCACAACGTCCGGCGGGAGAGGGAAGGAAATCAGGTTGCCCCGTTCCATCTCCAGGCATGAAGGTGCAGGCTCTGGAGGTGGGGGTGTAGAACCTGCCCCTGCGACTGCGAGAGGAGGTGTGCCTTGAGAGGGAGACAGAGCGGAGGGTGTGATGAGAGGATGAAAAAGATCTGTATATCACACCCTTCTTGGCCAATCTGGGGTGATCAATATGACTTGGGCCAGGTCTTGGCAAATCTTTCTCAGAACCCGAGGAATCAGGGGTATGGGAGGAAACGCGTAAAGGAGTTGTGAGCTCCAATCCAATTGAAACGGGAACCCCAGCGCTCCCTGTAGTGAAAACTGGAGACTCCAGAACAACGGGCAGTGCATGTTCTCGTGGGTGGCAAACAGATCCAACCGAGGAGACCCCCACATCTGGAAGTTGTGATGAAACACCTCCGGATGAAGCCGCCACTCGTGATCGGCCGAGAAATGACGACTGAGACTGTCCGCAAGAACATTCAGCACACCGGCTAGGTGATTTGCAAAGACCCAAATCTGATGGTTCTGAACCCAGGACCAGAGTCGCAGAGCCTCTCAACAGAGACGATACAACCCTACACCTCCCTGTTTGTTGATGTACCACATCGCAGTAGTGTTGTCCGTCAGGACCTGAACCGACTGACCGTGAAGGGAGGGGAGGAAAGCCTTTAGTGCCAAACATATCGCCCGCAATTCCAGAAGGTTGATGTGAAGCAATCTTTCCTCTGGAGACCAAAGACCCTTGGACTCCAGATCCCCCAGATGAGCACCCCACCCTAGAGTGGAGGCATCCGTGATCACTGTGGCCACCGGCGGAGGAGGCTGAAAGGGCTTTCCATGAGACAGGTTGCCCTGCACACTCCACCAAGTCAGCTCCGCTGCAGCGTCTCTGGAGATTCTGATTGACTCCCTGAGATCTCCATTGTGTTGAAACCACTGCCTGCCGAGGCACCACTGGAGCGCCCTCATGTGCCAGCACGCATGACTGACCATCAGAATGCAGGAAGCGAACAGACCGAGCAGGCGAAGGACCTTCAGGACCGGAACGACCGCTCCATTGTAAAACAAGGGAATCATCTCCTGAATGTCGAGAATTCTTTGTGGAGGAGGAAAAGCTCGACACACAGAAGTGCCCAGTACCACCCCTATGAACAGGTTGCGCTGAGAGGGCACCAGGTGAGATTTGGGCACATTGATTGAAAAACCCAAGTTGAACAACAGTTGAGATGTTACTCGCAGATGATGAAGCAGCATCTCTGGCGACTCCGCTTTGAGCAGCCAGTCGTCCAGATAGGGGAAAACAGGAATCCCCGACCTTCTGAGATGAGCTGTCACCACTGCCATCACCTTTGTGAAGACTCGAGGTGCAGTAGTAAGATCAAACGGGAAGATCGCAAACTGGTAGTGCTGCGACCCTACCGTAAAACGGACATACTTCCTGTGCAACTTCAGAATGGGAATGTGAAAATACGCATCCTGTAAGTCAATCGACACGATCCAGTCCTCTTGCTGCAGCACCAGAAGAACCTGAGCAAGTGTCAGCATCTTGAATTTCTCCTGCTTCAGGTAAAAATTCAAGACCCTGGGGTCCAGAATCGGACGTAACCTGCCGTCCTTTTTGGGGATCAGGAAATACCGGGAGTAGCATCCCTGACCCCTTTACTGCTCTGGAACCACCTCTATCACACCTTTTTGTAGTAATGCAAGGACCTCCTTCTGTAGAAGAAGCAAATGGTCCTCTGAACAAAAACCTTGGCAAGGAGGGTAAGGAGGAGGAAATTCCCGGAAGGGGTGGGCGTACCCATTCTCTACAAGGTTTAAAACCCAAAGGTCTGACGTGCCCGATTTCCAACCCTGTAGAAAGTGAGACAGCCGACCCCCTACAGGACCCACATGATCCAGGATGGGGGATCTAGGGCTGCTTTCCTACGGTACCAGAGGAAGCGGGGGAGGCAGAAGAGGAGGAGGAGAGATTGCGGGCAGAACCACATTGGCGTCCTTTGACCCTTCCTCTATAAGACTTATAGAGTGGATTTTGCTGCTGCTGAGATTGATAGAAGCTGCGAAAGGAAGATCTTTCAAAGCCACAATATTTTCTGTAGCCAAAACCCCTTGACTGGGTTTGCAATCCCAAGGATTTCGCTGTGGCTCTGCTATCCTTAAATCTTTGCAAAGCCGAATCGGCCTTTTCCCCGAAGAGTTAAAAAAGAGTGGCCTGGACATCAGGGGAAAATCCAGAGGATCGAAGCCAAGTTTGCCTTCTTGTATCTATGGAGGAGCTCATAACTCTGGCCACTGAGTCAGCCGTATCCAGGCCTGATTGAAAAACCTGCCTAGCTGCAGCCTGAGCATCCGAAAGAACCTCCATAAAGTTTCCCCTCTCCTCATCTGGTAACTTAGGGGCCAACTGTTTTGCCGAGTCCATCAAGGCATGTATATAACGGCCATGAAGATTGTTTGGAACAGAATGCCTGCACCACCAAACTTTCTGGAGATGGATGAGAAGAAAAAAATAGTGAATCCCCTGGTGCAGTCCTATATCTTCTAGGCACAGCCTTAGAAACAGCAGGCGAAGAGAGTGGTTTATGCCAAACCTCGAGGATAGGCTCCAATAAGGCTTCATTAAAGGGTAACAGAGGCTCAACTGTAGAAGAAGGCGCATGCAATACCTTTGTCAGCAAATATGGCTTATACTCAGCCGTAGGTAACTGTAAATCCAAAAGCTCTGCAGCTTTTCTTATAACCATATGGTAGGGAGCTTCTTCTTGAGGAGGAGAAACCCTTGTTGAAGAGAGTTCCCTCTCAGGGGAGGTGTCCAATCCACTCGCCTCCTGAATTCCCTCGAATTCATCTAGAGACTCTTCCAATTCACCCTCTTCTACTCCTTCTCTGCGATACTGATCCTCTTCCAACAGTCTCTGTGCCTCTCTCCTTGCACAAATCCTCGTACGCGGCGTCGGTGGCGTACGCAGCGCCGACTCCTCCGGAGCCGGCGTCGAAGGAGGTTCCGAAGGAGGTATGAGATCCGTACGAGGCCGAGAGGAAGGCTCACCAGACGGCCCCAGGGATTCCATCAACGGCGTTGAGACTCTTGGCGCCGGAAATTGCCATGACGGCGCCATCGGTATGAAAGGCACGAAGGGTGCCTGGGCATAGTGCTGGGGCACGCCCAAGTTGAAAGCCAGCGGACCCACGGGACCAGAAGGTGCTCTGGATGGGAAAGCCGCCCTTGCAAACACTCCGTACATTACATTAAAAAAATGCGACGGATCCGAACCTGGAGTCGGGAACTGTGGAAATGGATTCGAGCCAGTATCCAAACGGGGAGTATCTGACGTCGAAACAATCGGATCCTCTGCCGAATTCACCGGTTCATTTACAGGCACCGGAAAAGATGGATCATTCTGCACCGGCTCGGCTTCTGAAGCCGGTGAATCCCTCGTCGCCGGAGACTGCGCTGGAACACCTCTAGGTGAAGGAGACCTCTCCGGAATTGCACGAGGTGAAGGCAAGGGCAAAGGAGATATAAAGTCTTTATGGCGATGGTGAGGGGCAGGCAAAGGCGACCTCGAAGCCTTACCTTTCGTCGAACGGCGCCGAGATCCATGTCTTCTTTTCTTCTTTAGTTTTCTCAACTTCGATGTATAAGAAGTCGACGACTTCGACTTCGTCTTATCTCTCTTACGCCCTCTTCCTTCTTCTTTGCCTTGGCCAGAAACAACTTGGCTTCCTGTTCTTTAAGCGCCTTTGGATTCATTTTCCTGAAACAGGAACAGTCCTACACCTCATGATCCGACAACAAGCACCATAGGCAATCTTCATGGGGGTCAGTGATGGACATGTGACCCCCACATCCCCTACAGGGCTTAAACCCAGACTTCCTCGAAGACGACATCGCAACAGCAACAGTTAAAGCTGAAGGAACAACAAAGTAACTCTACAAAATATGGAGAGTGCTAGAAAACCGTTACACGTCGATGGCGCTGAAAAAAGGGAACTGAACGTCATTACGCCGACGAGGCTCTCTCATGGCTCCGGTGACTTCATGCGGAGTCGCGAGCGGAGCCGACGTCCTCGTCGACGTGGAGAGCTGGGGAAAAAATTCTGCAGAAGGCTGGCGCAGGGGATATTCATAAGGTGAGGAATCCACAGGCAGATGTATCCATCAGAAACACATTATAAGACCTTATGTCTTGCAATTCAGAGCTATGATGCTGGGTTATGGGGGTACGCAAATGGAGAACAGCTATAAAAGGTCCAAAATAGCTTTATACATTGACTTTTGTTTGTCCCACAATATTCACTTACTTTCATGTGTTATTCTGAAGTAGGACTGGGTCATGTGGAAGACAGCATCACAATAAGTCATTTTCTTTTATGATTGAGGATTTGGAGGAACCCAGAAGCAAATTTGATAAGAACAATCTTTACCGAATGTTCAGCTGTAGATAATGTGGCTGACAACCCGTGGCTGGCATATGTTAAACAATTTTATACTACACTATGGGTACCAGAAGAACAAGTTACTTACCTTCGGTAACGATGTATCTGTAAGAAACATTAGTTAGTTAGATTCCTCACCTTAGAATATCCCCAGGCGTCAGACTGGATCCAGAAGATTTTTGTAGCAATACCCCTTGCGCGTCGCTAGGCGTCGTCAGCGGCTCCGCGTCCGTCGTTGGCGTCGTGTGCCGGAATGACGTCGTCGGAGTACTTAGACGCCGCCCTCGCGCGCTGACGTCAGTTCTTGTACATAGCTTTCTGCGTCAGGAACGCAGAGCCATGCAAGAGACCGACACTGGTGCCAAAAAATCTAGGGTCCTGAAAGGGATAGCCTTAACCCTAGGTGTCAGTTCGCAGAATGGGGAGGATGGGTGGGTCGGTGAGGAATCTAACTAACTAATGTTTCTTACAGATACATCGTTACCGAAGGTAAGTAACTTGATCATCTGAAAGAAAGACGTTAGTTAGATTCCTCACCTTAGAATAGATACCCAAGCAATACCAACCCCGGTGGTGGGTCTGCGAACCAAGATCACACCAGAAAGTCCTGGAGGACAGAACGGCCAAAGAAGCCATCCCTCCGGACTTGGCTGTCTAGGCAATAATGCCTGGCAAACGTGTGCATCGAAGCCCACGTCGCCGCCTGACAGATGTCCTGCAAAGGGAGTCCCCGTCCCAAAGCAGTAGTAGCCGCCGTGGCCCGAGTAGAATGGGCTCGCAGCCCAACAGGAGGGTCCTTTTTTGCCAAGGAATAACAGATTTTTATACACAAAACGACCCACCGGGAGATGGTCCGTTTGTGCACAGCTTTTCCCTTCTTTGCACCCACGTAGCCAACGAAAAGCTGGTCGTCCACTCGGAACTGTTTTGTGCGGTCCAAATAAAAGGAGAGCGCACGTTTTGGGTCCAGACTGTGGAGCCGCTCTTCCTCTTTGGAAGGATGCGGAGGCGGAAAGAAGGTGGGCAAGGTGACAGATTGCCCAAGATGAAAGGGGGTCACCACTTTCGGTAGAAAGGAAGGACGAGGCCGAAGGACAACCTTGTCCGGATGAACAGATAGAAAAGGAGGCTTGGACGATAGAGCCTGGAGCTCACTCACCCGTCTAGCCGAGGTGATGGCTACCAGTAAAGCAGACTTAAGAGTTAGAAGACGAAGAGGACAATTGTGAAGAGGCTCAAAGGGAGCGCACATCAGGAATGTTACGACAAGATTCAAGTCCCACTGAGGCATTACGAAAGGGACAGGAGGGAACGTGTGAGTAATGCCTTTAAGAAAGCGTGACACTACAGGTGACTTGAAAAGAGAGGGCTGATCAGGAAGCCGTAAGAAGGCAGAGATGGCAGCAAGATAACCTTTCAAGGTGCCCAAGGCAGAGCCCTGCCGGGCCAAAGAAAGAAGAAAGAGGAGAACCTCAGAAAGAGGGGCGGAAAGGGGATCCACAGCCTTTGCTGTGCACCATGCCACAAACTTGTTCCACCGGCAGGCGTATACCGTCTTTGTGGAGGGATGCCTGGCTGCCAGAATGACATCACAGACTTCAGGAGGCAAGTCAAATGGCATCAACTGCCGCCGCTCAATCTCCACACATGGAGGTGGAGGCTGGACAGGTTCGGGTGGAGGACCGTCCCCTGCTGCTGCGACAGAAGATCCTCCCGAAGGGGCAGACGTATCGGAGGATCGGTCAACATACTGAGTAGCTCGGGATACCAGTACCTTCGTGCCCAATCCGGAGCCACCAAGATGACTTGGGCCCGGTCGCGCCTGATCTTCTTCAGCACTCTGGGCAGAAGTGGTATAGGCGGAAAGGCGTAAAACAGACCGCAACGCCACTCGCGACGAAAAGCGTCGCCGAGCGAGTGCCGCCTTGGAAATTCCAACGCGCAGAACTGCTGACATTGCGCGTTCTCGTCGGTGGCGAATAGATCTAACCAAGGCTCTCCCCACTGCTGAAAGAGACCTTGCGCCACTTCGGAGTTCAGACGCCATTCGTGATCCATCATGCACCGGCGGCTGAGTTCGTCTGCCCTGGCGTTCAGAGAGCCCGCCAGATGTTGAACCACCAGGGTGATGCCCTGGTGTTCCAGCCATGTCCAGAACGCGCAGAGCCTCCTGACAAAGGGTCCACGACCCCACCCCGCCCTGTTTGTTGCAATACCACATGGCGGTGGTGTTGTCCGTGAACACCTGCTCGACACTTCCCCGGACAGAGGGAAGGAAGGCTTTTAGTGCAAGTCGGATCGCTCTCAGCTCCAACAAGTTGATGTGGAGCCAAGTCTCCGCCGGAGACCAGAGGGCTCTGATCTCCGCCTCTCCCATATGGCCACCCCATCCCAGGAGGGACGCATCCGTCACTACGACATGCTCCGGTAGGGGTAGGGGGAGGCTCTTGCCCGTGACCCAATCGCGGTCCGTGAGCCACCACTGCAACTGCTGTGCAGTGCCCTCCGAGATCAAGACATGGTCGGACAGGTTGCCGTGATGCTGGGCCCACTGAAACTTCAGGTCCCACTGCAGAGCCCGCATGCGCCGCCAGGCGTGATGCACTAGTAGGATGCAGGAGGCCATCAGCCCCAGAAGCCGCAACACTAGCCTGACCAAAACCCAGGATAGAGGCCGAAAGATGGGAATCAGGGCCTGTATATCCCGGACCCGCTGTTCCAGTGGATGAACCCGGAATTGCGCCGAATCGAGAACCGCTCCGATGAAGAGGAGCTTCTGAGAGGGGCTCAGGTGTGACTTCGGCACGTTGATGGAAAACCCCAGCAAATGCAGGAGATCCGCCATAGTCTGGAGGTGGGAGACGACTGTCTGGGGCGAGCCCGCCTTCAACAACCAGTCGTCGAGATAGGGGAAGACTGGAACCCCTGATCTGCGCAGATGAGCTGCGACCACCGCCATCACTTTCGTGAACACCCGAGGGGCACTGGTAAGGCCGAAGGGGAGCACGGTGAACTGAAAGTGCTCCTGACCCACCGTGAACCGCAGGTAACGCCGGTGGGCCGGCAGGACGGGAATATGGAAATATGCGTCCTGCAAGTCCAACGCTACCATCCAGTCTCCAGGGTCTAGGGCAGCTAGATCCTGAGCCGAAGTCAACATTTTGAATCGTTCCTTCCGAAGGAAGGCATTGACGTTCCTGAGGTCCAAGATAAGGGCGTAGGCCTCCTTTGCCCTTCTTGGGAACCAGAAAGTAGTGGGAATAACAACCACGACCTACTTCTGGGCTCGGAACGCGCTCGACAGCCTCTTTGGCCAAGAGGGCCGAAACTTCCTCTTTCAGAAGATTCAAATGATCCTCCTAGATACGGTGGTGCTGCGGTGGCATGGCTGGAGGGGTCGTCTCGAAGGGGAGGGAGTAGCCCCTTCGGACGATTTGCAGCACCCACCTGTCCGAAGTAATGGTACACCAGTGGAGCAGGTGATGGCAAACCCGGCCTCCCACTGGCTAGGAATGGGCCTGAAAGCTCAGACTAGGAAGGCTTTGAGGCGGATGCTGCCGGGTGGATGTGGACTGACCGCGTCGTCCTCCAGTACCGCCTCGGCGGAAACCACGTCCGCGACTGCGTGCAGGCTGGTTCTGCGGCCGGTGGCTAGGCGGACGTGAGGAGGTGCCCCTTCCTTGGCCACGAAAGGAGCGAAAAGTGGAAGTTTGTGGCCGCGGGGCCGAGAGGCCCAAGGACGTGGCCGTAGCCCGGGAGTCCTTGAAGCGAGCCAGAACACTGTCCGCTTTCTCACCAAAAAGGCGAGCGCCATCAAAAGGCATGTCCATGAGTGTGCTCTGGACATCCCCTGAAAAGGACGTGGACCGCAGCCAGGCGTGACGTCGAAGCGCCACCGTGGTACAAATCGCCCTACCCAGCGAGTCCGTAGTGTCGAGTCCACATCGGATTAAATGGCGCGCTGCATCTCTCCCATCGGCCAGAGCCGAGGAAAGCCGTGCCCGGGCCTCCTCCGGGCACAGTGGCAGCACGTCCTCCACCGTATCCCACAGAGAGTGGGAATAACGGTCCAAGAGACAGGCGGTGTTTAAAGACCGCAGGCCCAAACTGAGCGAGGAGAACAGCTTCTTACCAAACTGTTCCAGTCTCTTGGAATCCCGGTCCGGAGGAGCGGACGGGAAGGAGGATTGGGAGGTAGAGGCCTGGATAACCAGACTCTCGGGGGTGGGGTGTTGGGACAGAAAACTGGGGTCACCTGGAGCAGGGCGGTGGCGCCTGGCAACGTTCCTATCCACAGGAGGGACTGTGGAGGGCTTGGACCAGGTGCCCTGCAGAACGTCAGTGAGGGCCTCATTGAATTGCAGCAGAGGCTCAGTGGAGCATGCGGCAGACTGAAGCACCTCAGTGAGGATGTTAGTCCTCACAGCCACGGCAGGCAGCTCAAGCCCGAGGGCCGCGGCCGCCTTGCGCAGCACCACAGAAAAAGCCGCACCCTCCTCCGAAGCCACAGTCGGAGGAGAGATGAATCCAGTGTCCGGTGAGGTATCCAATCCACTGGCCTCCCCCAGTTCATCTGCCCAGTCCTGCGAAAGTTGCCCCTGAAGGGCCATAGGGTCCTCAGACCCCTCCCAGTCGCCCCCATCATCCAATTCCTGGTAAACAGGAGGAATGATCGGAGCCGGTCGATAGACATAATGTGTCTCAAGCGGCGCCGGATGCGGCGTCGGGCGGCGCCGCAACGGCTCCGGGACCGGACAGGGGCTGAACCGGGGATCGACGTCGACCGGAGTCGGCGTCGGAGGTGGCACTGGTGTCGACGCCGGCGGAGGAGGCGTGACGAGGTCGACCGGCATCGATGGGGGCCCAGGCTCGGGCCCCTCGGGGACCTGCGGTGTCGGGGCCGGAGCCTCCAACGGCGCCGGGGCCGGAGCCGCCGGCACGCAAGGTCGCCCAGTCGAGTCCGCGGGGCCCGAAGGCGCGCCAGCGGGCGTCGACGGCGGGGCCAGGCTTCTCATGGCCGAGAGGAAGGCACTGACCTCCGCCGGTGTTGCGTCAGTCCCAGGGACCGGCGGGTATGGGGACTTGATCGGCGCCTGCGGCTCCTGTGGAGCCGCGGGGGTGGAACCACCCTGACCATCGGCCGAGTCGCGCGACCGGCAAGGGGAGTCCGAAGAGCGGTGTCGCCTCTTGGACTTCTTGGAGCGCTTCGACTTACCCGAAGACTTCGAGCCAGACGAGCGACGATGTCGAGTGCGGCTCCGCGACCGATCCTTGGACCTCCTCCTGGACCGGGATCGAGAGGGGCACGGAGCCGAGTGGCGAAACTCGAGAAGCTTGCGGGACCGCTCCCGCCTAGCTTTCGAGGTCAGGGCCATACAATCGGAGCACGACTCCGCATCGTGGTCGAGGCCCAAGCAGTACAGGCACCGGCGGTGATGATCGGTCACCGACATCAGTCGGTGACAGTCGTCGCAGGCCTTGAAACCAGGCATCCGACCGGCAACAGAGTCGAGAAAGTGACAAAAAGAGTCGAAAAAGTTAGTCAAAAATTGACTAAAGGGGTAGCTCTCCCGGATCGGCGCTTACTGGCGCGGAAAAAAGAAGAACTGACGTCAGCGAGCGAGGGCGGCGTATAAGTACTCCGACGACGTCATTCCGGCGCACGACGCCAACGATGTACGCGGAGCCGCAGACGATGCCTAGTGACGCGCAAGGGGTATTGCTACAAAAATCTTCCGGATCCAGTCTGACGCCTGGGGATATTCTAAGGTGAGGAATCTAACTAACGTGTTTCTTTCAGATATATTCATTAAGCCATAGAGCACTGTAAACAAATGCAAAGATCTTGCTAGAAGCTTGTTTTTTAATCTTAGCCATAAGATCAGCATGGAGGAGATGCACAGACTGGCAGCCACCATTGGATTTTAAAATTGTCATTGGGGCCAGAGTCTTATTTAACTGTCAAAATTTACACTCATCATAGATTTCGTCTTATTAAACTATGATTTACCAACATCCATAGTTTAGCAGTGTTTCCAATGCAGAGATCTTTTTTCTTAAATGTCCCTAGCTGCCCCAGTAAAAACATCGAAGAAAAGCACATTTCACTTTATGTGTTTCTGCATTTTGTATACATTCCATCGGAAACACTGCCTAGCTATCATTCTGAATGAAGCAAATATCAGAAAATACATACAAGCCATTATATTTTTTTTACAACAGCTAGGATCACCACCAATCTGTCTCGGGGTAATCAATTAAATGAGATACTCTGTGATTACGAGAAAGAGGTACGGAGCATTTGTCTGTATGTAAATGTTTTTCTTGTTGTATGTGGGCAAGATCACTTAGCGCCTATTATTTTGAATACTCTTTGGAAATGGTTTTTATGTACTTTTATAATGATATTGTGTTTTGTGCTTTTATACTTTTTGACAAATAAAGATAAACTGACTGGCTAACAATAAGGGGAGTCAACAATCCAAGGCAATCAATGAAAAATCCAAAAACATCTAAGAAAAGAAAAGTTCTATGATGGAACTCTTAAGGGTTGTTAAGTTGGGATGAATCCTGAGAGTCCACAGTCAGCTTGGTGGATTTATTTAATAGTTATACTTCCTGGCACTGTTTTCATCACAATCTATCAGCAATAGTGCGCTAGGACCCAACTTACACCAACCACGTGAAGACTATGCTCCACCTCCCTTTCACTTGCCCATACTACCTGCATCTACCAAAGCAGAAGTTAAGGACGCTCCTTCTCCCACATCACAGCAAAGACCTCGAGCATCCTCCCAAAGCACCTCTGGACCATCACCTCATTTCCGGAATTCAGAATAGCCCTCAAGACCTGGCTGTTCGAAGAAGCCTAAGGGGTTCGCAAGCGCCTGGATACCCTATCGGGTGATTAGCAGCACTTTATAAATCTTGATTCATTGATTGGGTGCATCAGGTCTGTAAACTAGTACCAGTACTTTTTATTTTGTACACTAATGGTCTTAACACCCCTTTGGTACAAAGAAGGGAAGATGTCCCCCGGGAAGGTAGGCAATCCATGCTATCTAACTAGCTTGGACACCTTTGGGTTTTTAGCAGATTTTACAGTCTTTTTCCACCTTTATGACCAATTTGGAGAGGGATATCAATTTTAGTAAATCCCATCTCATGATCTGTGGTGGTAAGAAATCAAATTTGAGACCCATTATGTGTAATGGAAATGTCCTGTCAGTGATTTACAATTTTCTGTATCTGGGAATAAACTTTGACTCGCCCAGAACCTTGAGCAGTACCTCATTGCCAAACATTTAAAATGTGCTCAACCGATTGGTGCTCTTTTTAATATAATACCCCTGGTGGGTGGGGAAACCTATACCACATTCTTTAGCAATATAAAATACTCAGTGCGTCCCTGTGATCACCCATGCTGCCTGCGTGTGGGGGGGGGGGGGGTAGAAAGACACAAGAAGAGTTATTCTGCTTTTAGCGATATTTTTTTGTTAAAAAATGCCGCATCTTCATGTCCAAAATGGGCATGAGAATGCATTTTGAGCTAGGAAATAGCACAAAATGAAACAGAATACTCATAGCAGGAGCAAGCAGACACTCCTGCTCTCTAAATGTGCTCTCTCAGTAGGATTCCCTCTCCAATTACCTATATTTATGTGAGAAGCAATAATCATGTAAAAATTAGCAATTCCACTTTAAAGAGTAACACAGAATTACTGAAATCACTTTGATAACTCCGGTGTAATTGAAATTATACCCAGGTCGAATTATTATCCCAGCCACCATTTTCCATATTTCGTGTGCTACAAGGAGCTTAGGATGAGTTGTATTGAGGATTTCAACAGGCTCGCTTCTTTGAAAGTTGGGTGGCAAATATGGTGCAGTCAAAAGGAGATTATTAATCAATTTATTATTCTGGACAACTTAAACTGTGACAAAGGAAGACATATTCCATGACTTGAGTATATTAAATCAAATTTTCTAATCTTGGGCAGATGAACCCTATTTGACGACCCCAAAAGAATTAGGAAATCTGATGTGCTTTAGCTGACAACAGCTCTCCTTGAGGAAGAATAAGGCTGGGGCAGTCGTGGAGTTAAAAAAAACATCTATCTGTCACTTTCTTACATTATCCTCTACTACGGGTATAGAACGTAATTTGCTGACCACACATAATCCATGGGCACGAGGACTGCTGTTGACGATCAGACTTGGAACTATCAGAAATGTTGTTGCCCAATAGGTCAGCATGGGGTTACCAATGTACCAGCGTGTACCTGTGACAACACATCTCCCCAAACTTTTTTTTAACTTTCATTTTTGTGTGGCTGTTTCAAAGTCATCCTTTTGCCCTGTTCGCCCCCATTTTTTGCTGGATGATACTGGTGGTAACTGACTCTGACTGTACACTGGGCTCTGCTGACCATGCCCAGAGCCAGCGCTATGCTTAAAAAGGTACATGTAATAGGGTACACTTACAATAGGTAATGACAGATCCTATAAGCCCTATTAGATAATAGGTCCAGGGGGTGCAATCTACATATACGTCCCTAGTATATAATAGGGCATGGAGGTTTAGAGGCCCTGCACTTGCATGCGTACACTGCTGAGTTTCTGCTGTCATTGTAAGGGCAGCCTGGCTTTGCAGACTGTCTTTAAAAGTAAATTGTGTGCAAACTCAACTTTCGTGATATGGACACTTTAAAGCTACCTTATGTCTACATATTAGGCAGCCCCCAGGTCTCCCCTAAGTGTCCCAGGGGTGGGAGGCCATGTAACTATAAGCCTGGACCTTATGTGTTATATGCCCTGGTGAGGAAAAAATGCCCATTTCTTCTGTCCCCATTGTAGATACTTATCTCCATAGGCTAACATTGCAATCATTTATTTAGATATAACTATTGCTAGGAAAGGAGAAAATATCATTCAATGACTTAAAAGAGTGTTACTGATAAAGCAATCAATTTGCCATTGTTGAATTTATCATAACTAGTACAGAAGAGAAGTTATCGAACGTATGCCAAAATACAGCCTTCTAGAGCTCTCTGCTGATTGGTCAGCCATAACAGGCTTAGTCAGGATGCTTTTATTAGGTGCCCTGACTACAGAAGAGTTTATCTGATGACAGAGCTCTGAAGCTGATGAGGATGGATTCTGCAGAGGGGGGCTGGGTAAATCAAACTGAGCTCAAAGAGAGAGCAGATCGGTAAGGAATGCCAGACGTACCTACCATGACATGCTGTGCCCCAGCCAGATGGCAAGCTTAGGACATAAATTTGCAGAGGTCAGGGGCATGGGTTCTAATGAAAATAAGCCAAATTGTGGGTCAGTTTAGCTACCTCTTACTCCTTTGGAGAGAAATAATCCATGTTGGATGTTGGAAGTGCAGTGCTTTGTGGTACATGAAGATGCCACAATTTGCCAAGTTGTCATGCTTTTGGGTGGCACCCAGAATCTTAATAGACAGAGGTGACCCCAGCTTGTCACCTCAGAACACTGAATAAATATGTGAGAGCTGCAGAGTCTCTTAGAGCTGCTGCATGAAACTGCAAGGGAAAAAAGGACTGGCCTGCTGGAACCTGGATCTGCACTCAAAGGCCTGCACTCCGAATGACTGTGACTGCTGCATGATCTGCTACTACAGCCCTGGGGACTGTTCCTTGCTTCAAGAAAGATTAAGGAGTGGACTCCCTGCAAGCTACAGGTTAACAGAGCCCACCTGCATAATCTCCACCAAGAGTCCCTATCCTGGAGTGCGTCCAGTGGACTTGTAAGGATTTGACCAGGTGCATTGTAGGGATTGCATTCTAGACATCCGAAGTACCATCTAGGAGATTCCAGAACATTGGATTGGTGCTTAGGACACTTTGATCCTGCAAGGAGACCTTCAGGAAGCACCTCCTGAAGTTTGGAGAAGTTTTGTGAAAAAGCTCCTCGAGCTGACCGACCAAACCCCCAAAGTCAAGCCACCTACCTTAAACTGTGACTTGGCCAGGATTTCAGGTTCATCCCACTGAAAGCTCCAGAGCTTCAGCCTTCCAGGATTTGCAGAAGCCTTGCGGAAAGTCAAGCCAGCGAACCCTCACCAAATCAGGCTTGATGTGGAAGGTTGAGCCTAGGACGTAGGAGAAAAAAGCTCCAGAAAAGTTTCTAAGTGTGGAGGTAAACTTTTGAGTGGGGCCTCTTGCTTAATGTATCCAACCAGGGCTCTATCATGGTCAGCCTCAAAGTTAGACTTTGTCCCGATTAAATGCGACAAAATGCCCCAGAGTGGCGCTATGGGTTTTTAAACAACAGAAAAGTGGGTAATCATATCTTGTGTTCCTTATTTTGGATTTTTGTTTTTGTGGTGTCTAATTGTTCATAAACATATTTCCTATTTTTATAAATCGGTGAGGGACTTTTATTGTGTTTTGTATCTTACTTATTTGATGTATTGGTGTTTTTAAATGCTTTACACTCCTGTCTGCTAAGTTAGGACTGGCTGCTCGTTGTCAGCTACCTAGGGTTGAGCAAGAGGCTAATTTACTGAGACCTTTACTGGACCCTCTACTGTGTTAGTGGCCTTATTGCTAGTGGTAAGTGCATACTTACCCTACCAATAATCCACTTTTCAACAGGGGCCTTTCTATCAAATACACAACATGTTTTTTCTTGCCTCTATTAAAAAGGTACCACTTTATACAATGTAGGCCTGCCTTACTGTTTTCACAAACGTAATGTCTCCTTGACACCTGCACAGTGGTCGATTCTTTTTTCTAAGTTTGCAGGTTCATTATGCAATCTCACAAACCTTTGTGATTTCCGCTTAGATCCTTGGATTTTTACATTCATTATTGTACCTTGCACTATTAGGATCAATTTTTAACTGGGCAAATTGTAGGTACTGTGTATAATGATGCTGAAGATGTAAACGTTTTATCACTAATTTATGTTTATTGGGTGGCATTCGTACGCTCATAGTATGTCACAAGCTTGAGGAAAGGTTTGCTATACCTTTCTGGTTTGTTTATTTTAGACAATGTCAGTGAATGCTGTGAGCCTTTACTGACTGTTAGTATGGATTTTATAACTGCTATATGATATTTATATCTTTGCCATCTAATTTGCTCTCTGCATCCACTAATATTTATATGTAATGGTTTTAGCTATTTTTGTTTGTGATCAAATTGAGGCATTTTTATGTAATTGTATTATTTATTTTGATTTGATTTGATTTACTTCCCGACTTCAAGCAGACATTAGATGTTGATGTGGTAGTTCAAAGCCCTATTGGATCTGTTATAGAGGTTAAAGTCAGGGCTTCAGTCAAGGAAACATTCAAGGATATCTGTTAGACCTGGCATCTTTTCGCAGGATTTTCCCTGTCTTTTTGTCTTCTGACCTTTTTTTGATTGTGTGCTGAATTTTGTTTTTGCTGGTTTTAGGACTCTGGGCACTTTTTCTCTGCTGACCATTGCTAAAGTGCATGTGCTTTTTGTCTAAAATGAAATGGCATTCTTAGCTTCCCAAACTCGGGGAACATTGCCTGGCTTAAATTCGTAAGGAATAGTTTGGTGAGCCTAGGTCTAGATGCACTATGGAACGATCCTTGCAACGCCTGTTCCAAGCTTTCTAAAAAAGCTCTAACTAAATTGTATTACGATTCTAAGGCTCCCTCACTTCGACCTTCTAAATCTATAGGGTCCTTAACAAATCAATTCCTTTACATGAAGAGCATTTACACCTTTGAACTAGCCCTTGACAATGTTTACCCTGCAATAATCAGGAAGCTTTATTTGCAATGGAGGCACGGGTCTTTGCCAATTCGTGCTTTCACTAGCTCCTGGTCTGTGTCGACACCCAGTATTTGCCCGGCATGCAGAGAAAGCGACGAAACTGAGCTGCATCTTATATTTTTCTGTCCGGGCTATACTGAGGCGCGCAGAAAATGGATCATTCCCGTCTGTAGGAATCTGGGCTTCACCAGGTGCCACGAAGCCTTTAGAATTCTTAAGAGCGAAATGGCTGTACACATAGTGTTTGCTGTGGCAAAATTTCTGGGGGCCCTTTGGCACAAACGGAAAAGGTATCTAAAAATGTCAATATGATTCATTTGTATGTAACCTGTCTGGCTGCACTATTTTTAATCATTTTATCTATTGTTCTTAAATGTTTTTATATTCATTTTATGTACTTTTATGGAGATACTCCGAAATAAAGTTTTCCTTGACTTGAAATGGCATTTGGTTTATCCATGATTGGCTTATTTTATTTGCTAAAAAGTCCCTAGTACATTACACTACATGTGCCCAGGGCCTGTAAATCAAATGCTACTAGTGGGCATTCAGCACTGATTGTACCACTTACCTGAGAAGTGTTCAAACCTGTCTCAGGCCTGCCACTGCAGAAACAGTGTGTGTAGTTTTAAACTGCCATGTCAACCTGGCAAGTTCATCTACTTGCCAGGCCCAAACCCTCCCTTTTATTACATGCAAGGCACCCCTAATGTAGGCCCTAGGCAGCTCCATGGGCGGAGTGCAGTGTATTTAAAAGGTAGAACATGTGCTGTTGAGTTTTACATGACCTGGTAGTGAAAAACTGCTACATTCGTTTTTCACTAAAGCAAGGAAAGGCCTATCCCTGCCATAGGTAGCATTAGAGCTGCCTTGTAACACTTTACAAGTGCAACTTCCAATTGGGAGCGGACAGAAAAATGCAGTTTGGTGTCTCTGGACTCAAAATTTGAAAACATATCTTTTAGTGAAGTTGGTTTTTAAATTGCAGGACTGAAAATGCCACTTTTAGAAAGTTTTGTCCAACAGAGCATTCAAGCTGGTAATCATTCAATAGACACTACTTTTCAGGAACCCCTGATACTAAAAGAGAAGAAACAACAATGCTGTTTTTTTATTTATTCAGAGAAAAAAACAGTCAAGGTCCTGAGGAGAACCCGAAAGTAAAGGAAGGTTTGAAAAAGGTGGACCCGACGCAATCTTGGGTTTTTTTCGGTCCAAAAGACAAACAAGTGTAGGCAATCTTACAAGGGAGACTGGAGGCCTACATAAATACTGCTTAATAGAAAAAAGAGAAAAATAATAGAAACTCCAACACTTTAAAATCAAAAGACAGGTTCATCATTAATCATTTTTTGTCGTATGTATGTTTAGAATGGTGTATTTGGTATGAATCATGTTATCCCTTAGTGTGATTCAAAAAAGTTTGCACCTTTTTTCTATAAGGGCTGAATATAACGTGAAATTCATACAAATGTTGTTGGAATGATATGTTGAGTGCATACGTTTAATGTTTGAAATATACAAAAACAAGTTAAATCAAAATAAGGTTCAGACAATTAAATAACTTGGCCTTTCTGAAAAGTTGCGTCTATTAAATAATTGTCAGCTTGGGTACTGTTGGACAAAATTAGTAAGGGGCCCAACCCCTTTGTACATGAATGTTTAGAAAGTTGCCTTTTCCTTACTTTAACTATTCAGTGCCTCTACCTGTCCCAAAAATAAATGTCTGGTTTGGATGATAACTGGGCTTTGTGCAGTCCCTCTAGACAGTCACACACAAAGGGAGCTGAAGTGTGCCTTGCGTATCCTGATGGCCCATTTCCAGGCTGATGGGTCTGAAACTTGCATCTGAATAGGGCTGTGCCTGTCCCTAAACAAAGAGCTGCATACCACCCTGTAGTGAGTCTGGAGCCAAGACAAGGAAGAGCAGGGTCTTGTCCACTACAAGGACCTTTCCTTGAAGTCTCCCTACTTCAAAGGCTAAAATGTGTATATATACTGGACCTCGGACACCATATACTCAGAACGCTACTGGACTGAGGACATTCTGCCAGGAAGAAGAGCTGTTGTGCTGCCAGAAAGGACTGCCACTTTGCAGCTTGCTTTGCTGTGTTGGTCTCCTGTTACTGAAGTCTCGGGATATCAAAGACTTCACCTACATCTTGCTACCAGCACCTGGGCTCCTCTGCAGTGAGTCCTGCTCTGCGAAGTGGTGTCAAATCCAGTCCTGGGCCCTTGGAAGTGAGTGTGTGATGCTGCAACCCAAGAAACCGACGAATCAACATTGAAGTGTCATTGAGAACTGGTGCCTGCCCTGCGGAATCGACACACCGACGCTGCCTGCACCAACGCCGTGGACACCACTTGCTGAGTGCACGATGCAACAATCTTGACTTACAACGCAGCCCCAACTTTGCCAACACAGTCTCTGAATCACCGCTGCTGCATGAGACTCGGACAATGCTTCACCGACGCCTGCAACGCCCCAACCCCGATCCCAAAGCATTCCCGGCGCAGCGTGGCTTCTACCCGATGCATCGCCTTCAGTCCAGTGGCTCAACATCAACACCTCGGAACCAACACATAGCACTCTTGACATTGATGCCTTAATGACTTTGCCAGACTTCCGAGCTGACAAATCGCCTGTGATGCCAACGCATCACCTCCAGATTTCAACTCATCGTCCCGAGCATCAACGCATTCAAGGTACTGTCACCGGGTCTGCGTGACTTCTGTATCCGGCCCATGCTCCATCACGGTCAGAGTGAACTTTTGGATTTGCCCCAGTCAAGCGTGATCAGAAAACCCAAGTTGGAGCTATCGACTTCCAAGCACTGAATTTTGATTTAATATTACAAAATTCCTATCTTGACTTGTGGATGTTGAATTTTTGTTGTTTGGTCTTGTGTAACTCAGATAAATATTGGCTCTTTATTGAAACTGGTGTGGAGTACTTTTGTGGTGTTGACACTGTGCTACTGTGTGTGCACAAAAACTTTACACATTGCCTCTTAAGTTTAGCTTTACTGCTCTGCTAAGATACCAGAGGGTAAGCACAGATAAACTTTTTGTGCGTACTGCAAATACCCCGACTAGGATTGTCGTTCTTGCTTGGACAGGGTGCATACTCAGCCAACCAGAAACCCAGTTTCTAACATTGTCAGTCAAGCCTTCTTTTAGTAGAGTCATTAAGTGGAAAGCTGTTTTTAGAGGTCTGCAATAGGCAATCGGTTGTGGGAGTCAATCCTGAAGCTTAAGCTATATCAGATAGTTTCTCAACTGTGGTATTAACTCTAGATTTACCTAATATGTCCCAGAGTATCTGTAATGTACACATAGGTGACTAAACAGTGTTGATTGCAAGCTACAGCTGAATTACACAAAACTTGTATTAATCATTTGACATCTCCCAGTGTCAGCCTTGTGCCCTGATACAGAGTCAGACTGCACCCACATTAGAAGCACCTGTGCTGTCAGAGTAAAATGGCACATGTAACTGAGGACTGCTTAACAGACCCCAGAAAAGGTCAAAACTGACAAAGCATTAAAGGAAGAGCACCCCAGGTGGATCGAATTTCTCACTGTTCAAAATACATATATGTTCTCTGTCACTCTCTATCTCTCGGTCATAGTCAACTCTCCCTCGTTATCTCCCTCCTCTACACAGATGGTGCAAAAGCGACGCAACCCCTAAGGTGTGAATTATCAAGCCACACAAGACTCCCTTGTGTGGCCCTGTATGACTTGTGCAGCGCAAATCATTGCATTGCCTTACTATGCCCCAGGGAGGCATTACATGGATGGTGCATAGATGTTACCACACAAAACCAGTGAGTAAGTAAGTAGTAACTTACTTACACAAAACCAGTGGATTCTGAAGCGTTATAAGCGGCCCTATGATGAAGCATGCCACTATATAGTGGGTGAGGGAAGAATTTAAAAATCTGTTGATTTTCCCATCTATCATCCCTTTTCGTTAACCCCTTCCCTAGACACGGACAGAATAATTCACGGCAGGGCCTCTTTTGTGATGTTACTTAGTCCTTCTCTTTTTGCGCGTTTTGGGGATTTTGAAGCTGTCCCAGATTTACTTTTGCTGGTAAACCTGGGAATGCACCAAAATGCTACGCCTTCCCAGGGGAGGTGTATGAGGAGACATATCCTCATTTCTTCTCATTCTGCAGCACACATAGAAAGAGGAAATTACCTCAGGGGATTGTTTTTGTGCAGGAAGGTGCTCCCTCCTGCACAAAAACTATCTTTCTTACAATGCACGCACCCTTGACCATGGCGCAAGGAAGCCTGCATTGGTGCTATGTAGCACATTGTGCACCAGCGCTGGGAAAGGCAGGAATGAGCCATATTGTGATAAATACAGCGCATTCCTGCCCTTTCCCTGTAATGCAGCGCAGCAAGGTGACGTGCTGCGGTGCATTACAATTTGATAAATATGACCCTATCTGCCTCATTATGAGTCAGCCATCGACAGACCGCCAGACTCGCATGGGCATGGCAGTCTTCCAACTGCTCTATTACAACTAAGGCGGTCGGACTGCCATTGCACCACTGAAACCATCAGAGATCTCTGGTGGTGGTCTTGAGGCTGCAATAGGCTTATAAGGATCCTGCCAGCATATTATGAGTTTCCTCTCCGCCATGGTTTTCATGGCATTTCCTACTCCATTAAAGCCGTGGCAGAGAGGAAACAAAGGGGGACCTGCAGCCTCTAGGCCACGGAGTGCCTACAGGGGGCATATGTTGTGCTCCACATGTGCACACACCCCAGTTCTTGCACTGCATGGACTGCCTTTCATAGGCATCGCCATGGGACCGCCAAAGAACTGAGAAATCTGGCATGAGGTGAGTAGTGCGGCGGCGGGGCGGTCCCGCTCCTGCACCGCCAAGCTTGTAACCTGGTACTATGTCTCTTGAGAGCACCGGATTAAACTGCACTTCCTACTTCTAGTCCTCTCACACTGTCCACAAAAGGATTACTTAGGCCAAAGTTTTTCAATAGGTGACTGTGAGAAAATTCCTCTTTCCGCATGGTAAATTTTATTGCTCGTTTTTAGACTCTGAGCACCGTGGCACTGCTCTCCAGTGCCCAACGTATGTGCTCTGCCCCTAAGATTTGGTACAATAGGCTAACTCCAAATTGGCATATTCTGCTTTCCAGGAAGGCCACGGTCTATGGTGTAGGAAGTTTACCCATCGCATGGTAATTTAAAGGCCAACTGCAGACTACAGCACCTTTTGTGCCATCCACTAGTGTGACAAGAAAAAACATGGATTCAGGTTCCACTGATGGGCCTGAATCCATGTTTTTTTCTGACAAGTCAGACTGCAGTTTTAAACTGCAGGTGTCAGGACCTGCAGTTTAAAACTGTAGTCTGACTTGTCAAAAACATTTTGACAGGCACAAACCATTCCTTTTAATTGTTATTAAGCTGCTTCTAAGTAGGCCTTGCAGCCCATAAGGTAGGGTGGCTTGCAGCTAAAAGTAGGACACTTAGAAATGAAATGCTACCATGTCCTTACAGTAAGAAGCCCCTAAAACCAGTTTTCACAGTGGACAGATCTGGCTGTCCTAGGAGGAAAACTGGAATACAGATTGATGTGATTCATTTTTCTAAATCAGGTTTGGGTCAAGTTAGAGAAATGGTCCAATCACTATTTTTATAATATAGTAAAAATCCAATTCAACTGTGAAGTTAGATTTTTGATCAAGATTTAGGAAACATCACAGTTACCCTTTTCCTGCCTGAATCTCCAAGAGGCTTATTTACTTTAGCCTGCAAGAATATGCCCCTGCCAGCGCTTGACCTTAATGAAGTGCAAAAACATCTCCCAGAATAGAGGACATGGCTTAGGGCTGGTTGGTATATCTCACCTGCGCTCCATTGTGGTTGGTCTGAAATTGTGCCTAGGTCCCGGTCACAAATGAACAGTACTTTCTATTGGTGCTTTACTTTTTCTTGCCACTTTTTCACCTACATCTTCACCATTTTATTTCTAGGGTTCCCTTAATGCATTTTTGTTGCATTTTTGTCCTTTTGTTTGTTACATTTTTCTCTAGTTTTATAAAGTAGAGTTGAATATTTATTCTGTTGTGTTTTCGACTTTTTAACTGTTTTGGTGCTTCTAAATGCTTTACACATTTTGTATTGTGTGGTATTGTATAGTGCATTTGTATAGTGCAACTATCACCCAACGGGTATCCTGGCGCTCAAAGACAGAGGTGGAGGAACGTATTGAATAGTCAATTCAGCTAAATAAGGGATTGCTGTCTGTCAAAGCCGAATAACTTTCTGCTAGCTAAGCCTGCTTGCTCTGTGTAAAAGTTACTAGGGATTGAGCTCAGGTTTCAATTACTGAAACCATGTGTTCGAATTAACAAGTAGGTGTCTGAATTACTTGTGGTGGACTACCATATCATACACCACAATTAATAATTCACTTTTCTCAATCACTAGCTCTACTTGCCAAACACTTGATCTACCAATAGATCACTCACCAATCAAAAGGTCAATTGTATCAAGCCTGAAAGGACAGAAGTGAGTAGAAATTATTATTGAAGTGAAACTGTACAGTATTGACCCTGATTTATGATAATTCACACAAAATTTTCAGTTATTACCAACTCTGATTTAAAGTGGCACCACGTAGAAATAATGATCATTTAACTAAAACTGGAGTATTGGAAATGATTCACGATAGTTACAGCTAGCACCAATTCTGATTTAAGTTTGGTCCACCCTCAAACCCTTATAAAGTCACTTTCTTACGAAGGGGCACATTTTGTTTACCTTGTCACCATTTCTTTCTCCTTGTTGGATGCATGTCCACCACTACTGAGTGGTCTGCTGGCGGTGGATAAGAAGTAGAGGCGATGGTTTTTGAAATACTGGTCGATCAATGGGAGCACCACCTAAAAGAAAAATAATGTAAAAAATAATTTATGACATTTATCAATTGGATTGAAGCAAACACAAGTGGTGAGTTAATATTCCAAAATGTTTTTTCCAACCACACAACGAGAAATGTAACCTATACATGTGTTGTTTGAACTCAATAAATCTTTAGAAATTAACACAAATGATATTCAATGAGGTACATGCAACCAAACACTTGATTACAAGAAAAGATCTGCATTTTTTCAGGAAATGTTAAACAAGAGCTGAATAAGTACATGTCAATTTTCAAGAAAGATCAGTCTATCATATTTACAGCACTTCCTTTACTCAACAACTGTGCTTAGTTTGAGCTGGTTGTTAGATGGGTCCACCGGCACTTATTTCTCCTCAACAGATATTCACCTTGAGCAAGAGAGAGAAAAACTCCCAAATGGGGAAGAAGGAGGACGAGAAAGACAACAAGATCGGCACAAAGGGAGAAGGGAGGTACTTGTAAGAGTGAGATAAAAGGGCACCAGTGTCTGGTATTGGAAAATAAGGCCTGAGGGGTAATTCAAGAATACGCAGCCTTGGTATTCAGCAAGCAGATTTTTAATAGCATCCCGCAGCAGAGCCTTGGGTACTGGGACTCATTCTTTTTCAAATTAAGCACTTCTTAACAACTGCACATGAGGGGGCAGATTGACAAGCCCCTTGCGATCCTTTTGCGCTGCTGTTGAAGTTTTGGTATAAACAATGCGCCCAATTTACATTGCGGCGCATCTAGGGAAATGCGTTATGTTGTAAAGCCCTGCGTCACATTATACCTGTGTCAGGTGTAATGTATGCATGGTGGGCATTCCCAGGCAGGAAAGCCTCATAGAAGTGACGCAGTGAAATCTACAAGATTTCACTGCGTCACTTATAGGATGCCCCTGCGTCAAAATCTTATGGCTGCTTGAAGCATGCGTAAGGAGTGACGCAGTACAATAAGTGTAGGCCTCAACATGCATTGCTGGAGTTGCGTCGTGCTTGTGACACGATTCCAGCAATGCTTGACTTTTGGGCCAACAGATGCATCAGAAATTCTGACGCATCTGTCAATCCTTGCGCCATGTTGCGGCGCATCCATGGTGGTGCAAGGGTTTCGCATCGAGGCACAGGGAAATTGACGCATCTCTACAGATGTGTCAGCTTCTTGTAAATCTGCCCCTCAGAGTATAAATCCCTACAAAACCAGTAGCCTATCACAAAACAGTGTACCATGAATACACTACTTTCTAATTTTTTAGGATTTTCCAACATTTGGATGCACACTGGCACGCTCGGAGTTTGAGGTTGAATCCAGGCCTATTACCTCGAGCCGTTGATAGTGTTACTATGTTCAGGGGGCTCTGTACTCTCTCTAGATTCAACTTAGTCAAATATGCTGCAAAAATAAACCAACTAAAATGTGCAGTATAGTTCGGTGCTAATACTGTAATATTGCTATCGTGTGTTTCTGCACAAGTTGTAGCACAAACCGGTGCTGCAGTACATGGGGCAAACAATGTATAGGACTTTTTTATTCCTGGTGTCCTGTACAATGCTAGTATACTGACTTTAAGTTTAAAGTACATGCACATAATTGTAGCGGTGCCTAATTCAATCTTACTATTGAAACCTCGTACCACCAGCTGGTCATAATTTGTTTTGATACTGCAATTTCAAAACTCGTGATCTGGAAAATGTTCTGACTGTGGATTCCCTCATATGGACTAACAGTCTGTGGAATTCCCATATTACTAAACATATGTAGATGAAGTAGAAATAAAAATAATTTCTGTTATCAGACAATCTTGTCCTTTCTGTGATAGAAATAGCTTCATGTCACATCTTAGACTAATATCGATCCTTGATACTATGGGGTATTTAACTGTGTCTCATTGTGCATTGCCAGCGACTGTCAGTAGTTGTCTTCACACAACCCAATTACACAACAGTCTCTAGTACATGACTACATTAATATTTGCAAAAGAGGTTCACTCCTCCTTCAAATTATGTAGATACCCTAGAAGGTTGTTTACATTTTGGCTGATGCATCATATCTTCGAATAAATGGTGGATGTCCTGGACCCCCCTATTTAGAGTGTATACCCTTGTATACACTCCAAGGCCCTTGTTACAAGTGCAGGGCTGAATTCCAACCCCTTTTTGGGGTCAATGCGGTTGGCCTTGTATGTATTCCATGCATTTTGATCGTGCACGATGGTCCGTGATGTGAAAATAAGGCGCTTGGGCAATGATTTCACATTGGAAATCAGGGTTCAGCTAATTTATTGCAAAAGTAGAGCAGAACATTTTTGAGTGATATGTGTACCACACAACCAGGGCAAAACAACATTTCAAATGACATACTAGTGCAACTTTTGCCCTGGTAAGTCTGTGCAAATGTTTTTGCACCGGCCGTTCAGAGCAAAAAACTTCCATTGCGCTAGCTGCCCTCAAGATAATCTGGGTGCTAGTGTTAATATCTCTGTTCCTTCCGATGGGTATAGGAAAGAGGAAGCCATGCTAAGTAAGTCAAGTCTGCCTATTCACCGGGATTTAATAATTGACTGATTTGCTAATCCTTCTCACTATTGAAGGATTACAACGTTAACTAATTTGGGTCCAGATGTACGACCCATTTTTGCGGCCACAAAGGGGAGATCCTCCCGTTTGCAGCCGCAAAAAAAGGGTAATAGCATGTACAAATGCTATTTTGCGAGTCACTGACTCGCAAAATAGCATTTGCGACTTTCGCTATTAGGAAGGGGCATCCCTTCCTAATAGCAAGTCAACATGCTATGTACTTATATTTTGCAACGGCATTTGCGGCCGTAAAACTCTCGCAGTTTACCACCTACTTCAAGTAGGTGGTAAACCACTTGCAAAGGGTAAGGGGTCCCCAAGGGACACCTTCCCCTTCGTGAGTATGTGGGGAAATAGTTTTTAAGAGCAGGCACTGGTCCCAGGGACCACTGCCTGCCCTTAAAAAATGAAACAAAAACATTTCTTTTTTTTTTTTTTTTAAATGCTTCCCATTTTCCTTGAAGGAAAACGGGTTGCATTTTGTTTTTTATAAAGCTGCTTTACTTTAAAGCAGTCCCAGACATGGTGGCCTGCTAAGCCAGCAGACCACCATCCCTGGGAGGGCCTGTCATTCCCAATGGGCTCGAAAATTGTGAGAGGCTCATTAATATTCACGAGCCTCGCAATTTGCGACCCCATTGGGAATCGCAAACAGTGTAAAACACACTCTTGTACATGCAAAATAGCGCCTCGCAAATTGCGAGGCGCAAAAGACTCGCAATTTCCGAGGTGCCATTTTGCACGTCGTACATCTGGCCCTTTGTTCCTTACAGCTGTGTTACTTGAGCACAAATATCATTTTTTGTGTTAAGTGCATTTTTTCTCCACAAATATTCACTGTTTTAAAGACATACCGAATTCACTTAGGCCCAGATGAACAAGTTACTTACCTTCGGTAACGCTTTTTCTGGTGGATACAGTATCTGCCTGTGGATTCCTCACCTTGTGAATATCCCCTGCGCCAGCAACATTCGGAAACTTTTGTAGCAGTCCACGCCGATGGGGTCGAAGATGACGTCACAGAGACACGGCTCCGCTCGCGACTCCACTGACGTCACCGGCTCCATAAGAAGACCTCCTCGGCGTGATGACGTCAGTTCCGCCCCTTTTTTCCGTGCCTTCGAGGCACACGGACGGACTGACAGCAATATGTACATAAACAGCATACACAGTACACAATATGCATATCAACACACACAGTGTGGAAAAGAAACATCAAAGCACTAGAAATAACCCAATGTCCTTGACAGTCATAAATACATTTGAAATCATCAATAGAACTACCGTCATAGAGTCACTGGAATAGAAGGATGGACAACGGGGAGGCGGGTGGGTCAGTGAGGAATCCACAGGCAGATACTGTATCCACCAGAAAAAGCGTTACCGAAGGTAAGTAACTTGTTCTTCTGATGGATACATCTGCCAGTGGATTCCTCACCTTGTGAATAGATTCCACAGCAGTCCCCGCTCCCGGAGGAGGGTGTCCATCCCCCTATACCAGAAAATCCTGAAGGACGGAACGGGCAAAATGACCGTCCCTCCTCACCTCAGAATCTAAACAATAATGTTTTGCAAAGGTGTGAAGGGAGGCCCAAGTTGCCGCCCTACAAATGTCCTCCACAGGAACACCCCTAGACAAAGCAGAGGTAGAAGACTTTGCTCTAGTGGAATGAGCTCTTAAACCCTCCGGAGGCTCCTTACCAGCTAGGGAGTAGCAGATCTTGATGCATAGCACAATCCATCTTGAAAGGGTGCGCTTGTGCACCGCACGACCCTTTCTGCAGCCAGCAAAGCCCACAAAGAGCTGGTCATCAATCCTGTAGTCCTTAGTCCTGTCCAGGTAAAAGCTCACCGCCCTCTTAGGGTCCAAGCGGTGAAGTCTCTCCTCCTCCTTGGAAGGGTGAGGGGGAGGATAAAAGGTAGGAAGGGTAATGGACTGCCCCAGATGGAAGGGAGTTACCACCTTAGGCAAAAACGCAGCCCTGGTCCGGAGAACCATTCGTTCAGCATGCACAGTCAAGAATGGGGGTTTTGAACTAAGAGCTTGAAGCTCACTTACTCTCCTTGCCGAGGTGATTGCAACGAGGAAAACCGTCTTAAAAGACACAGTCTCAAGGGACACTTATGTAAGGGCTCGAAAGGAGAACCCATAAGATAAGTCAGTACAAGGTTTAAGTCCCACTGAGGTACAATAAAGGGAGTAGGAGGAAATTTATTCGTAAGGCCCTTGAGAAACCTAAGCACAATAGGTGATTTAAATAAGGACGGCTGATCCGGCAGGCATAGGAAAGCCGACAAAGCCGATAAATATCCCTTTACAGTGGCCACAGCAAAGCCTTGCTGGGCAAGAGAAAGAGCAAACTGCAGAATGTTAGACAAACGAGCCTTCAAGGGATCAATCAACCTCTCTCCACACCAGAGAACGAACTTAGACCACCTATAGGAGTATATGGATTTGGTGGAGTGTCGCCTGGCCGATAAAATAACATCCACCACATCTGGCGGGAGAGAGAAAGAATTCAGGTTGCCCCGTTCAATCTCCAGGCATGAAGGTGTAAGCTCTGGAGGTGGGGGTGTAGAACCTGCCCCTCCGACTGCGAGAGGAGGTCTGCCCTCAGAGGGAGACGGAGCGGAGGGCACGAGGAGAGGTGGAGAAGATCTGTGTACCACACCCTTGTTGGCCAATCCGGGGCGATCAATATAACTTGGGCCCGGTCTTGGCGAACCTTCCTCAGAACCCGAGGAATCAAGGGTATGGGAGGAAACGCGTAAAGGAGTCGTGAGCCCCAACTCAACTGAAACGCGTCTCCCAACGCCCCCTGCATCGGATACTGGAGACTGCAGAATGACAGGCAGTGCGCGTTCTCGAAAGTGGCAAACAGATCCACCCGAGGAGTTCCCCACGTCCGAAAGACGTGACGAACTACCTCCGGATGGAACCTCCACTCGTGGTCGGCAGAGAACTGCCGACTGAGACTGTCCGCACGTACGTTCAGCACCCCGGCCAGATGATTTGCCATCAGACAAATCCGATGGTCCTGAGCCCAGGACCATAGACGCAGGGCCTCTCTGCATAGACAAAGAGACCCCACTCCTCCCTGCTTGTTTATATACCACATCGCGGTAGTGTTGTCCGTCAGAACCTGAACAGACTGACCGCGAAGGGAAGGGAGGAAGGCCTTGAGCGCCAAGCGTATCGCCCGTAACTCCAGAAGGTTGATGTGAAGCAACCTTTCCTCTGGAGACCAAAGACCCTTGATCTCCAGATCCCCCAGATGAGCACCCCACCCTAAGGTGGATGCATCCGTTATCACAGTGGCCACCGATGGAGGTAAATGGAAGGGCTTCCCTTGGGACAGATTGCCCTCCATGCTCCACCAAGACATTTCCGCTGCAGCTTCTCTGGAGATCCTCACAGACTCCCTGAGATCTCCCTTGTGCTGATACCACTGCTTGCGGAGGCACCACTGGAGCGCCCTCATGTGCCAGCGTGCATGGTTGACCAACAGTATGCAGGAAGCGAACAGACCGAGCAGGCGAAGGACCTTCAGAACTGGAACAACTGCTCCGCTGAAAAACAAAGGAATCATTTCCTGTATGTCGAGAATCCTTTGAGGAGGAGGGAATGCTCGACACACAGTAGTGTCCAGTACCGCACCTATGAACAGGTTGCGCTGAGAGGGCACCAGGTGAGATTAGGGCACGTTGATCGAAAAACCCAATCTGTACAACAGCCGAGTTGTATCCTGCAGATGACACAGCACCTTCTCCGACGACTCCGCCTTGATCAGCCAGTCGTCCAAATAAGGGAAAACCGAAATTCCCGATCTTCTGAGATGGGCTGCCACCACTGCCATCACCTTTGTGAAGACTCGAGGTGCCGAAGTAAGACCAAACGGGAGGACCGCAAACTGATAATGTTGCGACCCTACCGTGAAACGGAGATACTTCCTGTGCGACTTCAGAATGGGGATGTGAAAATACGCATCCTGCAAGTCGAGCGACACCATCCAGTCCTCCTGATTCAGCGCCTGAAGAACCTGCGCAAGGGTGAGCATCTTGAACTTTTCCTGTTTCAGGTAAAAGTTCAGGATTCTGAGGTCTAGTATCGGACGCAATCTGCCGTCCTTCTTCGGGATCAGAAAATACCGGGAGTAGCATCCCTGACCCCTCTCCTGCTCCGGAACCACCTCTATCGCCCCTTTCTGAAACAACTTCAGGACTTCTTCCTGCAGGAGAAGACGGTGGTCCTCCGAGCAAGCACCTTGGCAAGGAGGGTAAACTGGAGGGAATTCCCGAAAGGGAAGGGCGTACCCATTTTCTACAAGATCCAGAACCCAAAGGTCTGTAGTAACCGATTCCCAATCTTGTAGAAAATGGGTAAGCCGGCCCCCCACAGGACCAGCATGATCCGGAATGTCGAATCTAGGGCTGTTTTGCGGTGGTGGGAGGGGCTGAGGAAGAGGAGGAGGAGAGTTGACGGCCACGTGAGCGACCTCTAAGTCTTCCTCTATATCCCTTGGAGCTTTGCTGCTGCTGCTGCTGCTGCTGCTGCTGCTGCTGCTGCTGGGCTGGTCTATAAGAACGAAAACTCGCCCTTCCAAAACCTCTGTACCTCTTGAAAGTACCTTTCGGCTGGGATTGAAGGCCCAACGACCTAGCCGTAGCCTTACTCTCTTTGAAGCGCTCGAGAGCAGCATCAGCCTTCTTCCCGAACAGACCAGACCCATCAAAAGGTAAGTCCAACAAGGTCGACTGGACGTCCGAAGAAAATTCGGAGGACTTAAGCCATGCACCCCTCCTGGTGGCAACTGAAGACCCCATGACCCTGGCAACTGAGTCTGCTGTATCCAAGCCACTCTGTATAACCTGGCGAGCAGCCGCCTGGGCATCCGACAGTACTTCACTGAAGCCTGCCCTATCCACCTCCGACAGCTTCGGTGCCAACTTTTTAGCTGAATCCATAAGCGCATGGATATAGCGCCCCAATAAACAAGTCGCATTAGAAGACTTTAATGCCATACTGGCTGAAGAAAAGACTTTCTTGGCTGATTGGTCCACCTTCTTGGCCTCTCTGTCCCCTGGGACCTGAGGAAACGCACCTTTTGAACGTCCAGAACAAGCAGCCTGAACGACCAGACTTTCAGGTGAAGGGTGTGATGACAAAAACTCAGGATCCCCCGGAGCCACCCTATATCTCCTTGCAACCACCTTGGACACCGCAGGAGCCGAAAAAGGCTTGCGCCACACATCCAACACAGGCTCCAATATTGCTTCATTAAAAGGCAACAGCGGCTCTGACACCGCAGTTGGAGAGTGCAACACCTCAGTCAAGATATTGGACTTGAACTCAACAGATGGCAATTGAAGGTCCAATAACTCTGCAGCCTTTCTGATTACAGCATGATAAGGAGCCGCGTCTTTAGAAGGTTCATCTGAAGGAGGAGTGATCTCCCACTCCGGAGACAAATCCAACCCACTTGCCTCCTTCAATTCGTCAAACACCTCATCGGATTCGACCAATTCTCCCTCTTCAGCCTCATCCATAAGATAGCTCCTCTCCTCCAGCACTCTCTGCGCCTCCCTCCTGGAACGGATCCGCACCTGCGGCGTCGGCGGCGCCGTGATCGAATCCGACGGCGCCGGCAGAGGCGTCGAACGCGGATCAGCTGGAGCAGCCGGCGTCGAACGAGGTCGAGTCGGCGCCGGTGAAGAGGGAAGCGGCGTCGATGTTTTCGGCGCCGGCATCTGCCAAGACGGCGTCGCTGGGAAGAAAGGCATAAACGGTGCTTGAGGATAAACCTGCGGCACTCCCAGATTAAAAGCCATCGGACCCATCGGACCCATAGGTGCACCAGAGGAATACATGGCCCGTGAGAACACCCCATACATCGCATTGAGATACTGCGAGGGGTCCTGACCTGGATTAGGGAAAGCTGGATACTGGTCAGGTAACACCGGACTCGGGCCTGCCGGCGCCGACGGTGGAACTTGCGGCGTCACAGACTCACCCGGAGCCTGATCATCCTCATCCTGGGCCGGAGTCGGAGACGGAGCCGAAGGACCTGCAGGACCTGGAGAAGCCATCGGCGCCGGAGAGGACGCCGGCACCGGCGAATCAGCCGGAGCCGGAGAAAACACAGGAGAAGATGGAACGGGAGGCGAAGCCGGAACAGGAGAAGGAGACACTGACTCCCTTCGACGCCAAGCAGGTGATTTAGACTTCGACGTCGAGGCCTTGTGATGAGACGAATGCCTCCTTTTCTTCTTATGCTTCTTGCTCTTTGAAGCATGTCCCGACGTCGACTTGGAAGCCGACCTCGACCTCGACCTGGATCTTCTTCTACCTCTTTTCTTCTTTCTCTTCATCCGGGCGATAAAGAGCTTTGCCTCTCTTTCCTTAAGAGCCTTTGAGCTCATCTTCCTGCAACACGAACATCCTTCAACATCGTGGTCCGATGACAAACACCAAACGCAGTCGTCATGCGGGTCAGTGATGGACATGTGTTTGCCACATTCATGGCAAGGCTTGAAACCAGACTTCCTTGCCGACATTCTCGAAGAAAGACAGAGAAACTTCGGAATAAACACAAAGTAACAGGTAAAGCTACCAGTAACGATTCCCGAAATCCGTTGGCGTCGTCGGCGCGGAAAAAAGGGAACTGACGTCATCACGCCGAGGAGGTCTTCTTATGGAGCCGGTGACGTCAGTGGAGTCGCGAGCGGAGCCGTGTCTCTGTGACGTCATCTTCGACCCCATCGGCGTGGACTGCTACAAAAGTTTCCGAATGTTGCTGGCGCAGGGGATATTCACAAGGTGAGGAATCCACTGGCAGATGTATCCATCAGAATTACTAATATTTTGTGTCGGGTTGTACCACTTTCATGGCGTAGCACCAATGCAAAATTTATATTGGGATTTATCAAGCTATGCAGATCAAGATTTTCATCGAATTTTATTCCAAAAGTAACGTAATGTAGTGCATAGCACTGCCTTGCATTACCTTTCATCAAGGAAGTGATACGTGTGTGGAGCATGGGCAATCCCATGCATACACCCATGTATTTTGATGCAAACCCATATTTACTAAAGTCAGTAAACATGGGTTTGCCCCAGAATGGTGCGCGTACCCCAGGCCGGCATAACTAGGAGAAATCTTGTTATTTATCATTGTGAGAAGTTGGCCTGATGTATGATGTCACTAGTTCTAGTGTACACCTTATATCAGTCCAAATACCCTTATGGTGATTGGTTGTAAAGTCAACCTTATAGACCAGCTATCCTAGTGGTAGCATGGACAAGAGCAGTCTTAGGCTAAACTCTGAATGGCATGTGAAGCCAGCTGTGATACCATATATAATCCCTTGAATACCAAATGAAAGGACACCACAACAGATATATATATAAAATAAAGTGTATTTATTCTAGACAAACCCTCAGCACTCTTTATGAGATTAGAGGTAAGTACAACACAGTCTTATTTATGCATACATTAAGTCACACAGGTAAGTAATACAGTTAGGCCCTAGGGGCCACGCAAACCATATACTAAGTAAGTGGTATAAGGACCACTGTCACGGAAATAGGATAGGCCTAGGCCTAGGGAATCGCTGGGGCTACACTATAATACCAAAGGTTAGGAAGTGGGAGGCCCACGGGATTCAGGTGCAGAGTGGAAACACTCACGCGTAATGCGTAAAAGTCACTAGCAATAGTACAGTTTAGAAATAGATAGATTTAGGACACTTCCGGAGTAGCTAGGAAGTCGAGACTTGAAAACTAGACACTAGGATAGTCACTATCCTGATGAGCACCGGAGTACCCAAGTTACCTAGCCCACAGGCTGCGGGTGCATAGGGGTGAAGTTGCGTCGGGTTTCGTCGTCGACTCCTATGGATGCCTGAAGAAAGATGCTGACAGGCAGTCAGTGAAGAGTGTCCGGTGGATCCCAAGGCTGGGATCAAGAAGAAAGGATACCTGCAAGCAGAAGGGACAGAGTCAAGGTCACTAGCCAGTGACCACGTGGAACCAGGAAGGAACCAGGCGATGTCGTGAAGATTGCAGGTGAAGGGGAAGCTTGTCGCTGTAGCCACGAGGACCAGGAAGTGTCGAGGGCGACCAGGACCAGGAGGCGAGCTGTCCCACGAAGGCTCTTGCTGTCGGCGGTGTCGAAGTTGGACTAGGACTCACCAAGCCTTGGCAAGCGGAACCCACGAAGAACGGAGGACTTGCTTCTGGTGCAGACCAGGAAGGTCTGGGGTGCTTCTTCTTTGCAGAGAAGCAGGAGCCAGTCTGGAGGAGCCAAACCAGCGCTGAAGATTTCAGGGTGCGTCGTCTCAAAGGCCACTAGCCAGCGGGCAAGCAACCGGACAGACGCGGCAAGCAGGAAAATGCAGAAGGGCCCCACGCAGGACTCGTGGAGTGTGGGGGGCTGGTCTTCGGTGCAGATGGTGCTTGGGGTTGGGGCTTCTCAATCCCCGGTGCACAACTTCGAGGGTGCCTCAGAAGCTGCGCTTGAAGATACTAGCCACTTTTCCCAGGTAGCCGGTCCCACGTCTCTCGTCGCCTCCACGGATCTCAGCACGGCTGTGGATGTGGATCAGGGTTGGAGAGAGAAGTCTGGAAGTCAAGGCTCTGGTCGGGCTCTGCAGTCGGTCCCTCGTAGAACTTGGGCAAAGCAAAGGGTAGTCTCTTGATGGTGCCTGTTCGCACAGGGTAGCCACTCCTTGGCCACAAGGGAGATTCTTCAGTCTTCTTCTTTCGTCGAATGTCGAAGGTCCAGAGTTTCTGTTCAAGTTTGCAGGTTCAGGATAATCTAAAGTCTTGAGGCCCAACTCCCACTCTTATACTAATCTGGGGGGCTGGGATACCTGCTAGGTCACGCCTTATGGGTGGGACCTGGGAGGGGGTGGTTACACCCACTTCCCTTTGTCCAGTTTCGTGCCAGAGCTGGGGCTGGAGTGCCCCAGCGCCGGTTTGAACTGGACTATGCAAGGAACACCTTGTGTGCCCCAGGCATGTCTCATTCCTTTCAGCCCACCTTGCCCCAATACACTAAAGGCTGTCTGGGGAGGTGCTAGCACCTCCCCAAGCAGGAAACCTATTGTCCAGGCCTCCCTGGCTGGGATCACTCCCAGCAGCAGGAGGTCAGACTTGTGTTGTGGCAGCAGCATCCCTTTTGTGATGCTGAGGCTTTGGTCAGAGGCTAACAGTGAAGTATGATTTTAACATGTCTTTCCCTCTAGAAGGGGGGAATAATATCCTCATGTCCAGAAATGGTATGGGGGTATTATTCCACAGTGTTAGACACCTTACACGACATGTTTCGATAAAGCCAAACCATAGTTACCATAACCGTTTAAGATTATAAGGCACTTTAAGAGTATATGGTAGGCTATATCATAGAACAGCTATAAGGACATGGTTCCGCAAGCTGCAGACAGGCTCAGCTCATGCTAGAGCACCATCTCACATGTTACCAAGCACTCTGCCTCCAGGATTGTTAAGGCCTGCCATAGGAGTGACTGATAGGTACACATGTGTCTATATGTAAACTAGGTATAGGAATACTACACCTAAGCAAGGGGTGATTACACGACCTTGCCCCAGCTGAGTGATCAGCCAGTTGTGTCAAAATGGAAGGCCAGGCCAGGGGTGGCATAATGCATGCTGCTGCCCCTGGTAGGCCTAGGGTACACCTATGCCCTGGGTACCTAGGGTACACTGTACAGGGTCCAATAAGGTGATCCTATCCAAATGGGTTATGCACCTAAAGTACATAGTATTAATTTAGAGAGAGAACAGCAGGGCTGTGGGTCTGATTAGCAGGCCCACAGCCACATCTAAGTCGAAAACCAGTAAAGCAAAAGCAAAAAGTGGGGGTGAACATAGAAAGCAGACACTACTCTCCTACACAACCCCCCCAAACTTAGGGACATTAAACTAACCTTGACCAGTTGAGTCTTCATGTTCTAAGTGGAAATATCTGGAGAGTCCATCTGCATTGGCATGGTCAGTCCCAGGTCTATGTTCCACTGTGAAGTCCATCCCCTGTAGGGAAATGGACCACCTAAGAAGTTTGGGATTTTCACCCTTCATCTGATTTAGCCACAAGAGGGGCTTATGGTCTGTCTGAATCTTGAAGTGAGTGCCAAACAAGTATGGCCTCAGCTTCTTCAGGGCCCAAACCACAGCAAAGGCCTCCCTCTCAATAGCTGACCAACGTTTCTCTCTAGGGGTCAGCCTTCTACTTATAAAAGCAATGGGCTGGTCTTGACCATCTACATTCAGTTGTGAAAGAACAGCTCCCACACCTAACTCAGAAGCATCTGTCTGGACAATGAACTCTTTGGAGTAGTCTGGACTTTTCAGAATAGGTGCACTGCACATGGCCTGCTTCAGGTCATCAAATGCTTTTTGACAGCTTACTGTCCACTGAACTTTCTTTGGCATCTTCTTGGAGGTCAAGTCATTAAGTGGTGTCACAATGGACCCATAGTTCTTAACAAACTTTCTGTAGTACCCAGTCAGGCCCAAGAAAGCTCTGACCTGAGTCTGGGTAGTTGGAGGAGTCCAGTCCTTTATGGTCTGGATCTTGCTCTCCAGTGGTTGAACCTGACCCCCACCAACTAGGTGGCCCAGGTATACAACCTTGCTCTGCCCTATCTGGCACTTAGTGGCCTTGATAGTGAGGCCTGCCTTTTGCAGGGCCTCTAAAACATTCCTCAGGTGGACCAGGTGATCCTCCCAGGTGGAGCTAAAGACAGCAATATCATCAAGATAAGCTGCACAATAATCATCCAACCCAGTAAGGACTTGATTCACCAACCTTTGGAAAGTGGCAGGTGCATTCTTCAAACCAAAGGGCATTACCACAAATTGATAATGTCCTCCTGGGGTCGAGAAAGCAGTTTTGGCCTTTGCACTCTCAGCTAGTCTGATTTGCCAGTAGCCTGCTGTCAGGTCAAATGTGCTCAAAAACTTAGCAGCTACCAGTCTGTCAATAAGCTCATCTGCCCTAGGTATTGGGTGGGCATCTGTCCTAGTGACAGCATTGAGACCTCTGTAGTCTACGCAAAACCTCATCTCTCTCTTACCATCTTGGGTGTGAGGTTTTGGCACAAGAACTACAGGACTAGCCCAAGGGCTCTCTGAAGGTTCAATGACTCCCAGCTCCAACATCTTTTGTACCTCAACTTTTATGCAGTCCCTGACATGGTCAGGTTGCCTGTAGATTTTACTCTTCACAGGCAGACTGTCACCAGGGTCCACCTCATGGGTGCACCAGTTTGTCTGACTTGGGGTCAGAGAGAACATATGTCTGTAGGACTGCAGAACTTGCCTGCAGTCCTGTTGCTGATGGACAGCGAGGCTGTCAGAAAAGACCACACCATCAACTGAGCCATCATCAGGGTTCTGAGTCAACAGGTCTGGGAGAGGGTCACTCTCTTCCTCCTGCCCCTCATCTGTAGCCATGAGTAGCCCCATGTCTGCCCTGTCAACATATGCCTTCAATCTGTTGACATGAAGCACCCTGTGGGGGCTTCTGGGAGTCCCAAGGTCCACCAAGTAGGTGACTTCTCCCTTTTTCTCAACAATAGTGTGGGGTCCAGACCATTTGTCTTGGAGTGCTGCTGGGGCCACTGGCTCCAGCACCCACACTTTCTGTCCTGGCTGGTAAACAGTCAGTACAGCCTTTTGGTCATGCCAAGCTTTTTGGAGTTCTTGGCTTGCCTCAAGGTTTTTAGAAGCCTTCTTCATATACTCTGCCATCCTGGAGCGGAGACCAAGTACATAATCCACTATGTCAAGTTTGGGTTGTCTGAGAGGTCTCTCCCATCCTTCCTTCACCAAACATAGGGGTCTTCTTACAGGATGCCCAAACAAAAGCTCAAAAGGGCTGTAGCCAACCCCCTTTTGTGGGACCTCTCTGTAAGCAAACAGAAGGCAGGGTAAAAGGATGTCCCATCTTCGCCTAAGCTTGTCTGGTAAACCTTTTATCATTCCCTTTAGGGTCTTGTTGAATCTCTCAACAAGCCCATTGCACTGTGGGTGATAGGGTGTAGTGAACTTGTAGTTCACACCACACTCCTTCCACATTGCAGTCAAGTATCCTGACATGAAGTTGGCACCTCTGTCAGAAATGACCTCCTTTGAAAAGCCCACTCTGGAGAATACTCCAAGCAGGGCCCTTGCCACAACAGGAGCTGTTGTGGTCCTCAGGGGAATTGCTTCTGGGTACCTGGTGGCATGGTCCACTATCACCAGTATGAATCTGTTCCCAGATGCTGTTTGTGGGTCCATGGGTCCTACAATATCTATGCCCACTCTTTCAAAGGGGACCCCCACCACAGGTAGTGGTATGAGGGGGGCCTTTGTGGTGCCACCTGATTTGCCACTGGCTTGGCAGGTGACACAGGAGCGACAAAACTCCTTGGCATCTTCTGACATATGGGGCCAGTGAAAGTGAGGGACAAGCCTGTCCCAAGTCTTGTTCTGGCCTAAATGTCCTGCAAGGGGAATATCATGGGCCAAGGTTAGAAGGAAGCCTCTGAACTTCAGTGGTATGACCAGCCTCCTGGATGCACCAGTCTTGGGGTCTCTAGCCTCTGAGTACAGTAGCCCTTCATCCCAATACACTCTATGGGTACCTTGAGCATTCCCTGCAGCCTCAGCAGCAGCCAGCTGTCTGAGGGGTTCAAGAGAGGGGCAGTCTAATTGAGCCTGCCTCAGATCTGCCCTTGAAGGTCCCCCTGTCCCAAGAAACTCAACCTGATCAGGTCAAGTTCTTCTAGGACAGTTCCTTCAGGGCTCTCAGAATCATCCTCCTGGGAGAGCTGATCCACCACCTGAGGCAGGGGGGAAGGCACAGCCTTAACCCTACTGCTCTTTCTCTTGGGTTGTGACTGGTCCATAGTTTCAGGATCCATCACTTGTTCAGTGGTGCACTTTTTGGCCTGTGACCTGGTCACAGCAAGGACATGTGCATCTATCCCCAGCATTTCTGCATGGGTCCTATACTCCACTTCAGACCAAACTGAAGTTTCAAGATCATTGCCCAGTAAACACTCTACAGGAAGGTCTGAACTAACAACAACTTTCTTGAGGCCAGTTACCCCTCCCCAGGAGAAGTTAACAATAGCCACACTATGGGAGGTAGTGGCATTGCTAGCGTTGGTCACTAGGTAATTCTCACCTAGCATGATCTGTCCAGGGTCCACAAAAGCAGGTGTCACCATTGTGACACTAGCCCCAGTGTCCCTGTAGGCTTGAGCCATTCTATGGTTGATAAAAGGAGTCTGTCTGTACTTGCCCAGGTTACTGGGGCCTACAGTAGAGGACAAAGCTAAGTCCCCATCACAGATCAGAACAGCCTGAGTAGGTATTCTGACTAGGCCAGAATCCTCCTCAGTTCCCAGGGTTACCCTACTACACCCTTTTGCTGGGAACCACCACTTACAGCTGAACTAGGGGGTACAGTTGCCTTAGGGGCAATGGTGGCTGGGGGCTTATCCTTTTTGGTGCACTCAGTAAACCAATGTGAGTTGGACTTAAAATAGTTGCACCATGGTTTCTTTTGGCCTTCTTTCTTTTTATCCTTTTTGGGACCACCCTCCCCCTGAGCCTTTTGGGGGCCTGGTGAAGACTTCTGGTCTTTTTGTTTCTGATCATTACCCTTCTGGTCTGCCTTTTTCTGATCACCGCCCTGGTTCTGGTTTTTCTGCTTAACTCTAGTCCTGACCCATCTATCTGCCTTCTTTCCCAATTCTTGGGGAGAAGTCAGATCAGAATCAATCAGGTGTTGATGCAATAGCTGGTTTTGACAGTTGTTAAGTATTTGTTCTCTCATGATCAAATTATACAATCCTGTATAGTCCTTAACCTTACTTCCCATTAGCCAGCCTTCCAGAGCCTTAGTGGCACAATCTACAAAGTCAGTCCAGTCCTGAGTCTGTGTCTTCTGGGTATCCCTGAACAACAACCTGTATTGTTCAGTGGTTAGGCCAAACCCATCAATCAGAGCACTCTTCAGGACAGTGTAATTATCTGCATCCTCATCACTAACTGTGAGGAGCTTGTCTCTACCTTTCTCAGAGAAGGAGAGCCACAAGATAGCTGCCCACTGACTTTGGGGTACCTGCTGTACTTTGCAAGCTCTCTCCAAAGCAGTTATCCATTTGTGGATGTCATCCCCACACTTGTAGGGAGGGACAATCTTGCTCAGGTTTCTATTATCATAGTGCCTGTCTCTATCCTTAGGGATATTGCTGCCACCAGTGGGTTCTGACCCACTTAACTTTTGCTCTCTAGCCAGAGCAAGCTTCTCCTTGGCAAGGGCAAGTTCTTCCCTCTGAATCCTCAGATTAGCTTCCCTCTTTCTGGCTTCATGCTCCTTTCTCTCAGGGGAAGTCATTCCCCTGTGAGAGGAAGCATTAGAGATGCTAGAGACATCGGAGTGGATGGATTCCCTTGAAGGGGATCTGTCCCTCCTGCTTCTCTGGGTAAGCCTACTTGGGGGTCTGCATGGGGGGACCCCATGCAAACTCCCATGTAAGCTTAGGTTAGCCTGGCTAAGTCTTCCTACTTGGCCCTGGCTGTCTACCTCTTCATCTGAAGTCCCATCTGACTCCTCTGTGGTGGGTAGACCCTCCTGTGTACCTAGGGTACCTGCCTGTGAGGCTTTAAGAGCATCATACTCCTCTAGGAGTTGTCTTAACTGAAGGAGGGTAGGGTTTGCACCCTGTTTTATTCCTCTGGAGGTACACAATTGTCTCATCTCCTGGAATGTTAGGGTATCATATCTAGAGGGGGTCTTCTGCAGACCTGACCCTCCTGAGAGAGCATCTAATTGATCTCCTCCCAGAGACATGATCTAGTGAGGGTGTGGTGTGTGCACCTACCTACACTAGTTGTTTCTACTAAACCTCTCTGGTAGTTGTAGTCAGGGTGTGTTACTCCCTTCAACCTACAACCACTAAGTCCAGTAGGACTTAAGTATTATAATCTATGTTATATGTACCTAAACAATATCTGTGTGATCTTTCAATTTAGTATCTCAAGATTACAATGGTATTACAACAGCAAGCTCAGATCCCAACCGCTGCTCACCAATGTGAGAAGTTGGCCTGATGTATGATGTCACTAGTTCTAGTGTACACCTTATATCAGTCCAAATACCCTTATGGTGATTGGTTGTAAAGTCAACCTTATAGACCAGCTATCCTAGTGGTAGCATGGACAAGAGCAGTCTTAGGCTAAACTCTGAATGGCATGTGAAGCCAGCTGTGATACCATATATAATCCCTTGAATACCAAATGAAAGGACACCACAACAGATATATATATAAAATAAAGTGTATTTATTCTAGACAAACCCTCAGCACTCTTTATGAGATTAGAGGTAAGTACAACACAGTCTTATTTATGCATACATTAAGTCACACAGGTAAGTAATACAGTTAGGCCCTAGGGGCCACGCAAACCATATACTAAGTAAGTGGTATAAGGACCACTGTCACGGAAATAGGATAGGCCTAGGCCTAGGGAATCGCTGGGGCTACACTATAATACCAAAGGTTAGGAAGTGGGAGGCCCACGGGATTCAGGTGCAGAGTGGAAACACTCACGCGTAATGCGTAAAAGTCACTAGCAATAGTACAGTTTAGAAATAGATAGATTTAGGACACTTCCGGAGTAGCTAGGAAGTCGAGACTTGAAAACTAGACACTAGGATAGTCACTATCCTGATGAGCACCGGAGTACCCAAGTTACCTAGCCCACAGGCTGCGGGTGCATAGGGGTGAAGTTGCGTCGGGTTTCGTCGTCGACTCCTATGGATGCCTGAAGAAAGATGCTGACAGGCAGTCAGTGAAGAGTGTCCGGTGGATCCCAAGGCTGGGATCAAGAAGAAAGGATACCTGCAAGCAGAAGGGACAGAGTCAAGGTCACTAGCCAGTGACCACGTGGAACCAGGAAGGAACCAGGCGATGTCGTGAAGATTGCAGGTGAAGGTGAAGCTTGTCGCTGTAGCCACGAGGACCAGGAAGCGTCGAGGGTGACCAGGACCAGGAGACGAGCTGTCCCACGAAGGCTCTTGCTGTCGGCGGCGTCGAAGTTGGACTAGGACTCACCAAGCCTTGGCAAGCGGAACCCACGAAGAACGGAGGACTTGCTTCTGGTGCAGACCAGGAAGGTCTGGGGTGCTTCTTCTTTGCAGAGAAGCAGGAGCCAGTCTGGAGGAGCCAAACCAGCGCTGAAGATTTCAGGGTGCGTCGTCTCAAAGGCCACTAGCCAGCGGGCAAGCAACCGGACAGACGCGGCAAGCAGGAAAACGCAGAAGGGCCCCACGCAGGACTCGTGGAGTGTGGGGGGCTGGTCTTCGGTGTAGATGGTGCTTGGGGTTGGGGCTTCTCAATCCCCGGTGCACAACTTCGAGGGTGCCTCAGAAGCTGCACTTGAAGATACTAGCCACTTTTCCCAGGTAGCCGGTCCCACGTCTCTCGTCGCCTCCACGGATCTCAGCACGGCTGTGGATGTGGATCAGGGTCGGAGAAGTTTGGAAGTCAAAGCTCTGGTCGGGCTCTGCAGTCGGTCCCTCGTAGAACTTGGGCAAAGCAAATGGTAGTCTCTTGATGGTGCCTGTTCGCACAGGGTAGCCACTCCTTGGCCACAAGGGAGATTCTTCAGTCTTCTTCTTTCGTCGAATGTCGAAGGTCCAGAGTTTCTGTTCAAGTTTGCAGGTTCAGGATAATCTAAAGTCTTGAGGCCCAACTCCCACTCTTATACTAATCTGGGGGGCTGGGATACCTGCTAGGTCACGCCTTATGGGTGGGACCTGGGAGGGGCCGGTTACACCCACTTCCCTTTGTCCAGTTTCGCGCCAGAGCTGGGGCTGGAGTGCCCCAGCGCCGGTTTGAACTGGACTATGCAAGGAACTCCTTGTGTGCCCCAGGCATGTCTCATTCCTTTCAGCCCACCCTGCCCCAATACACTAAAGGCTGTCTGGGGAGGTGCTAGCACCTCCCCAAGCAGGAACCCTATTGTCCAGGCCTCCCTGGCTGGGATCACTCCCAGCAGCAGGAGGTCAGACTTGTGTCGTGGCAGCAGCATCCATTTTGTGATGCTGAGGCTTTGGTCAGAGGCTAACAGTGAAGTATGATTTTAACATGTCTTTCCCTCTAGAAGGGGGGAATAATATCCTCATGTCCAGAAATGGTATGGGGGTATTATTCCACAGTGTTAGACACCTTACACGACATGTTTCGATAAAGCCAAACCATAGTTACCATAACCGTTTAAGATTATAAGGCACTTTAAGAGTATATGGTAGGCTATATCATAGAACAGCTATAAGGACATGGTTCCGCAAGCTGCAGACAGGCTCAGCTCATGCTAGAGCACCATTTCACATGTTACCAAGCACTCTGCTTCCAGGATTGTTAAGGCCTGCCATAGGAGTGACTGATAGGTACACATGTGTCTATATGTAAACTAGGTATAGGAATACTACACCTAAGCAAGGGGTGATTACACGACCTTGCCCCAGCTGAGTGATCAGCCAGTTGTGTCAAAATGGAAGGCCAGGCCAGGGGTGGCATAATGCATGCTGCAGCCCCTGGTAGGCCTAGGGTACACCTATGCCCTGGGTACCTAGGGTACACTGTACAGGGTCCAATAAGGTGATCCTATCCAAATGGGTTATGCACCTAAAGTACATAGAATTAATTTAGAGAGAGAACAGTAGGGCTGTGGGTCTGATTAGCAGGCCCACAGCCACATCTAAGTCGAAAACCAGTAAAGCAAAAGCAAAAAGTGGGGGTGAACATAGAAAGCAGACCCTACTCTCCTACAATCATTGCTCTTTGGATGTGTGCAAAGAGGAATAAGCCTCTAAGAATAGTTTTGTGAGTAAGGTATTCTTTCCTGCACAAAAACTATTCTGACCACAAAGGGTGCCTGCTTTGGCACGAAGCAGCCAGAAGTGTGCCAGTGCTAAGAGAGAGCAGAACTCTACCATATCTAAGTATATTGGACACATTTCTACTCTATCCCTTTTTGGCATTTCACAGCAGCAACTTCCCTTGCTGCGTTACGTTGCATCAAATGTTAGTGAGTCTGGCCCTAAATTTCTTGGTGGCTCTTTTACAAATGGTCCAGGTAAATGATGCTTGTCTTTCGCCTCTTTGCGCGTGAGTCAGTAGTGCATGTGCTGGGTGCACAATGAACACTTCCAGGGACATATATATGACTTGGGTTGCATCGTGCTTGCATGACGTAACATGGTGCAAGTGCGATACAAGCCCAAAATGCAATTTATGAAGCCATGCAAGGTCACGTTGTTCGACCCTGAGTGGCTTCATAAATTCAGAGTAACGCAGCGCAGTGGAAATCGTTGCATCACTCAGCCCTGGAAAGGCATTCCATGGGCATTGCGTGGGTGTTCCTAAGCGACTTCCATTAGTTGTTGACGCATTCCCAGATTTACCATTGCTGGTAGACATGGGAATGTGCCAAAAAGATATACCTTCTCATGTGAGACGTAACAAGGAGAAATGAACAAGTTACTTACCTTCGGTAACGATGTATCTGTAAGAAACATTAGTTAGTTAGATTCCTCACCTTAGATTCCTCACCTTGGAATATCCCCAGGCGTCAGGCTGGATCCGGAAGATTTTTCGTCAGCAATACCCCTTGCGCGTCGCAAGGCGTCGTCTGCGGCTCCGCGTCCGTCGTCGGCGTCGTGCACCGGAATGACGTCGTCGGAGTACTTAGACGCCGCCCTCGCGCGCTGACGTCAGTTCTTGTACATAGCTTTCTGCGCCAGGAACGCAGAGCCATGCAAAGACCGACACTGGTGCCAAAAATAAAATCTAGGGGCCTGAAAAGGATAACCTTAACCCTAGATGTCAGTTCGCAGAACGGGGAGGATGGGTGAGTCGGTGAGGAATCTAACTAACTAATGTTTCTTACAGATACATCGTTACCGAAGGTAAGTAACTTGTTCTTCTGAAAGAAACACGTTGTTTAGATTCCTCACCTTAGAATAGATACCCAAGCAATACCATCCCCGGTGGTGGGTCTGCGAACCAAGATCACACCAGAAAGTCCTGGAGGACCGAACGGCCAAAGAAGCCACCCCTCCGGACTTGGCTGTCAAGGCAATAATGCCTGGCAAACGTGTGTAGCGAAGCCCACGTTGCCGCCTGACAGATGTCCTGCAAAGGGACACCCCGTCCCAAAGCAGTGGTAGCCGCCGTGGCCCGAGTAGAATGGGCGCGCAGCCCAACAGGAGGGTCCTTTTTTGCCAAGGAGTGACAAATTTTGATGCACAAAACGACCCACCGAGAGATGGTCCGTTTGTGCACAGCTTTCCCCTTCTTAGCACCCACGTATCCAACTAAAAGTTGGTCGTCCACCCGGAACTGCTTTGTGCGGTCCAGATAAAAGGAGAGCGCACGTTTTGGGTCCAGACGGTGGAGCCTCTCTTCCTCTTTGGAAGGATGCGGAGGCGGAAAGAAGGTGGGCAAGGTGACAGACTGCCCAAGATGAAAGGGGGTCACCACTTTCGGAAGAAAGGAGGGACGAGGCCGAAGGACAACCTTGTCCGGATGAACAGAGAGAAAGGGAGGCTTTGATGATAAAGCGTGGAGCTCACTCACCCGTCTAGCCGAGGTGATGGCTACCAGAAAAGCAGTCTTAAGCGTCAGCAGACGAAGAGGACAATTATGAAGAGGCTCAAAGGGAGCGCACATTAGAAATGTGAGAACAAGATTCAAGTCCCACTGAGGCATTACAAAAGGGACAGGAGGGAACGTGTGAATAATGCCTTTTAGAAAGCGTGTAACTACAGGGGACTTGAAAAGAGAAGGCTGATCAGGAAGCCACAAGAAGGCAGAGATGGCAGCAAGATAACCTTTCAAGGTGCCCAGGGCAGAGCCCTGCCGGGCCAAAGAAAGAAGAAAGAGGAGAACCTCAGAAAGAGGGGCGGAAAGGGGATCCACAGCCTTTGCTGTGCACCATGCCACAAATTTGTTCCACCGGCAGGCGTATACCGTCTTTGTGGAGGGACGCCTGGCTGCCAGAATGATATCACAGACTTCAGGAGGCAAGTCAAATGGCATCAACTGCCGCCGCTCAATCTCCACACATGGAGGTGGAGGCTGGACAGGTTCGGGTGTAGGACCGCCCCCTGCTGCTGCGACAGAAGATCCTCCCGAAGAGGCAGATGTATCGGAGGATCGGTCAACATACTGAGTAGCTCGGGATACCAGTACCTTCGTGCCCAATCCGGAGCCACCAAGATGGCTTGGGCCCGGTCGTGCCTGATCTTCTTCAGCACTCTTGGCAGAAGTGGTATAGGCGGAAAGGCGTACAACAGACCGCAACTCCACTCGTGATGAAAAGCGTCGCCGAGCGAGTGCCGCCTTGGAAATTCCAACGCGCAGAACTGCTGACATTGCGCGTTCTCTTTAGTGGCGAATAGATCTAACCAAGGCTCTCCCCACTGCTGAAAGAGACCTTGCGCCACTTCGGAGTTCAGACGCCATTCGTGATCCATCATGCACCGGCGGCTGAGTTCGTCTGCTCTGGCGTTCAGAGAGCCCGCCAGATGTTGAGCCACTAGGGTGACGCCCTGGTGTTCCAGCCATGTCCAGAGGCGCAGAGCCTCCTGACAAAGGGTCCACGACCCCACCCCGCCCTGTTTGTTGCAGTACCACATGGCGGTGGTGTTGTCCATGAACACCTGCACGACACTTCCCCTGACAGAGGGATGGAAGGCTTTCAGTGCAAGTCGGATCGCTCTCAACTCCAACAGGTTGATGTGGAGACGAGACTCCGCCGGAGACCAGAGGCCTCTGATCTCCGCCTCTCCCATATGGCCAACCCATCCCAGGAGGGACGCATCCGTCACTACGACATGCTCCGGTTGGGGAAGGGAGAGGCTCTTGCCCTTGACCCAATCGCGGTCCGTGAGCCACCACTGCAACTGCTGTGCAGTGCCCTCCGAGATCAAGACATGGTCGGACAGGTTGCCGTGATGCTGGGCCCACTGAAACTTCAGGTCCCACTGCAGAGCCCGCATGCGCCGCCTGGCGTGATGCACTAGTAGGATGCAGGAGGCCATCAGCCCCAGAAGCCACAACACTAGCCTGACCGAAAACCAGGATAGAGGCCGAAAGATGGGAATCAGGGCCTGAATATCCCGGACCCGCTGTTCCGGTGGATAGACCCGGAACTGCGCCGAATCGAGAACCGCCCCGATGAAGAGGAGCTTCTGAGAGGGACTCAGGTGTGACTTCGGCACGTTGATGGAAAATCCCAGCAAATGCAGGAGATCCGCCGTAGTCTGGAGGTGGGAGACGACTGCTTGGGGCGAGCCCGCCTTCAACAACCAGTCGTCGAGATAGGGGAAGACTGGAACCCCTGATCTGCGCAGATGAGCTGCGACCACCGCCATCACTTTCGTGAACACCCGAGGGGCACTGGTAAGGCCGAAGGGGAGCACGGTAAACTGAAAGTGCTCTTGACCCACCGTGAACCGCAGGTAATGCCGGTGGGCCGGCAGGACGGGGATGTGGAAATATGCGTCCTGCAAGTCCAACGCCACCATCCAGTCTCCCGGGTCTAGGGCAGCTAGAACCTGAGCCAAAGTTAACATCTTGAACCTTTCCTTCCGGAGGAAGGCATTGACGTTCCGGAGGTCCAAGATAGGGCGTAGGCCCTCTTTGCCCTTCTTGGGAACCAGAAAGTAGTGGGAATAACAACCACGACCTACTTCTGGGCTCGGAACGCGCTCGACGGCCCCCTTGGCCAAGAGGGCCGAAACTTCCTCGTGGAGAAGTTTCAAATGATCCCCCGAGATACGGTGGTGCTGCGGTGGCATGGCTGGAGGGGTCGTCTCGAAGGGGAGGGAGTAGCCCCTTCGGACGATTTGCAGCACCCACCTGTCCGATGTGATGGACCGCCAGTGGAGCAGGTGATGGCGAACTCTGCCGCCCACTGGCGTGGAATGGGCCTGAAAGCTCGGACTAGGAAGGCTTGGAGGCGGATGCTGCCGGGGTGGATGTGGGCTGACCGCGTCGACCTCCAAAACCGCCTCGGCGGAAACCACGTCCGCGACCGCGCGCAGGTTGGTTCTGCGGCTGGGCGTACGTGAGGAGGCACCCCTTCCTTGGCCACGAAAGGGGCGAAAGGCGGAAGTTTGCGACCGCGGGGCCGAGAGGCCCAAGGACTTGGCCGTAGCCCGGGAGTCCTTAAAGCGATTCAGCGCACTGTCCGTTTTCTTGCCAAAAAGGCGAGTGCCATCAAAGGGCATGTCCATGAGAGTGCTCTGGACATCACCCGAAAAGGACGTGGACCGCAGCCAGGCGTGACGTCTAAGCGCCACCGTGGTAGAAATCGTCCTACCCAGTGAGTCCGTAGTGTCAAGCCCACATCGGATAGCATGTCGTGCTGCATCCCTCCCATCGGCCAGAGCCTGGGTAAGTCGTGTCTGGACCTCCTCCGGACACAGGGGCAGCACGTCCTCCACCGTATCCCACAGAGAGTGGGAATAACGGTCCAAGAGACAGGCGGTGTTCAAGGACCGCAGGCCCAAACTAAGGGAGGAGAACAGCTTTTTGCCAAACTGTTCCAGTCTCTTGGAATCCCGGTCCGGCGGAGCGGTCGGGAAGGAGGATTGGGAGGTAGAGGCCTGATTAACCAGGCTCTCGGGGGTAGGGTGTTGGGACAGAAAACTAGGGTCGCCCGGAGCAGGGCGGTGGCGCCTGGCGACGTTCCTGTCCACAGGAGGAACTGTGGAGGGCTTGGACCAGGTGCCCTGCAGAACGTCAATGAGGGCCTCATTGAATTGCAGCAGAGGCTCAGTGGAGCTTGCTGCAGACTGAAGCACCTCAGTGAGGACGTTAGTCCTCACAGCCACGGCAGGTAGCTCGAGCCCAAGGGCTGCGGCCGCCTTGCGCAGCACCACAGAGAAAGCAGCACCCTCCTCCGAAGCCACAGTCAGAGGAGAGATGAATCCAGTGTCTGGAGAGGTATCCAGACCACTGGCCTCCCCCAGTTCGTCTGCCCAGTCCTGGGACAGCTGAACCTGAACGGCCATAGGATCCTCGGATCCCTCCCATTCGCCCCCGTCATCCGATTCCTGGTATGCAGGAGGAAGGATCGGAGCCGGGCGATAGACATAATGTGTCTCCAGTGGCGCCGAACTCGGCGTCCATCGACGCCGTAACGGCGCCGGGCCCAGAGCGGGGCTGAGCTGGGGCTCGACGCCGAGCGGAGCCGGTGTCGGAGGTGGTACCGGTGTCGACGCCGGCGGAGGAGGCGTGACGAGGTCGACCGGCGTCGGCGGGGACTCGGGAACGGGTCCCTCGGGCACTTGCGGCGTCGAGGTCGGAGCCGTCGACGGCGCCGGGGCCGGAGCCGCCGGCAGGCAAGGTTGCCCAGTCGGGTCTGAGGGGCCCGAAGGCGCGCCAGCGGGCGTCGACGGCGGAGCCAGGTTCCTCATGGCCGAGAGGAAGGCACTGACTTCCGCCGGCGTCGCGTCAGTCCCAGGGACCGGTGGGTATGGGGACTTGCGCGGCGCCTGCGGCTCCGCTGGAGCCGCGGGAGTGGAACCACCCTGACCCTCGGCCGAGTCGCGGGACCGGCGAGGGGAGTCCGAAGAGCGGTGTCGCCTCTTGGACTTCTTAGAGTGCTTCGACTTACCCGAAGACTTGGAGCCAGACTATCGATGATGACGTCGGCTGCGCCTCCGCGACCGATCCTTGGACCTCCTCCTGGACCGGGATCGAGAGGGGCGCGGAGCCGAGTGGCGAAGCTCGAGAAGCTTACGGGACCGCTCCCGTCTAGCCTTCGAGGTCAGGGCCTTGCAGTCCGAACACGACGCCGCGTCGTGGTCGAGGCCCAAGCAGTAAAGGCACCGGCGGTGATGGTCCGTAACCGACATCAAGCGGTTGCAGTCAGCACAGGCTTTAAAACCAGGCATCCTACCGGCACCGGAGTCGAGACAAGATCAAAAAGGATCAAAAAACTTAGTCAAAAAAGACTAAAAGGGGTAGCTCTCCCGGATCTGCGCTTAGTGGCGCGGAAAAAAGAAGAACTGACGTCAGCGCGTGAGGGCGGCGTCTAAGTACTCCGACGACATCATTCCGGCGCACGACGCCGACGACGGACGCGGAGCCGCAGACGACGCCTAGCGACGCGCAAGGGGTATTGCTGACGAAAAATCTTCCGGATCCAGCCTGACGCCTGGGGATATTCTAAGGTGAGGAATCTAAGGTGAGGAATCTAACTAACGTGTTTCTTTCAGATCTATTTATTTATCCTCATTAGTTTCTCTATCTATGTGTGATGCATTCTGTAGCAGACATAGAAAGAGGACTATGTCTCTCTAGATAACTTTTGTGCAGGAAGGTGCTGCTTCCTGCACAAAAACAATCCTGCATGCAACTTGGTGGCAGGGTGCCTCCATAGGCACTAGACAGCCAAAAGGGCACCAGAGCAGGGACAAAGGCAGGAATGTGTCATATTTTGTTTAAATTCCTGCCCTTTCCCTGTTACACAGCGCAGAAATGTAACTTGATGCGCTGCGTAACATTCTCATAAATATGCCCCTAGAATTTTATTTACCCTGTGTGCCTCTCGAAATGTTGCAAAATAAAGCACAGTGGTCATCATCTAATCTTCAATAGAACCCTGAAGAAACTCAAAATGAAGAAATAATTCTGCTTTATTCAGGCTAAACAAGCATACAAGTCTAATCAGAAAAAGGACTCGTTGACAGATAATCACAGTGAATTCGTAGAGAATTCGTATTCAAAGTAATCAAAATTGTCGTTTTGACAAGGTTCGGAATTTTAAACAGGCACATTTAAATGTTAAATTACAAAATTAAAGCTGTGGAAACACAATGAAATGTTTGTTGTGTACACATAAAAGGGCATGTGAGAATAACTATGCAGCGATGGTAAACATGTTAAAATGTGTCTCTTGCCTTTAGAATTGTTCAAAAACGACCACTTACCTTGGCAAAAAACTTAATTTCTTGCTCATGGGGAAATAGGTCTCCTTTGGTTCTGCTGCCACCATCTGGTAAAACAAAGCATTTAATCTGAAATGTTTTAATAGCCATAGACGCTAGAATTAGAGGTGTCGCATTACCCTGAGAAATTAGCCATGTCGGAGTCTAGAAGGTGAATGAGCACTAAAGATGGCTTGAAATTGTGTCTTTAGCTTGTTATATTTGCTGTGCGTTCAAAGCCAGAGGCAAAATACCAGGCGATATCTTCTAACAAATTGCTACGTATTCCTTTAATATGGAGATTGTTCTTTACTGTTCATTTTCTGACTCGAAAGTGAGCGAATTTGAATAGTGAACTATGTAGCAATCTTGCTGGAGTACAGGTAATGTGTGAAAGGAAAGACTGTAGGATGTCACTATTTTACTAACACAATAACATTTACATTCATGGAAATATATTGTACAAATATTTCAATATATACCAGCAGCTACGAAAGCTCAATGGAAGAACTCTTTTTGTTATTTATTACAGCGTTCTCCAAAATGCACCACCGACTACATAGCACATCATTGCTAGCTAAATGGGCGTGGCTCATTTGCTACACTTGTTTATGTGTGATGCTTGGATTGTTCACAATTCCTGTGACTTTGGTGATGTAACATTGATGGCAGCACCCCCACTCTGAAAATTGGGCCAGCACAATTTTAAGACCCATCAGCTGAATGTTATTAGTACAAACCCAGATCTGCTGATTGCTGCAAATAACATACGTGTTGTTATACTGGCAATCTAGGGGCTTATTTACAAGCAACTTGCGCCACCTGTATGTCACTCTTCCCATGTTAAAAATGATGCAAACGTGGCGCAAGAGGCTTGTAAATAAGCCCCCTAGTTTTCAATCACAGTTGATAAACAAGGCACTGAAAATGATGTGTAAATATTTTTGTCCCTCCCACTACCTGAAGCGAGGAGTGGGGTCTGCATGGAAGCGGTGGTTGGGGGAGATAAAGCATTTTTGATACAAATGTACTAATAGACGTAGATATATAGCAATAGTGCAGAGTTCAGAGTTCATGTTACCACATCACACATTGACGGTTTCTTGATAAATAACTGCTCAATACTTCACATATTCCAGTTATTAAGCACTTTACGGGAGGCAACAAATGGTGCTATACGCACACATACAACTTTTTGCACACCTAAGTTTTTCTTCTGTGTGCAACAAGTGCCAAGGAACAGCCCCTTACCGATCACAAAACAAAGTCATATGGTCTGAGGAAGCTACTCACAATTTGAACATTGGCCATCAAATGACTTTATGATAAGGAGCTATTAATAGTGCAGAATAGTTCATCTAAAGAGGCAGCAGAGGACACTAGACAAGTTGGAATATTACATTTGCAACACAAAGCATCACATCTGTTTAACTAAAAGAGGAATTGTTGGCCATAACATTTTATCTAATTACTTTTAACTTTATTGCTAGGAACACAGGAATGAATTGTGGCAATGAATGGAAAATCTGCATATCCCTCTCTGTTATAAAAACCCATAAGGGCAAGATTGTCACTGGCAAAATACTGTTATAAATGAGCCTGATATGGGTTACATTCCTGAAACTTCTTGATCGTAGTCGACAATCTACGATAAAACTTTTAATTTTCCGTTTCATTAAAATATATATTGTTTGCCTGAGGGGCTCGATGTTTACAAGAGTAGCATACCAAACTCCAGGATGTACTGGTGAGCCTCTTCCACATATCTGATGAGTTGCTGAAGGAAGCTGTAGGCAAAACGTTTCTCAATAGAAGGTGTGTCCAGTTCCAGCTCTTTTAAGCCCCTGATATAAAAGAGAAACATGCAGATGTATGCAGTGTAAATGTATCACCAGAATTGGAGCAGAAAATATGTACAGGCACATATGTAAATATAGTAAGAAGGTTGATTCAGCTGAAAAATCCGAGACAGGGGTGAAAAATACGTGGGAAGATGGATAAACGAGGCTAAATACCTCTACTGTGTTTCCAAACGAGGAAAATATTGAGACCAAGTTAAAGATACGTTAAAACATTTGATATGAATTACATTGTCATTTAGTGTATTATATAAAAAGACAGTCATTTAAGAGGTAGATACTACAGAGAAGCAGCCTGATGTAGGTGATTTTCTTCAATATTTATGAGTGGATAGTTCCTTTGGTAGCATACGCGTTTCACTGTTGCAGTTCCATTTTTATCCTACCGTTTTAATACAAAATAATCTCATCAATAAAACAAAAAAACAAGAAAAGTCTGAGTATTCACCGAAGATGACAAGGAGCCTCCAGAATGAGAACACAGCCAAATTAGAACTATTTTTATTTCTTGTTTTTTACTTTATAGAGTTGTATATAGCACGAAGTTGACACGAATCGAATATCAGAGCGCTTTACATAGCACCAGTTGCATTACATGAGGACATATTCATTTTTTTGTTAGGCACGGGAAATTAAGTGATTTGCCCCAGTGCTTTAAATGGGCCGGTACTCACCGGTACTGCATACCGGCACTTCTTAGATTTGTCACTCTGAGTACCGGCACTTCTCTACTGCCCAGGAGAGTTCCGGTACTCATGAGAGGTAGGCTCACTGGCTGAGAGTGCTAATGAGCAGGAGTGGAACTGTCTGGCAGCCAAGGCACCGCTTCTGTAGCCCGATCTGAGCCCCTGCTGAGCTATTCAGCTGGGCTCATTTGAAAAATGTGCGGTGCTTACCGTCAGTCACCCTGTGCTTGACAGAGCAGGGTCGAAATTCATTTTACCTGCTTTTGTGCGTGTGTGATTTTCAAAGCACAGCACTTGAGGTAGTGAAAAGTCAGTGCAGGATAATACTTTAATCATAGAAATGTTATCAGTGGCAAGGGTTGCGGATTCTCACACTTCCCGTACTTTCTCTGGATCAGAGGGTTAATGCCCAGACAATGCGATCGAAGAGGCCCCTGGAGCGCTAATCTAACTGCTTTCTGCACTGGCACCTACCTTCCTAACGCCAAAAGCCTCAATGACCCTGTCTGTACATAGGCTTACTTGATGAGACACTGCAGCAGGGCTCGCTGTCTGACTCTGAAGAAGAGACAGGCTAGAGAGCCCAGCGGTGCCAGCCAGCAGCCCCTCGATGGATCGTTCTGACAGCTGTAAAGAGATTCAGCTAAGTCAGATATGAATTTAATAATTTCCTGCTGCTGACATTTAAAATGTTTGCTACGGAAATGATTAGGGGGCTCCAGCACTGCAGAGAGCCTTGCAAATGGGCAAACTAGAGTGGTCTGCCTGTGCTGAAAATGCGCTATGTTCTGTCTAAACTAGCAGTTTTGCTGATTTATTAGTAGCGCTAAGTGTTTAACATCCCTGCTCGACAGTGCACTACGAAGCAGCACCCTTTATTTTCCCAGCACAGTTCGACTTGCCAAGTCAGAGATAAGTCATGTGATTATTGTTCCCGCTGTAGAGAGGTCCGAATTTTCTCTACTGGCAGTTTTCACTCTCATCATTAAGTAGGGTAGAGGGTTAATATGCCTCCTTCAAAAAAGCATATTGTATTGTACTGTATTGTATGTGGATAGCTCAGTGAGTTGCTGTTTTTGTCACAGAGATTCCTTTGTTACGTGTGATTTGGCCGCACCTGAAGCTGAGGTTGGGGTGGAGGGTGCTGATTTAAAAATAATAATAATAATAATAATAGCTTCAAAAGCACCTGCTGCAGAGTTTGACTTCCTTGTTTCTCAAATAAGTGTGATTTCTGATATTTGTCTATTTCCATTGACTTCATTCCATGATTTTGGTAGCAAGAAAGTGCCACTCTAAGTGTTACACATCTACTTGTTGCCTGACTCTCTTAAATCCACTGAATCTATGAAAATGTCACACATTAGCAATCTGAAACATTAGCAGCTAAACTCAAATGAGTGTCATTTCTGATATTTATATGATTCCCTCGTCTTCATTGCTTAATTTTGCTCGCAGGAAAGTGTCACTCATAGTCGTTGAAATGTCACTCATAATTACAATGAAAACATGAAAATGTCACACATAGCAATCTGAAACCTGGGCAGCTCTGGGGTCCATTCAGGCCCTCTGCTGTCAACCACATTCACAATATCCTCTGCATTTTGCGCAAACACAGGAATCATGGCAGTCCCCTGGCAGTGGCAATTAAAAAAGCCATGGTGAAGAGTATAACATGGCTTTTAACATATCAGAGTCTTGTGTGCCTGCTTATGTTTGTGTGTTTGCCTGCATTTGTATGCCTGTTTTTTTAAAGAAAAAAGCAAGAGAGAGAATCAAGACACTCTCAGGATGTATTTTAAAGAAAATGGGTGGCACTTTGTGTGTACATGTCTGCGGCGACAAAGGTTCATGAATAACGTAGTAGAGAGGACTGCTGGGTGAGTTAGTGGATGGATGAGTGAGAAAGGGTGGATGTATAGATGGATGGATGAGTGACTGGATGGATGAGTGAATGGATGTATGGGTGAAAGAGGGTGGACGATTGGATAAAAGGGCGGATGATGGGTGGATAAGTGAAAGATTGGATGGATGAATGCGAGGGAGGATGGATGAGTGAAAAGAGGGATTGAGTGAAAGGGTGGATGGAATGAAAGGGTGGATGGTATAAAGGAGTGATAGGGTTGATGGATAGATGAGCAAAAGGATTGACGGATGAGTGAAAGGGTGGATAAAGAGATGGATGAGTGAAAGGATGAATGGATAGGTTCATGGATGGATGGATAGGTTTGGATATGAAGGGTGGACAGACGGAATGGTGAAAATCTGAATGAAGGATGAAAAACTGAATAGACCACAGAATGTAAAGGGTAAATGGTGGACATCAGCAGGTAAATGGTAGGATGAAAGGATGAATGGATTGATCGATGGAAGAGATATCTTCTGGGGAGGGTCATGATGATTTGCTTCATTTGCTTGGTGCCATAAGAGCTTTGGTTTGAAGTGCGGGTATTTTCAGTTTCTTCCTACTCACGTGATCAAAAATATATAGTATTGTGCCAAACAACATCAATTAACAGTATGGCATTAAGAAGGTGCAACTATTGCAAAAAAAAGGAAATGTTAACATATTATCGCATTTTTCTTTAATTTTTTGTAATGAGTTAACCTGCTTTGTTTATATAAACACATTTATCATGTGTTTTGGTGTGTGCTGCAACTATTATGGAAGTTGTTAAGTATCATTATGTCTTGCCCTTAGCCCCGCCCCTAGCCCCGCCCACTCACTACACAGTTAGCTCATTTTAGTGAGTACCTGCACTTATTTTTTCCCATTTAAAGCACTGATTTGCCCAGAATCACAGGATGGTCAGCGTCATTGTCAAGACTCGAACCCAGTTCCCCAGATTCGAGGGCGACCGCCCTAGCTGTTAGGACAACTCCTCTCCCGAACTATTGCTTCTCAGTTCTAAATGCACCAACCAGCCAACCTTATAACATTTAAACTTCATTAATCAGCCATAGTCAGTCAATCATTTATTGCACCATGGTCAAAAGACTTGAAGTCAGTCATAATTCAAAGTCCAGATTAGATCTATGGACGTCCTACAAGTTCCACTGCTAAAAGCAACGTACACTTCATTTACCCAACCACCCTGTTATTATCTGTAATTACTACTATCTTGACTATGTAATTCGCTCTACCTGTATGAGAGGAAGCCAATCACCACGACTGCAGTTTAATGTGCTTTATCTGAGATTTTCATAACACTGAAACCTTTTTATTCATAAACATAGGAACCAAGACTCTCCCCTTGGGAGCTTTTGTTGTCCTTTTTTTTACATCTATGGTGAGCACAACGTTTACCCAAACCTGCAAGAGATGCTCAGAGATACAGAAACAGAAACAACAAGGAAATGCCAAACAGTTAAAAGAAAAATACCGTGTGTGGAAATTCACAAAACTATTGAAAGTCAGATATCTACTCATTGTTGGTGTCCTCATGCAAACTGGAAATATTTCTAACTTTTTCAGGAATCACAAAAGTCCCCATTAGCATTCATGGAAATGTATGCATGTTGTACATTTTATGTGTGCTTTTAGTGCCATACACTTGCTTAGTGTGGTGCCTGTAGTGAATTAGCACATCATTTTTTTTCCAACAGTAATATTGTCTTCCAGGTGAAGAAATCCTTTCACACAACTTTCCTGGAATACTGGGAGCGTTTGGGTGTTCCCTCCAACCTTTTTAACTTATTTACATCAACATGATAGCAGTAAGTAGGAATGTTGATTTGTGTAAGCGAATAGCTGCTTTAAAGGTCTATGAGAAACTAATACCTACGTCAGTGTTTACTACTTTCCTAAAGTCTGACCCCTGCTCCTTTCCTGCGAACACCAATTCTACCCCTGCATTTCATACACACCTACATAGTGCTTAGGTACACAGAATGTTATGAATGAATCCGTTAAAATTCAGGCAAAATAAGTTCCAGTGCAAATCCTTCTTTCACGTTTTTATTGGCTGCAGGGGATTATTCGAAATGTGAATTAAAATCTCTGGCATAGGCAGAGTAAAGGAGATACATCTCTCATCTCCTGCACCCTAATGTTTTGGGGCTTTATTGACTCAGTTATGACCTAAGCAAGGGCTGTGGCACCGAGCATGCAATCATAATCAAAAGTGTTCGGTTAATACAGGACTGTTCACCAAATTGAAGTCTTGCAACCATCCCAAATGCAAACACATATCATGATGCCAGATGAAAGGAAGAAAACAAGTTACTTACCTGTAACTGTAGTTCTCCAGTATTGGAAACTTTCATAGATTCACATGCTTGAATCATTCCCCGTGGTCCAGATGGGAGTCCCCGGTATATCAAAAAAGCAATGCTTAAACCAATCAAAGCAGAAAAAAAGGCCTAGGCCCATTTCAGTTTTGTAACCCTTGTTTTGTAAAAGAGACCCAAAATATTCCTTGAACCAATCAGGACCCTTCACCCTCTAGAACACTCCTGGGAGAACCTTAGACCTTCAGTTTTTCCGAGCACTTGTGTGCAAGATAACCCTGTGCAAAAATTCAACGGTGAGCCTCTCAGGGGAGGAGGGTGGGTCGCATGTGAATCTATGAAAGTTTCCAATACTGGAGAACTACAGTTACAGGTAAGTAACTTGTTTTCTTACTCCAGTATTGGAACTTTCATAGATTCACATGCTTGAATCAAAGTAGCTAGCAGTGCGTAGCAGATTTTATTCTGCATGAAAATATTAAATTGTCCATTTTGTATGGAGGAACAACTTTACCTGAGAAAAAACATCAAACTCCCAATCGGTAAATATTCCATGCTTAACCTGTATAATTGTAAACATCACAGTGAATACATAGTTCTTTTGGAAACCAGTAGCTTATAAATTTCTACACAATGAGAAATGCATTTATTATAAAATGTGCATATTTTAACAGTAAAAAAGGAAGGAAAGAGAGAGCTCACCGTCACTGGAAAAGGTTTCTCAGCACCGCCTGTCCAACTGCCACATCATTGTCAGCGGCTGCATCCAGGCAGTAATGCCTGGTGAACTTGTGTGTACTCTTCCAGGTAGCAACCCTGCATATATCCTGGATAGGTACTCCAGCAAACAACGCAGTGGATGTAGATACTGCTCTGGTCGAATGAGCAGGAACCCATGCTCCCAAAGGTTTCCCTGCTGCTTGATGGCAATATTGGATTCTACTTGAGATCCACTGAGCACTTCCTCTTTTGGAAAGAGGATAGCCTTTTCTGGGTGCACTGAAGAATACAAAGAGCTGTGAGAATTTGCGAAAAACTTTAGTTATTTCTAGATAAAATTTCGGATAAGAGGCTCATTCAAGTGACAGTCTGATGGTACTTAGGGTATAAACTTTGGATTAATTCGAAGTACTATCCAATCCTCTTTGAACTGTAGAAAAGGTTCCTGTATGGTCAGGGCTTGAATCTCCCCAACTCTCCTGTCCGATGTGAGTACCAGGAGAAGAGCCACCTTCCAAGACAAGAATTTAGGGTCCACCCTGTAAATGGGTTAAAAGGGATGCTTCATGAGTTGTGATAGCACTATATTCAGCTGCCAGAGAGGTGGCGGAGGTTTGACTGGGGGAAAGGTACGAAATAATCCTTTCATGAACTGTTTTATCATTCTTTCAGACCATAACGATGGTCCTGATGTGGTCCTTCTATAACAGGCGATTATAGCGACTAGATGAACTTTTATTGATGCATGTGCTAATCCCTACTTTGCCAGAAGTAGAAAGTAAGGAAGAATTTCATGAGAAGCAGATCTTAGAGGATGAATATTAGACTCCTGGCACCATAAACAGAATCTTCTCCATTTAATCCTGTATGTCTGTACTCTGTGCTCTGGCATTTGAGGGAATATTCCTGCATTCAGATGGTAGTTTTAGATGTTGAAATTCACAGTGTTCAGGAGCCATGCTGCTAAACGTAGTGACTTGGGGTCTGGATGAAACACTTGTCCCCGCAACATAGTCAAGAGAGATGGAATGGGTTGAAGGAGAATCGGCTGAGTTTCCGATAGAAGGAGAAGGTCCGTGAACCAGTGTTGTCCGGGCCACCATGGGGCTATTAGGATCATTCTGCACAGCTCTCTCTTGATCTTTGTGAGAAGACATGGTGGTAGGGGAATCGGCAGAAAAGCGTAGGCAAAGACGCCTTACCATGCCATCAAAAACGCTTTCCCCCAGGATACCTGTTGGTGATGCCAACCTGCAAAGAAGCGGCATTTCTTGTTCTGAGCTGTCGCAAAGAGGTCCACTGTTGTCTTGCCCCACTTTAGAAAGATACGGTCTAGGGTTTCCTGATTGATCTCCCACTCGTGGCAGGTTGACTTGAGTCTGCTTAATGTGTCTGCCTTGACATTTTGATCCCCCAGAAGGTGTTCTGCTTTCAGCGAGATTCCATTCTGAACTGCCCATTTCCAGATTCTCTGGGCCTCCTGAGATAGGGGGAGAGATCTCGTGCTGCCTTGCTTGTTGCGATAATGCATTGCTGTTGTGTTGTCTGTACCGCTCAGCATCGCCGAGTTCTATATTCTCGGGGGAAAAGTCAGCAATGATAATCTCACTGCCCTGAGTTCCAATAGATTGATGTGAAGTTGTTGGTCTTGACTTTGCCAACGCCCACTGACCTGGAGGTCTTGAAGGAAGGCCCCCCAACCTTCCAGAGAAGCAACGGTGGTGATGACCTGTGGAGCCGGCATGGTAAGAAAGGAAAGGCAGACTGAGATATTTTGACATACGTGTCCTGTATCATACCTGGTGTGATTGTGATGACATCGTAAAAGTACCCCACAGCTTGACGCCATTGCCGATCCAGTTCCTCCTGTAATGGATGCATCCTTAACTGGCAGAAAGGGATGAGGGGGATGCATGAAGACATTGTCCCCAAGAGTGATTTGTAGCGGTGTATTGAAAGAGACTTTCTTTTTGCGAATGCTTGGGACAGTGAGATTAGCTTCTGTTGTCTCTCGAGAGTAGGAAACGCCCTGTTTACTGTGGTGTCCAGAATTGCAGCTGAGAACATAATGATCTTGGAAGGATGGAGAGATTCCCCTTTGTTCAGTCAGGCCTAATTCACAAACAGTCTTGTGCATGCCACCGTGGACGACTGAGCAGCTGTGTGTGAGGTGCTTTGATCAACCACTCGTCTAGGTACGGAAATACCTGATGCCTTTGTTTCCTCAGAATAGCTGCCACTGGAGCCAGACATTTTTTGAAAATCCTTGTGGAGGACTTGAGGCCAAACTGTAGCACCTTGAACTGGTAATGGCTTCCGGGTATGACAAATCGAAGGTACTACCTGTGGGAGGGATGGATATGGATGTGAAAATATGCATCTTGTAAGTCTAAGGTGGTCATATGATCTCCTGGGTTTAGAGTAGCAGAATGTCCTGAAGGCAAACCATCTGGAAGGACTTTTTTTTTAGATAAGTATTTAGAGCTCTCTGATCCAGGATAGGAAATCATTGATGAAAGTTCCTGTGAACCAGAAAGAAACAGGAATAAACCACCTTCCCCTTCTGGGAGATTGGCACCAGTTCGATTGCTCCTTTTCGGAGCATTGCAAGAATATCCAATCGCATGAGATGTAGATGTTTGACTTCCTGGCTTCCCAGAGGAGTACAAGGAGGGATCTGAAGGAACTCCAATGTATGGCAAAATTATATTAAATTGAGGACCCATCGGTCTGTGGTTATTTTTAGGCCTGGGCAAAAATTTCGTTCCGTTCGCGGAAATTGCGATAATTTGACATTTTCGCGTTCCGCGGAGAGCGCGAAAATGTCAAAAATTCCGGTTTCCGCAGCTTGGCGATAATTTGTTTCTTGCTCGCGCTGTAAAATAATACATTCTCGCACGCGCGCGATCGCCTTACCTGAATCCCTGCGTTCGCCGACAAGTTTTCTTGATCCGCTCGCGTTCTCCATGAGATGTTGTATTGTTTTTAGCCATATGCGCTGTCTAGCGACAGTTAGCGCCCACAGTGACGTCATGCGTCGCGCGATCACGTCTTTCTTCTCGCGATCATGCACCGCGAGACAACTCAAAACAAGATGGCCACGCCCGCAAGCAACCACATGGGTAAGTTGGCGACCCGCAACCATGCAGAAAATCTCGCGAACATGCCGGAAAAAAACTTCCGCATCTTCGCGATATTTCCGCTTGTTTGCGATAATTTTCAACATTTTCGCGATAATTTGCAAAAGTTAATTTCGCAAATTCCGCCCACCCCTAGTTATTTTCTGCCACTGGAAAAGATGAGAATAAATTTGTCCTCCCGGGAGAACTTCTTGAGAGGAGGGAATAAACATAGCCGGAGCCTGAAGCTCGTCATTGACATCTTGAGGTGTCTTTTCCCTGACAACCTGTTTTCCCTCTGGGGGCAGAGCTAGAGTGCGCCCCTGACTGTTGCTGTCGTTAAACATACTGCTGGCGGTATGGTTGGGGAGATGTAGCATAAGAGGGGAATCTGTATTGTTGGTATCCTCCTCTGTAGGATGGAAGGCCTCTTTCTCTGGCTCCTCTTACGGGCACTTTCCGATATTGTACTGTCCCTAGAGCCTTCGCTGTATCGGTGTCTTTCTTGATATCCTGCAGCACATCGTCTATATGCTTTCCAAATAAAGCCTCTCCATCAAAAGGAAGGTCCAGGATCTTATTTTGGACCTCCGGTCTAAATGATGTTGCTCGTAGCCATCCTTGAAGGCGCAAAACTGCTGCACCCCCCGGTCAACCGGTACCGGAGAGGGAGAAGATGGGGTGGGAATGAGGTAGACATCCCATTCTCTATTAGGATCAGTAATTTCTCCCTCCTCTTGGTTGTCGTCTGTAGTAACCGGATCCTGTTAAGGGATTGGTGGAGGCGATCTCTGTAAGGGTTCTACTAGTACAGCTTGGCTCCTCATCTTAGGAGAATGGTTTAGATCGTGGGCGAGGAACTGCAGATAGCATTTCTTGAGATACAGAAGCTGGTGGAAATCTCTTCCTGTAGTCAACTAACATAAATTGCAGGTCCGTCAACAAGGAGGACGGCATGCAAACCACTTCCTCCTGATAGCTCTGGTGGTTTTGATCCTGACACTTTTTGTGCAGCTGGGATGGGCTACTTGCACAGCCATAAGGTCCTTCTTCTTGCTCAGAATCCTGATCTTCTAGCAGGTGAGATGGCAAAAGAGGTGTAACTTTGCTAGGAGATGTGATTTCAGGTGTAATTATCCTTTTCCTAATGCTTTCTGACCTGTCCGGTGTTTTTTCCCTCTGCGATGAGCCCGTTGACGAGGTCGCCGATGAGATCGCCGACGACACCGTTGTCGAAGTTGCAGCCGTCGGTGGTAACCTGGAAAACATTAGCGATGGTATAGTCTCCGCCGACGACGTGGTTACTGTCGTCGTCGACAACCCCGCCGGCGGCAGCGTGGTCGTCGACACCGTAATTGTCGCCGACGTCGTCATCAATGATACCAGCATCGAAATAGTCATCAACAGTGATAAAATCTTCTTCGATGGTGACATCGTCGACGGAGCTCCCAACTCCGCCGTGGATGCTGAGAACTTCTTTGGTAGCAGGCGAATCTCAACCTTCGCCGCCGACGACATAGATGGTTTCTTCGTCGACAGTCCCATCGACGATGCGGATTATGTTGACGTTTATACTTCAGGAGGCACTGAAGAAGGCTTTTTGAAGAAATACCTGACCGGAAGGGGTGTCTTTGGTGGCTCAGAACTCCCCTTTTTAGCAGTTTTATCCCCGAAGCATGTCCCTTCCATTCCTTTTCATGTCTCTGAGGAGATTTTGAGGGACTGAGCCCATGAGACCCTTGAATGGTCTTTTTAAGGGCTTTTCCTGGACGCTCCTCAGAAGAATGAGTATGTGGCGATCTTCTTCTTTTATGGGACCTTCTGGATGAGGAAGAGGAAGCCTTATCACTGTCACTAGACATCACCTCCTTTCTGGCTTTTAGCTTTTGAAGCCATATCAAAAGGCGCCCCTCACGGTCCTTTAAAGTCTTACTAGAAAACGTACAACATACTTTGCAGTCCTTTGCTTGATGGTCTGGATAGAGGCAATAAATACAGTCCTCATGAGGGTCATCTGTATAAAGCCTCTTCTTGGAGCAGGTAGCACAGGTTCTAAACAGACACTTGTTCTCCTTTCCTGACATAATAAAGTCAGAATGATCACCAACCAGTACTAAAGAAGAATCCTGCAGATGAAATCTGAGATGCAAGCCAAGAATATTGTCCAAAATCACTAAATGACAATAGAAAACTGAGCAGAGCTCAGAGTAGACTCCTTAGCACAACGCGCGGTAGAAAATCTGAAGGTCTAAGGTTCTCTCAGGAGTGTTCTAAAGGGTGAAGGGTCCTGATTGGTTAAAGGATTATTTTTGGTCTCTTTTACCAAACGAGAGTTATGGGTTACAAAACTGAAATGGGCCTAGGCCTTTTTTCTGCTTTGTATTGGTTTAAGCATTGCTTTTTTTACATACCAGGGACTTCCATCTCGACGACGGGGAATGATTCAAGAATGTGAATTTATGAAAGTTCCAATACTGGAGTAATCATTATTTTAAGGAAATGTGAACGTGTCATTTTGCTTTCTCAAACCAGTTCCGAGAATTAAATGCGTACTAAGGAGCGGTGATTAAAACAAATTCACAATTAAATGTGTTACTGTGTAAATTAAGAAGACTGTGATGAAAAGACTTTCATAATACCTAGTGCTGTAGGAAATGTTAACGTCAACCGGGTACCGATTAGAAACTTTGAGGCATAGTTACAATGAAATGTCAGAGCATGGAGCTGAACCAAATTTGTCAGGGCCGCAATCCAACATTCTCAAAATACAGAGATCCCCCATATTTACTACAATACAGCGCACCCCTGTGTTTCCCCTAGAGCTGGTACAAAAATTAGCTGCCTAGCACCAACGCAGGCACCCTTACACCATAGTGCAAGGGTGCCTACATTGCGGGGAATGATTGTTTATGTGCAGGAAGATATCCCTTATACAATAATAACGATTTGTTACTTTGTTGCATTCTGCAGCACAAGTAGAAGTAGCAAATCGTCATTATTTAATGATTGTTTATGTGCAGGAAGGGACACCTTCCAGCACATAAACAATCATTAATGGCGTTTTGCTCTTTCTATGTGTGCTGCAGAATGCAGAACACAGAAAAAGCAAAAAAGAGGAGAAATAAAAGTATTTCTCCTTGTTGCACCATTCCAACGCCTGATCTTGCCTCGGATTGACATATCCTTGTAAATCTGGGGCAGCATCAAAAAGCAATGGGTGTTGTAGTGGAATGCGAACAGCAACACCCACTGCACGCCTCTTTCACGCAAAGTGATGCGTGTAAAGGGGCCGTATTTACAAGATGGTGTTAAGCCACAAAAAGTGGCTTAGCGCCACTTTTTAAATATGGTGATAGGCATAGCACCATAGGAACATCACTAAAAGTGATGTTCTTGTGACGCTATTCCCTTGTAAATATACCCATTTGCCTTTTACAAAGGTTAGTAATGTCTTTCAACGTCACTTAATTTACCATGGCGAAGCTTAACTTTTTTCCATGCAGTACGTTGTCCTGTTCGTTGTCAGGGTGCCAGGTGGCAGTATTCTGCTCCAGATTTCCCCACATATGATTCATCGCTGCCCTGACTGAGGGTGGGAATTGCTGTAGCACAATGAATTCCTAGCTCACTGGAAGACTGCCGTTAGGAGGAAAACTTTGTGCAGTCACATAATAAAAATATGTAGATCTATCAGGATGAAAACAATAGAAGCACTGGTCAGCCTGCCTACAAGCCTCAGGTCAAGCTCCTAAAATACTATAAATATTGCATTAGCAGCTAACCAATAGGCCATCAGATATCTACTCGCAGTCTTGCACTGTACATGGGAACCCCAAGTTCACCAGGTTGGGCACCTCTCAAAATCTGAGTTTGGGAAGGACCTGTGATTTATGAAGGGCAAAGCCTCGCATGGTCATGTTGCCACTCCTTGTAGATCAGATAGGAGTGGGCTGAAGATACCGATCTGCCTGGGAGCATGGGGGTTCCAGTTAGTCAGTTCAAACATGATCTCCCTTTAGTGGGTTTGGTGGGCAATGAGACTGCGGGAATTGATAATCTTTTTATTGTTAAATTGGAAAAGAGGGGCAGATCTTTACTAATCATGACGAACATTCAAAACAGCAAGACGATAAATGGAATTGGGTTGGGGGAGCAATCTATGATAAAAAGGTGATTTCAAGACCCTTATTTTGTAGATTCTGATGAAGGTGGGGTAAAATTGCTGGTCTCAAAAGGAACTTTGAATCTGTTCTGTCTGTTATTGAGGAGAAAATCATTATGATTATTGCACTGCAAGAGACCTGGGAACTGGATGAGGTGATGATGATTGATTATAGAGTTTTTGCATTAAATCAGTTAAGGGACAATTTGGTCACCCTGCGGGGGGCTTAGCTGTTATGGTATCTGTAAAATATGAAATGGTTGGGGCCATTATGTGTCAGGAATTTCCAAATCTTTTGACAATGTCAATCTTTGGTCGGTCATTGGAAAAGCAGGATGAAAGGGGGAAAAACGGATTCCCAGATTTAATATTAATCAATACGTACTTCTCACTGAAAAAATTGCAGTGGGTTTGACATACCAAAAACCTGGAAAGGTAGAATTAGGGTTCCACTGTATAAAAAGGGTCAATGGGACCTGCCGTCGAGCTATCGTATTATTACCCTGTTGGACATCCCCAGTAAGATTTATGCCAAACATCTGCTAGGCTTATTGATAGAATGGGTAAGCAATGCAAGCATTTTACCTAAAGTCCATATGGTTTTCTGTAAAGGCTATCCAACAACATATGGTTTCAAATCTCTTGGCCAAAAACTATGCCCTTAAAAGGAAACAGACACTTTGTATCATATATCGATTTATCAACAGCATTTGACACTATTAATAGGGCATTACTCTGGGAGAGGAAGCATAAATGGAAGTGTCCCCCGGGTCGAGTAAAGCTGATAATTCAACTACATGAGGGCTTGCGGACAAGCGTTGAACAAGGGACAACGGAGCCCTGTCCAGAAAATCGCCACACATAGGAGACTTAGACAGGGGTGCATATTGGCTTTGCTCCTGTTTTCTATATGTATATTGCAGATGCCATGGTAGGATTAAACCAAGTTTGGTCTTTTCCACCAACATTAGGACCCAAGGCAATTTCAATATTGTTTTATGCTGTTGATACTGTGTTGTTGGACCTCACGCCGGTTGGCCTTCAGGGGCAACTGGATGTCTTCGCTGAATACTGTAAGTCCAATGATTTGAAAATAAATATAGTTAAAATTAAAAGGATGAGTGCAGTCTATTAGGTCTAAGTGGTGGTTACGTGGTTTTCCAGTGGAGGTGGTTAATGAATATAGATAGCTAGGCCTTCTTCTTAGATATAACCTACATTCTAAACCCCATATACAACTCAAGGAAGCCCGTTCCAAAGGTGCATTACATAAGCTGGACCTTGCTCTGGGCCACAATTCCATTTAAGTTTTAAGAGAAATCTATAATGATAATATTTTAAATCTATTATTGTATGGCTGTGAAGCCATGCCAGAAAAATATCTTAAGCGGTTGCAGACATCTGGAAAAAAATGTCTCAGCTTGAGGATTCGTAAACAGTGCCCTGAGATTAGAACTGGACCTCACTAATGTATAATGTAAATATAAACAGCGGATCCTTAACTAATAGGCTTCTCTCCTTAAGGCGTAGGAGGGCTCCTTAATGCAAATAATCAAATCCTACCTGTGGGAGAAGTACGTTGGCCAATGGATTGTTAATCTCCTGAATGTCAAGGTCTCTTTGGATATTCCAGAGGGGTACAAATTTCAAAATATGTCTGCAATCCAGGATTGAATACTTTTTTTAAATTAATTTTATTGAAATACATTTGCTCAGGAGACAATAAGCAAAAAATAAAACAAAACAGCTCCAGACAACTTGTTTCATCATCCCAACATCATCATGTATATGACAGACAGTATTATAGCAGGTGGTTGTGTATTGCGTACAGTTTGTCAACTGGGCAAACATCTATTCACAAGATATCATGGAAAGCTTCCGGGTTCCCAAGCAGATATGTGGTAAGAGGAGTCCATATGTCCTTTGGTTGTGATGTCATGGGTAGTTCCTCTGAGGACTTTGCCAGAGTGTCCCTACAATACACCATATCTTTCAGCCAACTCTCATATTTTGGTGCATGGCGCTGACCCAAGTGTATAGCCACCTGTCTTTTAGCCAATAGAAGCGCAACTGCCACAGATCGCCGTGCTTGAGGCTTTAGCTTCTTAACTAAACCCAGTAAACAGACCTCAATAGTACATTCAACTGAGTTTGCCATCATCAAACACAGGTCCAGCACCACCCTGTTCCAAAAAATGCAGACCTCTGAACAACTCCACGCAAGATGCACAAAATCTGCACCTTATGCCCCACATCTTGGACAGCATGTGTCTTCAAAAGCCCACATCTATATAAGCTGACAGGTGTATAGTATATTTGTTGCAGGTATCTAAAATGTATTAAGTGCACATTGCAGTTTGAGGCGAGCATGCCCGTGAGTGTGCAGCATAATACCCATTCCTCCTGTGTCAAGGGTGTGTCTAGCGCCATATTCCATCTCTCCAGCCCAGCGTCTGAGCGCGGCGAACTGTCCACCTTTACAGCATTGTACAATTTAGTCGCCAAGTTTTGTCTGGTGGGGCTTGTGATCAATATCCGAAGTGCCTCTAGGATGGAGGGCTCCTCAGGGAACGAGAAACAGAGGGTTTTTACTGCCAAGTGGAGGCGGTGGTATGTGAAAAGAACTAATGGTGATTTGTTGCTGATAAATGCGAGGTCTGTGGGTTGTAGGAATTTCCCATTGAGATACATGTCTCCCATTGTTACAATACCCATTTTCTTAGACGAGAGAAGCTCCCCTCTTCCTGCATCACTGAGATAGCCAGATAGTGGCCTAAGGGAAGTGCAGGGGCATATAGAGGTCATTTGCAGGCTTTCTCTCCAATGATGTGCCAATCCGCCATGGTACAACTAACAGTGTTTATTTCAGCATGAGCAGGCTCCCTGTTCATGTGTAGAAGGATATTACGGAGTGGTATGGGGTACGCATCTTCTGCTTCAACTGCCACATGAGGCGTAAAGCCATGGGGTTGGTACCTGTAATGCGTATGTTGCGCCTGCGCTTATAAATAATACAGATATAAATCTGGTGCGCTAAAACCTCCCGGTTATACGGTAAGGTCAGTACCTGCCAAGTAATTAGAAGCTGCTTTCCCGCCCACGCCAGCCTTATCAATTGTGTCCGTAGGGTCTTAAAGAGGCTCTGTTGAAGTTGTATAGGAATGTTACTAAATATGTGAAGGAAGCTTGGCCATACCACCATCTTCATTATAGCCACTCGGTCCGCCATATATACTGCCATCCTGATCCATCTATCCACCTGTTTTTCCAGTTTGCCCGGGGCCGGACCAAAGTTTTCCCTGACCACCCTCTCCAGTTTATTATGTATCCAAATTCCCAGGTACTTTACTGGATCAGGGCGCCACCCTAGTGGGAATTCCACATGAAGGGGTTTTGTGCATGGTGCTAGCGGAATAACGAATTGTTTATTCCAATTCACACTAAGTCCAGAGTGTCTTTCGAACCGGATGTACTCTCTGAGCAGTGGTGGCAGATGCACTGATGGTTGTCTAATATAGAGGACCATATCATCTGCATACAATGACAAGCCTATTGGTTGCTGACAAACTTTAAGCCCTGCCTCCGTATTTCTCTGGTGTACTGTGCACTCCAGCAGTTCCAGTGCAATGGTGAAAAGGAGCAGTGAAACTGGACAACCCTATTGGGTACCTCGATGTCTGTGTCGTACCGGCGGCGTGCCCATTCACCCAAAGCCTCACCACAGACCCGGTGTATAATAATTTGACCCCCCTCATGAATGAAACTGGTATATTCATGCATTCAAATAAAAATGTATTCCTATTCTATTGAGTCGAAGGCTGTGGCTGCATTGAGTAATACAGCCACAGCTTCCAGTTCTGGGTTTAGCCGATGTTGGAGTGCAAATATCATAACAAGGTTGTGTGCAGTGGATAACTTTGGAACAAAACGGGACTGGTCCGGCAGTATCAAATTCGACAATAGTGGTTGGAGCCAGTTAGCAAGGATCTTCGCTAGGATTTTTGCATCAACATTAATTAATGAAAGGGGCCTGTACGACTCACAGTGCTCCGGCAGCTTATCTGGCTTGAGGAGTATGGCAACTAGGGCTTAACGTAATGTTAGAGGGAGAATTTGCCTGTTATATGCATCCTCATATATTGCATGAAGATTCGAAGCAATCAAGTCGCCAAATTCTTTAAAGAACTCGCATGTTAGTCTGTCTGGGCCAGGGGCTTTGCCGTTAGGTAATGTCCATATAGCCTCCTGCACCTCCACCCACTCTATTGGCCACGCTAGATATTCACATTCTGCAGCTGAAAGCCATGCCAGGGTAATGTCATCTAAATATTTTTTGATTTCGTCGGGTGTAGAAGTTGCACGCAAGGCATACAGAGTCTTGTAGACGTCTGCAAATTCCTTCAAAATACAGGGTGTATCATAAAGATCCTCCCCATTATCATCCATTATTTTTATCACCTGCGTTCTGATGTCTTTTAATATCCCTGCGTTGGTACTTATACAGACCCCCTTAATCGTAGGCTTAAAGGCCTCCCACAGAATGTCTGCCCCAGACACTGAATTCTGATTTATAGCAAAATACTCAATAACTGCTTTCCGAATTGTCTCTCTATATACCGGATCCAGTAAGGTGGTAGTTTTGAACCTCCACGTGAATAGGGGAGTGTGCGGAGGGACCTTAATAATCAGTTTTACCGGCTTGTGTTCCAACAGCATTCTCAGGAGATGTTGTATGTCCGGCACCCAGGTACTAACAGCCCCGATCACAAGCCAGTAATCAAGATGGGACCACATGGCATGAACTGAGGAGATGAACGTTTTTTTCTGTCCTTCAGGATTGTGTACCCTCCATGCATCTTCCATGTTGAACTGCTCCATCCCTTCTTGCAGCACTTTTGCCGACAGTCTGACCAATCCAGCGGGTGGCACCGATCAGCCATAGGACATGTCTAGTGTTGCATTTAGGTCTCTTCCCCAGAGTATTTCTGATCAAGGGAGGTCTTGTAGTGTATTCCGGATACTTGTGTAGAAGGAGGGGTCATCTGTGTTGAGGCCGTACACGTTCACCAAGGTGACACGAGAACCCCCCAGTGATATAAATATATACATATTTAGCACTATTTGACATAATTATGTATGATGTATAATTTTCCGGAAATTTCACGCAATTACGCAAATACAAATTATGCAAACTTCACACACCGCTATCACAGATGCCCTGAATGTGATTGTTTATCATTATTTATAAAGTTAGTTTATGATGATGATAATGATGATTGTGTTGTCCTCAAGGTCTGCAAACGGTCCATCACTGAATACAACAGATGATTGCCTCTGGACAGCTCACTTATAACAAAGAAGTTAACTAAAATGAGAGGCTTAGGATAAAAAAGTGATAAATTACAAATGGATGGAAGGGATTAATAAGAAGTAGACAAGTGCGAATTGTGATAATAGTATAAGTTAATATTTTACAAACGTAGACATTTTTATTACGCTGAACCTTTCTTATCACAACAAAAATATTTAAAATTAAAAGCACATCAATAAATAAGCAGATTTATAGAATGGAATCCCTGTAATTGGGCATATATTCTGATTTTAAAGTTACACTTTGGGCTTTTGGCAGTGAATGAGCTGGACTTATGCTAGAAGGAACACTGATGTATACCTTGAAACTGCATATCCATTGCTCTGTAGGAATTTGAGGATGTCCTGTGCTTTCTCTCGGTCCTTGGCTTTTTCTTTGGCCGTTAACGTATCATAGGGTACAAGCAAGGGGTGATTGCCTCCTCCAACTGTTAAAAAGATAAAACAGACATCTAATGAAGAATACAGTAACATCACATGACAGTTGTAGAATGTATAGCGTAACATCCTTACACATTTCTTTCACAATAGCTTAATCGAAAGATATGCTCATCACTTTGCATCATAGAAAGCGTCCTTCACATGTAATACTGAGGCATACATTTCATATTGCTCAAAATATAGTGTTATAATAGCTCATCATATTTATGGGTAAAATTATATAATTTCTTTTTGAATGTTCATTATACAGTAAGGTATTTATGGCTCTTTTGGCAAATATGTTTGGACTCTCAGCGCACAAGTACATGCCAGCAGTTTTGAAGGCACACTTGCAAAAACTGGACCACACACATTTTGCAAAAATTATGGTAAAGTAACAAATCGCTTCTGCTGATATTAGGTAAACTCAGTAAAGAGGAAAAATGGAACACACATTTTGGAAAAATTATGGTAAAGTATCAAATAAATCGCTTCTGGAACAGAATCACTTTGCACTGTTTCAACTTGCTTGGTAAATATTTTCATAGATTCTTTTTTTAATCACTCAGTTTAAAATTTCTGTATGTTTTCCAAAGTCAAATGTGTGATTTACAAACCAGACTCTTCTTCTCGTGCAAAGTGCAAAGTGTTTGGCTGGGATTTACTATCCAATAGATATTAGGATTTATGTTGCATAATTTCCCAAAGTAAAGCAAAGTTCTGCTATTTCTGCCTTTTATTACTTTGCGTTAATAGGACTTTGCATGCATTGTACATAGGCTTTCCCATACAAACACCTTTGAGTTTTGATGCAAATCACAATCTACAAACATTCATAGACAGGGATTTGCACCAAAATCGTACTCCTCTTTGAGGCAGACATATCGAGAAGAAATGTTTTAATTTTGCCTTGTTTTTTAGGTCTCGCCTGACCCAGCGCATGCGCTGGTCTGGCGAGACATTTAGTAGGTGGGTTTAGAAAATACTACCTACCTTTTTGTGCTGGCGACAAGCTACAGTGCACGATGGCGTGCACGCGCACAGCTGCTCCCCGCATTCCTCCCTCCCTTCTCGCCCAGCCATCCTGCGCCAGCCTTCAGCACCATACCCCTTCCCCCGCTGCTGCGCGCGCATTTCTAGTGTGCGTCATCGCGATCACTTTCGCTTTTACAGGGATCGCGATTACGATGAGGGATTGTCAGTGTGAGACCTCACGCCAGCAAACATAATCTACCTTCATTTTTTGATCTTCAAATGATGAACCCACTTTCTCCTCTATCCATTTCTGTTCTACATAGTTTATCTTTCTGTTGCCATTTTTTTGGTGCCTTTCTCTCTTCTTTTTCCTATATCACACCTTTCCCCTAATTTCTTTTCTCCCATCCCCTCCCATCTAGAATTCTTTCATATCATTTGAAATGTTTCTTGTCTCGCACTTTTTCTCACATTTGTCTTTCTTTACTGTTCTTTCTGTCCTCGTGCCTTTGTGCCTATTCTCTCCACCTTCCTTGAATGTGCCCCCTGTTCTTTCGCCGTTTATCTTCTCCTCACAGCGCTGGGCGTCCTGGAAGTTTCAAATTCTGGTCACTCAGGGGCTTTTCTCAAGAAGAAGCAGCAAGCATCAGGGGTGGATCCTTCTCGCCCAGCCATCCTGCGCCAGCCTTCAGCACCATACCCCTCCCCCCGCTGCTGCGCGCGCATCCCTAGCGTGCGTCATCGCGATCATGATAACTTTCGCTTTTAGAGTGATCGCGATGAGGGATTGTCAGTGTGCTACAAAAATGCCGGTTGCAATCCACTTCTCTTTTGTTGTGTTCTATCCTACCCGAGGCCTCTCAGGAGAAGGCCTGAGGGATGAGTGCATGATAGCTCCTTCACACTGAGGCCCACTGTGTCAACCGAAGGCTAACGCTCCGCTCTCCTCTGGAAATGAACTCTTCCCCCTAACCCTCGAGTTTGCATCAGAGACATTCATAAACCAGATTCATAGAGCGCAAGGCGTCAATGTATGCACTTTACAGGAGTCTCAACTCGGGTTATACTAAATTACTTCAGACGACAAGGTCACCTTTCGAAATTCTAGCATAAGCTTCCCTCCTCTTCCTCTTCTACATCTCTCTTATGTATCCTTCTCATGACCCCGTCTTCACTCCTGCTCTCCTCGCCCCGCTCTCTCCTCTATCACTCCCCCATGTTCTGCTCTGCTCTTCTCTTCCTCATGCCCACATTCAACTACCCCCAAACTATATACCTCTATCGTCTATCCTCCTTTCTCCTAACTCTCTGTGATTCCCCCCTCTCCCTATCAGCTGCTCCCCTTCTCTCTACTACCGTCTCTCCTCTTCCCCTTTTCTCCTCTGTGCTCACTCCCTTCCCCTACTGTCTCTCTCTGCACGTCCTCTCCTCCGCTGTAGCACTCCTGCACCACGTGTTACCTCTAGTATCCCTTCCTCTTTCTTCTCTTCCCTCTCACTCCTGCATCTCTCCCTCTCTCACATTTACCTCTCTCGCTCCCTCTCACCCCTTCCTCACTGTCTCTTTCCCTATCTCACCACTACCTCAGTATCTCATCCTCCCTCTCCCACCCCTACCTCACTTTCTCACTTCACGTTCTCTCCTTCCTGCTACCACTCCATGCCTCCTCCTTTCTTCACCTCTGTCCTCTCAGCGCTTCTTCTATCCTATCTCCCTTGGAGCTACCACCCTCTTTCCCACATTCCTCTCTCCCTTCACCCCCTCTCTTTCTGTGCCCATTTTCCTTTGTCCCTCTTCCCTTTCTCCTCCTTATAAGTATTTAGTTATGCAGCACAATATCCTTACTGTAACAACATTAACTGTTGCATGCCTAAACACTTATAAGGTCCCAAAGGCGAGACCTATTGGCCATGGCAATGCTTGTTCTGCTTTGCATACATGCTACATTTTACAGCACACATACACAGCCGGAAAGGAGTTAAAGGATCGTTTCTGTACTGGAAGGTTCCCCTCCAGGACAAAAAATATTCCTTAATGAATACACACATCCTTGAACTTGGCGCGAGGACGTTTACATTGGTGCATGGCAGACTAATGTGTACAGTGCAAGGAAAGAGAAAACAGCACCACATCGTAGTAGCTGTAGCACTGCTCTGCTCTCTCACTTTCTCGCAATGCAGCACAGCAACTGTAGTTGCTGCATCATGTTGATTGAATTTTTTGTAACTCTGGGCCTAAATCTGCACAAGACATGCACATAAAGTTGAGAGCTTGGTCTACAAATGAGGAATGCACTCTCTAAGTGCATGTTCACATAATTATGTCTTTGGACACTGAGCCAAGGCTTCTAATAATTAGGTAAATGGTAACCACATTACTCAGATTCCATCTTCCCTGATTTGGCAAAATCTGATTCTAAGGGGCTGGTACAGCAGGGAGCCTAATTCCCCAATTAGGAGGACTGAAGTGACAAGTACTTAGCACCAAACCTATACGGAGAGTCTGAGTCAAGAGTCTCGGAAAACGGACAGAGTGAAGCATGTTCAGAAGACAACAGAAAGTCTGACAGAGTGGTTGGAGACTTGACCAAAGGATGGGCTAAGAAGCAACCCACAAAGAGACAGTGCTGCAAATGAATCAGTGGGCCTGATCCCGCCCCATGACACATGAAAAATCTGACCAGCGGATCACTGGTCCCTTAGGAAAGTCACAGACTGATCAAGTTTAAACCCTCCAGGCGGAATAGAAGGATTAAGTCCAGATCACATTTCCAAGCACAGACACACTTTGCAGAAGAAACAATCGCAATGGACCGCACTCCGCTAGCCCCTCCTCCGGGTCGCCCCTGGGGAAGCTGGTACATGGAGTTCTTGAGTGGTTCACCCCAGTGGGTGCAAGTCAGTACTTGTTGAACTGATGATCTCTAACATGAAGTTCTTGAGTGGTTCACCCCAGTGGGTGCAAGTAAGTACTTGTTGAACTGATGATCTCTAGACCCGATACATGTCCCGGGTTTTAAAATATCGCCCGAGACATGGCTCGGGTTTCGGGATAACTTCCCTCCTCAGTAGAGAAAATAGTTAGGGGTGGAAAAGAGGGCCGCCAAAGAACCGTCAAAGGCCTCGTTGCCCGCACAGGCACGCAGGTGCGTCGTCCAGGAGCTCGTCAGCTCAAAGCTCAAGGGAGCCATATTTGTAGAAACAATCGCAATGGACCGCACTCCGCTAGCCCCTCCTCCGGGTCGCCCCTGGGGAAGCTGGTACATGGAGTTCTTGAGTGGTTCACCCCAGTGGGTGCAAGTCAGTACTTGTTGAACTGATGATCTCTAACATGAAGTTCTTGAGTGGTTCACCCCAGTGGGTGCAAGTAAGTACTTGTTGAACTGATGATCTCTAGACCCGATACATGTCCCGGGTTTTAAAATATCGCCCGAGACATGGCTCGGGTTTCGGGATAACTTCCCTCCTCAGTAGAGAAAATAGTTAGGGGTGGAAAAGAGGGCCGCCAAAGAACCGTCAAAGGCCTCGTTGCCCGCACAGGCACGCAGGTGCGTCGTCCAGGAGCTCGTCAGCTCAAAGCTCAAGGGAGCCATATTTGTAGAAACAATCGCAATGGACCGCACTCCGCACTCCGCTAGCCCCAAAGAACCGTCAAAGGCCTCGTTGCCCGCACAGGGTGAACCACTCAAGAACTCCATGTACCAGCTTCCCCAGGGGCGACCCGGAGGAGGGGCTAGCGGAGTGCGGTCCATTGCCCTCTTTTCCACCCCTAACTATTTTCTCTACTGAGGAGGGAAGTTATCCCGAAACCCGAGCCATGTCTCGGGCGATATTCTAAAACCCGGGACATGTATCGGGTCTAGAGATCATCAGTCCAACAAGTACTTACTTGCACCCACTGGGGTGAACCACTCAAGAACTTCGTGTTAGAGATCATCAGTTCAACAAGTACTTACTTGCACCCATTGGGGTGAACCACTCAAGAACTCCATGTACCAGCTTCCCCAGGGGCGACCCGGAGGAGGGGCTAGCGGAGTGCGGTCCATTGCGATTGTTTCTACACTTTGCAGAAGACTAAGCACTTACAGCAGACCAGTGGTGGTTGTAATATTTAACAGTACTGGACCATCAAGAAGCCAGAACAGCCACCAGTATAACTCTAGATAAGCCCTATCACTGTAGCCTACAAATATAGCTTTCAGGAGTGTTGGACATGACTTCCTTGGCATGGTTTTCTCCCAGTGTTTTACCTACCATCCTCCCGTTTTTGCGGACTCTGTTTTTGTTGGCCTTGAGATCAGTTTGCTATTGTCCTTGTGCTCTCTCCTGTAAATATGGTAAACTTGGCTAAAACACAATTGGCATATTTAGTTTAGTTGTAAGTCCCTAGCAAAGTAGTACAATATGTTCCCAAGGCCTGTAAATGTAATGCTACTAGATGTCCTGCAGCACTTATTATGCCACCCAGTTAAGTAGCTCTTTAAACATGTCCCAGGCCTGCCATCGCATTCTGTGTGGGCAGTAGTAAACTGGCATGTTGACCTGGCAAGATAAACCTCTTGCCAAGCCTAAATCTCCCTTTTTGATACATATAGTTCACCCGTAGGGCAGGCCCACACAGCCTAGAGTGTGAAGTGCAGTGTATTTAAAATGTTAGACATGTACTTTTAAGTTTTATATGTTGTGGTAGTGAAAAACACCTAAATTCACTGTTCACTATCGTGATGCCTATCTCTTCCATAGGATAACATTGGATTCCCTTATTAAATGAATGAAGTGGTAACTTTCAACTGGGAGCAGAAATGACTGTAAGTTTGCTGTCTAAGGAATTGTAATTTTAAACCCTATTTAATGGGAAAGCCGGATTTAAGTCAGTGTAGCTAGCAGTTGGTCTTTGTGTATTGCTCCCAGACAGTGAGGAGAGGGGGAATAGATGTTGGCAGAATGGGCCATCTATGACTTGATGGGGGGGGGGGGTGAAGCTGTCATATACCACACTTGAACATTACAAAGCCCCTGCCCCAGCACACTCACAAAGGGTTTAAGACTAGTCTTTTGTGACCCCAGATGAGCTGGGGTCAGGGCAGAGAGGCAGGAAATTCCAAGCACCTATGCGGGTGGAAACCTCTCGAAACTTCTCCTACTTCAAAGTGGGCACCAAGTATAAATATTGGACTCTCAGACCTAACTCTTCAGATCACTTCTGGACCTGCAGATCCTATCGGGTAGAAGGACTGCCCAGCTGTAAAGTATGGCCTGCTGACCTACTTGCTGACTAAGGACTGCTTTTCTGCCAAGGCCTGCTGTTGCTGCACCAGGACTCTTCTGTTACTGTGAGCTGCCATGCTGAAGCTAGCCTACGTGCATGGGCCCAAACTCCAGTAAATCTCCAAAGGTCAGTTGGCCGGCACCCTGGTCAAAGCCACAGGGACATAGGAGGCTTCTCTGACATCGCCGCATCACCATGCATTTTAATGCAGGTCAATGCAGCCTCCAATGACCTCGGCCCAACATTATGCTTCTCGTCTTTGATGCCAACGTATCTCATAGCAAGTTCTCGGAAGCACTGACAGCTTCTGTGATGCCAAAACAACCCAACGGTGACAGTGCCGATAGTGACACATCCCACCGCCTGCGCCAACGCATTCACCAGGGCTGCCTGGTGAATGGTGCGGTCATCAGCAGCAGTCGAGCCGGAGGGCGCTAGAGAAGTAGAGAGCCCCCTCCCAGCGCCCAAATCAGATTCTTTGGTGGGCCCTGATAGGGGTGAAAGCCTTCGAGTCCCCAGCTGGGTGAATTGGAGTGCCTGCTGAGGTGCAGCACCGTGGGAGAGTTGAAGCCTGCATAACGACTGCGCGGAGCGGGGAAGGGGAGCCCAGGCCATTGATTGGAATGGGCTGAACCGATGATTGTTATTGGTGAGACCTCGCACAGGGCCTGGAAGATTTGGAGCCCCTGCTCAAGACACTAGAAAGAGCAGGGAGACCCCTGAGGAGAGAAGGTGGAAGTGCGAGGTGGCACAGGACGGTGGGAGGGGCTATCCAAGGTATATGCCAGCGACATTTAAATATTTAAACAATCTCCTTTGGATGTGCATGAGTCTGATCTGCCTGGACTGACCTGTTCACTGATACCTGAGATGGTGGCTCCACTGTGGAGATGCTCTCGGTAGGAAGCCTGACGAGTGATCCCTATCAAGTGTTTTGCCTTCCAAGAGTCCTAACTGAAATTTTCCTTACATAATCCTATCAGGACTGTGCCTGACCTCAAGATGGCGTCTGGAATTCATTCGGACCATGGTTTCTCACCCCCCCCCCCCCAATCTGACAATCTCTGAGTACTTCTGATCTCCAGCATGACAGCTGAGTCCGAGCACTACGTCCGACGCCCGGTGGAGCTGCTCTGTTCAGCTTTTGAGGAGATCGGCCTTGGTTCATCCCCGGACCGTCACCTACCCAGCCGGACTTTGGGCGCAGTTTTTCTCCCAGTCTCCCTGTCTCGCGCACCCCCCCATCGTATTTCTGTAACTCTGCCTTTTCCTTGTCTCCTATTTATCTATCTGTTCCCATTTAGCACTCTTTCTTTCTTTGTCTTACTTCCTTTGCTCCTATCCCCTCTCACCTGAATCTTTCCCCTTGCCCACTACACCGCCTAGCCCCCTGTCCTTTTGTGCCCTTTGACTAAGCACTCCTTCTTCCCTTGTTGGGGAAAGATCCAATATTTATACTCTGGAGTCTCAGCGCGAACCCGCTGAGAGAGTCCACAGCACCTAGGGAGCCACTCACACTTGAGGTATGGTATGACACCCCTTGCCAAAGCACTCCCTCTCCCCTTTTTAGGGAAGGATCCAGTATGCAGGCCTTGGAGTCTCAGAGACCCCTCTGAGAGAGTCCACTGCGTATAGGGAGCCTCTCGCAACAGAGATGGGGAAATGATACCACTTCCCCTGGGATCACAGCTTACTGGACCTTGGATGCAGCCCTGACTCGTCTACCGGTTTGTGTCCCCGTCACCCTCCCCTGCTCTTTCCATGCTGTGTCTCTCACCCTCCCCTCCTCTTTCCCTCCTCCATTCTCTGTCTACTTCCCCTGCTCCTACCCCCCTCCCCTGAATCTCTCCCCTTGCCTGCTTTTTCCCTTATGTATATGTCCTTTTTGTTTTTCTCGACCTTTCTTGTCACTATGTTGCCAGGCTCTAATATCTGTGTAACCTTTGTAATGATGTAACCTGCAATTATGGTCTGATACTCATGTAAAGCGCTCTGATACCTCCGGGTCTAGCCAGCGCTATATAAAACCTTTAAAACAAAAATAAAATAAAAAAATTGCAGCGCAAGTCTCAGCAAGCACCACAGGCTTATTTGACAAAGTAGGACCTCACACCGCAGTTCTACCCCAACAGTCATCGACTCTGCAGCTGTGCAATGCACCTCAAAGCCAAACCTTGCACCGCAGCTCCTCGTAGATGGCTTCTCAACACCGTCCAAGCATCTTGATGCAAGGACTTCACATCTCGACGCCCAGGCCCACATGCTACTTACTCATCAGACTAAACTCAGTCGTGTATCTGACCCACTCTCGATCATGGTCAGCCTGAACTTGTGACTTGGACACAATCTACTGCGACCAGAAAACAGTTGTTAAAGCTTTCTGCTTCTTAGCACTTGATTTTCAAAAAATCTTTAAAATTGCATATCTCCAGTTCTATTAATTGGATTTGTGTTGTTTTATTCTCAAATAATTTATTACCGTTTACTCCATTTTACTCCACACTGAATTGTTGTGTAATTTTTCTTGTGTTGTGTTTATACTTTATTACTGTTTGAAGTATTAAGTTAAGGATAACTGCTTTTGTGCCAAGTTACAGGGTTCAATGTTAAGCACAGGTTAATTTGGGGGTTACTTGTGTATCACCCTGAAAATAGTTGTGGTTGCTGGTTGAGTAGGGTTTCACCCCCCTCAACCAGTAACCTAATTTACTACAAGGAGGCTTTTGGGAAAAATGATACATTGAAGTGAGGGTAGATTGAGACCATTCATTACCTGGCCACATACACTGGCATGGAAAAGGAACCATCCCATATATCTCAAACAAGAAACCATTCGGATAGAATGGTAAAGCCTTTTAGTTTGGTTGTGGTTCACTGTCAGATGCTAATATCAGCAGGGGCGTAATGCAGGTAGCAGCAGCCCTTGCAGTTCATGGAGGCCCACAGCCCTTCAAGAGGCCCCTAACCCATCAAGGGGCCCATATTCAGCTTAAGGCCAACTGTCGAAACTGGGTGTCTAGTTGGCAGAGTATGCAAAGCCGGAACCACAATCCTAGTCGGGAAACAACCTTCACAACGCATCGTTTACAACACATGCATTTACAACGCAAGTCGTTACAAGGATGCGTTGTTACATTACATGCCATTACAACACAAGTCGTTACAACAACTTGATGTAGGGGGTGGAAGGTGTTGGATTTGTTGGATTTTCAATCCAACACCGTCCCTACTGTTGCACACACTGGAGTTGGAATAGTAAATCATATTATTCCAATCTACCGCAAGTCATTGTAACAACTTGCGTTGTACTGCCATGCAACGTAACAATACATCATTGTAACGACTTGCGTTGTAAACACATGTGTTGTAAACGCATGCGTTGTAAAGAGTGCTATTCTACTAGTCAGGACAAGTCAGATACACACAATAAATTAACCTGGGCTCACCTTCTGTTAGCCTGGCACACAGCAGGCATGCTTAACTTAGGAGGCAATGTGTAAAGCATTTGAGCAACACTTAAAACAGTAAAACAGGGGTAAAAAACACATATCTGGATAGAAACTTAGAGCGTGAACAAAACAAGACCGAAATGGCAAAAATCCAATAAGTAGAGCCGGAACTATGAATTTTGAAAGAATATCTTAAAATGTAATGCTTAAAAGCATAAAGGGCCAACCGGGGACAATCAGTCATGCTTGACCGGGGTAAATCCAAAGGTTGAGGCAGGTGTCTGGGTCAGATACAGGGACCAGCCTTGCCCCACTGCGAACTGTACCTTTAATCAATCAATCAGGGGAATTGTAGGTGTGCTACTCACCCGTGAGGGTCTCAAGGAGTTGGGGGGGGGGGGCACCGCTCCCTATCAGTGGACAAACCAGATCTTGAGCTTCTGCCTGAAGATGTTCAGGGAGGGAGCGCGTCTGATGTTGAGCCGGAGCTTGTTCCATGTCTTGGCTGCGATGTAGGCAAAGGTTCTTCCACTTGTTTTGGCTCTGCGGACACGCGGTGTTTCAGTGAGGGCGAGGTCGGTGGATCGGAGGTTTCTCTTGGGTATGTGGCAGGAGATCCTCACAGTGAGGTATTGGGGTCCAGTTTGGTAGAGGCATTTGTAGACATGGATGAGTATCATGAAAGTGACTCTCTTCTCAATGGGGAGCCAGTGGAGGATTGGTAGGTGTTGGGTGGTGCGTTTGTGTTGAGAAATGCTAAGGATGAGTCTGGCTGTGGTGTTCTGTATGGTCTGGCGCTTGCGGAGTATAGACTTGTTGATCCTGGCGTAGAGGGTGTTTCCGTAGTCCAGTCTGCTGGTTATGAGTGCGTGGGTGGCGTCCTTCCTTGACTTGGGGGGATCCACTTGAAGGTCTTTCGGAGGATTCGGAGGGTGTTGAAACAGCTGTAGGCGACATTGTTGACCAGTCGTGTCATGGAGAGGGAGGAGTCGAGTTCGATGCCGAGGTTTCGGTCATGGTTCGTCGGTGTGGGGGGACTGCCGAGGGCCGTAGGCCACCAGGTGTTGTCCCACTGTCGAGAGGAAGGGTCCGAGAACAAGGACTTCTGTCTTCTCCGAGTTGAGCTTCAGGCAGTTTCTGCTCATCCAGGATGCGACGTCCTTCATTTCTTCCTGGAAGTTGAGTCTGGTGGTGATTGGGTCCGTGGTGAGGGAGAGGATGAGCTGGGTGTCGTCGGCGTAGGATACTTTGTCCGTGCTGCCTGACGATGGCGTCGATGGGGGCCATATAGATGTTGAAGAGAGTGGGGCAGAGCGATGATCCTTGGGGCACTCAGCAGTTGATTTCCGTGGTTTCGGAGAGGAAAGATGGTAGTCTGATTCTTTGGATTCTGCCGGTGAGGAACAAGTGGATCCAGGCGAGGGCGGTTCCTTGTATGCCGGTGTCGTGGAGTCTGGTGGTGAGTGTGCGGTGGGAAATGGTGTTGAACGCTGCAGAGGGGTCAAGTAGGATCAGTCGGCTGCGGTGTGTCCTTGGTCGAGGACGGTGCGGATGTCGTCTGTGGCAGAGAGTAGAGCAGTTTTGGTGCTGTGGTCACTACGGAATCCAGATTGGGAGGGGTCGAGGATGGAGTTTTCTTCGATGAATTTGGTTACTTGTGTATTGATGGTCTTCTCTGTGACTTTGGTCACAAAGGGAAGGAGGGAGATGGGTCGGTAGTTCTTGAGATTGGTGGGGTCTGCTGAGGGCTTCTTGAGCGGGGGTCCAACTTCTATACATTTCCAATCGTCGGGAAAGATGCCAGTCTTGAAAGTGGTGCTGATGGTGTGTCGTAGTTCAGGAGCAATGACGGTGGTGGCTCTGTGGAAGATGTGCGGGCAGGGGTCCGTGAGGGCCCCTGAGCGGATGCCTTTCATGGTCGAAGTGGTGTCTTCGGCAGTGACTGAGGTCCAGGCGGAGATGGTGGGCTGGATGGTGTTGCTGGAGCAAGAAGTGGTTTCGGAGTGGGGTGCCTGGTCATTGAAGTTGTCGTAGAGTTCCTTGATTATCGGATGGAAGTAGGTTCCGAGCTTGTCACAGAGGTCCTGGGAAGGGGTGATGTCCGTGGTTTGACTGGGGGGCTTGGTGAATTCCCGGATGACGCTGAAGAGTTGCTTGGAGTTGCCGGCGTTGGCAAGGATCTTGTTTTGGTGAAGGTCCTCTTGGTGGATCTGATGAGTTGGTGGTATTCCGTTATTATGTTTTTGTAGGTGGTGCCGTGTTCTGGTGTTTTGTTGTTTCTCCAGTTCTTCTCAAGACGTTTGCAGGTGCGTCTGGATTCTTGGAGGCCGGCGGTGAACTAGGTGGTTTTCCTGGGGCGTTGTCTTTTGGGGATGCGTAGTGGTGCAAGCTTGCCTGCACAGCTGGAGATCCATCTGTGGAGTCCTTTGGCTGCAAGCTTGGCATCGGTCAACGTGGTGGAGCGTAGCTGTTTAGGGTAGAGTTGAGTTGTTCCTCAGCGACTTTGCTCCAGTTCCTTCGTGGGGTGTGCGGTGCACGTTTGGGCAGCATGGGTTTGTCGACGTGGAAGTGTACTCAGTGGTGGTCTGTCCATGGGGGTTGAATGGTGTGGCTGAAGTGGATGTTGTTTCCTCCTGCGAAGATGGGGTTGAGGGTGTGTCCTGCCTTTTGGGTGGGCGTGGTGATGAGCTGTTTCAGTCTGATGTTGGCGAGGTTGTCCAGGAGGGTGGCGGAGTTGGGGTTGGTGGGGTTGTCGAGGTGGAAGTTCAGGTCTCCAATGAGTATGTAGTCCATGGAGGTCAGGGGCTGCTCGCCTATAAGGGCTCCAGGGCTACGCCCTCCTAGTTTTCTGGACCTTTTTATTTCTAGTATACCAAGAGTGAATATTAAATAACTATTATTCACTCTTGGCACAATAAAAAAAGCCGTCCAGCAGCTGCCTGAGGCAGCTTGATGTAGCACAGACTAATTGCTGGCACATGCGCACAACAGTACCTGCACCAGCCATCAGAGATTATCCAGAGCTGGTGAAACCCCCAGCCCTAGCCTCGGGCCCCTGGCACACCTCTGTGCCTCCCCCATCTGTGACCATTTAAAGCGTCACAGATCAAGGTTCATACGCTGTAGACTTAAGCCCTGCTGTGCCCGTGGCTACATGCTAATCAGCCCTTCACCCCACCCTTTCTCCACTTGCAACAGAGTGGGGAAAAGATGGGGTGAAATAGCAGCCATTGAAACTTTGAGTCTGCAACTGCGCAGGCTCGAACTTCAAAGTTTCAGTTTTAACTTCGTCCCATTGAGAAGAGCTGACGCCATACAGAACGTTATGAAGACCTGGAAATACAAAATTATGGTGAGTGACCGGGTTTCACTAATGCGCCCTTGTGTCCAGGCAGGCAGGTTGAGGGATGTAACTAGAGACCTGGGGCCATATTATCAAGGAACGCAATAACATTATCGCCGCTATGGCGGCAGGAAACTGCCGCTAAAGCGGCGATAATGGGCTTGATAATATGCCCTTGTGAATTCCCATAAATGCAATCACAAAAGGACTCCACAATGTGTGGAGGAGAGAACAGGAGGCGTGGGGTTCTAGGAGCGAGTGGCCTCCATTACTAAATGTTTACCACAAAAGAGCTGCTCCTAGTGAGTTTAGACCCTGCTACAGTTATAAAACCATTGTGAGTGGGGACATCTCACAAAAAGTAACGGACTGGTCTCACACACCACCTAGTGTCATGCTTCATCATCGGCCAGTCCTCGCCCTCTAAAACCTTCGATAGAGGGCGGGCATACACCTGGAGACAGGGATGCACTTCTAAACTTGTTCATCACTTCAAGGACAGTCCAACGGAGGTCAGTGTCCTTGTGATGTTTTTCCAAAAAGTGGCGTGTCAGTTTGGTGTTTGTTTTCTTGCACCTGATGGTGCTACAGTGTTCGTTTATGAGTATCCTGATTTTTCTGGTTGTCATGCCGACATATTGGAGACCACATGGACATGTTATTAGGTAAACGACATTCTCAGTATTGCAATTGCTAAATGTTCGTAGTTGCCATGGTTTTCCTGTGCCTATGCTGACTTCTTTCATGTTACAACAAACAAATGATGGACGGAATGCTGACAATGCAGACATTCTCCCCCAGTCAAGAGATCTGGGTTAAATCCATCGTTCTTTTGCCCACTATGCCACCCCAGTTCAGACATGGCCATATGCAAATCAGTCTTGACCCTGTGCCTCATGGGAACAGTCCAGCCCGAACTGCCAAGCCATGTCTTCCCTGGACCGGAATCAAGCATCCTAGGACCGGTTTCTGGCTATCAGCCGTCATCAGCCAGGATAGCTTGACTCCAGTGGCGTAGTGAGCACGGGTCCCACGTTTGGGAATACCCAACCCACTTAGGGCGAAAAGCGTTACAACAAACAAATGATGGACGGAATGCTGACAATGCAGACATTCTCCCCCAGTCAAGAGATCTGGGTTAAATCCATCGTTCTTTTGCCCACTATGCCACCCCAGTTCAGACATGGCCATATGCAAATCAGTCTTGACCCTGTGCCTCATGGGAACAGTCCAGCCCGAACTGCCAAGCCATGTCTTCCCTGGACCGGAATCAAGCATCCTAGGACCGGTTTCTGGCTATCAGCCGTCATCAGCCAGGATAGTTTGACTCCAGTGGCGTAGTGAGCACGGGTCCCACGTCTGGGAATACCCAACTCACTTAGGGCGAAAAGCGTTACAACAAACAAATGATGGACGGAATGCTGACAATGCAGACATTCTCCCCCAGTCAAGAGATCTGGGTTAAATCCATCGTTCTTTTGCCCACTATGCCACCCCAGTTCAGACATGGCCATATGCAAATCAGTCTTGACCCTGTGCCTCATGGGAACAGTCCAGCCCGAACTGCCAAGCCATGTCTTCCCTGGACCGGAATCAAGCATCCTAGGACCGGTTTCTGGCTATCAGCCGTCATCAGCCAGGATAGTTTGACTCCAGTGGCGTAGTGAGCACGGGTCCCACGTCTGGGAATACCCAACCCACTTAGGGCGAAAAGCGTTACAACAAACAAATGATGGACGGAATGCTGACAATGCAGACATTCTCCCCCAGTCAAGAGATCTGGGTTAAATCCATCGTTCTTTTGCCCACTATGCCACCCCAGTTCAGACATGGCCATATGCAAATCAGTCTTGACCCTGTGCCTCATGGGAACAGTCCAGCCCGAACTGCCAAGCCATGTCTTCCCTGGACCGGAATCAAGCATCCTAGGACCGGTTTCTGGCTATCAGCCGTCATCAGCCAGGTTTCATGTTGGCGGTTAGATTGCAAGATGTACATCCACCACATGAAAAATGTCCCATCACCCGTGGTTGGTCCCAAAGCCTCTGTTGTTCAGTGCCATCTGCAGTGGGCATACTGGCGCGTACTAGTTGATCACGCAGATTTTTGTTGCGTTTAAACGCAAACAGTGGGGGTTCCCACTGTCCTTGAAGTGATGAACAAAAGTAAATTTGACCTTTCAAAAGCGTTACACGTAAGGGAACAACGGTGGGTCTACCGTCTGCGGTCCCATCAGAAAGGCCTCAACGACGACATCCCTTGGTTCCAATTGGGTAGATGAATACTAAACTAGTGTTCAACCCTTCCCACTGCCATACCGTGAGGCTCACCTTCTCTCTGTCTCTCCATCCTTGGTTCCCCCCACCGCTATTTGTTGCGTAAGCATGACTGGTAAACATCACAGTCACCCTCCTCCCGCTCCTCATCACACTTCCTTTTCATTTCTGCGCCGGCTACTTGAGCCAGGACTCCCCCTACAACTTGGCGACATCCGCGCCTCCCCTTTATTACTTTACACATCTTTTCATTTTCGAGCCGGCTTCTTGAGCCAGGACCCCCTCTGCAATTTGGCTACATCCGCGCCACCCCGACACTGCAATACTGCCCGCCCGCTTTACCACGGCCATTTTTATTCGGGTGACCGCCACTTGTGCCCGGACTCCCTCCGCATTTGGGATGACAACCGCGTACTTTTTTAAGCACGCACCCCCTCGCCTTATTCACCACGCCCTCACCATCTTAGGCGACCACGTCACACTGGTGCCCTGCGAACAAATCAGCACTATCCTATCGCGGCCCCCCGCGGTACCATGGCGACCTTAGATGCGCTCTCTTGCTGTATTGCTGATCTTTTAAACACGCTATTTCACACTGGTTCCCTGTGAGTGATCTATCCCTCTCACCGCGGCCCCCGCATTACCATGGCGACCTCAGATACGCTCTCTTGCTGTATACTTAATCTCCAAAGCACGCCACTCCACACTGGTTCCCTGTGAGCGAATCACATCCCTCTCACTGCGGCACCCCCGCGTTGCCAGGGCGACCTCAGATGCGCTCTTCCCCTAGAACTTCATCCCGCTTACACGTGACACCACCTGCATGGGAGTGTCCAGCCCTTCTGCACCTCCTTGTTTGGGCATGCACCGCCCTCTGAGCAACATCATTGGTCCCGCGCTACTGCCATTACGGAACCAGGCATCGCGCCGCACGCATCCTTCCCGCTACAGCTCGGGAAACCGGAAACCACACACCAGGAGCCACTTTTCAGGCTTAATCACTCAGCGCTGCTTCTAATTAAGTCACAAGCGCACTATTTAAACACCGACCCTGCGGCCTCATTCCTACATTCGGGAGGACCGGGAGCAGCAACATAGGATGATCGTGGGATTCTTTTCCTGAGACAGTAAGAGTATGAATGCAGTGAATGTTGTAACTGGACCCTTCTGGTTTGTTACTGTGTGGATGAGCGTGTTCTACACACGTATGTGGGAAACCTTCTCCCACACTTTGTTTTATGGAAACTTTGGTTTACCTTCTCACCCTCCAGAATGAACAGGAGTTTCCCCTCCCCTCCCCCCATGTGGCAAGTAGTTGTTTCAACTAGGGTAAGACCCATGAGAGCTATTATGCTCTCATCACTCTCGATCTGTTTGTGTACACACATAGAGTGGCACAAGTCACATGAATAGTCACTCACTTTAAGGAACTCACGCATGCGCTGTTTCTTTTTATTGTGTCTCGCATTTAATGTTTTTCTGACCCATCTCTACAGGTTATATATATATATATGTTTGTTCAATTTTATCTCCCTTCAGGCTTGACGTTTGGAAGCCATTTAGGAAACGGAGTGCGGCCTTTGCCACACCCGCACAGTGGTATTTTCTTGCTACTTGTTGGTAAGAACGGAGCCCCCAGTTTAAACTTAGGTCCTGATGAATGCCCTGGACCCGCTCAGGCCTACATGGCAGAAACATGTTGACCATCCACGAGACGGTTAGGGGACACTAAACACCCCACTCACCGTCCTTTGTTTTTAGCATCATATAGTTATTGGCCACATTAAAATTTACCTTCTGGTAACTATAATGATTTTTAACTTCAATTTCCATCTCACGGGCCCCCACTCCTTAGTTTAGAAGTGCATCCCTGTCTCCAGGTGTATGCCCGCCCTCTATCAAACGAAGGTTTTAGAGGGCGAGGACTGGCCGATGATGAAGCATGACACCAGGTGGTGTGTGAGACCAGTCCGTTACTTTTTGTGAGATGTCCCCACTCACAATGGTTTTATAACTGTAGCAGGGTCTAAACTCACTAGGAGCAGCTCTTTTTTGGTAAACAATTCCCATAAATGCCCAGGTTCTGGTGTGAACCTGGGCTTCTATGGGAATTCACAAGGGCATATTATCAAGCCCATTATCGCCGCTTTAGCGGCAGGTTCCTGCCGCTAAAGCGGCGATAATGTTATCGCCGTTCCTTGATAATATGGCCCCTGGTAGCTAAGCTCATGTGCACTGCTCTCCCTTCTTAGTTCCTGATCTCAGCTAGACAGTGACTTCCCACTAAACTCCCTGGTGAGAATAGTCTGGGAGCAACAAACACGTGTGCGGCAGATTGTCCTGCAGCAGCTACAGTTCTTCAATAGAATGGCATTGGATAGTTTTTTATTATATAACAAACTTCTGCTGTACCCTTTGTAAGCCTATAGCCCGCTTTTACTTGAGCATAAAGCCTTTGTCAGTTGTTTAATATTCAGCAGTTTGCATGAACCCTTCAAAATTGTATGCAAGGCTCCTGCTCGTTACTGGGCAGTTATTTCCTTGAAAATTTTACTTTAGGAAAGTACTCGTACAGAAAGCAAAGATAGATAAACTGCTTAGTGTTCTGGGAGCTTGTATGCATGATCTTTTCTATTCAAAGCCCTCTCGCCTCTCCTGCTTTAAAAAAAAAAACACGAATAGCGCATTTAAATGTGAATGCAGAACCCCAGTATTCCGGATTCCTGCAGAAATATGCTCGACTAAAATAAATGTCAGATTTCTTTTATGTGTACAGATGGAAGAATGTGGGATGTGACTGTGATATAGCAGAGTGGTGATAATCTAATTTGCCCTTGGACTGTTTACATAATGACTCACTTTTGCGGTAGGGTGAATGATGTAGAGTCATGGTTTCGCAAGACACATTTATTATATTTGGCCTGATGTCTGTTCTGTGGGGCTCGGTGGTCTTCAGGTGTATGCAGTGGATTGTACCTTGCGAATTCTGTTGTAAATGGGTGAGAAGATGCGCTGATGATTGCTGGAACATATTTATCAGTGGTCTTGTTGCATTTTACGTTGGCACATATTTGCATAATATGTTAATATTATATATGTAGTTTATGTAAGGTATAAAATGATTTGTATAAACTGTAGTCCCACTTTATGCTATTAAATGTACTGCTGTAGTAGTTACACATAGTGGTCCTTCAGGGTTGTACATTATTGCTTGCATTGCATACAGTGGAACAATGGTGGTGGGGTAAATCTTTAATTTTGGGTACTGGGATATGCTTAAATGCTGGTGTGAGCATGTGTGTGTGAGAAAGTCAGAGAGTGGTAGTGAAGGAGGGAGTCAGAGTGATTGAAAATGAGTGATAGGAAGAGTACATATGAGTGTCAATGAATGAGAGTGAGAGAGGATCACAGTGAGGGCAATTGAGTTACTGTGTGTGAGACTGAGTGAGTCACAGTCTGAGTGAGCCTTAGTGAGTCAGAGAATGAGTGAGATTGAGTCAGGAGGAGTGGAAATGAGTGTGAATGGTCATGAATGAGAGAGAATGAGTGAATCAGATTGATGTTGAGTGAATGAGAACGAGTGGGACTGATTGAATCAGTGAGGAGGAGTGGGACTGTGAGAGAATGACTGACTGTCAATGAGTGAGACTGAGTGAGTGTAAGTGAGTTACAGTGAGATTGAATTATTTAGATAGAATCAGCTGGACTGATTGAGTCAGGAGAACAAGTGAGTCAGAGGGAGACTGAATACAAATAAGTGAGAAAGAGTGAGTCAGAATGATTGAGACTGAATGAGACTGAGTGAGTTAGAGTGAGACCAAGTGAATAGAAATGAATAGAATTGAGGTAGAGTAAGGTAGAATGAATAAGACTGAGTAGATCAGAGTGAGAATGAGCGAGATTGAGTCAGTCAGAGTAAGCAAAAGTGAGTGGCTATGCGAATGAGAGTCAGTGAATGAGACTGAACGAGAGAGAAAGAATGAATGCAAGCGAGTGTGAGCGAACCCACGGAGACAACTTCAGTCTCTCTTACTGGAATTCCAGCCAAGGATTATGCCTCACCACTTTTGAAGGTCACCAGCCGACACTGATGGAGGTGATGGCGTGGGGTACGATGAGGTCAGCGTCGGTGCTGGCAAACGAAGTACAGGGTCCGGGGTGTCTGTAGGCGAGGGTGCCGTGTACAGTGGTTTTGGGGGAAGTGAAGGTGTTCGGTGGTGGGGAATGAGTCCTTCGTGGTGGAGAGTCGGAGGGATCTCTTGTGTACGATGACGAGTCCCCCTCCTGGGCGGTTGGGGAGGTTCTCCCTGTGGATCTTGTATCCGTTGGGGATGGCGGTGGCGATGTCAGTGTCTGAGCCACACAATCAGAGATGTGGCAACTTCCTTGCAAGGTAGGCAATGTGTCATCATGGAGACAAGCAGCCAGCGATGCGATGCAATGCACTTTGCTGGCAATCCAGCGGCGCTGGAGGCGATGTGTCGGTACCAACCAGCACAACAACATTGTGGATTTTGCTGCAAAACTTCAGAAAACCCACTTCCAAGGGTCCAGGACTGAACTGGCACCACTTGGCAGGGTAAACTCACAGTTAGCAGAGTCCCAAAAGTTGCAGAAGAGCTCCGGGAAGGCTTTGATATCCCTGAGACTTCAAAATAGGGGGCAAGCCAGCAAGCCCTTGAAGTCACTAAAGTTCTTGAGGATGAAAGATGCAGGTCCAGTCCTTCTCACTCCCAGGCAAGGAGAACAGTAAGAAACAGGGTAGGCACAGCAAAGCAGGAGTCCAGCAAAGTCCAGCAGAGTCCAGAAGAGTGACCATCCTTCCAGCAGCAAAGCAGTCCTTCTTCCTGGCAGAATGTTCTCAGGTCCAGAGTGTACTAAATTGGTGATGTTAGGGGTCCAGAGTTTCTACCCAGTTGTGCCTTTGAAGTGGGGAAGACTTCAAAGAGAGTTCTTTGAAGTGCAAAAGGTCCCTGGCCTTCCTGCCCTGGCTCCAGACTCACTACAGGGGAGTAGTAAGCTCTTTGTGTGGGACAGACACAGTGCATTCAGGTGCAAGTCAGCTGCTCCCTCTCATCCTGCCTAGGATGACCCATCAGGATGTTAATGGCCCATCAGGATGTGAGTGGTCCATCAGCCACACCTAAACTTCCTTCGTGTATGGTAGCCTGGAGGGAATGCACAAAGCCCAGTTGTCACCCACCCGAAAAGTGTATTCCGAGACAGGCAGAAGGCACAGAATGTTTAAAGTAAGAAAATGACAACTTTCCAAAAAGTGGCCTTTTCAGACTTACAACTTAAAATCCAACTTGACCAAATATTTTGATTTTAAACTGTCTAGAGACACCAAACTCAAGATATCCATCTTTTCCTAATTGGAATTTACACTTATAAAATGTGGTGAGATAATCCTGTAATCCCAGTGTAAACCTATGAGAGAGATAGGTCTTGCAGTAGTGAAAACAATGTTAACCTATGAGATAGATAGGACTTTCAGCAGGACCGGACTGGCCGTAGCGGGCACTCGGCGTTTCCCCAGTGGGCTGCCAGGGTGGGGGCCAGTTTTGGGCCCTTGGTGAGACATTTTTGTTACCGGGCGCCTACAATATAGGCCCCTGGTAATAACATTGGCTGAAACCGGCCCTTGCAAACAGCTCGGCCGCACCCTCTCAGCCCCCCCAGGGGTGCCAGCCAAGCAGTTTGCCAGGGCCGGTTTCGGTTCCCAGTCCGGCCCTGCTTTGTAGTAGTGAAAAACTAATTTAATAGTTTTACACTCCCAGGACATGAAAAACCGAAAAGTATGTCCTACTTTTTAAATATACTGTACCCGGCCCTTAAGGCTGTCTAGGGCCTACCTTCAAATCAAATCAATATAACTTTATTCGATTGTAAATAATAAACAATCATAAAAGTGTAAAATAGCAAAACGTTACAGTTCATTAAAAAGGGAATTAATAAAAAGTCACATCATATGGAAAACACATTATCATGGGTAAGAATAGGGAAAGATACCATTTACACGATAATCCTATTTCTAATAGAAATCACTTTCTTTAAGTACAATGTAATTGTTGCGACACAGAGGCAATTGTCCAACCGTTGAATTTCATACATGGCCGGGCGGCATTGCCGGTGCCCGATCTCTCTTAAAAAAGGTAATAATTGGACAATCCTCATTTGATGGTAAAATTTACAAAATAAAATAACATGCATTGTGCTTTGGGGGAGCTTCCATCACAGGGACAGGGAGGTAATACATGAGACCAATTGTTAACTGATGGGAAGCTGACCAATCTGTGAAACAGTCCCAACCTAAAACGGGTTAATATAAATCTGTCGTAATTACCCGTGACATGGATCAAATAGGGTTGAATGTTAAAAGAAGTTAAGATTAAATGGTGATTTAAAATAAGGGTGGGCGTAGTGGGCGTAGTGGGGCTACGTGAAGCAGCACGTAGTGTGCCCAAATCTACGCACACTACGCGCTTCGCGTAGCCCCACTACGTGCCACCCACCTCCCGCCCGCCCTCCTTTTAAATAATATCAGCAATGTAAAATAAATTAAAGTAAAGAGACTTACCTTAAGCGCGGCGTCTCCGGGGCTCCCTCTTCTTCGTTTCTAATTTCTTCTGACAAATGCGCATGCGCGGACGCCCGCGCATGTGCATTTCTCGCAAGAAATGCACATGCGCGGATGTCCGCGCATGCGCATTTGCCAGAAGAAATTAGAAACGAGAAAGAGGGAGCCCCGGAGACGCCGCGCTTACGGTAAGTCGCTTTACTTTAATTTATTTTTCATTGCTGATATTATTAAAAGGAGGGCAGGCGGGAGGTGGGTGGCGGGTGGCAGGCAGCTACGCTTCGCCCTCGGCGTGTGCGTAGCGCTGCCCTGCTTTGCCTACTTCGGAAAGTGCGAAGCAGGCAGCGCTACGTACACTACGTGGGCGAAGCGTAGTGCTACGCCCGGGGTTAATTTAAAACAGTGGGTTTTATGATCTCAGCAGTAATTCTTAAGGATTCTAGAAAGAGCAAACCCTCTTTTTTGAGCTCTTTCCGTGAAATAGCAAGCATGGTATGAGGTTTTAGAAAATAATCCAATGTCACTTAAGAATTTTTGTACGTAATTCAGCCACGGTATCCTCGAATGTCCGTCTAATTTTAAAACATCTGCCAGTATAGCTCTGTTGAGTTTGGGTTCTTCTTTTGTCCATACCCTATGCCAAAGCAATACCGGTTCCAGCTTGATAAGGTCGGATATAAAGGGGAGTCCCAATTCCGAGTGACAAATATAATTAGAGGAACTCCTAGGGACAGCGAGGATACATTTTAGAAAATAATTTTCAAGAATCTGGAGCTGAGAAGTATCAGCGAAGCCCCAGATCCCACTACCATACATTGCGGCAGAAACGCATTTGGCTTTATAGATCTTAATTAATTCAATAGGTGGTCAATAGGTGGTCTGGTGCCTAATTTCCTCGTGAAGGATCTAAGGGCGGCAATAGCACGGTTCATTACCAATCTTTTAGCTGATATAGCCTCGCCCCAAGCATCCTTTGCGGTAAATAAAATGCCCAAGTAGGAGAATTGCTTCGTACAAGATAGCTGCTGGCCCTCAATAAATATGGTCTTTTTAATTTTTGCACTTCTACCACAGCGCATGATGAAAGTTTTTGATATATTGACTCGTAAGCCTAGATCTTTCATTAATAGGGAAAAGTTCTCCACCATGCGTTGTAGACCCACTTGAGTGCGGGACATTAGTGCGGCGTCGTCCGCATACATTAATAGCGGTATTGGATGACCGGCTACATATGGGGGGTCAAAACTTGTGTTGCACAGGGCCTTCTCCAATCCATTAATGTATAAATTAAAAAGGAGTGGTGCCAGGACACAGCCCTGCCTAACACCACACCTGATAGGGATTTTGCCCATGCATTCTCCCTTTCGTCCAAAACGAACCCGAGCGGATGCGTCACTGTAAAAACATTTAAGAAAATAAATAATATTTTCTTCGACCCCAATTTGATCCAGAAGTGTCCATAGTTTAGAATGAACCACGCAGTCGAAAGCGGCTGAGAGGTCAACAAAAGCCACGAACAAATTCTCCCTCTTAGCCCTGATATACTTCCTGGTCAACATTAATAAGTTAAGGCCCTGTTCCACGGTTCCCAGACCGGGACGAAATCCGTATTGTAGGTCGGATAAAATAGAGTTATTCTCAACCCATAAAAGTAGACGGTCCAGGATGACACGTCCAGCTATTTTGGTATAGGAGTCTAAAAGGGAAATGGGTCTATGACAACCCGGGTCAAGTCTATCCCCCTTTTTATAAATTGGGACTATTATCGACTCCACCCAAGTGGGCAGTAAGTCCGTCCTACAGCTGGCGTTAAGCACCTGAGCCAAAAGAGGGGCCCACAGAGACGGAAGAGTCTTAAACACGTCAATAGGTACGCCATCAGGGCCGGGGGCCTTCCCACCCTTACTCATTAGTATAGCCTTTTCAACCTCTTTTAAGAAAAACTGCATATTGCCCAGGAGAGGGTAATCCAAAGGTTTGCAAAGAGGACAAAACAGGCCGTCACCCTCGTACACGTTGGAGAAGTGATCAATCCATTTGTCCTCTGGGATAGCTATCTCGATAGAGGGGCGGACCTCTTCTGTAAGAAAGGGGTTTCTAATAATTTTCCAAAACCTTGCACAGTCATTAGTGACCGAAGCCTGGTGGAGCACTTCCCATGATTCTTTCCTTAACTCATCTTTTCTCTCTTTTAATGCTAGTTTATAGACTTTCCTAGCTCTACTAATATCTTCCGTGCTCCTAGGGTGGATAGCTAGCGTTTTCTTTAAATGTGAATATGCTCTAGTGCAACTAGAGTTAAACCAGCCATCCCTCAGTGTGAAATTGCATTTGCATTTCCTCGTTAGGGAAGATTTAATTTCGTCACAGATTGTCGAAAAGGAAGCAAGGATAGTATCTGGTATAGCATCTTCTGAGAGACAAGTCAGGAACTCCGGGACATATTTGTTTAATACGGAAGTTAATACTTTAGATTGGTCAACCTTATCCCATTTGAGTGTGTAACGATTGGTACGACCAATGGTCAAGTTTTCCCACAATATATCCCTGTCACTACTATTAGAAACAGATCCCTTGGGAATGGAGATGGTTAGGCATAATGGGAAATGGTCGCTTAGCGCCATATCGGGTACGTTAAAGTTAACAATCCTTTCCACATGACGAATTGTAGTTAGTGCAAAGTCTATGGTCCAAGAGCAACCGCGGCCGTTAAAAGTTGGTGGAAGGGGGAAGGGGTTTGTGCAAATGTCATTTAAGAAGCCCAAATCAAATTGACCCAGAAATTCATTATAGTGTTCTCCTAAGGGAGAGTGATTAAAGTGTAAGGAACTCACACCATTTTCTCGCCCTATGATACATCTCTTATCGGTTACCATATTACACAGAGTACAATTAAAATCTCCCAGGAGAAAGATCATCAAATTGTGTCCAAAAGATTTTTCTTGAAGGGACACTAAGTTGGCCAGTTTATTGAGTATAGTAGGGGCCTCCTCCAGGGTAAAATTATTATAAAAATTGATCAAAGCGATCGGGGTAGTTGAGGTGAAAACCAATATCAGAAGTTGAAAGTAAGGATCTTTGACTGGCTCCAGAACCTTTAATAAAAGCAATTTGTTGGATACATAGGTTGTCAAACCTCCTTTAGCTCTGCCGTGTGCAGCGTTCACTGCTGTAGTGTGGAACGTTATGAACCCGTTGATGTGAACTGGGTCCCCTATCCATGTTTCTTGGAAACATAAAAGTTCTTGCTGGTAAATGAAATTTTGCCATAATGGATTACCAATTTTGGATTTGATTCCAGCAATATTCCAAGAGCAGACATTACATGTTAAAATATCAGTCGAGGGGCAAATGATAGGAGCCAGGGAAGTATCTATCCTCAATGGTAATGAACCACTCACTCTTGGGTCTTCAATACACTCGGCCAACATTGCATCCCCTCCCAGAAATCCATCAATTCCAGAACACAGACTGGCCATGCTGGGTTCACCATTGGTAATAACCGGTGGATCAGGAGGCAACACGACGGTCATTACAGGTAGCCGGGGCTAAATGGGGCATTAATTTGCTGTCAATCATTATTGTCCAATCCACTAAGGGTGTCAAATCGATTGGAAATTGGGATTGCAAATCTCCCTCCCTCTAATTGGCCCCGGGTAGGGGGTAAAGGACAAAAACCTCGCAATCTTTCATGGCGGGGGAGGAATAAAAATAGGCAAGTGGGACAATATTTACATGGTCTGTGAGAAGTTGGCCTGAAAAACAACTCTTTAGAATATCATTAACCAGAAGAGGTGACCGGAAAGAAAGTATCACGCAGTCCCCTCTCAATGATTTGGGGGATGAACCAATCCATGCAACTCTTCTGGCCATCTTAAAATTGGAGAACAAAGCACCGTTTGACCCAAATTTGACTGATAAGAAATATAAAGATTTATTTCTCAGGGTTGACCAATGTTCGCGTACGTTAGGAAGAAGGGGAGGGACATTAGCTAACACCACAGTGTATGGTAAGGCCTCCGGAGGCAGGTTTATAATAGGTAACCTAGGTGTAGAAATGGCCTCCCTAACATCAGCAACTGCCCCCATGACAGATGGAAGATTGTTTGGAGGAATTGAAGAAGGCCCTGGTATCCCTAACCCCGTCATGTCGGGATTTTCCAGTCTGGCGGATGACTGCTGTACAGGAATTTCGACCAATTGAGGTAGTGTATTAGGGTTACCTTTCGCCATGGACAACAGATTGTGTGGTACAGCGTCGTTTGCCCGTATAGGATGTGGTTCCACCTTAATTAAACCTTCCATATGGGTGACCCTGGCTTCAATCTTTGATAATTTCACCATAATGGGTTCCACAAGGGTCGTTAGTAATTTCTTCATTTTCCCCCAGAAACCCTCCCCCGTTAACGGGTCACTTATAATGGTAGTAGGGGGAGTAACTAAGGTATTTTTAGTGACCTTTTTCCCTTTTTCAATAGGTTTATTGGTAGTGATACGTGGTTTGTGAGGTCCCTTTCCCTTTGTGTTGGTCGAGAGTGTCCCCTCCTTAGTGCAATGATTTTGTTTCCTCTTCGCCTTTTGCCCTCTAGTTGTCATACGTAGTGGGTCATTGTTGGTGATCTGTTCGGATCCAGAAATTACAATTGGGCTTACAGATGATGCTACTCCCACCTCAACTATGGGGTTCTCATGTGAAGAATGTTCAGAAAGTTGATCACTAGGGAAGATAACAGGGGACAAAGATAACCTAGATTCCGCAGGTATATGATCTAATTGTGCCAGCGGAAGGGAAATTGAATTGTCCCCGGGTATTTGCGAAGAACGAACGTCAGGAAGTCCAATAAAGGACGGAACTATTAACGACTCCTGTAAATTAGAGGTAAAGAGCGATTCATTGTTGGCAGAAAGGGGGGGAAGCATGCCCGCTGGGAGAGAGAGACGCCTCTCAGTACTTTCAATGGCTGATGAAACCACCCCAATGGTCTTTTGCAACATCCGATCGATGGCAGTCAAGCTGGGAAGGGGGGTGTTAACAGGGTTTACAGGTTGCGGGACATTGTGTACAAGAACAGACCTATGCTTGCCCATTATTAATAACAACAATGCGATTATTGACACAAGTAATCAAACAATAACGCCAGAGATAGGACAAGGCAAAAAGTCACTTACTACAAGGATTGATAGCAAATATTGCAAAAAGTCCAGCCCAGTGGTGTGGCCCTGCCACGGCCTGCCCCGGACGGCCACAGGCTAAGCCCTTTGCCCGGGCTTAGCCCGCGCGCGAGCCCGCGACGCGGGGTGTAGAGCTGATTTTAAAGCGCCTCCGGGCGCTGGAGAGGTGACGCTGCTTCCGGGATATGGGAACCGGGGAGCCTGGGTGTTGTAGTCCTCTCTCGCCCTCCCTCCACACTGCGGCCACGGAGTTGTCAAGCGCGGCGGCGGGAGGGAGGGGGGGACACAGCAGGAGGAGCAACGGTGGCGGGGCACAGAAATGAGCACAGTTGTAGATGCAAAATCCAGCAGGGACAGTTTAGGTAGCCTGGGTTACACAAAACTGCATGTCCCAGAATGCACCAAAAAAATAAAAAAACACATGGACATGAAAATACGGGTAGGTGGAAGAGTTTAACCAGGCTTGAGAGTGAGGGGGGGGGGGAAATCAGATCTCAGGGGTTTCCTTACTTTCCAAGTTCCTCGAAGAGCTGGTACCCGTCTGTGAAGCGTGTACAAGTAGCTGTGGACGCCATGCCGACTCCTCCGGGTTGGTGATGCCGCCTGGGGCGAGGCAGGGTGTGAGCAGTACCAGGTGCGGAGCTAAGCAGGAAACGGCGCGGGAGAGCGGGCTCCCTCTCCTCTCTCAGCTGCACCCCTGCACCGCGGCTGCTTCCTGTTGCTGCTTTCACTCCCCCTCAGCCTGCTTTGTGATTCCCGGCACGATGTTTCTTCTGGCGTTATCTCGTAATGTGCCCCACACCAAAGCCTGTCCCTTCTGTTGTGTGCAGCGTGCTGTGGACTGTACGAGGTACGATGAGAACGAGGACCTCTCGGACGTGGAAGAAATAACCAGCATCAGGGGCTTCAGCATTAAGGTTTAAACATTCCCGCGGGCTCGGAAAGGTGACTACGTAAGACGGAACGTCACTTTCTTTCTGAGGAAAGTTGCTCGTACTGAGGGCCTACCTTAGGGGTGACTTATATGTATCAAAAAGAAAGGTATGGGCCTGGTAAGAGGTTTGAGACTGCACAAACAGACTCTGCAATGGCAGGCCTGAGACATGTTTTAAGGGCTATTAAAGTGATGAAGGCCCACTAGTAGCATTTAATTTACTGGCCCTGGGCACATGTAAGGCACTTTACTGGGGTCTTATCAGTAAATTAAATAAGCCAATTGTAGATAAGCCAAACGTTACAATGTTTTAGGGAAAGAGCACATGCACTTTAGCACTGGTCAGCACAGCAGTGTTAAAGTGCCCAGAATCCTAATGCCAGCAAAAATGAAGGCAGCAAAACAGGAGGCCAGAGGGCAAAAAGTCAGGGGACACCATACCAAGGATGCAGGTGTAACACCAGCGAATATCTGAATATCCGTGTGGGATGGGAGACTCAGAAGGGGAGTGTGTGTGTGTTGGGGGGAGGGGAGATTTCGGTCACGCTACTGAGCATAATGATCAATGCTCCCGTCATATTTAGTTCATTCTCTTCAAAAACAGCCCTTCCGTGTGGTAGTGTAATAGAAAAGGCATGACGCTGTTAGGTGCAAAAATAGTTTCCACCGACGTTCATATTAAGCTAAATAACTTTACATGCACTTACGTAGTTCAGCATCCTATGTATTTCTGAATTCAATGTATGTGTATGACCACAAGATGACGCCAAAGACAAAGCTATAAAGGAATGGCACACTATTTAAGGGAAATGTGTCAGAAATGTTGTTCTCTCTTTTATATGATTTAATTCACGCCTAAAGAATAGTTAGGTGCACCTTGGCGCCCTATTGCTAAATTAGAATGTCTAAATGTGCAAAGAATACGTAAAGGAAACATATGGGCGATCAAGCAGCATGCAAACGTAAATTCCAAAAATGAAAAGTCAATTTAGATTGTGCTGTGTGATCATTGTAGAATTCATTAAAACGGAACTTTGACTTTCAATTGCAAGTAAGCAAGCAGTAAAGTCACACTGCATATATTAAATTACTGCGAATATCATACAGCTTGTAAACAAAAGAGAATACCATGGTGATTTAATTTGAAGGTGTTTATTTAAAATCCAAGTAGTGAAAGTGAAGGCTTTTAAGGCATGCTGCGACAACTATCAAAGCATGATTCATTTAAAATAGGAGTTTTGATGAATATCCTTTTGAGGACGCTCCTTAGTACCTTCAGAAATTCGAATGTTATTCAATAGTTTTGACACACATTCCTCAAACCTATCTGTACCATTTTTGACTTTTTTATGTTAAGAAATGTAGCCATCGCATTTTGCTCCGAACTTGTTTTACACACAGATTTTTTCTGGGAACAGAACAAACTAGTTTTGTACTATTTTCTCTGTAAAGGATGGAGCAGAATAGTGTTTTTTTCCACTGCTTTCAAGGGTGAAAAATTGTGCTTGGTTTTGCGTAAAGCCATTTTATCTATACAAGAAGCACGCACAATGCACGAGCATTTTGTGCAATGTTGTATGTGGAAAAAAGTTAATCCGTAAGCTTATGCCAGAATCATGATACGAAGTACTACAAGGAGCGAAGTGAAGGTGCTTATGTTTTGTTATGTTTTATAGATTTGTAGGGGCAGATTTACAAGCCCCCTGCGCCACCAGTACGTCACTTTTCGTGACGTACTGGTGGCGCAGGGGGCTCCTCCATATTTACAAGGACAGGAAAAGCCACCCTGCGTGACTTTTGCTCTCCTTGTACATACGGCCCCTTCACACGCAGCACTTTGCGTTGAAGGGGCGTTCCATGGGTGTTGCTGTGGGTGTTCCCATACAACACCCATGGAACAAGACATATCTCCAGAATTATGAGAAATCGTAAATCTGGAGATTCGTCTGAATGCTACGCCACCCTAGAGGTGGAGTAGCGAGGCGCAATGCGGAGAAATGGTTTCATTTCTCCTTGTTTTTTCCTCTTTCAATGCGTCCTACATTATACAGCACGCATTGAAAGAGGAAAATGCCTGTCGTGATTGTTTTTGTGCAGGAAGGTACCCCTTCCTGCACAAAAACAATCACCCCACGACGCAGGCATCCTTGCACCATGGTGCAAGGGTGCCTGCGCATGGCTGCCGTTTGTGCGCCAATGGAGGGGGAAGCACAGAGATGTAACATATTCTTGTAAATATGTTGCATCCCTGTGCTTCGGAAGTGCCACAGCGTGGCGCAGCCAAAGGGCTTGTGGTATCACGCTGCGGCACTTCCTTGTAGATCTGCCCCGAAGTGTGCACTTTTACGTGGGAGGGTATCCTGGAGCTGTCCAGGTGTGAGTCTAGCCGCACAGAGGGCCATGCAGGACTACTTGAAAAGCCAGGTCTTCAGCTTCTTGCAGAATTCAAGAAGTGAGGAGAGGCTCTTATGTGTAGCTGGAGGTCATTCCACGCTTTAGGAGCACCACCCAACGTGTAGCTCAGAAGCAACATGTTGGTCGCCGCATCCAAAAAGATATCGCCCCAGTGGTTCTTATGCCGCAGTATTATTTTTCTAGTTCTACACTACAAGAACATTATTCTTGGAAAGTAGAGCACATAGGGAATCTCCATATTCCTTTCCTCCAGTGGCTACTATCTCAAGGGTGTGGTATGACAGAAAGAGAACATTTTCAGAATCCTGGGGCTGAAGACAGTGTGGCTCCAACCACTGTAGTGCTGAATTGTGGTCTCTCAGAGGGAACCAAAAGATTCCCGCTAAAGTCTCGTTGGAAACCGCAAGATTTTATTGGAGACAATAAGATTGTACAGAGCTTTTTCATGTTTCTTTGCAAATCTCATGACTAATATGTTAAAATACAACCAAGAGGGCACCACTGATACAGACTGATTATGCACAACCTTTACAGTGTATGAATCAAATGTAATAAGGTTAGCATTGGGGGTCTCTAGTTGCAGTGGCTAGCATCCTGTTCAATTAGAGACACTTCCTTCTAGTCAGGGTAAGGGAATTACACACATGATAATCCATGTTCACCCCCTAGGTAGCCTGGAACGAGCAGGCTGGCTTATCCCAAAGGCAATGTGTAAAGTATTTGTACACAAACACACATTAGAACAGGGAAAACACGACAAATAGACACCACACCAGTTTAGAAAAATAAAATATCTTTATCTAAACTAAACAAGATCTAAACAACAAAAATACAACATACATATATCAAAATATCACTTTTAAAAGGATTCAAGCAATTCTGTCCATAGAAATCTATGGATGCATGATTTTACCCAATGTACCTTCAGATGCGTCAAAATTCACAAGGCCAAACAGCCGCAGAGAAACGAAGCGTTGAAAAATACAGCAATGTGTCGGTTCCTGAGTCCTCAGGAGTGCAATGCGTCAGTTCTGCTGCATGCAGGAGAAGTGCTGTGGCGAATCTGGACTGTAAGGGGAAGCGATACGTCGATTACAAGACGATTCTGGTCTACATGTGATGCGTCTGAAAACTTGCCGCACAGGTGTTTGGAAATCTGGAGGTCAATGCAGCGACAGCAAAACAGGTGATGCATCGATTTCTTCAGCCGTGGGCCCACAAGGTGTCTATTCTTTCAGCTACACAGCAGGGCCTGCATCGGAGTTCGTTCCACGTTCTCAGACTCCGGAGGTCAGTGAACTGGACTTGGTGTGCGGCAAATTTTAAGCCATTGACAGGTGCTGCGTCGATTCTTCGCCCGCACAGCGGCGGTGCATGGAAATTCTTCCTGCACAGCGTTGCTGCGCTAAAAAAACACAGGCGTTGGAAGGGCGATGAGTCGATTTTCAGGTATCTTTAGCTCTTTGCAGCAGGAACAACCTCCAAGGGCCCAGAACTTGAGTTGGCCCCACAAGGCAGGCCAGAACTCCCAGCAATGGAGTTCAAGGATACTGCAGGTGAAGTATTTGTGTCCCTGAGACATCAGAACAAGAGACAAGCTCTACTTTAAGCCCTTGGAGATCTTCTTAGAGCAATATACCGCAGCAGGGCAAGGTTTCAGTCCTTTCCTCTGCCCACAGACAGAAGCAGCAACTGCAGGCCAACCCAACAAAGCAAAACACAACAAAGGGGCATTACTCCTCCTGGCAGCTCTTCAGATCTTCTTCGTGGCAGGGTCCACTTAGTTCCAGAAGTAATCTAAAGTTTTGAGGTTTTAGGTCCAATACTTATACCCCATTTTGTCTTTGCAGTCTTTGTTTCTAGACTCTCGGAGCTCAGTAAAACAAGTTCTGTCCTCCCTGGTTCGGCTTCACTACAGTAGGTAGAGCCAGCATTGTGCAGAACAAACACAGCCTATTTAGGTGCTAGGGAAAACTCCTCCCGCCACCCTAAATGCAGAAAGGTCTATTCAGCCAGGCTATGAGTCACCTAGGAAAGGCAAGACACACCTCAAACTACCCTGTGACTGTTTAGAACTAATGCACATCTCCAGCTCCTGTCACTTCAAAACCAGAAGGCGAATACACAAACAGGCCGAGGCACACAGAATGGTTAAACAAGATAATGTCCACTTTCTAGAAGTATTAAAGAAAGAGCACTCCTCTTGCGCTCCCACTGTCGCACTGCAAAAAGTGGGAATTGATCCCACCAATATATTTCATTTATCCAAGTACTCCAATGTAAATTCATTGTAAACATGACTGTTTTATTGTCCAATATTAAATCCATATACTCTTGTCCTTTCATCACAACGGAGACAGTGTGATCGAATCTGTGGTCTTTATTTTTTTTTTTTTTTTTTTTTTTTTTTTTTGAAACCGTTTATTGCAGGTTGTAAAAGTTACAGGTATGGGCCTACAACCACCCGGCCGGCCGCTAGAATGACAAAAGCATATTGCATACATACAGTAAAAGTCTCTCGGCAGTGCAGAGCAGTGAAACAGGAGTAATCAATGGTGCAGGCCACACAGCTCCAAGCCCATAGTACGGTTCCCTTTTCTTGAAACAAAACAACACCAAAAAACCACACCCGCAAGGCAACCCGCGATCCAAAGTGACAGCACGTGCTCCATAAGTGGGGGATCCAAACCAGCAGCAGAACTCTGAGGAGGGGAATGGGAGTAGGTCAGGGACTGGGGGGACCGCGCGCCCGCGGCCGAGGGAGGGGGGCCGTCTAGGGAGACGGAACAGGTGAGGCAGCCGGTAGCAGTGGTGGCTCACAAATACCCCCGCGGTAGGCGTTCCAGGGGCCCCAGAGTTTCACCCACGCCCCAGGCTTACCCCTCGCCACATACACCACCTTTTCACGAAACATACACCAATCCATATGCTCTTTCCAGGCCGATACCGCAGGGGGCCTTTGGGATCCCCACAATTGAGCAATGTCACGCTTAGCTATCATGTATCCCAGAGTCACCCACCGCGTCTGTGGGACCGAATAGTCATTCGGTTCCCATACATTCAGCAAGCATCTCCTCGCTTCAGGCAGCAGCGCGACACGCGTAACCACACGCAGGACCTCATGCACACCACACCAGAATCGCTCCACCTTCGGGCACTCCCACAGTATATGCATGAAAGTCGCCAGCGCACCACAGCCACGCTTACACAGTCCGTCACCAGCAAAACCCATACGCAGAAGCCTTGGCCCCGTCACGTAAACCCGGTGAAGGATCTTGAGCTGGACGAAACGAAGGCGAGCCGGGATGGCCACCTCTTTCGGGGAGGCCACCGCGGAAATCCAATCCTCGCCGTCCAGCTCCAGCCCGTCGGCAACCCAGGCCTCGCGGAGACTAGTCAGCAGGCACGATCTATCGTTGATCAGTTTTTTATATATGAGGGAGATCGTGCTGTCCGGTACATGGCCGTCCAGCACTCTGTCCTCCAGGGGGGAAGACTCCGGAATGGATGCGACGTCCGGGAAGACGGAGCCCAGCGCATGGCGGACTTGTAGGTACCGAAAGTACTCACTGCCCTGCAGCTGAAACTCCGCCTGTAGCGTCTCAAAAGTTTTGAATCCCCCCCTCGTCCAGAGATCTCCCACCGTGCTGATTCCGATCGTGTCCCACTTCTCGAAGCCCTTCGACGTCCATAGGGAGCCCAACCTCTCAGACGCATACAGCGGTGACGCCCGGGTCAAACGGTTCTTCCACCCCATAGCTGCATTAGCCGCGTGCCAGACACGCACCATAACACGCGTCGGTCCCGTCAAACGGGAGTCGGGCGCGCCAGAGTAGAGCGCGCGATTGTAATCGCCACCGGGTAGGAGCATTTTATCCATCTCAAATGCCGGGTTCAAGGCGGGCCCATAAAGGCCATGATTAATTGCAGCTAGTTGGGAGGCCCAGTAATACCGTTTAATGTCCGGGAGGGCGACCCCCCCATCGTACCACGGGAGCGTCAATTTAGCCAGAGCAATGCGCGGCCTCCCGTCCCAGAACAGGCGCCGCTGGAGGCCCTCCACCTCACGGAAATAGCGTGCCGGGATCAAGTCCATAGTATTCTGGAGGGCGTAGAGGAATCGCGGCAGGGACATCATTTTGAACAAAGCCGCTCGGCCGAGCGGCGAGAGCGGCAGACGCCGCCAGCGCACCACGTCCTCCCTCAAGCGCTGGAGGGGGGGCAGCAAATTCCGCTCATAGCGGGCCTCCGGGTCAAGTGTGATATAGATACCCAGGTACCGAAAACCGTGGGGGGCAATCTGGATCGGACAGTCCCGTGGTAGGGCCGGAGCCTCCCCGGAGAGCACATAGACACAGGATTTCACCCAGTTGATGACCAGGCCCGAGTTGCGACCGAATGAGCGCAAAACATCAACCAGGACGATCAGTGATTTACGCGGGGAGGCGAGATACAGAAGGATGTCGTCAGCGTAGAGGGACACACGGTCCTCATGCTCGGGGGTCCAGCGGAGACCACGGATCGAGGGGTGCCACCGTAGCCACTCCGCCAGGGGCTCCAGGGCCAGGGCAAACAGGAGAGGCGACAGGGGGCAACCCTGTCGCGTACCCCTCCCCAGCGCGAATGGGGCCGAGACTCGCCCATTCACTACCACCTGCGCCAATGGGCCCGAATATAGCAATTTGACCCAGCTAATGAAACCCGGGCCGAACCCGAATTTCGCCAGCATCGCCCAGATGTATGGCCATTCAAGCGTATCAAACGCCATGGTGGCGTCCAAGGATGCCAAGATGGCCGGCTCCCGCACAAATGGGACACGCGCGAGCACCCCGTGCAAGCGCCGCAGATTGAGCGCCGTGTTGCGGTGCGGTATAAAGCCAGATTGGTCTTGGTGGACCAGGTCGCCCACCACGCCAACCAACCGGTTGGCCAACACCTTGGCAAGGATTTTGGGCTCCGCGTTCAAAAGCGAAATCGGCCTATAGGATGTGACCCGTTCACGGGGCTTCCCCTCCTTGTGGATCACCACAATTGTGGCCAGGCGCTGGTCCGGCGGGAGGGAACCCTGCGAGTGGGCCGCCAGGAACATCGCGCGCAGGTGGGGCGCCAACACATCCGGGCGTAGCTTGTAGAGCTCGATGGGAATACCATTGGGGCCCATGGCCTTGCCGGATGCAACCGAGCGAATAGCCAAGGCAATTTCGTCCGAGGTGGGAGGGGCGTCAAGCGAATCCCTGTCCTCCACCGTTAGGGAGGGCAGTGCGATGTCCCGAAGCAGGGCATGGGAATCTTCCTCCGAGCAGGGGGAAACCGGGGAGTAGACTTCGCGGAAATAATCCGCGAAGCAGGAGACAATGGCTTCCGGCTCGGTGACACACGCACCATCAATACTCTCAATCACAGGCACCACGCGGCTCGCTCTCTCCCTCTTATCCAACCACGCAATCAATTTGCCAGCCTTATCACCCACATCATACAATCGCCCCTGCTGCTCTCTACCGAGGCCCCTGGCCGCCTCCGTGACGAGGGCCCGATAGGCCGCCTGCTTTAGGTGTAGAACATGCAACTTGGCGTCTGTTACCCCGCTCCCCAGGTCACCCTCCAGTTCTGCAATCTCGGCCTCTACCCGGGTCACCTCCTCCCGCTCGAGCCGCCGGGCATGGGAGATAAAGGAGAGGGCCTCCCCTCTAAGGACTACCTTGAAAGCCTCCCACAGGGAGATGGCGGAAGAGACCGACCCCACATTCTCGTTGAAATATCGCTGTAAGGATTTGATCAAATCGGCACGAATGGTGGGGTCACGCAAATACCATGCATTGATTGGGGCCACCCTGCCATCCCCCCTCGGGAAGACATCGAAATGCAACAACAATGGGGAGTGGTCTGAGATACCCCGTGCTAGATGACGCACCTCCCCCACCCTCCCTGCATGGGCCGCCGGGACAAGGATGTAATCAAGCCGCGAGAGGCTACCATGGTTACCCGAGTGGAAGGTGTACTGTCGCAATTCGGGATGCTTTAATCGCCAGCAATCCACCAGGCCCAGCGTGTCCAGAAGGCCGGGCAGCCACGCCTGTGCCCGGGGGAGGTCCCTAGGGGGATAGCGATCCATAGACCCAGAGGCTACCGCATTAAAGTCCCCTCCAACCACCAGCAGGCCACTCGGAAGGTCCAGAAGGAGGCGCCCCAGGTCCGCGAATGTGGTGACTTGTAACCCAGGCGGGACGTACACGGATATAAAGATAAACACTCTACCCTCCATTCTTCCCACCAGAACCGTGTAGCGTCCCCTCTCATCATGGCGCACCTCATCAATCTCCAACGGGAGCGAGTTCTTGATCATAATACCCACCCCCCGCGAGCCCGAGGTGAAGCCGGAATGTGCCACCAAACGATATCCCCGCCGATTCATTGCATGAAAGGAGTTACCTATAAGGTGCGTCTCCTGCAGGAAGACAACATCTGGTGAAATACGTTTTAAGTACTGCAGGACCACACCACGCTTAATCCTATCCCCCAGGCCGTTAACATTCCATGACAACACAGTCAAATCCCTACCCCCCATCATACGTCGAATCAATCGGTCGTCCCCCATCGAGCATCCTAATAACAACAACATAGTAGCGGGTTTGCCCTGCGGTGCTAACAAACAACACACCCCCCCCACCCCCCGGTCCCAACAGAACTCCCCCCTCCCTGCACCCCTGCATGAGCCCAGACAGCCCCCCCAAAGTGCAGTGTGCCTGTCGCCCCATAGCTAAATACTAACTAGCCCCCAGAGGAGGAGGGAAGCCCCCAACAGACCCCACGCAACCTCCATAGGAGGGGAACATACGCAATCAGTAAATGGTGAAGGAACAACGTCCAGAGCAAGGCCTATTCAGTCACCCCTCAATTCTGATCCGGCGGGCCCTCCTCGCCAGCCGCGCCCCCCCCGCCCCCCCGGCCCCGATCTCCAGGCAGAGTGTCCAGCCAGTCCCCAGCCGCCTCGGGCCGGTCAAAGAAGTGCGTGCGACCATCCACCTCTACCCTCAGCTTGGCTGGAAAGAGCATTGAGTACTTGAGGTTCAGGTCCCTTAGGCGACGTTTAACCCCAAGAAAGCTCTGTCGCTGCTTCTGGACCGCCGGAGTAAAGTCTGGGTAGAAATGTATCTCCATGTTGTCAAGCTTGACCGGTCCCTGTTGCCTGGAGGTCTGGAGGATAGCATCTCTGTCCCGAAAATTAAAAATCCGGGCAATGAGCGGCCGCGGCGGGGCACCAGTCTTAGGTCTGCCCCCGGGGACCCGGTGAGCACGCTCCACCGCAAAAAGCTTACTCAGCCCCCGGGGCTGGAGATGGGTCAGGATCAAATCTTCCACGAAGAGATCCGCCGCCTCCGCCTCTCGTCCCTCCGGGACCCCCACAATACGGACATTATTCCTCCGGGCCCGACCCTCGGAGTCCTCCAATCGCCGGTCCATCAGGGCGCTCGCCTGGCCAAGCCGGCGCACCTCCTTCTGGAGGGCCACCACGTCTGTCGTGAGGCTCGTCGTGGTGTGGGCCAGGGAGTCGACTCGGTCGTTTGTTTTGGACAAGTCTGCCCTCACAAGGCTCACATCCACAAGGACCGAGTCTATTTTTTGGGCTAAGGTGTCGAAACGCTGGTCCACCGAGGCCTTCATCTCTGCGATGGCGCCCATGACGTCCCGGAGGGTCAGATCCCCTGGATGAGCAGATGCCTCCGTCGGGCCCACCGGGGATGCACTCGATGTCTCCGGAGAACCCTTCTGAAGCGTGTAGCGGTCCATACTGTTGGCCTGGTGCGCCGTGCCACGGCGGGTCGTCTTCACCTTCGCCCGGTCGCCATCTTGTTTGGTGGACATGCTGGCTCTTCCACAGTCGTGCCAAGCTCCCCAAACGGGCCGCTATACCAGTCACGGGTGCCAGGGGGGGGGCAGGGGCGACCACCGAACCGCGGGTCAACCCACCGCCGGCGGGTCAGCCGGGCTCCCGGACAAGGCCACCGCACCCCGCTCCGCAGCCCGACCCGGCTTGAGAGCTAGGAGGGCGCAAAAGCGAAAGTGAAAGTGCGGGGTACGCCAGTCGCCCAGCCCCGCTCGCCGCTGTTATTCACTTTGTCCCCGGATCGCCCCACTACTCCAATCCGGGGGGCCGGCGAGGAGAAGGCCGCAACCTTCGATCGATGCTCCCACCGGTGTTCGGGGTCCGATTCGAGCCCAAAAAACGGGTGGCGCCTCAGCTCCGGTTCCCCAACACAGTCCCCTCAACAAGGACAGGATATCGCCAGGATTAATTCAGGAGGTCGCGGAGGTCCTCGGGAGCCTCGCACCTACGCGGCCATCTTGGTTGCGCGCTAGGCTCCTCCTTCTCTGTGGTCTTTATTAACGTCTTAAATACCAATTGTATGCCAATCCAGGCTTTATACAGAGGTATGTCCACATCAATCACATTTTGAAGTTAACACGCTTTGTGAATACCCAATGAGTTTCAAGCCTTCTTGGCTCTTCGTCAGGGGTTACTAAAACAAATGCGATACACAGTTTAAGTATATTTGTAAACGATGTATGGATGTTAAAAACAACATCTATATACGGCACGCTCATTAAAAAATTCATATCCTAATCAAACATGATTCGAATGCTACTGATTATTACCCCGTGTTTCTCCCAATACCACCCACAACTGTGATTACCCTCAATATGCTATAAGTGTGAAAAACATTGTGCCACCCATTTCATCAATAAACCCATTCCCCTACTCATGAGTCCTCCCCTGCTCTACTCCCCTTTCACTCTCCACCTCAACTCCCCTCCTTCTCCATGTCCCACATTTTTACCTTTCAAAAAACGGTCACCATCAGTACTCTGACCCCTCATTCTATACTCCGTTAACACACTGCTTCTTCCTTCTTCTGATTGTTAGTCTGAATTATCAGCTGTGTTCACTCTCACTTTTGAATGTTCGCGCTACCAATTGCCAAGCTAACATCATGTGAATGGGTTCCCCAGCTACTCCTATCAATTACCTCCGTAACTCTACCGAAAGACTCACACTCCCATAATCCACCTCTTTCCTCAACCTCTTTCTAGAAGTGGCATTTTCAAACCCACAATTTATAAACCACCTTTACTGAAAGGTGAATTATTACATTCAGAGAGCCAAAACTCAAAATTTCTAGCTGCTTCCAATTGAAAGTTACACATGTAAAATGTTACAAGGCAGCTCCAATGATAGTGTATGAGAGAACTAGTCCTTGCAATTGTGAAAAAATTAAATACACAGTATTTCAGTATCAGGACATATAAAACACACCAGTACATGTCCTACCTTTAACATACACTGCACCCTACCCATGGGAGTACCTTGGGCCTACCTTAGGGGTGACTAACATGTAAGAAAGGGGAAGGTTAGGGCCTGGCAAGTGGGTGCACTTGCCAGGCCGACATGGCAGTTAAAAACTGTTTGTGCAGACACTGCACTGGCAGGTATGAGACCCATATGAAAGGCTACTAGATGGGTGGCACAATTTGTGCTGCAGGCCCACTAGTAGCATTTGATTTACAGACCCTTGGCAGACACAGTGCACTTTACTGGGGACTTACCAGTAAATCAAAGATGCCAATCATGGATAACACAGGGAGCACTTGCACTTTAAAACTGGTCAGCAGTGGCAAAGGGACTAAAGCATCTAAGCCAGCAAAAACAAACTCCTGCCCACATTCAGAAATGATGAAGGGAAGAGGCAAAAAGTCAGGAGAAACCATGCCAAGAATGCAAAGTCTAACACCTTATTATCTTTATTATTACCCAAGGATTAAACATCTAGGGTGAACTCCATTAGACATTCAAGTGAGCTAGGGCACAGCATACCAAAAGCCAGAAAAGCATTGTGCATTCGGCTTTATGAAGCATTAATAACATTTGCAAAGTGCTTTTATTGTAAAATAGCAAAATGTAATATCAGACGTAGTATGGGAACTGACAAATGTGTTAATTAGGCACTGTGAACTTTGCAGAAGAGTATATTACCGCCATTAAGGAAGTTTGCAAAGTGTGTTGATACTGGAACCAGGGGCTTGGTAGAAACTGCATAATGCTCAGAAAATCACATGGGGCTTATTTATAAGCCCCATGAGCTGCAGCAACGTCATTTTTTGGATGTTCTGGCAGCACGCAGCGCAGACCCATATCTACGAGGCCAAGAAAAACCACCCTGGGGATGATTTTCATGGTCGCGTAGATATGATGTAAGCCATTGTATCCCAAGTCACTGCGTTTTCTCACACTGCATTGGGAGGTGTGCCATAGGCATTGCAGTTGATGTTCCCACTCAATGCCCATGGTTTGACACATTCTCAGTTTTACAACATAGCATAAATCTAGGAATGCGTTAAAACCGTGCACCTCCCCAGGGGTGGTGTATCGAGGAGAAATAACATGATTTCTCCTGGTATTTTTATCTTTCTATGTGTGCTGTATTCTGCAGCACACATAGAGGATCACTTCCATTAATTGCTGTTGTGCAGGAAGGTGTCCCTTCCTGCACAAAAACAATCATTCCTACAACGCGGACACCCTTGTACAATGGTGCAAGGGTGTCTGCATTGGTGCAAGGAAGCCATTTGTGCGCCAGTGCAGTGAAAGAGAACAGGAGTGTGCCGTATCTCACAGATACAGCGCATTCCTGCCCTTTTCTTTTGACGCAGGGCAGTGCAGCAAACTGACGTGCAGTGCTGCCCTGCGTCAAATTGTTGTAAATGAAGCCCCCTGTGTTTAAAAATGTAAATAAATGGGAAATTATTTTAATTCAAATTTTGTGAAATGTAACTTTATTGCACAATGCAAATGTATTGAACATAAAACATTGATGAGCCTGATCTTATATTGTCTCCAAATGAGCTCTACCCAGTTAAGTTCACACTAACACACTATCAAAATAACAGAATTCATATAAAATTAAATCCCACCATGTTTTGACAAATGTGAAGGCACTGTTTGTAATGAACTTTCAAAGATTTATTAAAGGGCAACCCCAACATTTTAATGTATAATAATATTTAAATTGTAATAGGTGTAACTGATATTATAGCAGAATGTCACTGTAAAAAGCGGAATTTGTGGAGGAATTTCTCCCAAAAATAATTGGTGGAGATATGCTTAATCCTTTGTAAAGTTGGGTTCAAACTCTTCCAGTTTTTTAAGATACTTATCTAATGTGCTTTAAACACAACTTAAAGGTAGTAGATTATCCAAAATCACTTGGGAGGAGATTGCTACACCTGCCTACTAACATTTGCACATCTATTGCTGGATATATGTGCATTCATTTTTGTTATATACAGTTTTATTTAAAAAACCTTGGGAACAAACCTTCATCCCCTTGTAGACTCGTCTTTAAGTCAAATGTTGATACATGATAGTAGCCTATGGCATATAGTGTGTGTGTGTGTGTTTGTGTGTCTGTGTGTGCAGGTGGATGTGTGCATATGTGTGTGTCTGTGTGTGTGTCTATGAGTATGTGTATGTGTATAGTATGTTGATTGAGGTAATTTTCAATTTTAATTCATTTTATAATTTTACCAACACATCTACATTCTAATGCAGGAGGTCCCTTTGTTTCTTCTGTTGGGCTTCTGGGTATGGCGGCTTAATGTTTCTGCTGTGCTGTGTCTTAACTCAAACTACGGAGCAGTTTGAGTTAAGACACAGCACAACGTGAAACCACATTGATTAAATAAAATAGTTTGTTCGTGAAGTGAGGCATATGCAGCCAGTTACAATGGAAAAGAGAGCTGTAGACCTGTCAGCCTTAGGGTAGTCTTCCACCAAACGTTTTGCCTTACTACTCCATTTTTTGCTGATCCTGTTTTTGTTGGGTCTTAGAACTCTGCACACTTTACCACTGCTAACCAGTGCTAACGTGCTTGTGCAATTGGCTTACAGCCGATTTGGCACATTTAATTTACTTGTAAGTCCCTACTTGTAAGTCCCTAGTAAAGTGGTACTACCTGTAACCAGTGCTTGTAAATTAGAAGCTACTAGTGGGCCTACAGCACCTATTGTACCACCTACATAAGTAGCCCTTTAAACATGTCTCATGCCTGCCATTGCAGCCTGAATGTGCAGTTTTAAGCTGCCATTTCGACCTGGCAAAATAAACCTTTTATCAGTCCTAACCCTCCTTTTTTAGGTCGATCCTAGAGCAGCGCACATGCGCTGCTTGCTCAACTTTTAGTAATAGGCTTTAGAAAGCTCACCACACGCTTGTGCGTGTGCTTTCATTTGTCTCCCAGGTTATTGGGCTTTGCGTGCGTCTTTCTAAGAAAGACAGCATGCAATTGGGCAAAGGCGGGTGCATGTCCCGCCTTTGCTCTGCCCACAGCCTATTGCTTGCGGTTACCCACACAGACCACATCTGTTTGCAATTATTGTGCCCAGACGCGGGCGCGATAATTGAAAACAGATTGCTCGCTGTGGCGCGCGCACACCACTCGCGGGCTTGTTTACCCCCTTGTTATAAGTAAAACTCTCAGACGTGAAGAGGTGAGTCTCATACTTTTCAAACCAATGTTAAGTTGTAATAAAAACCTGTGTAGATAACACCCTATGAAATTGTTATACGTGTACGCTGTCACCGGGACACGTCTGAACCCCCTCTGGCCGCCCAGAACGAGAACGGGGAACCCGAAGACTGGTGGGCTCCCACCCCTGAAAACATTGCTTTGTCTCATTTACCGCAGGCCGCCCCATCTTCAATGCATAGAGACGTGTGGATGCCGGAGGAAAGTAGTGACGGTGCCGGTCCCTTTAACTGGACATCTGCATGGGAAGACCACGCCCCCGCAGATGACGAGACGGAATGTGGAGGCGAGGCAGAAAAAGGGGAGGAGAACAAAGACAGTCGGGAAACCCGGAAGCCGAGAGGGCGAAGGAAGAGGCGAAAGGAGACGGAGGAACGCTGGAAGAAGACGAGCGAGGAGATCCGGAGTGCGGACTGCAAACAGAGGAAGGAGAGCCTGGAGGCCAACGACCCCACGCATCGCCCAGCCGCACCTCTGGAGAGGTGTGGCTCTCTCAGGTACGGAGTCGTGTGGCAGGCTGGGTCGGGAGGCAGACTAGGGGAACGCTAGGAACAAGAAGCGTAAACGATCCCCGTTATTAAGAGCTGCATCCCTACTTTCCCCCTTCACCCTCATAGCTCACGAGCACTTCCCCGTACACACCGATAGAATGGAAGACACCGTGGTGAACCCTCCTCCCTCACTACCTTCCCTTAGGTCTGTTCGAAGGGCTGAGTCCAAAAGAACTGAACCTGTCCTTTGTTTTTTTTTTTGGGGTCATTACCTTGCTGACGCTGGTCCCGAGCGAGCGGAACTACGAGAGTTAAGACGACTGCCTCTGCATACCGCTGTCCCTGGATTAAAGAGCAAGAGTCCTGCAGTTCGACGTCAGCTACGCCGACGACCAACGAACACCTACGCCCCTTACGTTATCTTCCTGACTTTCTTGTTTTCCTTTTTCCCTCACCGGACCCAATCCCTTATCACGAAATAAATTGGTGGATTACATTCAACTTTGTGCTCCGTTATTGGCGACAGCCGATCCCTGGGACGTCTCGTGGTCACAAGTGGTGGAGAATGCAGGCAACCGTCCATTAGAAGAAATGGACGCCCTTATACAACACATCGTGCAGGCCCAGGACAAACTGGGATGGGCCTTGGAGCGATAACTGAGCTCTGCTCAAGCAGACAGAGAGGTATTCACAAATACCATGACAGCCCATATGGAGGGCCTTCACAAGCTGGCGACCGAACAAACACTAGGTCCTCAACCCCTACCTCGTGTCACAACCCATGGGCCGGCAGGGGTCGCGCTACAGAAATATGTGCACGGAGAGGACCCTGACGCATACTTCTCGAATTTCGAACGGGCTGCTCGAGCCTGTAATTGGCCTCCGGAGAAATGGCCGTTCTTCCTGGCCCCTCTTTTAACAGGCGAGGCTCAAGCCGCATATCAGGTCACTAATCCAGCAGGAAACACGCCATACGGGGAGCTAAAGAAGGTGATATTAGACCACCTAGGCTTGGACGAAGAAGCATACCGGGTACGCTTCAGAAAAGACAAGGGACATCCCGGGGAAAACCCAAAAACCATGTTTTATTGGCTGAAATTCGCCGCCGATAAATGGTTAAAGCCTGAAGAGTGTTCCAAGGAGGAGATCCTGGATAAAATATACTTGGAGCAATTTCTAGAGGCACTGCCCTATACTACGCAACGGTGGCTTCGGCAACATGCCAATCTCAGCACTAAGGAAGCGATGGAGATGGCCGCGACCTTTTTCTCGGGCCCAGATGAAATACGGTACAGGAGACCCTGAAATAACATTCCGACCCCTCCCAGGGAAGTTCGTGAGGCCCAACAACCGACGTATCCTAGAACCACCCCGAAGTCGCCCTAAAACAAGGGACCCCAGTGTTTCGACTGTGGGGATTGGGGGACATATCGCCAGGGTTTGCCCCCACACCAAGACGACCGAGGAACCCATGGATATTGGGTATATCCCAAAAGCAGTACTGTATACAGCCGAGATGGGGCCGGCATTCCACGTAAGTGTAAGGGTAAATGGACAGGAGATACGAGCCCTACTGGACTCCGGATGTAAGCAGTCCATCATACAAAAAGAGTTCATACGACCTCAAGACCTCATTGCAGGCGCCCTAGTACACATCCGATGTGTTCATGGGGACATTAAAACCTACCCCTTAGCCTCGGTGACACTAGCTTTAACCGGATGGGCCCCTTGCACAGCCAGGGTGGGAGTCATGGGAAACCTACCAGAGACAATTTCTAGCCGTCTTTCAGTCCGTTTCCAAAGGAGACCCATCCCAGAACTCTCCTTCACACTACCCGGTCCCCAGACCAGTACCGGCTTTAGCAAACACCGAGCCCTGGCTCATGGACAGGAGCTTCCGGTTTGCCCAAGCAAACGACAACACCCTTAGACATGCTTGGGACACCGCAGTACCCACAGACCAGAACCCTCCAGCATTTCCCTACTTTACTGTGCAGGAAGGATTGTTATACCGCATAAAGGACTCAGATAGCGAGCCCCAACTATTAGTCCCCTCCGAATTCAGGGAACAAATCCTCTTCTATGCCCACTCACACTTAACTGCAGGACACCTAGGAGCAGAGAAAACTACTCTAGCAGTATTACGACACTTCTACTGGCCAGGGGTATAATCGCGATTTAAAAACCTATTGCCAGAAATGCGAGACTTGTCAAAGACAGGGCTCATATAAGCCTCCAGCCGTACCCTTACAGCCGCTCCCCCGTGATAGGGACTCCCTTCACCCGCATTGGGTTAGATCTGATAGGACCTCTTCCCAGAACACGACGAGGACACATATACGCTCTCGTGGTAGTAGATTACGCAAATCGGTACCCAGAGGCTTTTCCATTACGCTCCCCTACCACCCCTGCACAATGTATGATAGAGTTGTTTTCACGCGTTGGTTTTCCAAAGGAGATCTTAACCGATCAAGGGTCCCCCTTTGTCTCAAAACTAATGAGGGAGGTATGCAAAACCCTCAATTTACGCCACCTCAAAACCTCTGTATATCACCCCCAGACCGACGGGCTGGTGGAGAGATATAATGGGTCCCTCAAACGTATCTTGACGAAAATGCTAACCGTGGAAGGGAAGGAGTGGGACAGGCTACTTCCTCTGGCTCTTTACGTCCTCAGGAGTCAGGTCCAGAGCAGCCTGGGGTGTTCCTCCTTCCAGATGTTGTATGGAAGACAGCCCAGGTCTCTCTTGGACATGACAAAGGAGGCTTGGGAGAAGCAGGAAAAGGAGGAGTCCTACCACTTCCTGGAGTATACCCAAAATCTACGCTCTAAAATAGGGAAACTCAGAGATCTGGCGTATTCTCAGCTAGAAAAAAGCCAACGAAAACAAAAAGTGTTCTATGACAGAGGGAAGAAGTGGAGAAGACTCGACCCAGGGGACTGGGCCCTAGTACTACTCCCCTCCGCCATGGGCAAATGGAAGTCTGAATGCCTAGGACCTTTTAAGGTCCTCGAAGTGGCCGGAAAAACCACCTACCGGCTACGAATGAAGACCGGGAAATCCCAGATTTTCCACATCAATCTACTAAAAAAATGGTTAGGCACACCACCCACCACCATTCAGTTCTCCAACTCCGTCTCGATGGAGGAATCTACCAGGGAAATTGGGGGCGCTAGGTGGTGCCAGACCAAGATGGCCGCACCGCTGTGAGGCTCTGGCTGCCTGGCCCAGTTATCCTTAATTTATTAGCACTTTCGCGCGTTCCCCGTGTGGTACGCTGCCTGGCCTGAGGGGTGGAGGACGGCGACTGGCCTCGGAGCAAGTTTCGGCCCGATCGGTGGCGATCCGGAGGCGCGGCGACCTCGGCTGGCTGCCGCGGAGTTTGCCTGCGGACGGCGCTGGAGCTCTGAGGCAGGCGCTGGCATCAGGTGAGCTCGGCACGGCCACGAGGCGGAAGGCCGCGGGCCACTGGCGGTGCTGCTGTGCGTGGAGCGCGGGGCCGCCTGGGGCTCAGATTGCTGCTGCGGCAGTGCCGCGCCTGGGAACTTTGTTATATCGCTGGACAACACTACAGGAGCCGCTGGGAGCGCCTCTGGACTCTGTGACCCTACCTTGGTGGGTGCCTTGGTGCGGCCGTGCCTCCCGCGCTGACGGGCTGTCCTCTGGAGTGTTTGCAGGTGCTGTTGGCGGTGGTGCGGAGCGGGGGTAGGGCTTGCGCCCTTGCTTCTGGCGGTGGGGGCTGCTTGCCCCTGCGGTGCCAGCCCTGCGCATCGCCGCGCCGTTGTGGATGGAGCACTCATCCTGAGAGACTGGCCGGCTGCTTGAGGCGCTTCCCCGCCCGTGGATGAGGCGCTGCTGCCCCGGACGTGATTGGGCCTGTGGCGGGCTGGTGGAGCACTGTGGGACCCTCGCCTCGGTGGCCTGGGGGGGTCCATTGTGGAGCTGCTGGACGCGCTGTGGGCCTCTGAGTAACCAACCTGCGGACTGATTGTGCTGCTCGGCTGCCCCCTCGCCCGGTGTGAAACTGTGGGATAGAACGGAGATTGCTGGGCCTTCGCCTGACGGGGGAAGCCCGTGGGGCTAGATTGGCGGTGAGTGCAGAGATCGCCCAGGGGCTCGCCAACTTGTGGCGGAGAGCTGCCCCGTTTCCCCCCCCCCACTGGGATATTGGCGCGCTTGGTTCCTCTTTGTGGAGTGAGTGCGAGGGGGCCATCGGGGTATTGAACGGTGCAGTGCAGGCGGTGGCACTGTGCTCGCAGCTGCTGGCTGAACCTCGGAGTGCGCAGACCTACTGATAACGCGTGGACGCCCCCACAGATTAAAGCGCCATTGCGGACGGCGCTGGGCCTGCCGAGATGGGGAAATCGGATGGGCGACAACAGAGGCTCCACTTTGAGTCCAAAAAGACGGGCACTCGCTCGGGGACGTAGGAGCCCCCCGGGCTGGAGCGGGAATCGCCACCCGGTCAGGTGCTAAACCCACAAAATGAGGTCAAGGAAATGCTGCAGCAGCTCCAGCAGAGTGTAAATGGGCTGTCGGGGAAGATAGACACCATGAACACCAGGCTCGACTTTCTCGTTCTGAAGGTGGATAAGCATGAGGAACAGCTGAAGGAGATGGAGCAACGTATCTCTGACACCGAAGATCGCACGGGCACTATGGATAAACAACTGACGCAGATGGATCGCCTCCTGAAGGTAATAGCGGCAAAGAACGAGGATTTGGAGGCCTGCAGCCGTAGGAATAACATACGCCTCACGGGGATTCCGGAGAGTACCAATATCGGACGGATGGAGGATTACGTTGAGCGGCTTCTCCTGACGACCTTTGGGGCTGAAGCATTCTCGTCTCATCTGATAGTGGAGCGGGCCCACAGATCGCTGGGGCCTCGGCCGACGCCAGGAGGTCTGCCTAGACCCATCGTGGCACGTATACTTAACTATAGAGACCGGGATGTGGCCTTGCGGTGGGCGAGAGAACAACAAAATTTGCAGTTCGAGGGCACAGCGTTCTCCATATTCCTGGATTTCACTGTGTCTGTGCAGGAGGCGAGACGCAAATTTGTGAATGTTAAACAAAAACTGCGCGCGGCCGGCGTGGAATACGCCCTGCTGTATCCAGCGAAACTGCGTCTCAAGCATCAGGGTCGCACGTTCCTGTGTGTGACCCCACAACAAGCGGAAGAATTCCTCAAGTCGCTGCGACGCCGCTCGCCCGACCAGACGTTGGGTGACGGGGGATCGCGACCCTCTTCGCCTGCCCGGGTGGAGAGGGGGGGGGAGTGAGCATCTCCGGGCCCATGCATTGGCTTGGACTCCGCAGCTGGACTGACTGTACCATGGTGACTGGAGGTGAGAGATTTATTCGGGGGTGGTAGTGCGCACTCTTAAAATTATGTTACATGGGATTGCCTCTCTTGATGAGCTGCTGCAGGGGGGGATTAATAAGACTTGATTATACTTGCTGCTGGCAATGGCTGATCCCGTAGCGCTCACCTGATTGTGAATTTGCTGAGAGAGGGGACACGGGCGAATTGTATAGCCAGGCACCCTCCCAACACTCCCTCTCCAGGCTCCTGCCTTCTGGAAGGTAGCCGACCACCAAGGGAGAGAGGGACAGGGGAGGGTTTTCTGGGTCCACAGGCGCCCCCATCATGGGAAGTCCCCCACAGGGTAGGGATGCTATTGTATTTCTGTTGACCCGCCTGTTGAGGTCGCTAGTGGGATGGGTGGGGGAGGGCTGTAGGGATACCGGCACGATTGGGGTGCTGTTGTGGGAGGGACTGGGCGCATCAGTTGTTTGGTCTGGGTTTGTAGGGGGTGGGTGGTGGGGAAGGGAGGCATCGGCAACTGCTCAGGCAACTACGACCGAGGGAGATCATACTATTACAGGTACACATCCAAATGTAGGGAGGAAGGCACTGGGAGTCTGGACAATAGATCGTCATTCGTTGGGCATGTTTCATACAGTACGCACGCACAGCCTGCTCTAACTAAATTGAAACTCCTGTCCTGGAATGTTCGAGGGCTGGGGGACCCCCGTAAGCGGCGGCAGATCCTCGCATACCTCGATAGGCATCATATCAGTATAGCACTTCTCCAGGAAACACACATGGCCCCCGGGGATGACCCGACGTTTGGGTGTAAGTGGGTCTCTGTACGAGTATTCTCGTCCTATTCCACGTATGCCAGAGGTGCCGTGATCCTTGTGAAACGGGGTACTCCGTTTGTACTTGCAGGACAGAAGAGGAGTAGGGATGGGAGGAGTTGCATGCTGTGGGGCACGCTGGGCACGCAGTCTGTTGTGATTGTAAATTGCTACGTGCCTAACGTTGATGACCCTGATTTTCTGCACTCACTCTGGGGTCAGATAGCGGGGGTAGGTGCCACACACGTCTTATGGGCCGGGGACTTTAACACCGTCAGTGACCCCCGGGTGGATAGATCAGAGGCACTCCCGCACCTCTACACCCGTAGCCAGGCGGCGATGGCCGGGCTCCTCACACATGAGGGGCTTACTGACCTTTGGCAATATACGCACCCGGTAGACAGAGAGGGTACATACTATTCGACGGGGCAGGCGACCTGGTCGCGGCTGGATTATTGGCTGGGATCTCGGGGGTTGTGTCACTGGGTTTGAGCGGTGGAGCACCTTGACCGCACTTTTTCTGATCACTCGCCTGTGTGCCTCACGCTTGAGATACCGAACCTTATTGCCACTCCTCGCAGTTGGAGACTGGTCCCTGGGGCCCTTCTAGGCGAAGTGTTTAAAACGGAACTAGAGGAGGAGATAGTGGATTTTCTTGCCCACAATAGGGGGTCGGTGGCGCGGGTGGGCACGGTGTGGGAGGCCTTGAAGGTCACCATTCGGGGCACCTGCATGGCGAAGAGCTATGGTGTCTTGAGGGACTTGCGTCGGCGCCTTTGCCTGCTCGAGGACCAACTAAAGGTACTGGAGGCGGATTTGTGGCGCGGAGACTCTGGCGAGGGGAGGGCTAAAATACGAGACATCATCACTGACTACACCTCCACGGCAGAGCAGGAAGCCCGGTTTCGGGGGAAATATGTTACTGCCCGACGATATGGCGAGGGCGGCAGGCCGGGGCGCGCACAGGCCCGCGACATCTGTAAACCGCGGTACACGAATTATGTGACACAGAGATGGTTTAGAGATTCTGAATACCTTTACCAGATTCTACGAATCACTATATTCCTCTAAAGGGGTGAATTCTAAGGACTTTGCTGCCTTCTTCGGAGACATTACATTGGGATATCTAAGTGGGCGGCAAAGGGAGTTCCTCGCTACCCCGTTTACGTTTGAAGAGATTCGGGATGCCATTGCCCAGCTGCCAGCGGGGAAGGCGCCCGGATCCGACGGCCTGCCGGCTGACTTCTATAAGTTATACATCTCGCACCAGTGCTGTTGGAGGTCAACTCGGAGGCGCTGGAAACGCAGGAATTGCCTGCCACGATGAGGGAAGCCCTTATTATCTCCCTGTTGAAACCTGAGAAACCCTCCGATAAGTGTGATTCCTACAGGCCCCTCTCGTTAATCAACGTGGACATCAAAATTTTTACTAAAATGATAGCCAACAGATTAAATCTCCTCATGGATAAGCTGGTTTTGCCAGACCAGGCAGGGTCCATCCCTGGGAGGGCGACGTCTCACAATTTGCGCACTCTCTTCTCCATCATGCACCAGGCGGCTCCGCACCTCCCTTTGGCCGCTATCTTCTTGGACGCCACTAAGGCGTTTGACTCCATCGAGTGGGAATATCTCCACGCGGACCTGCGCAACATGGGGTTCCCGGTAGGTTTCTCTGCTATGATACGGCTGCTATACACTGCGCCAGTAGCTAAGGTGATGGTAAATGGTCACACCTCTGCCGCCGTAGCACTCTCCCGGGGTACCAGACAGGGGTGCCCGTTATCGCCTCTATTATTCGCATTGGCAGTGGAACCATTGGCGGCTCGGGTGCGGCAATATCACCGGGACAAGGCGCTTATCTGCCCCTTACGGCCTATCCTTATTTCGCTTTACGCGGACGACATCACCCTTTGTGTCAAAGATCCGGAGACGAATTTAAATCCACTGCTGAGGGAGTTTGTTCGTTTCGGGGGGCTCTCGGGTATCCACATTAATTGGGCTAAATCTCAGATATTCCCCCTTACTGCGGCCGTATCGCGTTTCCAGGCTGACTTTCCGTTGGAGTGGTGCGACTCTACGGTGCGGTATCTGGGGGTGCTTGTATTGGCGGACCGAGAGGAACTCATGAGAGACAACTATGGGCGAGCGATTGACGCGCTGAAAGACACTATCACACGATGGATTGCCCTGCCGCTGTCCCTTGCAGACAGAGTGTCTCTGATAAAAATGGTTATTCTACCGAAAATGCTTTACTACTTCATGAATATTCCCTATCACCCGGGCAGGGTGTTCTTCGCTTCCCTGCACACGGAGCTCTTGCGGCTCGTGTGGGGGGGGAAGCAGGCGCGCATCAGGTGGGATGTGTTGGCTCGACCGTATGCGGCAGGGGGCCTGGATGTGCCAAATTTTTACTATATTATCAGTGCGCCCAGGCCCATTATGCGCACTACTGGACGAGGGGCCCGCGGTACTCGGCGCATGTTGCCACGGAGCATTGGCTTGCTGATCCCGTGCCATTAGATGGGGCATTGTGGAGGCCCACGTCCCAACGGGAACGCAGTCCCGATACTGTGGAGTGTACGAGTCGAGCTTGGGAGTGGATCATGACGCGGACGGGGCTGCCCTTGTTGTACTCCCCGCTGCTCCCGCTTGTGTACCACCCTCGCATACCGCTTTTGCAGGACGGAATTTTCAACAAATTGAGGTAGCACAGGGGGCTGCGTACCTGGGGTGATTTATATAGAGACGGCAGGTTCATTACTTTACAGCAGCTTTGTGCTGACCCTACCCCCACCGTCATGGAAACCTTCCTGTACATTCGGCTCCGAGCCGGGGTCCAGGCTGTCACACATGGCTATCCGTTAGAACCGGAGACTTTGCCCCAGCTGCATGCGTTGCTGCGGGCTCCTACTGCCTCTCATCTGGTATCGGTGCTTTACCGTACCATATACTCGGAGTCGGACTATGTGCAATGTGCTGCACGTGGCAAGTGGGAGGAGGAGTTGGGGCAGCCGTTGACTGACCGTGACTGGATATTTAGTTGCAGGCAGACAGAGCAGGTTGCGGCTAACAGCAGGCTCCGTGTAACGCACTATAAGTTCGTTCAGCGATACTATTACACCCCCATGAAGTTGCATCGGTTTGGGTTGCGGGAGGATACCAGGTGTGATCGGTGCGGGGCTGAGGGGGCGGACATGCTACACCTGGCGTGGGCCTGTCCCTCTGTACATGCGTTCTGGCTGCTGGTGTTTGATGCGGTGGGGAAGATGATTGCGGCCCCCCTGCCGCCGTCCCCGCTAATGGGTATTTTAGGTTGCACGGAGGGCATAACGGCTCCTCACAGGAAGTTCGGTTCATTTTGTTTGCTCCTTGCCAAGCGCCAGGTGGCCTGCAGATGGGGGAGGGGACGGGCCCCCAAGTTCAAGAACTGGCTGGAGGACCTAATTAGATGGCAGGATCAATTAACTCTGTATGCGGACCTCCTGCCGACTGCTTCCAAGCCCAGGGACATATGGGACCCCTTGAGGGGGTATCTGCTTCAGAACCCTCAGGCGCATGTTAGTACTGACGCTATTACTTCCTGAACTGGCCGCGCACCGGGAGCTGATGGGGTGTGACGTGGGAGTTCGGAGACCCTGGTGCCGGATCTCTCCTATAGGGGGTGGGCTGTCTGGTCCCTGGGGCCTATTATTGACTTTTTGTACAGAGGGTGGCAGGCAGGGATGTGGTGAGGCCGGGAGACATCCCTGCGGGTGTACAGGATGTGGGGTGGCGGCGCATTGCCTGTCTGGTGGGGTCCTCTGGGAATGCGTGCTGGTGGAGGATGTACGTTAGGAAATATATGCTAGCCTACTCCCTCCTTATTGCCTTCCTATTATTTTTTCGTCCTTTAACGCTGAGATGCCATAGATTGTTCTGGACTGCCTCTCGTGTTGCCTGGTGTTATCGGAACTATATGTTTTTTTTTTTTACGCGGCCGGCCCTGTTGGGTTGTAGGCGGCATGCTGTGTTAATATTGCACAATGTGACACTTCTTAATGTTCATATGCTGCTGCCGGCCCAACGGGGTTGTAGGCGGAAGATAGCTGTGTCAAACTGTGGATTTTATTGTGGTTCAATAAAGGTTTTTATATAAAAAAAAAACAATTACTTAAAAAAAAATAAAAAAAAATAAAGGAATCTACCAGGGAACACCTCGTTATCAACCCGAGTCTGGATAGTGTACAAAAGCACAGCTTGGAAAAGGTGTTCTCCGAGTTTTCGTCCACGTTTTCGGATGTCCCAGGAAAGACCCAAGTGATAGAACATACCATAGACACCGAACCGGGTAAGGCTGCCAGAAGGGACGCCATCCGGAGGGAGGTACAGGACATGCTACGACTGGGAGTCATTAGGGCATCAAGAAGCGAGTGGTCCTCCCCTATAGTCCTGGTACCCAAGCCGGATGGCTCCTCTGGGTTTTGCATGGACTTTCGGGCCCTAAACGCTATTTCCAAGTTCGACACCTATCCAATCCCCAGGGTGGACGACTTGATCGAGAGATTAGGGGACTCCCAATACATAAGCACGCTTGACCTGACCAAAGGATATTGGCAGGTCCCCCTTCGCGAAGAAGACAGAAAAAGAAAACGCCTTTGTCACTCCCGATGGCCTTTATGAGTTTACGGTCCTTCCCTTCGGTCTGCATGGAGCCCCGGCAACGTTCCAAAGGCTCATGAACCGGGTGCTCCAGACCCATCAATCTTGTTCTGCGGAATACCTGGACGACATCGTGATATATAGCCCCTCATGGGAACAACATGTGCAAGACATCAGAAAAGTCTTAGGGAGCCTCTCCGAGGCTGACCTCCATATCAACTCCAGAAAATCAAGAATAGGTTTCGATAGGGTGAAATACTTAGGCTACATGTTGGGGCATGGTATGATCGAACCCCAAGAAGAGAAAGTGAGGGCAATACAAAACACACAATTCCCAAGTACAAAAAAAGAAGTCCGAGCCTTTCTTGGGCTCCTGGGGTATTACCGTAGGTTAATTCCCCATTTTTCTGAAGTTGCCGCCCCATTAACCGATCTCCTGAAGAAAAATAGCCCCACATCGGGTCTGGTCTCCCCCTCGGTAGAAGCAGTAGAGGCTTTCCAATCCCTGAAAGAGACCATCACCTCGGCACCTGTCCTGATCTCCCCAAATTTTGCCCTACCTTTTATCCTACAGACTGACGCATCAGAGCGTGGGCTGGGGGCGGTCCTCTCCCAACTTTCCCCATCTGGTGTCGAGCATCCGGTCCTCTTTATCAGCCGTAAGCTGTTTCCCCGAGAGACCCGATACTCCACGATCGAAAAGGAATGTCTGGCGATTAAGTGGGCTGTGGACAAACTCAGGTACTACCTCCATGGAACCAAGTTAACCCTCTTTACCGACCATGCTCCCCTCAAATGGATGAGCCAAAACAAGGGAAATAACCCCCGTATACTGAGATGGTTTTTATCTTTGCAACCATATAACTTTGAGGTCAGACACCGTCGGGGTTGCGCAAATGGCAATGCTGACTATCTTTCCAGGGTTATCCCTCTCCCCGAGCGGGAGCAGCTTAGGGGGGAGGTTTGTCACCGGGACACGTCTGAACCCCCTCTGGCCGCCCAGAACGAGAACGGGGAACCCGAAGACTGGTGGGCTCCCACCCGTGAAAACATTGCTTTGTCTCGTTTACCGCAGGCTGCCCCATCTTCAATGCATAGAGACGTGTGGATGCCGGAGGAAAGCAGTGAAGGTGCCGGTCCCTTTAACTGGACATCTGCATGGGAAGACCACGCCCCCGCAGATGACGAGACGGAAGAAAAACCTATCGGAACGTGGAGGCGAGGCAGAAAAAGGGGAGGAGAACACAGACAGTCGGGAAACCCGGAAGCAGAGAGGACGAAGGAAGAGGCGAAAGGAGATGGAGGACTGCTGGAAGAAGACGAGCGAGGAGATCCGGAGTGCGGACTGCAAACAGAGGAAGGAGAGCCTGGAGGCCAACGACCCCACGCATCGCCCAGCCGCACGTCTGGAGAGGTGTGGCTCTCTCAGGTACGGAGTCGTGTGGCGGGCTGGGTCGGAAGGCAGACTAGGGGAACGCTAGGAACAAGAAGCGTAAATGATCCCCGTTATTAAGAGCTGCATCCCTACTTTCCCCCTTCACCCTCATAGCTCATGAGCACTTCCCCGAACACACCGATAGAACGGAAGACACCGTGGTGAACCCTCCTCCCTCACTACCTTCCCTTGGGTCTGTTCGAGTCCAAAAGAACTGAACCTGTTCTTTGTTTTTTTTGGGGTCATTATTTTGCTGACGCTGGTCCCGAGCGAGCGGAACTACGAGAGTTAAGACGACTGCCTCTGCATACCGCTGTCCCTGGATTAAAGAGCAAGAGTCCTGCAGTTCGACGTCAGCTACACCGACGACCAACGAACACCTACGCCCCTTACGTAATCTTCCTGACTTTCTTGTTTTCCTTTTTCCCTCACCGGACCCAATCCCTTATCATGAAATAAATTGGTGGATTACATTCAACTTTGTGCTCCGTTATTGGCGACAGCCGATCCCTGGGACGTCTCGCGGTCACAACGCCCAGCTAGAAATTCCAGTTGACTGGTATTAAATAGTTTCTTTCAGATGCGGCTGTGTGTACGGGTTTTCGACATTAGGTAATAGACTTGCTGCCCAAAAAAACACGTTTATCTAAAAACAAAACAATTGAGACCAAAAGACACCTTTGATAGCAACAACTAATAATAACAAGAAATAACTGGTATCACCAGAGTTTTTCTCTCAGCTCTGCGGTAGATGCTCAGGTCTCACATACAATCTGCTTGCTGTGGGAATACGATCGTACACGAAACAGTGGTGAGCAAAATGCACACAACACATAACAGCTTTTTGAACTTGTGCTTGGAAGATGTACAACTTCCCGACAAGCAGTGGACTGTGCTCACATTTACTCAGCGCTCTATTGTGACTGCAGCTGTTTTGTGCCGCTATTTTTCAACAACTATTTTGCAAAAGGTGTTGTTTCTCAAACCTGGTACAACTGTACTTTGGAGACAGTATTTCGAATAGACCCAGAAACCCACCTCAGGTGAAGACAGCACTCACCTTATCCCCTTCCCCGCTCATGACGGAACCGCTCCGTCATGAGCCACGGTTGCCGTGTGCTCATGACGGAGCGGTTCCGTCATGCCACGACCGTTGGCGGCCGCTCCGCCCACGCGGCGCTGTTTCCCCGCCTGTGCGGGGGGACAACGCAACTGGGCGGAGTCATGACGGAACCGTTCCGTCATGAGCACAGCTCAACCGTGGCTCATGATGGAGCGGCTCCGTCATGAGCACAGCGCCACCGCGCTGCCCCCCCGCACCCCTCAGCGCTGCGGCGGAATTCCCGCCGCAGCGAAGGGGTTATAGATGCACACTTACTTTCCAAACCTAAATGAGAGAACGCACATCACAGTTATAAATGCCCCATAGTGCAAAAGTCGCGATTTGTTCTGAGTTATAGAGTGTCCCAGCGCGTTGTATATATACACTTCTTTTGCAGTGTATGTGTTGACTGATTGAAAAAAATCAGCTTCCACAGCTGCAGGAACTGTATCTGAGCGTTTAAACAAAGGGTGGGAAGTTTATTTTAGAAGAGTGAGCTGTTTCACCGCCCCTGCACTCTACACTGTCAGTAGAGAGGCCTCACCCGGGATAAAATGGGCAAAAACACGCGCGAATCACCGATATCTGCACTTTCTGTCCACTGACTGGTCAAAAAGCCAGAGGAAACTGAGGTGTGCACACCATGATTCAACTGTCAGTCACACTACTGACAGCAAGAACATTGCCATCTTTACCACCATTCTTATTATTACTACTAAGAAAACTGCAGTTGTTACTGCTGGTAATATTAACGTCAAGACTGCTTCTATGGGACGCTCTACAAGTGGAAGAATCTGTAGGCGCTTGACAACCTCGCCTGGATGAAATGCTGAACCAGCCCTGCCAGCTCTGACCTTCCGTGTTCATATCAGCAGCGAGCCCGCTGTGCTATCTCAAAGGCCTATGGCTTATGCTAAGCCTGCCTGGCTAGCTCCTCTTTAGTAGGGGTGCAGTGCTCGAAGAAATGGCTATAAGTGAGAGTGTGTGATTGTGAGAGTGGCTGTATGGATGAGTGTGTGCTTGCATCATTGATTGTAAAAGAGCGTGAGAATGTGCTAGTATTTGTATGAGTAATTGAGCTAGTGTGTTTATAACTGTATAGGTGAGTAAATGGCAGTGTGATTAATTATTTGCATGACTGAGTAGGTGTGTGAGTACCTCTATGGATGAGTGGCGGTGTGTGAGTGTCTATATAGGTGTATGAGTGCATATGATAGTCCTGTACTGAGTGACCATAAGTATGAGTGACTGTACGGGTGAGTGAGTGGATGGGTGTGTAGACCTAAGAATCAGTGAGTGGGTATGTACTTATTGGTGTTGGAGTGTCTATGGTTTTGAGAATGGCAGTATGTAATTTAGAGTGGATGTATCAAAGGTTATATTAGGTTGTGAGAAGATCAAATTATCATATGGATGATGTCATCAGTGATGTCATTTGAGATGTCATCAGTGATGTCATCAGTGATGTCACTGACCATGTCATGAGTGATGTAATATGTGACGTCATCAGCAGTGCTTGCGGGGGCGCAAGTTATAGTTAGCTGAACTAACTATAACAGGGGAATTTCAATGGTTTTGTACGAGGGAAATGTCCAGCTAACTATAACGCCCCTGAAACCTATGGTTTTTCAGTGAATTTCTAAGGTTTTTTAAATGCTAATTCCTAACTATAACGTGCCTGAAACCTATGGTTTTTTCAGTGAATTTCAAAGATTTTTTAAATGCTAATTCCTATCTATAACTTATCTCTAACCTATGATTTTTAATGAATTTCATAGGATTTCTAAATCTTTATTTTTCAGTGTATCAATTCCTTTATTTATGTTTTTATACTGTTTTTCTAAAAAATTTTAATTTCTTTTTTTACACATTTAAAAAAAATATATATATGACATGTTTTTAATGGAATTTAAAAAAAAAATATTTGTACATTTATTTAACTCTATTTTTTTATTCCTTTTTAAAACTATATTTTTAATACTTTGCTATTATTATTTTTTTTCAATTGTTGCTGCGAGTCGCGCACCCAACGCGCTAGGAACCGCACACCCTACGTGAGAGAAATTGTGCACCCAACGCGTTAGGATGCGCGACTCCTAATTTTACCGTAAAAAAAATATAGCCCCTATCACTCATTTTTATTATCCCCGGGGACTCCATCCCCCGGGGCTTATAAAAAATGTTGGGGACCGTGGGGGGAGCCCCAACGCCCCCACGGTCCCAGCCGGCTCCCCGCGTCCTTCAGGAGCCGGCATTGCTTTTCCACATGGGGAGCTGCTGACATGCAGCTCCCCATGTGGAAAAGCAATATGGTTTGGATTTTGAAAGAGAGAGCAGGTTTCCCTGCTCTCTCTTTCAAAATCCACACAAAGGTTGCTATGGGAGGGCAGGAGACTCCCGCCCTCTCATAGCAAACAACAGTGTCCTGGGGTGGTCACCCCAGGATACTGTAAGAGCTGGCCCTGGGGGGTGGCGGTCCCTAGGGCCCTCGAGGGCTCCAGGAGGGGGGCCACACAGCCCCCCTCCCTCAATAAATAAAGCCCCCGGGGGGTGGTCCCCAGGGCTTTGGGGGCCGTTCAGCCCCCCCATCCTATTTATTTTCTAGCCCCGGTAGGTAGCGGTCCCCGGGGCTGGGGTGCTCCCCTGGCCCCCCAATAATTTTTTACGCATTTTGCCCCCGGGATTTGGCACCCCGGGGGCTAATTATTAAGGGAGGGCGAATGCCCGCGCTTGTTTTTTTTTTTTTTACGGCCGGATCCACGCACCCTGAGCGCATTTTGCTGTTTTAAAAAAAAAAGGGGCCCTGGGAGTCCTTCTGGGACCCCCTAAGCAACTCTAGAGGGTCAGAGTATTTCTACCCTGCCCCCTTTATATCTTTCTGACACTTGTTTCCCTTACTTCTTCAGCCTCGCTTCTACCAAGGCACAAAATGGCTGCCAACAGTTCCTGGTTTCGAATGTTGACAGACACTTGACAGCCAATTAGCATTCAGCGTGTGATCGGGAGGGTGCGCGCACGGTTCACAGAGGGTGCGCTCAGGGTGCGCGGATCCTCCAAGGCCATAGAAATATATGTACATTTAACTCTAATTTTCTCAGGAACTTCTGAACGGAGTTACAACATTTAAGCAAAAGGCACGAGTCTGAACTGAGGACTACCTTTTTGCCAAATTTGGTGTAATTTCGTTCAGCAGTTCGGGCTGTAGCTGCGTCAAAAGGTCCTATGGGAAATTGCATGGGGAAAACGTGTTTTGGGACCCCCCTTTTTTCTCGGCCCCCGCTTGACGAATCACCCCGAAACTTTCAGGATAGGAGCGGACCGGAGCTGGCCAAAAGTTTAGAAAATTTCGCGAATATTCGTCAACCAGCGCCAGACTTTTTGTAAATAGAATGTTGCGGATTTCCCATGGAAAATAGGTCCTAACTATAACTACCTACTGGCGACCGCCAGTAGGAGATATATATATATATATATATATATGCAAAAGGTTCTCATTCTGTAGTTTGAGGTTCACATTGGTGAGCTACTTACAGGTAGCTGAAGAGCTACCAGTAGCTCACGAGCTACTTATTGGAGAAGCCTAGTTTAATCATTTCATAGCAGACATTCTCAATGCGTTTTTCTTAGATAGAATAACCTTAAACTAAAAATAGTTGGATATCACCTGCTCCTAATGACGTACCGTTATAAGTCCTTATATGTCGCACACTGAGTGGTTTTAACTTAATTTGTTTCCTGCCTTGACTCTCATGGTGCCTTTCTGTAAAAACCGTACAAAGTTTTCAAACGCATTTTGACAAGTACAAGGGACACCTAGGTAAGCGGCATTGCATAGAGTAGCCCCAGTCAAGGTTTTTGCCCTCCCCTTTTCCTCTTGATTTCAATTCGAAATGGAACACTTATTTCTGAATGTTACAGACAGCAGCATGATAAGACATTATAAAGTTTTTTATGAACCATTTCATATAATGTATTGTAAAAGACACTGTTGAATATTTATTGTATTGTAATGTTTTTTTTCTTTTATTGTACTTTTATGGTCTATTTATATAGATCGAATAAAGTTTACTATGATGACTTATACAGGCTATGCAGTATTCTTATTACAGAGACCATGGAACCTTCAAGAGGAGCTTAAATTGCCATGTAAATATACAAATATGACTCACATACAGATTATGACCCTCATTATGATGTCGGTTAGAGTTGCCTCCGACTGACAACGTGAGGGAACTGCCCAACCATAGGTCGGGGGTTCCGATCATCTAATTACAATGCAACTGCACATAGTGCAGTCAGAAATTTCCATTTATTTTTGTGATCTTGTGAATCGGGCGGAATCGGAAATGGAAATGGAAATTTGTGAGCATCCCTGCACCGTGTGGCAGGCTTGCCTCATGGTGCCTGCCACACGGTGCAGGGACGTTCAGGCCCAAACGAGGCACGTTCAATGTCAAGTTCCGATAGCCTTCCCATGTCGGTAAGGCCGCCTTGCAATAGCTGACGGAAACCAACATCATAGACTGAAGCGCCGTCCTTAAGGGATTATGGTGAGTTTACAAACGACTAGTGGGCTCCATGAGCCCAAGAAAGCATCAGTTGGTCCCTTCGACTGCTGCCTCCGACCACATGCAATGTAATGTGGCTGTCGGAAAGTAACCGACGAACCCTCGGTTGCGTTCTGATCTGCATCGTTATTAGCCCCAAGTACTCTAAATCTACAATTATGCACTCTTGAAAAGTGAGGACTCAAACATTAAGGTTTATGGATGGTTTAAGAAAGGACATCATCTAGTATCGGACCCCCAATGTTTTCTGTGTGTTTTTTCAGGCTTTAGGGCACCCTGTAAACAGTACAACAGTGCATATGCTTTTGCCCTAAAACATGCACTATTTTTGGATTATTGAACACTCCAATAAGTGAGGATAGTTTGGTGCATGAAAGGATTCAGCGGCATGTAAATTAAATGGCATGTGAAGGCTGCAGTTTGTACTTACCTCACCCACATGTATGACTAACTTGTGTGGCTCCAGGAAACCCCATTCTTCTATATCTGTGTTGTAGTTTTAAAACCATAGGCCAGACACATGGCAGAGACAAGCGCCATTTAGGAAAATCTACTTTATTATATATGCGATAATTTACTACTCAAACTGTGCCTCAGAAGTCCACTGGTCTGGGTGCTTAATACATAATAGCGTGACATGCTACATGTTAAGGGAAATATGATCCCACTGTGGGTAGTTGCTAAAAACTGTATGTCACTCTTTGAGGGAAATTATCTTTTCCATGACTTGAGCGTAAATAAATATTTATTTACTGTTTTCACAGGCCCAGTTATGGAATTCAAAGTACCTTTCCACCAGTTATTCTAAAAAAAAATCTAATTCTATGGCGAAAGTAGATTTTCGATAAGTATAGCAGAGAAGTCACTTTAAGACCAATTTGTCCGTTAGCCTTTTCTGAAGACCAGGATACACATACCGAACTGGCTGTTAATGAATGGCCTATGTGTCAATAAGCAAGAAGCCTAAAAGGATGTCATCCGTAACCAATTAACCAAGAAGAGTCATATAACAGGACAAGAACATACTGCCTTAACAGCTCTTCCTTTTTGAGTATAGATCCCAAATGGGGGTCCTGGACCTGAAACCATTGATTTCCAGACCCCAAATAGATTTTTGTCTTTGCTCCCCATATGAAAGATCTATGCACCAAGGATGTAAGTGGTTTGTGGGAAAGGTGATGGTGTGATCAATAGGGGTGGGTGGTGGACTCTACTCCGCCTGGGGGGTTCATGGAGATTTTGCAACTCCCCGCTTTGCTTGGAGTGCTGTTTTTTAAAAAACTGCCATGGAGCGGAGTTTACCAGCATATCCGGTGTTATTCACTCGCTCCCCCTTCCTTCACTGGCTGCAGCCACCAAAGAGGGTCAGTCTCATGACAGGAGACACCTGGCAGGTTGAAGCACACTACAAAAGCTGGAGCGCTAGCCTCCAGTCCTAAACACTAATGGCACACATATGAGGACGCACAGACACCAAGCTGCTGCAGTTGACCTCTGCACTGCTGGCATTGGCTGTTTGGCTGCTTCCATAATGTCTGATGTCAACAACTTGGGTGTGGCATGCCCTATCTGCTCTGTGTTGAAAAAAGCGAGAGGGAGGAGGCTGTTGGTTTACCCATCTCAGAGATGGATCAAGAAAGACAGGTACCCTAATGCCGCTGCAGTCGCTCCTGTCATCTATCATTGGTAGGAGGGTGTGTGCTCTATTGGTGGGTGGGTGGGGGAGTAGGTGGGAATGGCCAAGGGGGGGCGGTCAGCTAACAGTCACGGCAATTTGGGTTTTTGCATTGCTCACATGGCGGCCTCCCACTGCCTCAGAAATACCAACAGCACCATGCGGGGGCTCAGTGATGTTTGTGTGGTTCTCCTCATTGGAGGAAACATTTATTTCTGGCCTATCTGCCCGGTTGCAATGTTATGGTTGTCCAGACCAGCACTGGATTCTGTAGGACTATGGGGGAAAATCACTAGGGGGGGAAGCACCATGAATGGATACTCCCATTAGTGTTGAATCAGGATGTGCCTCCTACAAGCCTGTAAATCAAGTAGGGCAGTCCAGGATTGCATCAGAGGTATGAGAGAGGAATCAGGTTTTTTTAATTGTGTTGTGCAGCAGTTGCAGTGGCCAAGCAAGCAATGCTCCGCCCGCTCGTGGAACTCCTTGGAATATGACAGAGTTGTTTGGTAACCCTGCAGAATTCCGCAGAGTGAAACTCAGCGAGCTCCGCCCAGGCCTAGGGACCATGTATTAAAAGGAATAAAGTATCCCCATCACATATGATAAGGCAAGTTGCCTCAGAGTTCCATAACCTTATAAAGTAGCTCATCCTCAGTGACTTTCCATAACCATATAAGATGTGGAAGGTGCACTTTATCCCATATATAATACATGTAAGCCTGCTATCCCATATATAATACATGTTAGCCTGGTATCCCTGTACAAAAGCCTGTCTCCAAATTTCTTGTTATAAGCGAGTTGTAACTTCTCTCATCACATGTAATAATGAAATTTCTAGTGGCGCAACTGAAATAAATTACAGTCGAGTTGTGGTGAATGCCTGCTGCTAGAGTCAGCAGTCTAGATGAAAAGCTTGTCAGGCAGCATAACTGCAGCTGCAGTTTAAACCAGGCATTGAAAATTGACTTTTCATTCTTATGATCTGTTTTCTAAAACAGAAGCTGAGTAGAAAGGAGATATTTGTGGCACACGGATTATAATATTTATTACAACAAATTACTAACTGCTTTTTAATGTATTTAACTTTGCACTAGTTTCCACATTTATTCTTCTTGACTGCAACCATACTACCACTTTCATATGAAAGAGCAAACACCAAGGTTTTAGGTGGTTTATGGGAAGGGTGTTGGAGTGACCAGGTATTCTAATGATTAAAATTTGGGGTGGGCGGAATGGTTGGTCCTGCCCGTAGAATTGGCAGACTTTTGGTCGCCCCTAGTTACTGATTAATGTGGCAAAATGTTTCTACTGCGATGCTTTAGAATATGCGAGTGAGATTTGGCATCCCCTAGCACGACTTGCTGACGTGGTGGTTGTAGGTGGTCACGAGTGGTTACAGTTAGAGGGCTGCCTCTCAAGTAGATTTGCTGCCACTTAAATAGATTTTCTACTCAAGCTGCAGCAAAATCAATTTAAATCGCCAAGTCCTCTTGCACAATGCAAGGTGCTGTTTGCACTTTTTCAGCACTGCCGATGCTACCGGCACTCAAATGCAGCATGAGCTGCATATTATCTGCCTTTTGACGGAACTCTGCAGAACCTCATAGACAGAGTTTTTATGAACTTCGTGAGTTACACACCACCCTAAATAAAACACACTCTGCCATACATTTTTGGGACACCTCAATATTCCATGACCTTATAGCGTAACTCAACTTTCGGCCTCATACCGCCATATCATCACAGAACTCCTTGATGAATTGCAAAATCCTTATAATGTAAGGCAGGGTCTACTTTATCTGATATTTAAATTCTGCTGTCAGATTAAAGTTCTTTAAAAGAAAAGAGATATGTTTTCGGAAGGTTGTAGTGTACTGTAATCGCCTTTAATGTGTGAAGAAGTCCAGTATTTATCATCGTAAACAATACCACTAGGGCAGCCACTATTAATTTGGTGGGTTGCCACTTTAATAAACAGCCACTGCAATCTTGACTAATTCACTAATCGTGCATACAAGTTGCATTTATAAGTGTGTGTCCTCAAACAAACCTTCTAGTCTGTGGATGTCTGCAAATATTCCAGTTTCAGGAGTACACAAACCATCACATGTTTTAAAGATTGGACAAACTCCAGTCTTGCATTTTTCATCATGAAGGTTTGGACATAATGAATATTTCGATATTTAAATAGTACACAATAAGCATAGTAAAATGTGAACAAGTAATAAAGATGGACACAAAATTACTAACCTAAAATATTTCCCTGTGCCCTAAAAGCACACCATATTCATGTCTTCATAATCTTATGAACATCAAAAACAAATATTGTTTTAAAGTATTGCAAAAAGAAAAACATCTTATTATCTTACCTATTCTATTTTTAATCCTCCACCCCATTAACCATGTTAGTGAGATGCAGGAATGACTTACCTTTAGCTTCTAACTCCATTTTTTTCTTCTTTGCCCATATATTGTGGTAATTCTCAGCCATCATCTCAGCCATTGCCTTAAAAAACAAGAACATATGTATTTCAGCTTAAATGCATAAAAGGTTAAAACATTTTACAGTCAATATAGGCTGTGTTGTCAAATGAAAAACATTTTATCTTTCAGTTTGCAAGGGCCATAGATGCAGACCTTTGGTTTGCTGAGAGTCTCTTTGGGAGCTTGAAGTTGATTAGTGTGATAACAGATGTCAGGAAACATGTTTAAAACAACATATGTTATACTTCTAGAGTGTAGTTTTTGGGGCCCTGAACACACTGTAGATGATACAGAGTACTTCAGATATCACTCAAATTTTGGTAAATCTCATATGCAATTGAAAATCTCCAAGCTGAACTGGGTGAAGAGGTGGAAGTGCAGCTGGAGGCTAAGAGCCTGATTTAGATATTACTCTGTGACAACAGTGAGGGATATCCTGTCTGCCGCAAATATAAATACAATTATTATGGGATTTATATTTTGGCGGACTGGGTATCTGTCACTGTTGTGATGAAGTAACCCATCAGTCAGGATCTAAATGAGGTTCTAAGACATCATATAAAAGTAGAGTAAGTAACAGATCTACATAGGTACTTAGATCTGATCTGCTGTGAGTATAACCAGGGAGATTTTAGACTTTTTCATCGCAAGTAGGACAGAAATAGGAGTGGTATGAATTTGGCAGCGTTCCAGTCAAATTTCACCATTCATTGTCTGGCGGAATATTTTCCTGCTAGGCTTCAGAAATGTGAGTGAGATTTGGCGTCCCCAGAGTGATTTTCCAACACAGGTGGTTGTGGTCAGATGGCTTCTTCTCATGTAGATTTGCTGCTGCTGCAGTAGATCTTCTACTCAAGCAGCAGCAAAATCAACTCAAATGGCCGCATGCTGTTGCGCACCGGATGGTGCAGTTGAGTCAGATTTTTCACCGATGCTTGCGCTACTGACGGTAGTGCAGCCTGAGCAGCGCAACATGCATGTTTTCCTCCACAGAATTTGACAGAGTTTTATGTAACAATGCGGACTTACGCAGAGTGAAACTCCACGAGTTCAACCCACCCCCAGACAGCACTAGGGAAGCACACGGATGCATCCATTAACACAGAAAGATGCAAGTGGCAACATCAATCTGAACTATCAAAACTTTGAAGTGTGAGTGATGTAAAGAGCAATCATGGACATGGAAGAGATGTGGTCATATAGTACACTAGTGATTTGCAATTAAATAAAGGGACACATTTGAGTTCTTCGCCTCAACATCCTTGTATATAACACATTTTATCTAAATAATCACTTAGAAACTGGGAACAAGCATTACTTCCATGTTGGGTGGAGTGGCAATGAAAGATGGCTGACTAGACGCACTCCCTTACGGCTCTCATCACCATCAATAAATCCTCCATCATCCTGGGTCTGCAGCGATAAATGACCCCCCTCCCCAGAGAGCTTGAAATTGTGTGCGACCTACCTCACCTGTTTGGGTGGCCGCCTATGGCCTGCATCCTCCTGTATTGGAGCTGGAAGAGTGAGATCACCATTGCAGCCGAGCGGACAAAGCCGCAGCTCAAGTTCGGCGGCCCTGAGAATGTGGCAGATGGGAGACTGTGGTGGGGCATCGCCACCCACTGGAGAAGCGAGAATGAGGGTGCTGTTGCGGCCTGGTGGACAAAGCTGCGTCTTGGCTGTGTAGGCCCTGAGAGAGCGGCAGACGGGAGGCTGTGGCTGGGCCTTGCCACCCATTGGAGCCTGCTCTCACTACGGAACCCTGCACAGGTGCGGGGAGGAGACCCAGGAGGCATCGGGAGCTCCAATGAGGCAGGAGAAGGCAAGTGCTTCAGGCCCTGGCTGGACACACGGTGGCTGCAGCCCTGGAGGACGTGGGTAAAGCGAGCTGACAATCATGGATGGAAACTAGCGTAAGGGATTGGGGAGGAACACTCCTTCCTGGCCTCAGAGCCCCCAAAGGAGTGAGCTGCCCATCTCTGCCGAGGCGACAGTGGAGGATTAATTTGCCTCGAGTAGACTGGATTTCGCTGGGTCATTTCTGCAGAGGACTGGCCTAGGACTGGGAACACTAAAATACATGTGCCACTGAGACTTCCTGGGACTGTGCGATTGGTCCTTCTCGGCCTTTGAGGCAGAGACCTATTGGCGGCGGCTCGGGTTCTGGCCCAGGAGAGCCCAGGGTGAGGTAGTGTTAGAAATGGGAGTATCTAGTTGGCAGAGGTAGGTACCTTTCTCCAAATAGGTACCCTTGCTTCTAGTCAGGGTAAGGGGGATACACACTTTAGGTAACCCCTGCTCACCCCCTTGGTAGCTTGGCACGAGCAGACAGGCTTATCCCAAAGGCAATGTGTAAAGTACTTGTACCAACACTCTCAGTAACACAGTGAAAACACCACAAATGGACACCACACCAGTTTAGAAAAATAAAATATCATTATCTAAACTAAATAAAACCAAAACAACAAAAATCCAACATACAAAAACTCAGTAGAATGTCTTTAGAAAGGTTGTTGCAAAAATAAACTTGTAGATGATGAAATGCGACACTTTACTCACAAAGTACCTGGGATGCGTAACGCAAAACAAACAGAAGGGTCGCAGAGAAGGCAATGTGTCGATTCTTCCTGCGCTCCGGTTCCTATGCGACAAGATGGCACCTCGATGCGTTGCGACGATCTGGTGAGATGCAAAAAAATGGCGTTTTTACTGCGATGCGACAACGTAGAGGCAATGCATGCATGCCCGACGCCCGTGCGGTGAACTCTGTGACTTTCTGAGCCGCGACAGGCCCTGCAACATTCTTCCCCGGTGATGCGACTACACCCTCGGTGACTGCGACACGCTTCTCCGATGTTGCGGCGGGGATCGGCTGCAGCGCGCCTCCTCAGCGATGCGACGGCCCTGCGACACACTTCTCCGGTGATGCGACGGCACCCTATGTGCGGCGGCATGCTTCTCTGGTGATGCGACGGCAAACAGCAGCAGTGGCAACACGCTTCCTCGATGATGCGACAGCGACTGCTGCGAAGGCATCGCGCTTCTCTCGTTGAGTTGCGATTCTAGCTCCCTTCAACAAGAAGGCCTCACACACAGTTACAGGCCCTCCTGGCAGACTGGAACTCCCAGCAAGGAAGTTTAGGGAAGCTGGGGGTGAAGTCCTTTTGTGCCTGGGACTTCAGAAACAGGAGGCCAGCTGTTCTCAGGTCCTTGGAGACTTTTCTTCAGAGGGACACAGAACACAGCAAAGTCCTTCTTCAAGCAGGGGACACAGCACACAGCAAAGTCCTTTAGTTCTCAGTAGAAACAGCAAACTGCAGGCCAAACCCAGACACACAGCAAGGGCAGTACTTCTCCTCAGTCTCTTCAGCTGAACTTCTTTGGCAGGGATTCCTCTTGATCACAAAGTAGTCTTGGAAACCTTTAAATCCCTGTGTTTCCACAACAGGAGGCCAGCTCTTCTCAGGCCCTTGGAGGCTTACCTTTCAGGACAAAGCACACAGCACAGTCCTTTCTTCAAGCAGGAGAAACAGCACACTGCAAAGTCTGTCTCCGCCCTTTGGCAGAAATAGCAACTGCAGGCCAACCCCAGACACACAGCAAGGGCAGTATTTCTCCTTCAGCTCTTCAGCTTTTCTCCTCAGCCAAGGTTCCTCCTTGATTCCAATAGTAGTCTAAAGTTCAGGGGTTCCAGCTCTTACTTTTATACTCCAAAAGTCTTTGTTCTCTATGTGTGAGAGGACCTGGAACCAGTCCAAACCAGTTCTGGGTGCACTCTGCCAGTGCACAACTTCTTCCTTTGTCAGTGTGGGCCAGGTTCATCAGATGCACCACAGGAGGTGGAGCCAGCATTGTGGAAGTCAGGCACAGCCCTATTCAGGCCCAGGTGCTACTCCTCCCACCACTCTCCATGCAGATAGGTCTATTCAACCTAGTGCTGACTCACCCAGACTCCTGGAGCCACCCCAGCCCCTGTCACTCTCAAACCAGACAGTCAATCCACAAACAGGCAGAGGCACACAGAAAGGTTGAACAAGAAAAATTTCTAAAAGTGCTATTTTCAAACACTGAATTTAAAAACCATCCTTCCTAAACGGTGTGTTATTAAATTATGAGTTCAGGGGTACCAGATTTCAATTTTCTATCTTGCTTCTATGGGAAGATATGCAGGTAAACATGTTGCACAGCATTCCCCATTCTGTCCTATGGGCAAGATAGCCTTTCAATAGTGAAAAACGAAATTGGCAGTCTTTCACTATCAGGACATGTTACCCACACTAGTACATGTCCTACCTTTTACATGCACTGCACCCTGCACACGGGGGTACCTAGGGCCTACCATCGGGGTGTCCTAGGTGTAAGAAAAGGGAAGGGTAAGGCCTGACAAGTGTGTACACTGGCCAGGACAACATGGCAGTTAACAAACTGCGCACAGGTACTGCAGTGACAGGCCTGAGACACCATTTTAGGGCTACTCATGTTGGTGGCACAATCAGTGCTGCAGGCCCACTAGTAGCATTTGAATCACCAGCCCTGGCACACTCAGTGCACTTTACTAGGGACCTACTGGTAAAACAAATAAGCCAATCGTGGGTAATCAATCACAATAACAATTTACACAGAGAGCATATGCACTTTAGCACTGATCAGCAGAGGGTTTTAGTTTCCCTCACCTCAGCACCACACAGATAGCTCACACAACAATTGCGTACACTCAGGAGGCACCAGTTCCACACTAGGAAAAACACCCCATTGGTTTGTCTTCATATATATATATATATATATATATATATATATAATAGTTAGATTTTGGGTTCAGTCATAGCGTCTCACTGGAGGAAGACAACAGCACTATAATGCCCAGCAAACTATGCGAGTTGACACACCCACTAGGGCGGGGAGAGAGTAGTTGATGTGGTGCTGCGAAAAGAGCCGTGACTGAACTCATTTCAAAAAGCCCATAGCCGTTGAAGAAGTGCTCTGCACAAAACGCGTCGGGCAGGACTTGATGATAAAGCGAAGCTCTTTTCCACTGCTTGCAATGTAATTCTCCATTAAATGAAGTTGGCTACAGTTACTTACCTGCCATGGGCTCCTCATTGCAGGCAACTTTGAAGGTTGGATTTGTGCGGCGCAGCCTGAGCCCGAGGGAGGTCCCACTGTACCGTAGTACAGACCCGCTGTTGCGCCAAACGGCGTGACGGCATTGGGAACAGGTATGCCCAATGGAGAATCTTGATGTGCAGGACAAGCTGGGGAGATAATACAATGCCGCCCAATGTGGATAATAGTTAGATTTTGTGTCCTGTCATGGCGACTCACTGGAGGAAGACAACAGCACTACAATGCCCAGCAAGCTATGCGAGTTGACACACCCACTAGGGCGGGGAGAGAGTAGTTGATGTGGTGCTGCGAAAAGAGCCGTGACTGAACTCATTTCAAAAAGCCCATAGCCCTTGAAGAAGTACTCTGCACAGAACGCGTCGGGCAGGACTTGATGATAAAGCAAATTTCTTTTCCACTGCTTGCGATGTAATTCTCCATTAAATGAAGTTGGCTACAGTTACTTACCTGTCGTGGGCTCCTCATTGCAGGCAACTTTGAAGGTTGGATTTGTGCGGCGCAGCCTGAGCCGCGAGGGAGGTCCCGCTGTACCGTAGTACAGACCCGTTGTTGCGCCAAACGGCGTGACGGCATTGGGAACAGATATGCCCAATGGAGAATCTTGATGTGCAGGACAAGCTGGGGAGATGATACAACGCTGCCCACTGTGGATAATTGTTATTCATTGGGTCCAGTCATGGCGACTCACTGGAGGAAGACAACAGCACTACAATTCCCTTCCTTAATAATTAGCCCGGGGTGCCTTATCCCGGGGGCGAAATGCATAAAAAAATTATTGGGGGGGCCCCCCGGCCCCGGGGACCGCTATCCCTGGGGCTAGAAAATAAATAGGGTGGGGGAGGCTGAACGGCCCCCCCAAGCCCCGGGGATCACCACCCCCGGGGATTTATTTATTGAGGGAGGGGGGCTGCGTGGCCCCCCTCCTGGAGCCCTCGAGGGCCCTGGGGACCGCCACCCCCCAGGGCCGGCTCCTACAGTGTCCTGGGGTGCTCACCCCCAGGACACTGTTGTTTGCTATGAGAGAGCGGGAGTCTCCCGCCCTCCCATAGCAAACTTCGTTTGGATTTTGAAAGAGAGCAGGGAGACCAGCTCTCTCTTTCAAAATCCAAACCATTTTGCTTTTCCACACGGGGAGCTGCATGTCAGCAGCTTCCCATGTGGTAAATCAATGCCGGCTCCCAAAGGATGCGGGGAGCCGGCTGGGACCGTGGGGGCGTTGGGGCTCCCCCCACGGTCCCCAACGTTTTTTATAAGCCCCGGGGGATGGGGTCCCCGGGGATAATAAAAAGTTGCGCATCCTAACGCGTTGGGTGCATGATTTCCCTTGTGTAGGGTGGGCGGTTCCTATCGCGTTGGGTGACGACTCCAAGCAATAAGTGAAAAAAAATAATAACAAAGTATTAAAAATATAGTTTAAAAAATATAAAAAAATTAATAAAAAAATAGTTTACAAAAATTACAAATATTTTTTAAAAATTCCATTATAAACATTAATAAATTTTTTAAAAGATATGTAAAAAAAAAACTTCAAAAAATGTTGAAAAACAGTATAAAATACATGAATAAAGGAATTGATACACTGAAAAATAAAGATTTAGAAATCCTATGAAATTCATTAAAAATCATAGGTTAGAGATAAGTTATAGATAGGAATTAGCATTTAAAAAACCTTTGAAATTCACTTAAAAAACCATAGGTTTCAGGTATGTTATAGTTCGGAATTATCATTTAAAAAACCTTTGAAATTCACTGAAAAAACCATAGGTTTCAGGCACGTTATAGTTAGGAATTAGCATTTAAAAAGCCTTAGAAATTCACTGAAAAAAACATAGGTTTCAGGTATGTTATAGTTCGGAATTATCATTTAAAAAACCTTTGAAATTCACTGAAAAAACCATAGGTTTCAGGCACGTTATAGTTAGGAATTAGCATTTAAAAAGCCTTAGAAATTCACTGAAAAAAACATAGGTTTCAGGGGCGTTATAGTTAGCTGGACATTTCCCTTGTACAAAACCATTGAAATTCCCCCGTTGTAGTTAGTTCAGCTAACTATAACTCGCGCCCCCGCAATGCACTGCTGATGACATCACATATTACATCACTCATCACATGGTCAGTGACATCACTGATGACATCACTGATGACATCTCAAATGACATCACTGATGACATCATCCATGTGATAATTTGATGCATCTTCTCACAACCTAATATAGCCTTTGATACACCCACTCTAAATTACATACTGCCATTCTCAAAACCATAGACACTCCAACACCAATAAGTACATACCCACTCACTGATTCTTAGGTCTACACACCCATGCACTCACTCACCCGTACAGTCACTCATACTTATGGTCACTCAGTACAGGACTATCATATGCACTCATACACCTATATAGACACTCACACACCGCCACTCATCCACAGAGGTACTCACACGCCTACTCAGTCATGCAAATAATTAATCACACTGCTATTTACTCACCTATACAGTTATAAGCACACTAGCTCAATTACTCATACAAATACTAGCACATTCTTACGCTCTTATACAATCAATGATACAAGCACACACTCATCCATACAGCCACTCTCATAATCACACACTCTCACTTATAGCCATTTCTGTACTCCAACACACATCTATACTGCCGTTCACATATGTACTAAATCACACATGTACTAATGAAATATAGATTCACTCACTAACACAACCATACACACACTCACCCACCCATACAGTCCATCACAGATCTAGTCTTGAAACCATGCACCCAGTGAATCACCCACTCACATATCTATGCACAGTCACACACACCCCACCCACACAAACACTCAGGCACCCATACAGATACTCAGACAACCAATCTATAACCCATATAGACAATCATGTAGCAATTTGCAAACCCATACAGTGGCTTACACACCAGCAGACAGACGGATACAGACATTCACACAGTTTAGTCACTAACCCATGCATTCAGTAAGATACGTTTAACCACTCACTTATACAGTCAGTCACGCACCTACAAAATGATCCATTCCCACACTTATACACCCACTCATTCTTCAATATGCCTTTCCCTATATATAATAAACATATTTAATCTTTATAGAAACACACAGGCACTGGATGATGTCATCAGTGATGTCATCAGTGATGTCATTTGAGATGTCATCAGTGATGTCATCAGTGATGTCACTGACCATGTCATGAGTGATGTAATATGTGACGTCATCAGCAGTGCATTGCAGGGGCGCGAGTTATAGTCAGCTGAAGTAACTATAATGGGGGAATTTCAATGGTTTTGTACGAGGGAAATGTCCAGCTAACTATAACGCCCCCGAAAGCTATTGTTTTTTCAGTGAATTTCTAAGGTTTTTAAAGGCTAATTCCTAACTATAACGTGCCTGAAACCTATGGTTTTTTCAGTGAATATATATATATCCAGAAGACAAAAAGAATCCAGGTACATTATAGAGTTCCAAACAAAGACCCCTGGAGGTCTTAACATGGATGAGGAAATGTCAATACATCTCAAAACTGACTGCTAATGTTTGAAATGTTTTTGTATCTGATGTATAATAATGTATGCTGTATGTGATGTAACTACTGCATAATTTTGCTTATATACATTTTTTTGCTGCTATCTCTTCTTCTGTCAGCCTCCTCGTTAGAATGAAGTTTTTCATTCCACAGTTCATGTTTTTAATCCAGATTTTATTTATTTGTATCTCTTACAGGAGAGAAGGAAGGGGCCCCATCACTTGACAGCACCTGCACGGGCATCCTACCCTTTTCCCTTTGATTTCACCTGCACTATCCATGAGTCTCACAACTTGTATCCTTAACCTACAGCTTTCTTATTTGTTACTCTCAGTGATTTTCTTGATATTTTTGACATATGAGTCCAACATTACCATAGTTAAGTTCGATGCCCACTTGGGCAAGTCTATCTCTCGGACTGCTCTATAGATCCTGCCTCCTTCACTTCCATTTTAGTGAATTGTATGCAGAACATATACGTTAATACGTTTTCTGCACTCACATCCCATTCCAACATGGTTTCGTGATAATCAGCAGCAGGCGGACATATATACACAAAAATTTGATTCCTGCACTTGCTAAAATATCGTGTCATCACTTAATCACTACTTTGCACCCTCGGATATGGACAACAGTATATTTTTGCGATGTAATTTGCATTTTACAAATTTACTCAAATGTACCTTGGGATTTACTCAGTAGGAATTTTTCTACTTCTATTCTCTGCCCAGTTCCATGACATTATATTTACTTTGAATGTGGTTACATGTTTACCTATTTAGGTTCGTGTACAGCTTAAGATGGCCGCCGATTACGGCTGTGTCTAGGTCTGGTCGGCGGAGTTAGTCCTATTTTGTTGTCCATTTTCATTTGACCATTATGAGATGTAAGACTGTTGGTTTCACTTGTTTTCACACGTGAACAAGGCTGCGTGCCGAAACGCGTTGTGTGAATTAAACCTGACCTGCACATTTCACTGAGGGTTTCGTCTTCCTTTACCGAGAGCATATTTCATTGTGGTTTTGAATTGGATATTGTTGCCGGCTGGCTCCGCCGGAATGTATGCCAACCTCCAAGGGTCCCCGTAATCCAGCAGGAGCACCTTCGTTACTTGGATATATATATATATATATACATATATATATATATATATACATATATATATATATATATATATATATATATATTATCTACTGGCGGTCGCCAATAGATAGTTATAGTTAGGACCGTGTTTCCATAGGAAATCCGCAACATTCTATTTGGAATAACTTTGGCGCCGATTGACGAATCCTCGCGAAATTTTCAAAATAGGTGGGGCGCTCCGCTCCGCTCCTTCCCTGAAAGTCTCGGGGGGATTCGTCAAGCGGGGGCTGAGAAAAAGGGGGGGTTCCAAAACGCGTTTTCCCCATGCATTTTTCCATAGGACCCTTAGTCCAAGCTACAGCCCGAACGGCTAAACAGAATTACTTGAAATTTGGCAGAGAGGTAGTCCTCAGGTCAGGGATGTGCCTTTTGCAGGTCTGGTGTAAATCTGTTCAGTATTTCCTGAGAAAATAGCATATAAATCAATATATATATCTATAAGCGCGCACCGTGCGCGTACGGTAAAACTTACCGTACGCGCACGCTGCCATGCGCGAGCGCGATTCTGATTGGTTGTTGGATCTTAGTAAACATTCGAATCGGTCGAAACCAGGAAGTGTCGGCCGCCATTTTGTCTCTCGCAGTCCGAGGGGGTGAAAATCAAAGGTGGAGAACGTGAAAAGGGGGCATGGTGGACAGTTCCTGACCCCCTAGCCTTTGTCAGGGGGTCCCAGAAGGACCCCCAAGGGCCAAAATTTCCTTTATTTTTTTTGCGAAAAATCTCGGAGTACGTGTAGCATGCGCGTAGGGTAGAAACTAAAAAATTCTGGGAACTGCGTAACGTGGGCGTGAGTTGCACGAAGCGCACCGCGCGCCCACAGCGCGCGCAGGGTGCGTGCAGCGCACTGTGCGCGTACGGTACGCGCACGGTGAAAAACCTTAAAAAAAAAAAACATAACTTAGCATTTTAAAAACCGTACAAATTCACTGAAAAAACCATAGGTTTCACACACGTTATAGTTAGGAATTAGCATTTAAAAAACCTTGCAAATTCACTTAAAAAACCATAGGTTTCACACATGTTATAGTTAGCTGGACATTTCACTCGTGAAAAACCATTGAAATTCCCCCGTTATAGTTAGTGCAGGCAACTATAACTCACGCGACCGCAATCCTCTGCTGATGACGTCAGATATTACATCACTGATGACATATGTGTCTTTCTGAAAAATAAATATTTGTAATATATGTATAGCTAAAGATTAATGGAAGAAGACATGGATAAATAAGTGTCTAAATACAGTGATGTAATATCTGACGTCATCAGCAGAGGATTGCGGACGCGTGAGTTATAGTTGCCTGCACTAACTATAACGGGGGAATTTCAATGGTTTTTCACACATTACATATTTGAATAAGCCTATTAATTTAGAAAAAATATTAAACTCTTAATGTACACATTATTAATTAACATTACATATATAAGTAGATTTTTTAAAACAATTAAACAAGTTACATAATTAATAATCATTTAAATAATTATTTATCAATGAAAAATGAATATTTTAATATTAATTATTTACTATTGAAAAAATAAGTTTTACAATTATTTACTATATTGAATAAATATTTAAATAAATATTGAATTATTACTTAATTAACTTCCCACCCTATACCCGTACAAAACTCAGTAGTCGGCAACTGAAATATAATTAAAATATATAAATATTACACAATTCACATAATTAATAGTCAATCACTTAATCAATTAAAAAGTATAAATTAATTATCTATTACTATATTAACTCCCCACCATATACCACTACCAACCTAGCAACCCGCACCTAAATATAAGTAAAATGAATCAGTATTACATAATTAATATCAATGACAGAAATACTGTACAAGTATTACTTAATTAATAATTCATTATTACATCATTAACTTCCCACCCTATCCCCCTACAAACCCAACAACCCGCTGTGACATTATAAATTACTATTTACAATTACAGAACAAAATCTAAATCACTTAAAATCACAAATGATATTTAAAAAAAGTATTAGCAATTATACAAATAATAGTAACAACATTAATATGTGAACTAAAACACAATAACATTATAAAAAACAATATTATTTACAAATATATTACTGAAAACGATATTGAAAACAAATATATGCTTAAAAACAATATTACTTACCTACAAAAATGATATCCTTGACAATGGTATTTTGATATAATATTTTTGTATCATGGTATTTTATTTCCAACATTTCTATTTTCAGATACTTACAAATTAATATTTTGTTCACACACTAGAAAAATTGATGTGTGCTGTCACCTGGCTTGGCAGTTCAGACTGGACTGTTCCCATGAGGCACAGGGTCAAGACTGATTTTCATATGGCTGGGTTCAAACTGGAATGGCATGGTGAGCAAAAAAACGATGGATTTAGGCCCAGATCTCTGTACTGGGGTGAATGTATGACATTGTCCTGCATTCTGTCCATCAACTGTTGTTTTTGCATTTGTCACCCCGAGTGGGACGGGTATGCTCAGACGTGAGTCCCGTGCTCTCCATGCCACTGGAATCAAGCTATCCTGGCTGAAGAGGGGTGAAACCCCGAAACCAGTCCTAGGATGCTTGGTTCCAGTGTAGGGAGAACCTGGCTTGGCAGTTCGGGCTGGACTGTTCCCATGAGGCACAGGGTCAAGATTGATTTGCATATGGCTGGGTTCAAACTGGAATGGCATGGTGAGCAAAAAAAATGATGGATTTAGGCCCAGATCTCTGTACTGGGGTGAATGTATGACATTGTTCTGCATTCTGTCCATCGACTGTTGTTTTTGCATTTGTCCCCCTGAGTGGGACGGGTATGCTCAGACGTGAGTCCCGTGCTCTCCATGCCACTGGAATCAAGCTATCCTGGCTGAAGAGGGGTGAAACCCCGAAACCGGTCCTAGGATGCTTGGTTCCAGTCCAGGGAGAACCTGGCTTGGCAGTTCGGGCTGGACTGTTCCCATGAGGCACAAAGTCAAGAATGATTTGCATATGGCTGGGTTCAAACTGGAATGGCATGGTGAGCAAAAAAACAATGGATTTAGGCCCAGATCTCTGTACTGGGGTGAATGTATGACATTGTTCTGCATTCTGACCATCAACTGTTGTTTTTGCATTTGTCACCCCGAGTGGGACGGGTATGCTCAGACGTGAGTCCCATGCTCTCCATGCCACTGGATTCAAGCTATCCTGGCTGAAGAGGGGTGAAACCCCGAAACCGGTCCTAGGAGGCTTGGTTCCAGTCCAGGGAGAACCTGGCTTGGCAGTTTGGGCTGGACTGTTCCCATGAGGCACAGGGTCAAGACTGATTTGCATATGGCTGGGTTCAAACTGGAATGGCATGGTGAGAAAAAAAACGATGGATTTAGGCCCAGATCTCTGTACTGGGGTGAATGTATGACATTGTTCTGCATTCTGTCCATCAACTGTTGTTTTTGCTGCTGTCACAGTCAGACATCTTCTGCTTGAACTAGTCTCTCACCACTATCTGGTGTGACATTGTACGTGATGTATTCCTCTGTGCTCAATTTTACGCACGGTACCGGAGAAATGCATCTTGCATAATACTTGTAATTGTGTGTATTCTCATCAAAATTGCATATACTATGTGAAGAAAAAAATTCACAATTTTACCCACTGCTATATACCATTGCTAGTGGTTGTTCTGTAACTTTACATAGACTTTCAATGATGGCAAACTCTTGAGTTTTCTCCACACAATTACACAAAGATGTTGCTCTCTGTCCCTGCAAATGCTGCTGGGTAGCTTTAAAAAACAGCATGTAGGGCTTTATAAAAATGCAAACCTGATGCAGTGTAATGATAATATTTACAATCCAACATAAATCTTGATTTGGGTTGGATTGCAACCAAAAGTAACGCATTACTTTGCATTCAGGGGATGTTCCATGTGTTTTGATGTAGATCCCTTTCTACAAAGAATTGTAGACTGGAAATTGCACCAAAATCCTCTGCCTTCATTTTTCCCTCTTTGTGTGGGTTCTGTATTCTACAGAATAGATACAAAGAGGGAAATGCTATAAAGCATAGTTTTGTACTGGAATGGACCCCTTCCTGTACACAAACTACACTTCTCTCCACGCAGACTCCCTTGTACTATGGTCAATTGTGTTTGTGCTGGCACCAGAGAGCTCAAGGTGCACCAGCGTAGGTTGTTAAATAGGCATGTTGTGCATTGCCATGCACAATGTAACAGGCACCGCGCGGTGCTTGCCACATTGTGTCTGGCAATGGTACCCCCCAAGTTCAGCCCCCCACACCCCCACCCCCCCGGAGGCCTGTAACAGGCCCCGTAAGCAATCCCCGCATGCCTTTCCATGGCGGCACCGCCAGGCATGCTAATATGGAAGGCGGTGTCTACCAGACACAGCCACCATATAATGCCTGAGTTCTGCCTGGCCAGCAATTATGACGATTGCTGACTGGCGGAAATGCAGCGGACGGATTTTCCATCTGCTGCGGTACCCCCCGCCATGGTAATATGGCAGGGGTAAATGGCAGGCGGACAGGGAGTTATGGCGATCAGCCCGCCATCATAATGGCCCCCTAAGAGTGGGAGAGGCATAGCACTGCTTCTTTTCAGCAAGGATTGACAATGATGAAGCTGTCTGAAATTAATATGCGAGAAAGGACTTCCTGTAAAGCTCAAACATCATAGTGACAATTCTCTGAAACAGCTATTCTATTTCTAGACTAGATGTTTATTACTTTTTGCTTTGCTGACTTTACACACCATAATTGTGCATGTCTTGATATATAGGTTAGCATTTTAAAGGGCATTAGAGCGCAAATGCTGTAGCTGAAGGGGTTCATCAAATTTAGGAACCATAAATAAGACAAACTACTGCTCCTACTGCAACATATTGTGCTGATACGCTTAGATAACCTTTATCACCAAATGCTCCCACCTATTATACTGCAAGGGAACAGTGCCGCGGGCGTGCGGAGTGAACACGTTATCAAAGTCAATCGCAAAACCCGTCTAATGATTAGAGTGGCACAGCCTGCAGTCAGTAAATTAGAAAGATAACAGCCTTGAACATGACTCAACAGGAGCAGTATCTCCGCAGCAAGCAATACATCTGTCAGGCAGTAGCACATTCTAGATGAGATACCGCAGGAGTTTACAGAACTTAGTTGTCTCATATACTACTATTTCATCACAGCCCTTGCAGACCGGACTGGGAATTCAAAGCAGCCCTGGCAATTTTGCAGGACCAGCCGCCAGCTGGGAGGGGGAGTGCAAGTGTGAAGTACTGCTGCTTTTGTTACTGGGGGGGGCAATATTGCAGCACAGCTGCAAACCGGCCCCTTCCTTCCAACCTCCCAGGGAAATGCCTGATTCCCGGTACGGCCAGTCTGGCCCTGAACCTTAGCAAAAGGAAGAATAGAAGAATGTCCTACATGCCAAGTACAGAACTGCCACCATTATTCTTCTTAGTTAAACACATTTCATGGATTATAGACCACATTACTGGTTTACTGTATTACATTCTCAAGGCATTAGTTTGTATTCATGGCTGGCAACACATTAAGTTAATAGTAGGCAGCATGATTACGGCATACTACAAGGAAGACTAGGTTAAAATGTACGGCCTCAAATATGACCCTGCTGTTATATGAGGGTGAGTGCCAGAACAGTGAAATAAAATTGTGTCTTGGTTTTCAAAAAATCATCCACAAGAAGCTGAGTGTATTTCGTCATAGGTATTTATAATTAAACTGTGCAGGGTCTCATTCCAAGGGCCCATTTCCAATGTCGGCAGGAAGGGCTCAGATTGTCGGTTGGAGCCCTCCAGCCCGCATCCGAATATGTAGCTCGGATTCCTTTCCGACCAAGCCATTCTGATGGGCTCAGTCGCAAAGGCATCCGACTTGGTTTTCCGGGTGGCTTACAACGGGCAAGATCCCGTCCACCTACCAGAAACCCTTCTGTACTCCCCCGGCCACCTCTTTCCGGCCGAGGGAGTACGATGGCAGTTTCCCACTGCCTTTTTGTGCCGGTCTTTACGCCCCCATGGGTGCCGGTCTTTATGCCCCCACGGGTGCGAGGCTGCAGAATGGCGGCCCAGTTGATCCCTGCACCCAGTGGCAGGCAACTTGAGGTGCCTGCCACAGGGTGCAGGGATCAACTGCACCTCTGCAGTTAACAATGCCCGCATGCATTCCATTCGGATTGCATCCTCCCATTGTTAAGTATAGGATTGCGACCAAACAGGGTTCCGTCGCATCCTACTTGCAGGTCCGTAACCGACGACATCTGTGTATCCGACAGATGTCGGATACACTCCGGTCCGTCTGACATCGGAATCGGGCCCTATGTGTCTTTTCTGTAATGCATATAGAAAAGGTGCATGACTTTCAAATGACCTATTGTTCAAAATACCTTAAATTCCAAGAGATGCAGAGTTTGGCATTTGAAGTCAAATGCAGCAATTTGTTAATGTGTGAAACTTGAAGATACTATGGTCTAGTCATATGACTACAGCTGTTCCGAATATTTTGCTGATGGTGAGAATGTTCACAAGGAAGTGATCTAGTCAACTACTAGAAACAGGCTCAATCACCTGCTTCCTTACTTTCTTGGACTGGGTTTAGGGTAGTCTAAAGAGTAGTGATTAGAAGCAGGGCTAGCACTTAGGTGTAGGCACTGATAGCAATGAGTAGTGCAGAAATAGTTTGTTTACCAGAACACAAGCTGTGCAACCCAGCATTAACAAGGTACTGAAGGGGTAACTGAAACTTTTCAGAGAAGCTAAAGTCCTAGGCCTCAATTTAACCAACAGAACCAACTATAATCGGCTGATTGAACATGCTATCAGGTGGCTAGGGCACGGCCCGCAACATACATTACACAAACTCAGCATAAAAAACTGGGGGAGAAAAAATTCATTTGTGTGTTCATCTACAATCAAAATGTAAAGAGCATCAAAAATGACCATCATGTCTTGTCAGCAGGGGATTCCAATCTTCTTTACCCTGTGTGCCATTCAACTACAGTCAAAACCTCGGAGAGCATCTGCTACATGCCTACAGACCACCTACATCTCTCCTAGCAAAGAGACCTCTTATGCGACAGTATAGAAAATGTTATTACCTTTATTTAAAGTTTATTTTAAAAACAATATGTTTAAATATATTTTAAAGAAAATATAAATGTAAAATACTTAGGCTGTCCGGTTTTAGGTTTAAACCTATAATAACTGATAAAACCCCACTGAAAGAGAAATAGCTCTCATCAGTGAAAACATATAAACACTGAAAAAACACCTGCACAACCACAAACTAAATGCAATTCAAAGAAAGGAAAAAGAGAGTGAAAGAGTCATTTTCTTTCTTCCTGAAGGGGCCAATACAATGTAACTTTGTTATACAAGCTTGCAGTAAGAAAGTCTGGGCTAGCATTAGTCTAAAATATTGTTTCTTCTTTCTTTTATTTTTTTGTCAGTTTTGTGGTCTTTGGTCTAAAGATGCAGGTTTTAGAAACATGTTTTAGGTCTTGTTTAATTATTTTATAAACTGTAGAGAATCAGGAAATATCTAAATCATATTTGATATTTTGGCTGCGTTTGGCCCTTTCACTGATAGGTAAAATGGCTAGTTTCACAAGAATCTTTCCTAATATGTGTCATCACATTTACCCAAAGAGAATGGGTAAAAACCCTTAATACATCATCTCCCACTTTGTAGTGAGTCAGTATTGATAGTAGGCGAATTGACAACACCTCAGTCTTTAAACATTCAATGCAAGGTATAATGACATGTATATGTTAAAAGAGTGCTATCACCAAGCATCTGGGATAGTGGTTAAAACATGACACCAGACTTTTAGAAAACATGGAACACAGTGTCACTTGGAATGCTCTGCAAAAAAGGTTATTTCCAAGTTCAACAAAGATTGGAGTGATATTGTTTGTATTTGCAGTGATTCAGCTACGTATATGAAAAAGTTTTGTAATGACCTGTCAAAATTGATACCTGAGCTGAAGTGCTTCCCAGTAAGAGATCCTAGCCACTTGTTAGATGGTATGCTGAAAGCATCCTTACAATCTCCAGAGTTAATGAGTAATGCTATTGAATTTTTAGTCCATTCCGGTGCACTGTTTTCTTATGCACAAGAACCAAAATGTAAATATTTATCATTTTGTGGTTTGTGTGGCATCAAAGAAAGAGTCATCCCAACTGTGTCTCTTAGCTGATGGTTCTCAGTCCAAGGGGCTATGAATGCTATATTATCCATGTGGAAACTGTTTTCAGATTTTTTGCTGAGTGAGGATGCCAAAGGCAAGAAATGTGAGGATCTTTGGTCACATATTGATAGTGATGTGAAAAAGTACACTATACTGCATTCTTAGATTTTTACAGAAAAACATAACTGCTGTAGTGAACATAATTAAAAAAACTAGAGTCGGAAAACACCCTTGTCTGCCAAGTGTTCAGCATAATTGGTGTAGATGGGAAACATCTCCTTGAGAGTAGGCTGGGCAACACCTTTAGTGACTTTGCACTGCAACATGTTCCATGTTAGAGTGCTTGCCGCTTGGTAAGCAAAGCAATAGTGAAGAGCAATTCAGGAACTTTTATTTTACAATGTATGAGAAATTACTTGCAATGATGCATAGAAATGTCCCTTCACCACCAATGGCATTTGAAGTCAATGAAACCTCACTGTCGTACCGCTTCGATAACTCTGAGGGCATAAGCGCCCAGATCAGCGCAAATGTTGCAGAACCTGCCCCGAGAATCGCAATCTTCAAGTGAACCAGTATTGGCATGGAAAGCTATGTCAGTGGCCAAAGTTAACAAATTGTGTACTGGCTGTTTTGGCGTTGCCCATCTCAAGTGTGAATGTTGAGAGGGCCTTTTCACAGAAGTTTACATGGGAAGGAAAGATCGAGCATATATGACCAAAGACTCACTGAAGAAGTATTATATGGTGTACTACAATAAGTTTAATTTTCAAAAATCTATTTGGACCTCATATACACTATACTTACACTGTCTATATACCATGCTCTATCAGTGCAGAAAGCAAGCAATAATAAAAGCACAACATTCCATAAACACCGGAAAAACACTGTTTCTGTAGTTTTTAATGCCGCGACAATGTGAAACCACTGACAACCACTGTTTTTTTAAGGTATTGAAATCACTTGAAAACACTGAAAAAACCCCACCAGAATTTACCAAAAATAGAAACTGAAAACAGGAAAGCCTAAAAATACTTATTATTAATTTAGAATTAAATTAAAAAGTTACAGCATGTTAACTGCCCAAATTAAATGTGTAATAAATTGTACAGCAAATATAATAAATCAATTTAAATGTGGTTTTTAAACAATAAGTTAAAAATCAAACTACCCACATTCCTAAAAACATTTTGTTTAATTTAATTCAAATGTGGTTAAATATTATGTATTGTGTTAAAGAGTCATGTACTGGTAAGGTTTGAAGAAGGTATTTCACTTTGGTACAGAACCACCAACCCCTAGTGCTAGCCTCCCCTTTCTCCTGGTGTAACTGTCCCACACAAGACGCGACCATGGAGATGGAACAGTCAGGCTCGAGCAGCACATTGAATCATCACAACACATCTCCCTTAATGAAAAAATACAAAACAAAGAAGAAGCAGGAAACTATGAGAAAAAGAAGAAATGGAGAAAGAAGAAAAACAGGTAGGGAAAATGAGAAAATGCACAGGTCATGACATGGTACTACATTAGTTCAATACATCATATAGTCATTGTAACGTTTAGGAGTACGGCAAGACCTTGAAGAAGGACCTCGTGGAAGAGAATTAGGAGAAGGACCACACATGGGCAAGGCAGGACCAGAAAAAACATCTGGACACAAAGGAAGCGAGGATTTGTCACCACGGAACTTGACTAGGCAGGGCATGCTCCACTTACCACCCTTGTGAACAGTTACAACATTCTTGTAAACAGACATTATGATAAAAGGGCCCATGAATTCAGTGACACCCTTTCTATGCCACCGAGGTTTCTTTACAAGCACCCACTCACCAACCTTCCACGTCGAAGCTCTGGTTCATTTCTTGAGATCAAACGTCTCCTTATACTTCTTTTGGTAAGACTTAATCTTACACTTACCTCCTCTTTATCCACAACAGGATGTTGAATGAGGGGTAACCAACCAGGATTAAGTTTGGATAGGGCAACCCTCCCTCTCAATATTTGAAAAGGAGACCTTTGTAAAATAGCATTGAGGGCAGTGCGATGCGCCCACTAGGTATCTTAGCACACCCTTGAGAGGAACATTCCTGTCAATCGCTCTTTGTACACATGCTTTTACCACCCTGTTCATAAGCTCTGCAAGTCCATTGGCCTGCGGTGCATATAGTGCAGTTTTCTGATGGGTAATGCCAAAATCCTTTAAAAAGTTTTGCATCTCCTCTGAGATAAATTGCACCCCATTGTCCATGATGAGGTAACGGGGAACACCCTTACTGGCAAATTCATCTCTAAGAAAGTCAATAACCACTCTGGTGTTGACTGAACTAACCCACTTGGATGAGTAATCCACCAAAAGAATTACGTATTTTTCTGTGGGTCCTAATAACTCAAAGGGGTCCATGAGATCCAAACCAAGCTTGACCCAAGGCTCTCGTGGAACTTCAACAGGTGATAAAGGAGTGGCACTGGTGACCTGGGATTTATCATTGGAGGTGCACTGACAGCACTCCTTAACTACCATCTCAACTTGACTGTTCAACCTGGGCCACCAGTACCTCTCATGGAGTCGGGCTTTGGTGAGATTTCTTCCTAAGTGCCCCTTGTGGGCAAGGTTTATAAGCTTGGATCTCAAGACATTAGGGGGAACAACTCTCTCACCACGCATGAGTTGACCTTGACAAAGGGTAAGTTCGTTTCTGATGGACCAGAAAGGGAGTAAATCAAAGTCAAGTCTTTTGCAGTCAGGCCACCCTTTGATAACAAAATCCACAACAATAGGAAGCAGCATATCCTCAGATAAGGCTTGTTCCCATTCAAGCTCTTGGATGGCAGGCTCCTTGACCCAAGAAATCCCAACAATTTCACTGTCAGAAGTGTATTTGCAACATTCAATGGACAGTCTCAATAAGCAATTCGCTGCTTTGTTGGCAGAGCCAGGAAGGTATTGTACCTGAAAATTAAATTCTTCCAACCCCTCGCTCTAACGCTTAAGTCTGGGTGTTAGTCTTTCACTCTCCACACATGAGAACGCCTGAACTAAGGGGTGATGATCGGACCTCACCAGGAGAGGTATGCCCCATAGTAAAATGTAAAATGCTTTATTGCCCATGCTATGCCCAAAAGCTCCCCTTTTGATGCATGAATATTGCTGTTTGGGTTTCTTTAGTGCTCTAGAGGCGAATGCAACAACCTTCTCCTCGTTCCCATCTACCTGGGAAAGGACAGCTCCAAGGCCACATAGGCTGGCATCAGTTGTTAGAACAGGTTTTTTCTTGGTATCAAAGTGGCCAAGACTGGGCATTCTGCCTATTGCTTGTTTGATAGAATTAAAGAACAAGTTACTTACCTTCGGTAACGATGTATCTGTAAGAAACATTAGTTAGTTAGATTCCTCACCGTAGAATATCCCCATGCGTCAGGCTGGATCCGGAAAGATTTTTGTAGCAATACCACTTGCGCGTCGCTAGGCGTCGTCTGCGGCACCGCGCTGACCTCAGTTCTTATAAATAGCTTTCCGCGCCAGGGACGCTGAGCCATGCAAGAGACCGACACTGGTGCCAAAAAATCTAGGGCCCTGAAAGGGAGAACCTTAACCCTAGATGTCGGTTCGCAGAACGGGGAGGCTGGGTGGGTCAGTGAGGAATCTAACTAACTAATGTTTCTTACAGATACATCGTTACCGAAGGTAAGTAACTTGTTCATCTGAAAGAAACACGTTAGTTAGATTCCTCACCTTAGAATAGATACCCCAGCAATACCAACCCCGGAGGTGGGTCTGCGAACCAAGATCACACCAGAAAGTCCTGGAGAACAGAACGGCCAAAGTGGCCATCTCTCCGGACTTGGCTGTCCAGGCAATAGTGCTTGGCGAACGTGTACAGTGAAGCCCACGTCGCCGCCTGACAGATGTCCTGCAAGGGGACTCCCCGACCCAGGGCAGTTGTCGCCGCTGTGGCCCGGGTGGAATGGGCTCGCAGCCCAACAGGAGGGACCTTTTTCGCCAAGGAATAGCAGAGTTTAATACACAACACGACCCATCGCGAGTTAGTCCGCTTGTGCACAGCTTTACCCTTCTTCGCACCTACATATCCAACAAAAAGTTGATCGTCCACCCGGAACTGGTTTGTGCGGGCCAAATAAAATGACAGCGAACGTTTAGGGTCCAGACGGTGGAGCCTCTCTTCATCTTTTGAAGGATGCGGATGCGGTAAGAAGGTGGGCAGCATGACAGATTGCCTGATGTGAAAGGGAGTCACAACTTTAGGAAGGAAAGAAGGACGGGTCTGGAGGACAACCTTATCCGGATGAACCGAAAGGAAGGGAGGCTTAGCTGACAGAGCCTGGAGCTCACTTACCCGCCTAGCGGAGGTGATAGCCACCAGGAAGGCAGTAGACGAAGTGGACAGTTGTGAAGGGGCTCAAAGGGAGCGCACATCAGAAAAGTAAGGATAAGGTTCAAGTCCCACTGAGGCATTACGAAGGGAACAGGAGGGAACATATGAGTAATGCCAGTGAGAAAACGGGAGACAACAGGGGACTTGAAAAGAGAAGGCTGATCAGGAAGCCTTATGAAAGCAGAGATTGCAGCAAGATAACCCTTCAAGGTGCCCAGAGCAGCGCCCTGCTGGGCCAAAGAAAGAAGAATTTGAATTTAAAAGCATTTATTAAGCGCGCTTTTACCAAGCGGTTTCATGGCGCTTTATGTGATGCAGTGGTCATCAGCAGCGAAAGGCTAGGCAGTGTAAGCTCGCACAAATAGGAAGGTTTTGAGATCCTTCCGAAACTGTACATAAGAAAGCGATGTGCGGAGAGCAGCAGGAAGGGAATTCCAGAATACTGGAGCGAGAACAGCGAACCTCGCTCCACCAGACTTCTGTTTCTTAAAGCGGGGAGTGGCCAAGAGAGCCATATGGGTGGAGCGAAGTTCTCTGCCCGGGAGGTAGGGCTTAATGACTGAGCATATGAACTCGGGGGCGGTGCCCGACTTAGCCTGGAAGGTGAGGCAGCCAAGTTTAAAAAGGGCGCGCTCTCTCACCGGAAGCCAGTGCAGTGCTTTGAGCAGAGGAGTGGCCTGATGGTATCTAGGTAGGCCATGAATCAAGCGGGCAGCCTGGTTCTGTATCAGCTGTAAGCGGTGAATCGCATAAGCAGGAGCCCCATTATAGATTATGTTGCCATAGTCAATGCGTGATAGTACCATGGCCAACACAATAATCTTTAAAGCAGAGAAAGAAAAAAACGGGAAACTTTCCTAATTATCCTAAGGGAAAAAAAACAAGAGGAAACCACTGAACCAACTTGTGAGTGAACAGAGAGTTGTGAGTTCAGGAGAATCCCAAGAGTTTTGACTTTAGGTACGGGAAGTGGGGGGACACCGAGTGACAAAGGCCAGCAGGAGGGAGACCACGGACTGCAACCACCTCCGGTCAAGACCAACTCGGTCTTGTCCGGGTTGAGTTTGAGGTGGTTGCAGTTCATCCAATCCTGAATGAATGTCATGACTGTCTGGACATTAAGAGCAGATGAGGAAGAATGGGAGAGGTTGAAGATTAGCTGGAGGTCATTGGCGTAATTAAACACCGTGACCTCCAGCTGTTGTAACGAAATAATGAGGGGGTAAATGTATAGGTTAAATAAGAGAGGGGGAAGTGATGAGCCCTGAGGAACCCCGCACTCCACCTTACGGGAGGCCGCGGTGAAGTTGGCCAAATGGACCGCTTGAGCCCTCCCAGCTAGGAAGGACTCAATCCATGAGAAGGCCAAGCCTTCTATGCCCGCCGCCCTGACACGGTTAAGGAGGATGGAGTGGTCCACCGTGTCAAAGGCGGCGGACAGGTCCAGGAGGATCAGGGCTTGCGGAAGGTTGATGTCAATACCTTCACGCAGCTCGTCCATTACCGAGATCACCACCTTCTCCGTGGAGTGCAGGGGGCGAAAGCCAGCTTGACAAGGGGAGAGGCAATGGTTAGCCTCTACATGGGTGCTTAAGGTAGTCGTGACGTGGGTTTCAAGAACTTTTGCTAGGTAAGGCAGAAGGGAGATGGGGCGGTAGTTGGAGGGGGAGGATGAATCGGCGTCAGGTTTTTTTATGATGGGTATGACAACCGCTGATTTGTGTAAACTGGGGACAATTCCCTGCCTTAGTGAATCATTAAGGAGAGTCAAGGGTGGGGTAGGGCAAGCTAAATAAATTTCCCTGAGGATATGGGCTGGGGCAAAATCCAGGGGGGAGCCCGATTTAACCCGATGAAGCAGCGGGGGAAATGTGTCATTAGTTAACAGCGGAATGAAATTTAATTTAGGGGCCGTGGGGGGCGGGGAGGGATTGACAAATGTAGGGGAAGGCGGGGGGATGTTAAGTTTGATTTTGGCAACTTTGTCAATGAAGAACTCGTTGAGCGAGTTACAGAGGGACTTGGAGGGGGGAATAGTAGCCGTAGCTCTGCTGGATGATGCCAGTTCATGGACCGTAGAGAAAATTTCCTTCGAGTGGGACTCTGCTGCCATTATCCTGCTCGTATAGAACTCGGTTTTGGCCTCAAGAATGCCCTTTTTATAGGTTTGTAAAACAGACAAATAGAGTGTCTTTAACGCGGGACTATAAGTTCTTCTCCAAGCTTGCTCGGCTCTCCTTGCAGCTAATTTCTTTCCTTTTATGTCTGGAGTAAACCACCGATTGGCTGCATGGGCCCGCTTGACTGTAAGCCGCCTCAGGGGGGCGAAATCATCACCCGCCAGGGTCAGCCAGTTGTTGATAGCGGCCAGTTGGGAAGTAGCTGCAAGGCCTGCAAGATCGGGACTAGTTTTGGCCAAGGTCGAACAGAGAGAGGGCATGTCGATTTTGCCCCATTTCCTAACCCAGGTGTTTTTGGGGAGCTGGGGTTTGGCCATCGGAGTCAATGCGAGGGAAAAGGTAATAATGGAATGATCTGACCAAGGGCACAGGGATATTGTAGGGGATGTAGATGGAATGTTCAGTGCCCAGATTTGATCCAACATATGACCATGTATGTGAGTGGAACTTTGAATGAGCGATGAAAAATTCAAACTGATCATAAGATCAGTAAACTCTTTAGATTGAAGACTCTCAGCAGGGTCATTGGGCCAGAAGTTTAGGTCCCCTAAGACTAGTACTGATGAGTTGTTAATCACCAGGGTAGCCAGGAGAGCCTGAATACTTGGGAAAAAAGAAGGGGTTGGTTGAGGAGGACGGTAGATTAGGACAAAAGTAAGGGGTGCCTGATGGAGAGTCGAGCGGGCTACGAGGTAGTCTACATCAGGGATAGAAGGGGAAGGGAGAATCTGAAAGCTGAAGAAAGAGGAGAACCTCAGAAAGAGGGGCAGAAAGGGGATCCACAGCCTTTGCTGTGCACCATGCCACAAATTTGTTCCACCGGCAGGCGGGTACCGTCTTTGTGGAGGGACGCCTGGCTGCCAGAATGACATCACAGACTTCAGGAGGCAAGTCAAATGGCATGAACTGCCGCCGCTCAATCTCCACGCATGGAGGTGGAGGCTAGACAGGTTCGGGTGGAGGACCGTCCCCTGCTGCTGCGACAGAAGGTCCTCCTGAAGAGGCAGTCGTATCGGGGGATCGATGGACATACTGAGTAGCTGGGGATACCAGTACCTTCATGCCCAATCCGGAGCCACTAAGATAATTTGGGCCCGGTCGCGTCTGATCTTCTTCAGCACTCTGGGCAGAAGTGGTATAGGCGGAAAGGCATACAACAGACCTCAACTCCACTCGTGACGAAAAGCGTCTCCGAGCGAGTGCCACCTTGGAAATTCCAATGCGCAGAACTGCTGACATTGCGCGTTCTCTTCGGTGGCGAATAGATCTAACCAAGGCTCTCCCCACTGCAGAAAGAGACCTTGCTCCACGTCCGAGTTCAGACGCCATTCGTGATCCATCATGCACCGGCGGCTGAGTTCGTCTGCTCTGGCGTTCAGAGAGCCCGCCAGATGTTGAACCACCAGGGTGATGCCCTGATGTTCCAGCCATGTCCAGAGGCGCAGAGCCTCCTGACAAAGGGTCCACGACCCCACCCCGCCCTGTTTGTTGCAATACCACATGGCGGTGGTGTTGTCCGTGAACACCTGCACGACACTTCCCCGGACAGAGGGAAGGAATGCTTTCAGTGCAAGTCGGATCGCCCTCAGCTCCAATAGGTTGATATGGAGCTGAGTCTCTGCCGGAGACCAGAGTCCTCTGATCTCTGCCTCTCCCATATGGCCCCCCCATCCCAGGAGGGACGCATCCGTCACTACAACATGCTCCGGTTGGGGTAGGGAGATGGATCTGCCGCTGACCCAATCGCGATTCGTGAGCCACCACTGCAGCTGGTTCGCAGTGCCCTCCGAGATCAGTACATGGTCGGACACGTTGCCTCGATGCTGTGCCCACTGAAACTTTAAATCCCACTGCAGAGCCCGCATCCGCCACCGGGCGTGAGGTACCAACAGGATGCAGGCGGCCATCAGCCCCAGAAGCCGCAGCACCAACCTGACTGAAACCCAGGACAGAGGCCGGAAGATGGGAATCAGGGCCTGAATGTCCCGGACCCGCTGTTCCGGCGGATAGACCCGGAACTGCGCCAAATCGAGAACCGCTCCAATGAAAAGGAGCTTCTGGGAGGGACTCAGGTGCGACTTCGGCACATTGATGGAGAATCCCAGCGAGTACAGGAGGTTGGCCGTAGTCTGGAGGTGGGAGACGACTTGCTGGGGCGAGCCCGCCTTCAACAGCCAGTCGTCGAGATAGGGGAAGACTGGAACTCCTGATCTGTGCAGATGAGCTGCGACCACCGCCATCACTTTCGTGAACACCCGAGGGGCACTGGTGAGGCCGAAGGGGAGCACGGTGAACTGAAAGTGCTCCTGACCCACCGTGAACCGCAGGTAACGCCGGTGGGCCGGCAGGACGGGGATGTGGAAATAAGCGCCCTGCAAGTCCAACGCTACCATCCAGTCTCCAGGGTCTAGGGCAGCCAGAACCTGAGCTAAAGTGAGCATCTTGAAACGGTCCATCCGGAGGAAGGCGTTGACGCTCCTGAGGTCCAAGATCAGGCGTAGGCCCCTTTGCCCTTATTGGGAACCAGAAAGTAGTGGGAATAACAACCACGACCTACTTCTGGACCAGGAACGCGCTGGACGGCCTCTTTGGCCAAGAGGGCCGAAACTTCCTCTCGTAGAAGATGCAAATGATCCCCCGACATACGGTGGTTCAGCGGTGGCATGGCTGGAGGGGACGTCTCGAAGGGGAGGGAGTAGCCCCTTCGGACGATTTGCAGCACCCACCTGTCTAATGTGATGGAGCGCCAGTGGAGTAGGTGATGGCGAACTCTGCCGCCCACTGGCGTTTAATGGGCCTGAAAGTTCAGACTAGGAGGGCTTTGAGGCGGATGCTGCTGGGGTGGATGTGGACTGACCGGCACGTTGACCTCCAGTACCGCCTCAGCGGAATCCACGTCCGCGTGCAGGTTGGTTCTGCGGCCGGTGGCTGGACGGACGTGAGGAGGCACCCCTTCCTTGGCCATGAAAGGGACGAAAGGCGGAAGTTTGAGGCCGCGGGCCGAAAGACCCAAGGACTTGGCCGTGGCCCGGGAGTCCTTGAACCGAGCCAGCGCACTGTCCGCCTTCTCACCAAAAAGGCGAGTGCCATCAAAGGGCATGTCCATGAGGGAACTCTGGACATCCCCCGAGAATGACGTGGACCTCAGCCAGGCGTGATGCCAAAGCGCCACAGTGGTGGAAATCGCCCGACCCAGCGAGTCCGTGGTGTCAAGTCCACACCATATGGCATGCCGTGCTGCATCTCGACTGTCAGCAAGTGCTTGAGTGAGTCGTGTCCGGGCCTCCACCGGGCACAAAGGCAGCACGTCCTCCACCGTATCCCACAGAGAGTGGGAATAACGGTCCAAAAGGCAAGCGGTATTTAAAGACCACAGTCCCAAACTCAGGGACGAGAACAGTTTCTTGCCAAACTGTTCCAACCTCTTGGATTCCCGATCTGGAGGAGCGGACGGGAAGGAGAATTGGGAGGTTGAGGCCTGGATAACCAGACTCTCGGGGTGGGGTGTTGGGAGAGGAAACTGGGGTCGCCCGGAGCAGGGCGGTGGCGCTGGGCAACGTTCCGGTCCACAGGAGGGACTGTGGAGGGCTTGGACCAAGTGCCCTGCAGAACGTCAATGAGGGCCTCATTAAACTGCAGCAGAGGCTCAGTGGAGCTTGCTGACGGTTGAAGGACCTCTGTGAGGACGTTAGTCCTCATGGCCACAGCAGGCAACTTGAACCCTAGGGCTTCGGCCGCCTTGCGCAGCACCACTGAGAAGGCTGCACCGGTCGGAGGAGAGATGAAACCAGCGTCCGGGGAGGTATCCAGACCGCTGGCATCCCCCAATTCCTCTGCCCAGTCCTGAGAAAGTTGGGGCTGAGCGGCCATAGGGTCATCAGACCCCTCCCAGTCGCCCTCCTCATCCAATTCCCGATAAACAGGAGGAACGATCGGAGCCGGGCAGTAGATGAAGCGTTCACCAATCGGTGCCGCGCCGGCGTCGTGCCCGGACCGGGGCTAAACTGGGGAATGACGTCGTCCGGGGAGGGCGTCGGAGGTGGAACCGGTGTCGGCGCCGGCGGAGGAGGCGTCGTGAGGTCGACCGGCGCCGACCGAGATCCAGGCCTGGATCCCTCGGGGACCTGCGGTGTCGGGGCCGGAGCCGTCGACGGCGCCGGGGCCGGAGCCGCCGGCACGCGAGGTCGCCCAGTCGAACCTGCGGGGCCTGAAGGCACGCCTACAGGCATCGACGGCAGAGCCAGGCCCCTCATAGCCGAGAGGAAGGCACTGACTTCCGCCGGAGTCGTGTCAGTCCCAGGGACAGGCGGGTATGGGGACGGATGCAGCTCCTGCGGCTCCGACGGAGCTGCGTGGGTGGGACCACCCTGACCCTCGGCCGAGTCGCGCGACCGGCGAGGGGAGTCCGAAGAGCGATGTCGTCTCTTGGACTTCTTGGAGTGCTTCGACTTACCCAAAGACCCCGACGAGCGATGATGATAGCTGCGGCTCCGCGATCGGTCCTTGGACCTCCTCCTGGACCGGGACCGAGAGCGGAGCGGAGCCGAGTGCCGAAGCTCGAGAAGCTTACGGGACCGCCTAGCTTTCGATGTCAAGGCCTGACAATCGAGGCACAACTCCACGTCATGGTCGGCCCCCAGGCAATAAAGGCACCGGCGATGGTGATCCGTCACCGACATCAGGCGATGACAGGCATCACAGGCTTTGAAACCAGGCATCCTACCGGCACCAGAGTCGAGTCGATAGACCAAAAAGAGTCGAAAAAGTTAGTCAAAAAATGACTAGGGGTAAGCTCTTCCCGGATCGGCGCTTACTGTCGCGGAAAAAAGAAGAACTGACGTCAGCGACGACGTCATTCCGGCGCACGACGCCGACGACGGACGCGGAGCAGCAGACGACGCTTAGCGACGCGCAAGAGGTATTGCTTCAAAAATCTTTCCGGATCCAGCCTGACGCCTGGGGATATTCTAAGGTGAGGAATATAACTAACGTGTTTCTTACAGATAGCCGCATCACACTCTTGCAACCAGGCAAACTGTATACCTTTTATCAGAAGGGCTCTGATTGGAAGAATAAGACATTAGACATGTCTCCCAGGATAATTTTCATAACACGCTGAAAACAGGCAGCCGCCGAGGCTAATCCATACGGCATTCTGATTAAACGGAATGGTCCCAGTGGTGTCACAAAAGATGTTAGATGTTTTGAATCTGGATGGAGGGGTACCTGGTGGTATGCTGAAGACAAATCTAACACACTGAAAATCTTGGCACCATCAAGTATGTTAATTGACTCAGCGATATTAGGAAGGGGTTGGCAGTCCACCCATGTCCATTTGTTTAAACTCCTCAAGTTAACACACATTCTGATATTTTTCCCTCCATCCTGGGGGCCAAAACCACTGGGGACAACAATTCAGAGGATTCGATTTCCTCAATTATATTCAAGCTTACCAGTCTTTTAAGTTCATTCCTCAGAGGTTCTAGCATCATGTTGGGAACTTTCCTAACTTTGTGTACCACAGGTGTGGCAATGTGCTTAAGGACTAGACAATGCTCCAAGTCCTTTAACAAACCAAGGTTGTCAGAAAAATCTTGGGGAAACTCCTCAAAGAACTTATTGGAGATCGCAGAGTGATCAACTAACATGACTTGTTCGGAGGGATAACGAGCATTCGGGTAAGAATTATTCCCAAGTCTCTTTGATGTCTCCAACCAAGGAGGTTATCACCTCATTTAGCAACGTAAATCTGCCTAATAGTTTTCCTTCATTTGAAATGAATTTTTATGATGGCATACCCAATTACATCAATATGTGAACCACCTTAGCTGATCGGGTTAAAGTCAGGGGTAAAAAGTTGTGAGTCAGGAAATGTTTTGTCCCAAAGTTCATTGCCTAACATGGTAAAAGGAGAGCCAGAATCTGCTAGTACCACAAATAACTTGTCTCCATTCATCACTTCACATTTGGGCATACTAATGAGATCTGCATCTACCATGCCATCACCTCTCACGCTCAGTATAATAGTTTTTGAAGTCTCAATAGAGGTCTCAAAGCTTTCTACTGTGCGTACCCTGCCACCAGACTTGCATACTCTTGCATATGACCCTTTATTCCACACTTGTGGCAGGTTGTATTCCTGGCATAACAGTTCGGGTAGTTAGAGGAGTGGTTAGTTCTCCAACACCTATAGCATTTCACCCTAGAAAAGTCAGTGGAAGGTCTGACCCTAGTTGCACGTCCAGCATTGGAGACATTGTCACTGGAGCCTTGGAGTGCCTCCTTTTGATTTAACTCATGAATGCTACTGGGAGTTGGAGTATCATCAGTTGTTGCCTTGTGGGTTTTCATCTCCTTGACCCAGCCAGAGGTACTTTCCATCCCCTCTACAATGGCTATAGCTTCCTTGAGGGAAGGGTTTCTGGACAAAAGCTTCTCCTGCACTCTAGGACTGTTAGTGCACCTGACCAGCTGATCACGTATCAACGAGCCTGTAAGTTCTCCAAATTCACAGGTGCCTTTAGCGAAGCTATATAGTTCCCAACCTTTTCATTAGGTTCTTGTATCCTCATGAAGAACTTGTGTCTCTCTAAGACAACATTGATGCGTGGACCAAAATACATTTCTAACATTTTTATGGACATTTCGAATACATCAGGCGGTTCACCAAAGTCACAGTATCTTTTAGTTTAAGAAGACAAATGTAACGGCAGTAATTATCACAGGAGTTCAATCCACAAGAGGTACAATTAGCTGAGTGCAGAGGCTTTAAACAGCAAATGTGGCCCAAAATGTCTTAAAAGAAGTAAATGGGCAGAGCGCATCACATATCCAAACTCAGAGTCTACAAAAAGTAGCAGGAGTTAATGGCTTGAGCTGGAGTATGATGAAGCAGCCAATAGAGATGAAAGAGTCAAAGCAATTGTAATTGCGGCATAAAATGATTTGCTAGAGCGCTGGGTATATTAATAAAAAAACTGTTAGCAGGCAAAAAAAGAAAAACAGATACCTGACAAACGCTGAATTAAAAGTATGACGGATCTTGTATTTGTTTGCGATCCGATCTCGAAGTCTTCAGGCTCCGTGGTGTGTTGCCATGGATATTGACAACAATTTCAAGATGGCGGTATGTAACGTGTGTGTCACGTGATGATGTGTGCTCGTCATCCAGATAGTGTTGATTCTACACTTGTTCAATAGTTCCTATTCCTTATTCAAAATTCTAAACATCACCTTCCACTCGTTCCACCAAATCAGATTAGGTAGTAGCCTGTGTTGAATATTATTCAGTCACTCCCATATAAACGTCTATTCATGTCAATACGATCAAGCAATAATCCCCCTGATAAGGGAAACGTATTGTTCGCTCACTCCATCCATCCATATAAAGAGGAAAAAGCCTCTCAGGATTGTTCTACGTGCAGCACGGGCACCTTCCTGCACAAAAACAATACTGCATGCAACTGAGGCTTAGAATAGTTGATCGTTTTTACTGTCCTTAGCATTCCAATTGCCCAAATCTGTGTCTCTTATTTTCAATTTCTTCACCACGGTCATTGCTCACACATAAGACTTCCATACCTTTTTACTGCATTAGATGCAGCTACCATTTTCAGCAGCCATCTGTTAGTACATGCCAGTATCATGGTTACTGGATGGACAGTGATGATTGCCACTGCACAGTGCTTAATTTGAGCAGGTGGTTTCCGGTGCTTGGCACCAGCACTTAATTGGTTTCCGGTGCCCGGCACCGGCACTTCAATGTCAAGACTGCACTTATGACAGTTTGCCACATGATGGCACTGCTCATATATTTTATAGATGAGCAGAACAACTGTTGTTTATGAATACAATATACATTAAATTACTAACATCTGCCTCCCAAGTCATTCCTTTATCTTTAGGGACCTGGAATTATCTGATTTGTGGCACTTACAAGAGAGATGGGTAGTAGTTGCCTCTGCAGTGATGACAGGGATGATGGGTGGTGCAAGCTCAGTGGCCTCCTGGTCAAGGCCCCAGCCCTTATTATTTTAGAAATGAAGTACTGCCACGGTCGCTCTACTGTCATTGCTCACAAATGAGCATTCCATGCCCATTGAGAGCAACCATTTTTATTCATCCTTTTGTAGGTGCACCCCTGCATAATCAGTCACACTGGTGAGCCCACCTATCTTCAACATTAATCTTAACTGAATTGATGTTTTGAGGGAATAATTGAGTAATCCCTCTTGAAGATTAGTGAGCACTGTCTTCATTATTCCGTTTCTCCTTACACTAACCTCGGTTCAATTTCAGTAAGTTTTTTACCTTTTGTTAGAGCCTATCTAATGTGCACATATCCAAAGGTGATTTCATGCCATTTTACCAATTCCTGTTTTTTTATGTCCTTGCCAATACAAGTTAGACTTTGTATTCACCGGTTTCACACTGACACAACAGTTTTTTTCCTCTATGAAGAAGAGTGGGTATTCCAAACACCAAGGGACTTTGTAATGGAATGTTAAAAGTGGGCCCTCACACACAACATTTTTAAGTTTGAAGACAAACTCTTCCAACAACAACACAGGACAAGCATGGGGAGAACATTTGCCCACAGTATGGCATGTCTATATGTACATCATTTGGAATCACACAAAATCCTCCATGAGACAAACCCCTTCCTCCAATATATCACGTTATGGAAACAATATATTAATAATGTCCTAGTAATTTGGGAATGAAATGAAACAACAGCTAACAACTTACTAATTGGGCTAAATAAACAGAATTCATTTTTAAAATTTACCAACACAATGAGCCGAAAGGAACTAGTATTTCTGGACCTGAATATAGTGGCCACCGAAGGCATACTCAAAACTAACAACATCCAAGAAAAACCAACTGCAAAAATGTCTTCTATTATATGACAGTTTCCACCCGAGACATCTAAGGGAAAATCTAACTTTTTGACAATTCCAAGGGATAAGAAGGAATTGCTCAGAAGAACTCAAGGATTTCAAGAAACAAGTCAACCAGCTGGCAATAAAACTAGAGGACCAGAAGTACCCACAAAGAATTGTGTTGCAAGCTGAAAACCGTGTGCATAACAACAAAAGGGCTGCATTTTTGGAACCCCGGCTACAACAACATCCCAACAAAGATCCAAGACCTATCTGCATCACCACCTTCAACATTGTATCGAATTTGGTCACCAAAATCATTCAAAAACATTGGAGCATACTGAATAGCAGTTCTTTAACCATACCACACCCAATGTTCTTGCACAAGCGAGGGAGGAGTCTGAGGATATGCTTGTGCACACACCCCCACACACAGTCTCAAGTATGACTATACAAAACCTTATGACACCAACCATAGGCCACTACCCCTGTGGGAGTTGCAGTGTTTGCCACCTAACAAAAGCAACGAAAACAGTTGTTTTTAATAACATGACTTGGCAACACAGAAACCTAACAAATTGCAAAACCTAAAATGTGGTTTACCTAATAACTTGCCAATGCAACCTACATTAAGTAGACATGACCACAAGGAAGATCAAAACAAGCATCTGTGAACACCGTAGCAATTTGCGTTGCGGAAGCTCAACAACAAAGATGTCTTGACACTACATAGAATTGAAACATACAGTACAAGATTACCGGTGGGTGATTTTGGAACAAATAGAGGACGCTAGAAAATTCAGAGAAAAAAACTCTTGGAAAGAGAACAACATTGGGTGTTTAAGCTCAAGACATGCAGAAGGGGCCTCAATGACAATATCCCGTGGGGTAGTTTCATTTGATACAATCCAACGAGTTTTGGCATGATCAGCTGAACTCTAGCATAGTCACACCACCACACAATTTTTTCTTTCCAAATCCGCGATATTTTGTTTTCCTGATCTGGAATCACTGCTTCAAACTCTCCCTTTTCTCATTTCTCTTGTAAATACAAAATTACAGGTTTTGGTTTTACTACAACGGACCCGACCTTGTGTCGATGTCAACCAATACTCCACTTGGAGTGGCCTAGTTGTTTTATGTACGCAAGTAAGCGAGGACATAGCGTCCGCAAGTCTGCGCTTGCTTCATAACACTTGGTCATACTCTCACTGGTAAGATGTGGTTCCCCGGGGCAAAGTCCACAATAGGTGTTATGGAGAGGGTTTGCCTTGATGCTGTGAGTGTTTTCTGAGGAAACGAGACACAGCACGGTGCAGAGATTGAATATTGACGTAGAAATATCGAATTGCAGAAATATCGACTCAAGAATATCGATAGTGGAAAATATTGAGGTAAGTTTTCTCGTCATTAAAAATATCAAATTTAATGTAGTGCAAAAATATCGATTTTCTAAATGTTGATGTCATAAATATTGTTACGTTAGTTGTTGATGAAGTCATATACTTACTTTGTGTTATAGTATGTTATCGTTGTGTATTTAATTCTTTGTGCTGAAATTTCTAGATGTAATTTTAGTGATGTTAAATCTGTTATATATAAAGGACAATTATATTATAATATTTTACAAGTTATTTTAATTTATTTAGTTATCAAGTTTTGTGCTTACCTTTATTGCGGGATGTTTGGAATAGTTTTTCGTGTAGTTGTTTTTCGTTTTGCCTTCTCTCTCTCAAACATTCATTCTTCCTCCATGGTCATCTGTTATATGGTAAATTTTATGTTAAATTTCTGATTGTTTTTATAGTGTTTGTTTAATTAGTTAGAGTTTTCTATTGGTTTGTGTTTGTGTGTTTCAAATTTATTGGTTGAGATAGCTTTTTTGAATTTTTTAGCTGTTATCTTGTAATTTATTTAATGTTTATTATGTTTATTTATTGTTTGCTTTTATTTTGTTTATTGTTGTTATTTAATTTTATATGTAGATAAATGTTTTAAATTTTTTCTTTTTTATATGTAATTATATTTGTTTATGTTCATTACTTTTTTTTTATATAACTTTTTATTAACATTGCTCATATCATCATACGATGCATGACATTGAGCACAGTGCATGCAGTATAATCGCAATCTACAGTACAATAAAGGACCTTCGATGGCACAAGTGAGGCAAATGACAGTTGGTATTACAGTCCCAATCCTCCCCTCGTCTCCCTGTACTTCAGCCATGGCCCCAAAATTTTCCGCCATTTCTTGGTGCAGCCCCTGCTTTTATAGATAGTTTCCTCGGCCCTTTGGCACCAATCTAAGTCGCGCACCCACTGGTTCCATTGAGGCGGAGTCCACGAACCCCAGTCCCTTGTAATATTCCTTTTTGCCACACCTGCCGCCAGTGCCAGCCAGATCTCCTTGTGTCTAGTCCAGTTGGAGTTGTTACTAATCCTTAATAGTAACCACCTGGGTTCTAGCGGGACCGGTGAACCCACCACTGCCGTCATCGAGTCGACTACCTTAGTCCAGAAGGGAACTATCCCCGGGCATTCCCATAAGATGAGGTAGAAAGAGCCCTCCCCCCACATCCCCGTGCACAAAGGGAGGACTGATTCTTCCCCCAGGCCTACAGATGGGTAAGGGGAAAGTATACTCGGTGCATGATCTTAAGCTGTACTAACCGGAACCTGCAACGGATTGCTATATGTTCATTACTTTTAATTTATCTTTTATATAATAGTATTTGTTTATTCATTTATTTTGTATATTTAATTTATTTGTTTAAATCAATGTGGTTAATTTATTATGTATTGTATTGTTTATTTATATTAATTGTTGTGTTATTTTATTTTATTATCGTAAATAGTATTTTTTAATGTAAAAAAAAAAAAATCGCGATATAGTTAAAATGTATTTTATTGATGTTTGTGTTGTCGATATTGTTTGTATCGATCTTTATGATGCGTTTTCATTTTATTTTAATGTTCTGGATATTTCAGTGTGCTATATTTTTGTTGTCGATATTTTTGTCATCGAGATTTCTTTAAACAATATTATTTTCGATATTAGTGTTATTTCTATTTTGTGTATTGTGTGTCGACATGTTTGTTTACGATATTGTTGAGTCGATAATTCTGTAGTTCGATGTTATGAGAGTCTATGTTGTATCAGTGATCCACACAGCTCAATGGATTGACCGATTTTAATAAAACTGGAATCAGATTACCAAAATTAGATATGGTGGCTCCAGTTTAAGGCACACAACCAACCTGGCATCAGACTTAAATACGAGACACAGTTGATCTCTTTAGATATATCATTTTGGGGATTCGGATCACACCCACCTCTGGTCACCCCCCAAAAAATGCACATAGACTAATTTACAAAACCAACATGAGTCTAACATAATGAGACACATCTCATAATTTTTTCTGTACCACACCGATCTCTTCAAATTTTACAGGATACATTGAACAAGGTATGCAACCCAAAATCAGCCCTATTGTGAGCTGCGTGTGTTTTTCTTTACCCCCCCCTCACAGAGTGTGATAACAGACCACCCTCCCCATGGTGGAACCATGATGCACTATTAAGGTATCATATACGTATGTGACTGGCAGAATGTTTATTTCTTATACATTTTATAGTACCACAGTTTCGAAATGTTACCAGTTTGTAGAGCATGGTTTATTGAACACTGTTTGCTATAGCTTTCACTTTCCAATACCACCTAGAAGTGCTAACCTATTACTTTAGTCCACTGAACACGTTTGCACACACACGGGTGCAGTGAAGTATGTAGAGCTGATACATACTTAATTTTTCTCTCTCTTTCGTATATCTCTGCACAAAACAAAGAACACCAAATAGGTGGTATATGTATGTATTTTCACTAAGTGGTATAGCATTTATTTTTTATTTATTTAAATTTTATTTATTTATTTATTTATTTTATGAGTTTTATATAGCGCTGGCTAGACCCGGAGGTATCAGAGCGCTTTACAGGAGAGTTACATATTGTTACAAGGTTACATCAGAAACAATTTACATCAGTAACTAGGACGTTACAAAGAATAGAAAAACGAGAATATGAGAGCGTAGATGCTGAAGAGAGAGAGGGGTAAAAGGCAGTTCCGATCACAGACAATAGTCGGTAAGGTGAAACAAGGCACTGATCTGATGCATGAGTCGGTCGGGGGAATGACAAGACCGTAAGATGTCGGTTTCAGCTTCAAAGACCCCAGGTACCTCGCAAACAAAAATGGCGGCAATTGCGGGTAAACCCAAATCGGGTTAAAAAATAAAAAAATCCAAAAAGGAAAAAACCTACCCCACGAGTAGGGTTGAGTGGGGGCAGTTCCCATATTTATAGTGAAGGAAGTCAGAAGGCCGTTGAACACCCACGACACATCGGCAGTCCGGTGATAACAGGGAAGATGAGGGGGCTCAGGCAGCAGCCTCGTAAGGGGAAAGGCGGCCATGAGGGTCAAGCGGGCGCTTTAATGCGGCCGAGGGAAACCAACTCGGAGATCAGGACACCCGCATCACGGCACTCTCGGGGTTGCTCTGATGGGGGAAGACATGAACCACACAACTCTGTTGAAGCCCCGGACTAGGTGCCAGTGGGATGCCAGGCAGCAACAGCAACGGACCGGCCCGCAGGTGAAAGCCAGATCTCCTCATCGCATTCTCGCCTAATTCTTTGCTGCTGAGCTGCGGGATGGGAGGCAACCGTGTCTCGGGTTCCCAAAAGGAAGGCGGGCGGCCACATGTCCCAGCAGCAGTCCCAGTGAGGCGCCGCAGGCAGTCAGTGAATCGCAGCAAAGCCAAGGTCCAGAAAGGAAGAGTCAATCGGCTGGCCATGGTCAACGATGCAGTGAACAAGCAACTGGCAGACCCACAGGAGCTCACCGGGAGGTGAAGGAAGAAAGGAGAACCTGCGGAGAGAGGACAAGCACTGTGCCCGATGTCCGGCTGGGTAGGTGACGGCTAGCATGCAACTAGCGTGTTTTATGTGATTAAGCATACAGGAGTAGTACCAAGGAACTAGGTTCCAATGGTCCTGAAGAACAGCCATAGGTCGATACATGTTGATCCATAGGACCGCAGATGCATTACCAACCTTGCACTCCTAATCACCCCTAATTGTCAATCATACTGACTAGAGGCAGGAATAAAATAGATATATCTACTAGCCAGGTATTTTTAACTTTCTCCTCTCCCTCCCCTTCTAGATATAAACATCTCCTTTATCATTATATCATGATCAAAAGTGCTACCACGTAGTTCGTCGGTCGCAGCTCGCTCCGATCCGCAGCAGATTGGAACGGACATGATGATGAAGCATGCCACCAAGGGGTATCCCCGATGGGTGAGGGTTTTACAAGAAAAACTGTTTTTTTTGACACACGAGCGATATTAATGTTTATGTAGATACTGGGTTCTCTGTTTAGATTTAGTAATTTGACATACACAAGTCAAAGCTTAGTACATTTTTGAAAAACATTAAAAAAACTAAATATTCTGCAACACATCAATTCATTTACTTGTCAGTAAAGCATCTGAGTTGCTGCTCTAGCTGAATTATTACCATATTTTATAAAAAGAGGTTTCAAAAAGATACATCTGGGGAATTTTAAAACATGATAAATAACAACTTAATCTAACATTTGTACATCACTGTTACATAGAGTACACAACCTGTCTTCCCATCTTATTCACCGCCAAGCATCTGCATCACTTTTTAAAGGAAGACAAATCAGTCTAAACAGTAGCATACACGGACTGACACTGATTACGATGGCGGTGAAACAGCTACTGGCAGCCTGCCGTGGCGGTTCCACTGCCATCTCGAAACACTTCTCCACCTGCCATATTACGATGGTGTGCTGGCAGATGCAAAGTCCGTCCGCCATGGGTCCGCCACAGGCAATTGTTCCGATTGCCTGGCGAACCCACCAACTATCTGTAAAATGGTGGCAGTGCCTAGCAGGCACCGTCTGCCAAATTACGATGCTGGTCCGTGCCAGCTTTTCCATGGAGCTGAAATCGCCATGGAAAGGCTGGCAGGGATTGCGTTTTGGGGCCTGTGGTTGTGCATGGGCGGTGGTTGTGCATGGGCGGTACCTATGGTGCCCCCCTACATTTCCCTGTGCCAGGTGGAAGGCACCGCATGGTTCCTGCCACACAGTGCAGGGAAACACACAACATGATTTTTTAGCATTGCGGCGGGTGCTGCAGCCAGCAGCACCCGCCGCTATGTTAAACTTGCAGGATGCAACTGCCACGGTTGTGGTCGCATCGCCATCGGGGATGCGGGATCACCGCGTTACAGGCGGGCGATCCCAGTACCGGCATCGATGACAGACGGACTCAAGTCCGTCCGCCATCGTAATCAGCCACTGTGTTCTAGATTCCTACTAAGAATGGTTGCGGCACCAAAACTGTACAAGACTGCATTATTTCGTCCAGTCTCTTTATCCGCCCATAGAACTGGGTGTCATGTTCCATAGAGCAAATTTTTATGAATGCGTTCAGATAGCTTTTAAGCTTAAAATTGAGGTTGTGCAAAAGATTTGTCTTCAATGTCCAATCCCTCCTAATAGGGTCAGAGCATTCTGTGCCTATAAACCTCCTAACAGTATTCTCGTTCCAGTGAAGAAGACGATAAGCCCATCACATTATAGCTGCCAATCCCCTTATAAAAGTGCTTACCAGTTCCATTTCAATGTGCAATGCCTCGACCGGCGCCATTGTATTTAAATTGCAAATAGAATGCAAGATCCTCCCCTCTACTATATGAATAAAGTGACAATGATCTACTTTCATAATTTCTATACCATATAAAAATGTCAGAGGGAATTTCATCTTACATACAGTTAAATAAATGGCTAAAATGCCTTTGCCTTGTTGCACGATTAACTGATTTAAGTGCATTAAAATGAATCAGTGCCTTATTCATCAAATGTGCAATATGTTCTCTGTCTGTTACATTTGTAAAAAAGATTTTCCAAAAATAGGGATAAGAGTTTACAATTTCCAGAGGTACACTGCCCAAATGCCAAATATATTTCGCAGTTGGCTGACAGCCCGATGTGAAACTTCATAAATTTATTTTTATTTATGTTGACTTTCAAATAATGGGTCTCATTTATCTTGATAAAAATTTGAGATGTTTCTGCAGCCCTTTTGGTTTCAAATCCAGCAAGACAATATTATTTGAATAGAGTAGTGTCCCCATAGGGTAGGATCCTACCCTTGGGACAACAACACCAACACGGCTCACCAACTCCGTCAAATCGGCAATGCATATAGAAAAGTAAGCACCCTTGTTTTAGACCCTTTTTGGCATAAGGCTGCGATTACCATCGAGCATTACATGACACTATTCGGAAGTGTGCATGGCTATGATCAATTTTAGTAAACCCTCTGCAGTACCAGGGCACTAAGCTTCCTACACAAGGTATGCGTGTTCATGTGGTCAAAGATGGTGGAAAAGTCAATACAGGCCACATATACAGGCTTCTGTAGGGAAGAAGTGTGGTGCAGTGGCCAGGGCGGCTCACTCTGGAACACGGGGGATCACTGTTTGATCGCCGGTGGCAGGTTAGCCCAGCACCTTGTGACTCTGGGCAATAGTTCGCTTAATCTTACCGACTGCCCCCAGCGCCGGGACACCTCTCCGGAGCTAGCTGTGTGCTTTACAAATGCTGGTATTTCTATTACTGGGCATACTTTTTTTATCTAAAGTGGAGCAGTTAGGTCGAAACCCACATGAGCTAGGGTCTAGATTTTCTTTTCATCAGCCCGAGCCTTCAGCTGGAATAGTACACACTTTGCAACACATTTTTTACAGGCATCTAGCAACATGATTTGCCTATAGTTACTCTGGGCATTAATAGGACCTTTTTAGGTATACTACTACAGCTCCAGGAATCTGTTCCTCCCTAGTAATGAAGCAGTATCTAAACAATGCTATCAAATAGTCAGCCCATAAATCGGCCTTTAACTGTACAATAGTAATAGGCAGATGGTTATGACATCTAGCCCCCGCATTCCTGGCACTAAGAAGAATATCTTTCACTTGTGTCCTAGATGGACAGGGGAGAGCAGTATTTTTGTATATCGGCAGGTCTGAAAATAGGCAAGCAGCTACCAGCCAAATTCTTCTCCAAATTGTGTGGAGCATACAAAGAAAAAATGTAGTTGCACCATTTAGTACTGGAGATGTTACTAATTTTAGACTTGCAAGTGCTACCAATACATTTCTCTATAATCTTTCAGAAGGAGCTAAATTTTTTATGTTTTACGGCTTCAGTAATTTCCAACTAAATTCTATCTCCTTGAAACAGGATTTATTAATGTGCACAATCTGAAATATTTGCTAGAATTAGTAATTAAATAGAAACAAATAAGAATCGGACTTACATGCAGATCTCGAGACAGAGTGACGTTGCTCAAGTCAATAGGTCGAGGGCTGTAACCATGGGCAGTTTCAATGGAAACCTAAATGGACAAAAAGCAAAAAACAAATTAGTGATAGAGATAGGGTCAAGGTAGGGTGACCCTGGATGAAATATCTAAAGCAATTAAATTGGAGCGAGGGAAGAAAAGTAGGTAAATAGAACAGCAAAGATTATGGGACCACGGTATCCATTAAGATATTTGTATTTGTTACTCTTCTTTGGAAGTATATGTACTCACAAGAAGATAAGAACAAAAGGCACTTGAAGACACAAGTTGCAAGCCAACATCGTTTTTCAGACCGGCGTGGCTATATCTATATATTGCTGATGTTTCATTTACTTTTTATTTTGAACAGAATTCCTTATAATGTACACACAATCTGTGACAGTGGATTAAAGTAAATGTGAGAATTGATGTTGGTGGCTAGCAATAAGCCTGTTCAAATTGTCTTAAAAACAATCAGGATCTAAGGATCCATGATAAAAATCAATATAAGAAACATCCATGTGATTTAACATTAATAAAGGCCTCATTACAATGTGGGGCGGAGTTTCCTCTGCCCGACACTGTCTCGGTCAAGGGACCGACTGACACCCGGTTGCAGGTCCCGACCAACTAATTAGGATGAGAACGAACACTGTTCAGTCACACTTCTATACTTTACAATGGGAGCATGCATTACGGCTAGATGCATGCTCCCATTGTAAAATGCAAGGTGCAATTAATTCCTGCACCCGTGGCACCTCAAGGTGCCTGGCACAAGGCCGCACACCAAAGGGGACTCTGTTCGGGGCCCCCAAAGTCGAGTTCCAACAGCCTTCCTGTGTCGGAAATGCCAGCACAGAAAGGCTGTGTGAACCCTACACCGTATTCCCTTTGGCGTAAATAGCCGCCTTTGGGATTACTGGCTGCATTCCACCAGCCGAGCACAGCGATTGGGAGGGGGGAGGGGAGGAGTGGCCGGAGCGGCCATTTTGTAAGTTTTGGGCTACATTTGGGGATAGCCCAAATGTAGCCCAATTTCGCAAAAAGTAGCCCAAGGGGTATATATGGGATTTTCGCGCCTCCCCAGCCACCATTTTAGGTTTGGCGACCTGGTGGCTGGGAGCGCTAGTAGTAGCAGAAAATTTTTCGGTCGGAAAATATTTCAATTGTAGCAGGCTGGTAGGCGTTATAATGGCGAGCGGGGATTATCGTGTGCTGGAAGCGATTCGCCTGTTGAGCGAGGCGGGGAGGATGGATCTCCTCATACCGGAGGTACCGAGGGCTGCGCACCCAGTGGGGCGTGCGTCCGCGGGGGTGGCGGCCGCCGTCGCGGTATGTGCGTCCCCCGGGAGAGCGGGTAGCGGCACGGTGAGTGGCAGGGGCTGCGCGTATGCGAGGAGCGCAGCCCCTTGGAGTGTGGAGGCAGCGGGTGATGGCGCGGGGGGGCGGTGTCTGACAGGGAGAGGGGGCGGGGACGAGCGCCTCGGCGGGGGAGAGCGTCGGGTGCCCCGTCGCTGTGGGCTAAATCTTATGAGGGCTGCTCCAAGGCTATGGGAGCGGCCGTGGTGCGGGAGGGTGAGGGAGCGCGGGGTCACTCGTGGCAGGGCCGCTCATATGCCGGGGGAGCGGCCCTGGACGCGCCGGGTATGTTGGAGCGGTCGGGGAAGGGCGGGGACGCTGGGGGCGAGGCGAAGCGGGTGAATTCTCCGGCGGCATTGTCACGGGGCAGCGCGGGGCAGAGGAGCGCTGCCCCGACATATGGAGAGCAGGGGGAGTGCGCGGAGGGACGGAGTAAGACGGCGCAGGCCACAGAGGCGGGTCCAACAGGGAGGGGCACGCTTCAGGGCTCACAGGTGGGGAGCGCTGCAGACAGGGGCCACCCTTATGGCAGAGGCACAGGCCCCAGTGCGGAGCAGGGCCAGCGCGGCCAGCAGGGATGCACGGGGGGTGGGGAGGGCGGGGCCGGATGCAGAGCGGTGGGGTTTGAGCAGGAGCTTTCGGGAGGGGGGTTACCGGCCCACGTCGGGGTGGGGGTGGGGGGTCAGGCGGATGGCATGGTTGAGGGGAGGGCAGCAGGGGGGACTCCTTGGTGCTGTTCGAGTCGGATGGGAAGCGAGCGGGACTGGGACGGCCTGGACATCTTTGAGTCCTGGGCAGAGGGGTTGGGGGGGGCGACCGGGGCACGGGGCGGTGGGGAAGGGCCTGGGGGTGCAGGGACAGGGGGGCCCCGGGGGTGGGTCAGCTCGGGGAGCGGGGCGGGGGCGGAGGGGCGGAGGCACGGGGGTTGGGCGGCGGAGGAGGAGGGTGCTGGGCCGAGTGGGCAGGGGGTGGGGGGGGTCGGGTAGGTGGGAGTGGAGCGACAGGGAGGAAGGGGACGGTGAGGAGGGAGGGGTCGTGGATCTGAGCGCGGTGGGGCGGGCGTGGGTGGCGAATACGTTGGGGGCGGGTAAGCGGGGATGGGATGGTAGGCAGAAAGGAGGTAGGCCCAGCACACCAGACCATTCCTTTTCTTTTCAGGCGGTGGACCGACAATCTGACCGTCGCGGGATGCCGGACTTGGTAGGGCTGGGAGCGGCTCGACGGCACCAAGGAGAAGGGAGGGTGGGGCCTCGGGTGGCGTATCCTGTACCGGCGAGGGATCTCGGCGCGGCTGGCATAAGTAGGCCCGGTACGGGCTCGCCAGCCCCAACACCCACGGGGTCGCAGCGCCCCGGGGGGCAAAGGCGAAGGAGCAACGCAGCGGAGGATGTTTGTTTAACACGCAGGCAGTTGGCGCCACCAACGGGGAGCGCTGGAGGGGCGGGGCAGGAGGAATTGGATTATGAGGAGAAGAGTTTGGAAGAAGGGGAGTTGCGTGATGTGGTGGACGACAGGGAGGGGGGCCGAGTAATGCTGTGACTAGTGTTTTGCAGGTGTCACGACGCCAGGCGAGGCCCTGGGGTCGGACATCGATGTGGGAGACCGGCTCAGCCCTCAGGACAGGACGCCGTGAGGAGCGTCGGATGGAGACATTGGCGCCAGGTTATACGCATTTGCTCGGGCGCCCAGTGATGGTATCCATAGGAGAGGGGGGGTCTGTTGGCGAAGGGGGGTAGGGGGGAGGTTGTGCAAGGGGGCGTATGTGGTGGATGTGGCCGTGGGCACGGAGGGCACAAGTAAGGGAGACAACAGCAAGGACGGTGAGAGTCTTGCGGACACGAAGAGGACAGTTGACACAAAGACGGGGGACGGGGAGAATAAGTTAGAAAGTAAGGAGCTGAAGATCAAGCGATTACCGTATATGGGGGTAACGAAGCCCTTGGGGGCGCATTTGATGTTGGCTACGAAAGAGCGGATCTGGAAAGGGGAATATGTGGAGATGCTCAAACTCCTGCACAGGGAAGTGCAGGCAAAGGAGGGTTCTACGGAGAAGGAATTTGAGTTGGCTAAGCGGCCTAAGGTGCCGTTGACGATAGAAAATTGGACGGCGGCTTCTCTCATTTATGCTAGTGTGTACTGTGAGAAATTCCCGGAGAGGTCAGTGGCCATGTTTAAATACATGGACGTCATACGAAAGGCGCAAATTACAGGGGGTGGATATGCCTGGGCCCAGTACGACGAGGAGTTCCTGGCGCGCATGGCTTGGGATACGGAGTCGAAGTGGGGAGAGCTGGACACGGATTTGTGGCAGCATACGATGGGTCTCGCGGGGTTGGGGAAGACCATTTTTACAGCCGCTCATGTATCAGCTCTTCCGAGGGGGGTGGGGGGAGCAGGCAGGGGTACGACAGGTGAGAAAGGTGCATGCTGGGACTATAATAAAGGATCGTGCACGCGGGAGTATTGCCGTTTTCGGCATGAATGCTCCGGATGCGGCAAGCGCCATGCTTTGGTCAAGTGTTGGGGGGCCCAGGGTCAGTCACAAGGAGGTCAGCAGTGGCAGTCAGGAGCCTTTAAGGCAGGGGGACAGCAGCAGACTCAGCAGTCGGGAGGAGGGAGGGGATCTAAGGGGCGTGGGCCAAAGGGCTCATACTCCGGTTAAGGTGGAGAATTTGTGGGGGGCTCTGCGGGGGTATCCGGACAGGGAGGCGGCAGAGCGACTACGGTGGGGGTTTCTGGACGGGTTCAGGCTGGGTTATGAGGGCCCTCGGGTACGGAGATGGGCAGACAATTTGAGATCGGCACGGGAGCACCCACAGGTGATACTAGTGAAACTGGATAAGGAGGTACAGGAGGGCCGCATGGCGGGCCCCTTTCAGGATTGGCTGTTGCCTAATCTGATTGTGTCACCCATTGGAGTGGTGCCCAAAAAAGAGCAGGGACAGTTTCGCCTTATACAGCATTTGTCATGGCCGGAAGGTGGGTCGGTCAATGACTTTATTGAGGAAAGTGCGGCCACTGTATCCTACTCCTCTGTTGACGTGGCTCTGTCACTGGTGGTGACCGCGGGCGCAACAGCGCAGATGGCAAAGTGCGACATAAAGTCAGCTTTCCGGCTGCTGCCAGTTCATCCAGATGACTGGGATCTGTTGGGCATACAATTCGGCGGTCACTGGTACGTGGACAAAGCATTGCCGATGGGCTGCTCCATGTCTTGCGCACTTTTTGAATGTTTCAGCACGTTCCTACAATGGTTGTTTACGGAACGGACGGGTCACCAAGGAGTGACGCACTACTTGGATGACTTCTTTTTTGTTGGCACCTCAGACTCCACGGAATGCCAGAGGGCTCTGGACAGTTTCAATGAGATCATGAGGGAAATGGGCGTGCGACTGGCCCCAGAGAAAACACAAGGACCAAGTACGGCACTGGCCTTTTTAGGCATTGAATTGGATTCAGGTCTGATGGAGGCACGCCTTCCGGTGGATAAAAAGCAAAACATGTTAGAGCTGCTGGCAAGTGTGTTGGCATGACAGAAAGTGACGGTCAGGGACATCCAGGTGTTGCTGGGACATCTCAATTTTGCCTGTAGGGTGGTCAGAGTAGGGAGGACGTTCTGTAGGCGACTGGGGAGAGCTTTGGAGGGGCAGAGGCCCCCACACCATCATGTTCGGCTGTCAGCCGGGGTGAGGGAGGACTTGAGGATGTGGCAGTTTTTCCTGCATCAGTTCAACGGGGTGCCTTTGATGAGGGAAGTGGACATGGTGTGGGATGTGCAAATTTTCTCGGATGCAGCAGGGAGCAAGGGGTTTGGGCTGTACTGGCAAGGAAGGTGGTGCGCAGAACCCATGCCCGCAGAATGGTTGGAAGAGGGCAGGAGTATTGCCTTCTTGGAATTCTTTCCCTTAGTGGTGGCTGTCATGCTGTGGGGGGGGTTTGTTGGCCCACAAGAAGGTCATGTTCAGGATTGACAACATGGCAGTGGTGCAGGTGGTCAATCGGCAGTCGGCACGGGACGAGCAGGTGCTCAAGTTGTTGAGGGTCTTTGTGCTGGGGTGTCTGAGGCAAGATATGGCGTTTTGCACGGTGCATGTGCCAGGTGTGGACAATGACATTGTGGATGCCTTGTCTCGTTCACAGTGGGGGAGATTCCGTGGGCTCCCCAACGATGCGGACGTGAACCCGACCAGAATGCCGAACCAGCTATGGGAAGTAGGCAACACCGGATGCTACAATTGCTTCTAGGCTCATTAGCGCAGTCTACGAGGTTGCCATACCGGACGGCTTGGGAGGAGTTTGTCCGTTCAGGGGCGCGGTGGCGGGCTTCCTGGGTGGCGCTCAGTTCATATTGGACCTGGTGGCAAAAGGTCTTACGAAGGTGACGATTGTGGGCAAGTTGGCGGTGATTGCTTTCGTCGGGAAATTGTTGTGGGGCTACACCCCCTCCGCGGGGGAACTGGGGGCACGGATTTTGGAAGGTTGGGCGCGGAAATGTGGGAGCATCGCTCGGGTGAGGAAACGACTGTCTTGGGAACTGCTGGAAGGGGTGCTGGGGGTTTTGCCTGGGGTGTGTTTTGATGAAGGGGAGGCCATCCTTTTTGCTACACTCATGTCCTGGATGTTTTTCGGGGCCTTTCGGGTGTCAGAATTGTTGGGGTCAAAAGGGGATCGGGGCTTGTCCTGGGGTGAGGTCTCTTTCGGGGCAGAGGTGGTTAGTATTTGGCTCAGAAAGGCGAAAACGGACCAAAGGAGTTGGGTGGAAATGGGTTTCTTTGAAGAGGGGGCGCTCGCCGCCGGTTTGTCCTTTCCGGTGGGGTTTGCGTTGGAAATCATGCTGGGGGGGGTTGGGGAAATTGGTTTTTTCACATCGGCAGGGGCGGGGCGTTAAGGCTTCGCAATTGCTGGCGGTGCTGCGTAAAGCATTGAGGAGACTGGGTGTCGAGGAGAAGGGTTTTGGCACGCATTCCTTCCGAATTGGGGCGGCGTCGGAGGCAAATGCGAGGGGCTGGGAGAGAGGGGACATCATGAAGTTGGGCAGGTGGTCCTCGAATTGCTATCAGCGTTATGTACGCAGCGAGGCAGGGGGTGGGGTGCTGTAAAAAAAAAAAAAAAGGTTTTAGTTGACGTTTTCTTGGTCTTCATTCTTGTTTTTCTTTTCAGGTTTGGTTATGGGACCCCTCGCCAGGGAGATGGCCATTTGGATTGTGGGGCATTCTTTTGTGAGACGGGCGCAGGTCCAGGCCCGCAAGAGTTACTTTGGGGACAGCTTGGGGTTCAATAAAGATCTGTTCTCTGTGGCATGGAGGGGTAAGGGTGGCATGTGCTGGAAGGAATTGGTGTCAGTGTTGAACGGGATTTTAAGGGTGGGTAGGTGCCCGGATGTGTTGGTCTTACACTTGGGGGAGAATGACATGGTCAGGGAGACAGGTTTAGCGCTGATGCGGGCTATGAAAAAGGACCTGGTGTTGATTAAGGAGAGGTGGTCGGGGTGTTCCATTGTCTGGACGGAATTTGTCACCCGGAGGAGTTGGAGGGGGGGCAGTAAACCCTGGGGCAGTGGATCAAGCTAGGAGGAAGCTGAATATGGAGATGGTGAGGTTTTGTCGCCATTTGGGGATAGGCAGGTTGGCTCATAGGGACATCCGTTACGATGCGCAGGAACTGTTCAGGGATGATGGGGTACACTTGTCTCGGATGGGGATGGATCTGTATCTTTTGGAGTTGCGGGAGGTCCTAGCACGGTTGCTCGGGGATTACAGGCGTTAAGTTCACCACGAGGTCCAGCGGGGATTGGGGGGGGGCAGAAAAAAGGGAGGAAGAGGCGTATCCGCCTACTCTTCCCCCTTTCTTCTGGGTGGCGGGGTGGTTGACAGTTGGCCGGGATTGGCTAGAGTTTGTTGTTATAGGTTTGGTAGTTTGGGTCCAGGAACAGGGAAAGGGTAACCAGGTTGGATAAGTTTAGATTAGAGGTTGGATAGTTACAGTTGCACAGAAGGCAGGTAGGGGTTACGGTCAGGGGAGTTTGGGAGTTGGAAAGGCTACATGGTGTAGGATTGGGTTATATGTTGGTTATGGAATGTTATGTTGTATTTTGGGGGATGGGGGAACTGATGTGGGGATCGTAGGGGTGGGGGAAGGAACTAGGGGTCAGGAAATTATTGTATAGCGAGGTGTTAGTTTTGTAAGACAGTGGCCAAGGAGGTAAAATTGTGATATGCACCTGTTTCAATAAAGCGGCTTTTTTCACACACAATAAAGTGGTCTGGTGTCGGCTTGCCCCCCCCCTCCTCCCTTAATCTCCCAATGGGAGCTTTGGGGGGCAGCCGAGCACAGCGAGGTCTGCCCCCCGGGCAGATTGTGAGGGGGGAGGGGGGAGTGGCCGGAGCGGCCATTTTGTAAGTTTTGGGCTACATTTGGGGATAGCCCAAATGCAGCCCAATTTCGTAAAAAGTAACCCAAGGGGTATATATGGGATTTTTGCGCCTCCCCAGCCACCATTTTAGGTTTGGTGACCTGGTGGCTGGGAGCGCTAGTAGTAGCAGAACATTATTCCCCTCCCGCCCACCCTAATTTTTAGGGTTGAAGGGGCGCAATTTCTATGGGTGTTGGATTGCGAATTGGGTATTTTGGTGGGCAGCATTTGTTGGAACAGGTACATAGGGACAGTTTGATGTATTGTCGTTTGGAACAGGTGCAAGCGGGGTGGTTGACAGTTGGCCGGGATTGGCTAGAGTTTGTTGTTTTAGGTTTGGTAGTTTGGGTCCAGGAACAGGGAAAGGGTAACCAGGTTGGATAAGTTTAGATTAGAGGTTGGATAGTTACAGTTGCACAGAAGGCAGGTAGGGGTTACAGTCATGGGAGTTTGGGAGTTGGAAAGGCTACATGGTGTAGGATTGGGTTATATGTTGGTTATGGAATGTTATGTTGTATTTTGGGGGATGGGGGAACTGATGTGGGGATCGTAGGGGTGGGGGAAGGAACAAGGGGTCAGGAAATTATTGTATAGCGAGGTGTTAGTTTTGTAAGGCAGTGGCCAAGGAGGTAAAATTGTGATATGCACCTGTTTCAATAAAGTGGCCTTTTTCACACACAATAAAGTGGTCTGGTGTCGGCTTGCCCCCCCCTCCCCCCTTAATCTCCCAAAGGAATCCGACGGGCATATTACGATGCAATCGGAACGGCTCCGACCGTCGGTCAGAGCCGTTCCGACCACATCATAATTAGGCTCTAAATATAAACACAATTTTATTCTACATTAACATTGCTATGATGGTGAGAGCTTTTTTATTGCTCACGCTTTAAATAATGTGTAAATAATACACAGGGGCAGGCTACCCATATGTCCCCTTGTGTCTACACTCTCCTACATTTTTCAGAGAACCACAGCTAACAAAGGAATGCAATTCATGCAAAAAGCATATTTCACAGAGCTGCTATCAGCACAGTACCTGCTTTCCACCGTTGCATTGTGGATTAAGTGTTCAGCTTTGGGTAGGAGGGGGGAATGTTCACAGGATGGTTGGGGAGGGTGCAGGAAGCTAGATATTGTTTTGAATAATGGGGAGATGGCTGGGGTATTACAGAGGGGAATTGAGGAGGGTGGCAGGATGTCAATTGTTTATTTTAGTTTTGACTTTGGGCACAGTGGTTGATACTATTGAAGGAGGTGTGAGAGGGTGCAAGATGCCAAGGACTGTCGTTTTAGATCAGATGGGATCTGACTGCGGTTATATTTAACATTTTGAGGTCCAGTTAGTGAGAGGGGGACTGAGGCAGGTGAAGCCATCTTATACATGTCTTTAGCATGACTTCCTTACAACTGCTGTAACCTGACCATTTTTTTTTATAGATCTGACATTCATTCTTTACTTTCATTTGTTTTTGCATATTCTTTTCACAGATGTGATGCCTAGTTTTGCTCTTTCTGTGAAATGCACACCTGTGTTCCACGAAGAAGACACCCACCATGCTTGGATTTACTGCCTAAACAGAGCAGACGAGGCAGTAAGTACGATGCGTTTTTCACACAGAATGAAGCCAGGCATTACACGCATGTAACAGATTTATCAAAAGGAAAGTAAATAACAAAGGCCTGTACGATATATTAAAAACCTGTCAACCTGCTGTGCTTGAGAAGCACACATACCGACCAACATGAATTTAAAAACACTAATTCCCCCACTATTGCCCCCAGATTAAACCTAGAAAACCTGCATAAGGATTCTAGGACCACAGTCATGATGACGACATTAAACGCTTGTAGTCCACCCTGTTGAGGTCTAAATGCACAACGTTCATATAGGAAACTGAGGAGCTGATTACAAATGTACCTACAGTGATAATATATGCAATATACGTCAAGCTATGTTAAGTTTATCCTGGAAAACTGACACTATGAAAAAAAGTGACTGGTATGAGAATAATGTCCAGGAGGCAGTGGTACAAAACGAAAATTGATCACATAACGGAGGGCGCATTAGTTACAATTGCTAATCAAAGATGAGCTGTTGACAAAAAATTATTATGTATTTTGCAATGAATCATGGGTGGAAATAAAATAAAAGTCTAAACCAAACCATAAAACATGAACCCAATTCTAAACTAACAGAGATTTGATGAATCTTCATTAAAAGTAGGAAATGAAAGGTAGAAAGAGAACACCATAAAAAAAACAATGTGATGATAGTCTACCTTCTATCTCTATCATAGCTCTTGAAAGGAGAAAGTCACTACCAGATATTGATCAGAGGAACTCAGGATGGATGGTAGACAAACAGGAGTGGGCAAATCAGGTCAAGGACAGAGGAATGGAAGTGGACGAGTTAGAAAGAAGATAAAGCAAAATAGTATGATAAAAACAGTTGTAAAAATCATCGGGTGGCAGTGGAGAAGGAGCATGGATGTGACATGTATGGGAAGATGGAAGTGTGTTTGAGGGCTCTCTTGCCATAGAGAAAAAGAGACAGAAGTAGAGAAGGGATGAAGACACAGAGGAAGAAGACACAATAATAACGGATACAAGAAGAAAGGAAGGAAGGACCTTGGGCATATGGAAAAAGACAACGAAGGGATAGGGACTATTGTGAGAAAGAGGTTTGTTCTAGCTGTCACCCCTGAAGAAAGAAAACAATCTGAGGACGCCTTTCAATGAAGTGCCACTTGTTAATTTGATTTCATGAACTTAATCAATGTCATCAAAATGGCAATGTCTTCAAAACAAGTTTGTGCCTTATTAGCCTGGCCTTCAGAGGTCTTTTTTCTGCTTTACATCACATCAAAGTATTTTAGAACTTGACATACCATCCTGTATACATTGAAATTATTTAAAATTAATGATCCGATCAAACCTAGTAGTGGGAAATATGTGTAGTTCAAAGTTTGACCAATACATTTGCCATGCCCCAGAATCAGCTGTATCAAAAAGGGACATTTTTAAATATTTACTGAGTCCTGACTGAAACTGAAGTCGAAAAGTTGAATAAGCATCATATTTTGATAATGAGTACATTAAAATGTTCCTCACAAGACCACTCACCTGACTTGACTGAGATATGCGACGTGTCCTATTGTACAGGGCCATGCTGTCTCCTTCCCGTGTTCTTTCAATGCTCCATCCCCAAGCTAGCATGGTTTTCAAAGACTCCTTGATTGGCCAGCGATAGATCTCCTTTTCCTAAAAGAAAAGCATGCATTGTAGTTATACTCCTTTGATCATTCACAAATATTTTCTCAAAGTTAAAATACTGCAGACATTGACTTCTCATACATATGAACCGGTCATTTGAATACAGGTAGCAAAACCAATGGTATCTGCTGACATATCTGATCTCAATAATTCCTAGGTTTTAGGCATAATTCCTAACCAAACAGTCCTCTATTGAAGTATAGCAGAAATATGTATGAATGAGAAAATTAAAGTTATGATCCACGGCCAGGTAACACAAAAATGAGTGGAAAGATATTTCAGGTTCCTAACGACCAATTTACAAAGTTTGTTATGACTCTTTTTTGGAATGCAAAACAAATGTTTTTGCAATGCAATCAATATATTCATTCGAACTATTTCAGCACAGCAGTTGATCAACATTTTGATGCCTCTTATTGCTGTATTGTTCAATCACATCTCACAGCAAAAGGTAATTATCCTAAAGAACAAGTTACTTACCTTCTGTAACGCTTTTTCTGGTGAATACAGTATCTGCCAGTGGATTCCTCACCTTATGATTCCTCACCTTATGAATATCCCCTGCGCCAGCATTTCGCGGAAATGTTTCCTTAGCTCTCCACACCGACGAGGTCGTCACAATACCATGACTCCGCACGCGGCTCCGCATGACGTCACTGGAGCCATAAGAGGACCACGTCAGCGTGATGACATCAGTTCAACCCATTTTTTCCTTGCCACCGAGGCGAACGGGCGGACCGACCACAGAGGCAATGCATACATAGTACACAGTATTCACACAAATACACACAGTGTAAAGTGAAAAAGGAAAGCAAACATTTCCTATAAACCTACTCAAAGGCAAATAGAGACAACACAAAATGACAATATGAAATAACCATATTAACCAATACCTCTTTTAAGGTATAAAAGGTTGGACAATGAAGAGGTGGGTGGGTCAGTGAGGAATCCACAGGCAGATACTGTATCAACCGGAAAAAGCGTTGCCGAAGGTAAGTAACTTGTTCTTCTGATGGATACATCTGCCTGTGGATTCCTCACCTTTTGAATAGAATCCCACAGCAATCCCACTCCCGGAAGAGGGTGTCCACCCTTCTATACCAAAAAGTCTTGCAAAACAGAGCGCGCGAAACGGCCATCCCTCCTCACTTCAGAATCCAAGCAGTAATGCTTCGTGAAAGTGTGGAGGGAGGCCCAAGTTGCGGCCTTACAGATGTCCAGCACAGGAACACCTCTGGACAAAGCAGAAGTAGACAATTTAGCCCTGGTAGAGTGAGCTCTAATTCCTTCAGGAGGATCCTTACCAACCAGAGCGTAGCAGATCTTGATGTACAAGATGATCCACCTGGATAAAGTGCGCTTGTGCACCATCTTGCCCTTTATACGACCAACATAGCCCACAAAGAGCTGATCGTCCTGACGGAAGTCCTTTGTTCTATCAAGATAGAAACTAATCGCCCTCTTAGGGTCCAAACGGTGCAGCCTCTCCTCCTCCTTGGAAGGGTGAGGGGGAGGATAGAAAGTAGGAAGGGTACTGGACTGCCCTAGATGGAAGGGAGTTACAACCTTAGGCAGAAAAGAAGCCCGGGTCCTAAGTACCATCCTTTCAGCATGTATGGTCAAAAACGGAGGCTTTGAACTCAAAGCCTGAAGCTCACTCACCCTCCTAGCCGAAGTGATAGCCACAAGAAAGACCGTTTTAAATGTCAGCAGTCTCAAAGGACAACTATACATAGGTTCAAACGTGGAACCCATTAAAAAAAGTTAACACTAAATTCAAACCCCACTGGGGCATAATAAAAGGAGTGGGCGGAAAAATGTTAGTAAGCCCCTTAATGAACCTTAAAACTATTGGAGACTTAAAAAGTGATGGCTGATCAGGCACACAAAGAAATGTCGATAAAGTCAACACATATCCTTTAACAGCGGCTACAGCACAACCCTGCTGTGCAAAATGAAGCGAAAAACAAAGAACATCAGAAAGATGAGCTTTTAAGGGATCAATAGACTTCTCTCTACACCATTTAACATCTCCAGGCATGAAGGTGCAGGCTCTGGAGGTGGGGGTGTAGAACCTGCCCCTCCGACTGTGAGAGGAGGTCTACCCTGAGAGGGAGATGGAGCAGAGGGTGAGATGAGAGGTGAAGAAGGTCTGTATACCACACCCTTCTGGGCCAATCCGGGGCGGTCTTGGCTAATCTTCCTCAGAACCCGAGGAATCAAGGGTATGGGAGGAAATACGTAAAGGAGTTGCGAGCTCCAACTCAACTGAAACGCGTCCCCCAACACTCCCTGCCTCGGAAACTGGAGACTGCAGAATGACGGGCACTGCGCGTTCTCAAAAGTGGCAAACAGGTCCAACCGAGGAGTTCCCCACGTCCGGAGGACGTATTGAACTATCTCCGGATGAAGCCTCCACTCATAGTTGGCTGAGAACTGTCGACTGAGACTGTCCGCACGTACGTTCAGCACTCCAGCCAGATGATTTGCCATCAAATAAATCCGATGGTCCTGAACCCAGGACCAGAGCCGCAACGCTTCTCTGCAGAGACGGTATGACCCTACTCCTCCCTGCTTGTTGACGTACCACATCGTGGCAGTGTTGTCCGTCAAGACTTGAACTGACTGACCACGAAGGGAAGGGATAAAGGCCTTGAGAGCCAAACGTATCGCCCGCAATTCCAGAAGATTGATATGAGACAATCTTTCCACTGGAGAGCAAAGACCCTTGACCTCCAGATCCCCCAGATGAGCACCCCACTCTAGGTTAGAGGTATCCGTTATCACTGTGGCCACAGATGGAGGAAGGTGGAAGGGCTTTCCTTGAGACAGATTGCTCCCCACGCTTCACCAAGACAGATCTGCTGCAGCTTCTCTGGAGATCCTGACTGACTCCCTGAGATCTCCATTGTGCTGATACCACTGCCTGCAGAGGCACCACTGAAGCGCCCTTATGTGCCAGCGTGCATGGTTCACCAACAGAATGCAGGAAACTTACAGACCGAGCAGGCGAAGAACCTTCAGAACCGGAACAACTGCTCCATTGTAAAACAAGGGAATAATTTCCTGAATGTCGAGAATCCTTTGCGGAGTAGGAAAAGCTTGACACACAGTGGTATCCAGTACTGCCCCTATGAACAGGTTGTGCTGAGAGGGCACTAGGTGAGACTTGGGTACATTTATCAAAAAAAACAATTTGTACAACAGCTGGGCTGTTACCTGCAGATGATGAAGCACCACCTCTGGCGACTCTGCCTTCAGAAGCCAGTTGTCCAGGTAGGGGAAAACTGGAATCCTCGACCTCCTGAGATAGGCAGCCACCACTGCCATCACCTTGGTGAAGACTCGAGGTGTAGTAGTAAGACCAAACTGAAGAACCGTAAACTGGTAGTGTTGCGACCCAACAGTAAATTCGAGATACTTCCTGTGCGACTTCAGGATTGGGATGTGAAAATGCACATCCTGTAAGTCGATGGACAACATCCAGTCCTCTTGCTGCAGTGCCTGAAGAACCTGCGCTAGGGTGAGCATCTTGAATCTCTCCTGCTTGAGATAAAGATTCAAAATTCTGAGACCCAGGATTGGACGTAACCTGCCATCCTTTCTGGGAATCTGAAGTAGCATCCCTGACCCCTTTCATGCTCCGGAACCACCTGTATCGCAGGGCAAGAACCTCCTTTTGAAGGAGAAGTAAATGATCCTCCGTGCAAAACCCTTGGCAAGGAGGGTAAGGAGGAGGGAATCCCCTGAAGGGAAGAGCGTAGCCATTTTCTATCAGATCTAAAACCCAAAGGTCCGAAGTGATTGATTTCCAATCTTGTAGAAAATGGATAAGCCGACCTCCCACGGGACCTACATGATCCAGGATGGCGGATCTAGGGCTGCTTTCCCGCATTACCAGGAGGGGCTGGGAGACAGAGGAGGAGGAGGAAGGTTGAAGCCCGGTTCCACAAAGACGATCTCTGCCTTTACCCCTATAGGACTTATACCAGGGGTTTTGTTGCTGTTGCTGCTGCTGCTGAGGCTGTCTGAAACTTTGAAAGGAAGACTTCCCGAAGCCTCTGTATCTTTTATAACCATAACCTCTCGCCTGTGATTGCACACCCAAAGACCTTGCTGTGGCCTGACTGTCCACAAGAGGAGCCTGCACATCGGGAGAGAACCCAGAAGACCTCAACCATGCATGTCTTCTTGTTGCAATGGATGAAGCCATCACCCTGGCAACAGAATCCGCAGTGTCCAGGCCAGACTGGATGACTTGGCGAGCTGCAGCCTGAGAGTCCGCCAACACCTCACTTAGATTTCCCGTCTTCTTCAGACAACTTAGGAAGAAGCTGTTTGGCAGAGTCCATTAGGGTATGAATGTATCTACCCAAGAGACAAGTGGCGTTGGTAGATTTCAGTGCCATGCTAGCTGAAGAAAAGAACTTCTTCGCAGACTGTTCCAGCTTCTTGGAATCCCTGTCGGCCGGAGCTTGTGGAAAAGCCCCTGTAGACTCCTTCGAACAAGAAGCCTGCACCACCAAGCTCTCAGGAGAGGGGTGAGATGAAAGGAACACTGGATCCCCAGGAGCAGGTCTATATCTTCTGGACACTGACCTCGAAACCGCAGGAGCAGAAAGAGGGTTGCGCCACACATCGAGGATTGGCTCAGTCAGAGCATCATTAAAGAGCAAGAGTGGTTCAACCACCGAGGACGGAGAATGAAGTTCCTCCGTAAGAAGATTAGGCTTATACTGAGCCATAGGGCGCTGCAAATCCAAAAGTTCCACAGCCTTCCTAATTACAGAATTGTACGGAGGAAGCTCCTTCGAGGAGGAAGCCTTCTGAGAAATAAAGTCACACTCTGGAGAAGTGTCAAGTCCACTTGCCTCACACAAGTCCTCAAACACATCTTCTGTGTCATACACTTCCCCTTCCTCCCTCTGATCCGCCTGGTACTGCTCCTCCTTCAACAACCTCTGCGCCTCTCTCCCCGAGGGCATCTTAGGTTGCGGCGTCGGCGGCGCCACACGCGGTGTTGATGGCTCAGGGAGCGGCGGAGAAGGAGGGTCCACTGTAGTAACCGGGACCGATCGAATCCGAGAAGCTTCACGGGATGGAGCTGGGGACTACCCATACGGCGTTGACATCCTCGGAGCTGCAAAATGCCAGGACGGCGTCAACGGCATGAAAGGCACAAAGGGGGCCTGTGGATACTGGTGAGGCACACCCAAATTAAATGCCAAAGGACCCATGGGACCCGAAGGTGCACCAGAAGGGTAGGTGGCCCTGGCGAACACGCCATACATTGCATTAAAAAAATGCGATGGATCCGAACCCAGCACCGGAAACTGTGGATATTGAGCCGTTCGGGATCCAAACGAGATACCTCTGGAGTCGAAGCCGCTGGAGCCACAGGCGGAGCCGCAGGAGCCGCAGGAGCCAAAGGAACCTCAGCATCAGCCGGATTCGAAACACCCTCTGGAGATGGTGAGAATCTCGGCATTGAAGACTGCTCCGGAGTCCCTTTGTATGATGGAGAATGGACCGGAGTCGCCTGAGGAGACACTGAAGGAGAAGGAGAGACAAAGCCCTTTACTCGACATCGAGGAGTTGGAGAAGGCGACCTCGACACCACAGCCTTCGACGTCCAGCGCCGAGAAGCATGTCTCTTCTTCTTCTTATGCTTCCTCTTGGAGATATGCGACGTCGATGACCTGGACTTCGACCTTTTTCAACCCCTTTTTTCTTTTCTTGCCTTGGCCATATACTGCTTGGCCTCCCGTTCCTTCAGAGCCTTTGGGCTCATCTTCCTGGCGGAAGAACAATCCTCGACGTGGTAGTCAGACAACAAACACCAAGGACAGTCTTCATGCGGGTCAGTAATCGACATGTGACCCCCGCATTTCTTACAGGGCTTAAAGCCAGACTTCTTCGGGCAGACATGCCAAAAGAGAGAAAGATACAATCGACATAACAAAGTATCCAGTCGAAAGTATGGAGAGTCCCACAAAAAAAGTTAGCGTCGACAGCGCGGAAAAAAGGGAACTGACGTCATCACGCCGACGTGGTCCTCTTATGCCTCCAGTGATCTCATGCGGCACCGCGTGCGGAGCCATGGTATTGTGACGACCTCGTCGGCGTGGAGAGCTAAGGAAAAACTTCTGCGGAATGCTGGTGCAGGGGATATTCATAAGGTGAGGAATCATAAGGTGGGGAATCCACAGGCAGATGTATCCATCAGAAGGGTACTACCTTACAAATACCCAATTATAAATATAGTGGGAAGAGATTTACTTAGTTGAGGTTTGTACCATATTTTCCCAGATTTTTAGCTGGAATGATCATAATAGGCAGTATTCACACAACTGTACTAATCAAAAATATAACTTCACATCTGATAAGCAGAATTTAGGAATTGTGTAATATTTGTTCTTAAGACCTAGAGAAGTGCATGGAGAGCAAAACAATGCATGAGTATAAAACTAGGCCTGGGTGGTGAACTCCACTACGTTCGCTGAGTTTGTGAAGTTTTTGGACTCCGCAGAGCTCGCGTAGTGCAGAAAACTGCACTTTGTGTAGTGCAGTGTTGTTTATTCCGGGTCGTGCTCGCGAACAGTAAGTTTGCGAGCTGCCAATCGGGTAGAATTACTACCAGATTGGCAGGAAGATCATCGCGAACAGCAGTTCGCACTGCACTCTGCCACTTACGGAACACCGCAGAGTTTTTTTGTCACTTCACGGCGTTCCGCTTAGCAAAGCTCCACAAACTACAAAAGATGCATTGTATTGTAAATCAATAATAGAAATGGTATTCACGAATTATTAGCATGTGAGACCAATGGCAATTGACATGATCATTACTATTGAGAATAGGCATTAAATTATAAAGGTACAACTGAGAAACTGTTCCATATGTATGTTTTTGTACACACTCAAAAAACTAGTTTAGAAGTGGCTAATTATATAATGCGCTTGCACCTCAAAACTGGAGAAAGTTCTGTAAGTAACCAGGAAACAGCAGCAGGTACAAAGATGGAGGTTATGATTCCCAAAATCATATTCATTATGCTGCAGGACACTTGAAACATAGGCTTTGTCTCTCTATGGAGGCACACATACTGTAGTATGGAGGTACAAATACTGTAGTATGAAATCAACAAGTGGGGGTGATCTAGTGATTCTATTCAAAGTGGAGGCAAACACAATATGAGCAACTAAAAATTATGTTTGTAGTTCATTTATTTCATTATGCAATGTACTTATGGTATTTGTTTAAAATGAAACTGCTGTATGATCTTCCACTTTTTGTTACACTTTAGCCCAAACCCACCAACTGTATACACTTTCCTCAATATTTATTGTTCTGGAGTTAGAGTAGTAAATGTCACCCCGTTCCGTTGATGTGTAGATTAGTAAATCCCATTTCCTTTGTATTACTCACTTTTTAATTTTTTGCTACATGGGAGTTAAAATTGTAAATATCTCCCCAAAATGTGTGCCCTTTCCTTTAATATGTGTAGGACTAGGGTTAGGATAGAAAATCTCAACAATAGTTTATATGTTTTCCCAATATTTGCGGACTGGAATACCAAAATGAAATCTCGCCCGTTCCCTTCTGCACTTGCAAAAAAGCCAGATTATTGAGTAGAAACACCCACTGCTATGATGTAGTTTTACGTTTGGGTGACTTAGAATAGTAAATCTCACCCCTTTTTATCGATGCACTTTCCTAAACTTAAGTTGGGTTGAAGACAGAATAGTAATTGTATTTATGAGCGTTTCTAAAATTGTGCTGGATTGGACTGAAAGCTACATCATATTCGTCTAACAAATGAACTTTCCACAATATTTGTGAGACTAGAAATAGAGGTGTACATCTAAACTCATTTAACTTGAGCATGTTATCCAATTATTGTTAGACTGAAGTAAGATTGGTAAATCACGCTACTTCAATTTATTCATTAAACCCAGTGTTTGTTGGACTGGAGTAGAAATAGTAAATTACCCCTCCACCCAGATGTCTGCATTTCTTCCAAACACAGGAGTTACAAAAGTAAATCTCTCTTTTTCATTTATCCACTTTCCCCACTTTTGGCTGGATTGGAGTAAGAGAGGTACATTTCATGCCTCTGTTTTATGCACTTTCCCCAAAGTTTGTAAAGCTCGACCTAAAGTAGTTAATCTCTCCCGCAATCATTATATTTTAATTTGTTTTTGTGATTTTATTGTTTTAGTTTGAATTTTATAAATATTTGATGTTGATCATATGTATGAGAAAATTGTAACAAGGGGTAGAGAGAGAAAGAGAGAAAGAGATAGTATTTTCGTCTATTTATTAGAAATTGTATATTCTTATATTGCTAGCAATTTACAGTTTTATTGTTATACATGTGTACATTTGATGTTATTTATATTTTATGGCAGATAAAATAAAGATATAAATGTCCCTCTATATACCTTCTTATACCTTTTCTCCTTCCTGAAATGTTTATGGATGATCTGTCAAGCACGGTTGGAGGAAAAGGAGGATCACAAAATGCTCCCACCCATGCAATGTCCATAGCACAAATTTGACAATGATACAGAAAAAACAGCTAAACACAATTACACCAAGTTTGGCAGAAAACTATAGACCTAATTTAGATTTTGGCAGACGGGTTACTCTGTCACAACGGTGATGGATATCCTGTCCGCCAAAATATAAATTCCATAATAACCTATGGGATTTATGTTTCTGCAGACTGGAAATCCATCACCGCTGTGATGGAGTAGCCCTCTGCCGAAAACTAAATCAGGCCCTATATCTTTTCCCAGAAAGCATGTCTGGTGTAAATCTGTTCAGCCATTTTTGAGAAATTAAGGTTAAAAAATAGAGGTATCTGGATAGTTGTTCCCATGGAAATAGGATGGGAGACCTGTGTGAACGCAAATGAAACAAATAGAGCATTCCTATTGGTCTCAAGGGCTTTTTTCTTGGTCAATCCATTTGATATAGCCATACATAATGATCCTGTGGTACAGGAAGTTTTATTTTTCCATGCCAGTCCCTCGGTACTCTCAAGGGAGCATTTAACAGTTACCAGGGGACCCAGCAACACCTCCTATGTATTCCCACTTAACTCATGCAGTAACAGCACAGACCCTCTGTTCTATCGCTGGAGTCTGAAAAAAAACTATTGAGAGAAAGAAAATATGGGGGGGGGGGGGGGGAGTCTATGGCCTGTTGGCCGCTCATTCGCGATTGGTGGCCTGGTGAGAGTTGGGCACAGGCTCAGTGGCCAACTTGCAACTGTGCACGAATGAAGGCTATGCACGATGGGAGGCTGGCTGCAGATGTATGGCAATAAGATCTTACTGTACGTAAAAGAGAAAATCATAGAAATTTGCTGAAAAAAAAGATTAAAGTGGAGTTATATGTAAGTAAGGAAGAAGATTTTAGCTTACCTTAAAAAAACTTAACTAAAAAATGTTAACATAAGGTTATATGTAGGTCTTCAAATGACCACAAAAAATTTTAAACCAAAAGAAAACACTGAATTTCACCAGTTATATGTAACTGACCTAGGTATATCTTTCACCACTATATTGCACGCCTTATGACCTTGCTTATATCTCTAATAACATCTGAAATCTATGGCAGTGCAAGATAGATAGATAGATAGATAGATAGATAGATAGATAGATAGATAGATAGATAGATAGATAGATAGATAGATAGATAGATAGATAGATAGATAGATAGATAGATAGATAGATAGATAGATAGATAGATAGATAGATAGATCGATCGATCGATCGATCGATCGATCGATCGATAGATAGATAGATAGATAGATAGATAGATAGATAGATAGATAGATAGATTGATAGATAGATAGACGGAGGGACAGACGGAGGGACAGACAGACAGACAGATGCTAATAACTTTGGTGCTGTTTGATGTACCTCACAAAACTTTCTGTAAAAAGAATCTCATCCACAACAGTTTCTTCCTCGAACATTTCGGGGTCATCTGTCAAGTCTGGCTGATAAAAAGTGGGAGCTCCCAAAATGTGTTTTCCTCATGTAATATTCCATAGGAAAATTGAACAGTGATACTGCAAAAGTGGCTGAACGGAATTACACCAAATTTGGCAGAAGGCTAGACCTTACTCCAGGAAGGGTGCTTTTTGTGGTTCTGTGGAAGTACCTTCAGTAGTTTTTGAGAAATTAAGGTTCAAAATGTATGTACATTTCACGTCATGGAGGCTCTGCTGACCTGATGGATACGATGAGATCTGATTGGCGGCCACAACATCAACAAAGTTGTTGTGGCAGCCAATTTAAGACTCAAGGACTCAGTCTCCTGTATGGAAAAAGATAATAAAACATATAGGGGGCAGGGAATGGATAGTTGAACCCCTTTGTCTGGTGGCCGAGGTCGAGCCAAAAACTGTTTTATTTGTATGGGACCACATATCTGTGGATCCATGGTCCTGTAAAAAAAAAGGGTGGGCTACCGCTCTTTTCTGTTTTAATCCCCCAGGTGAGCTAGAGCCGGGGGGTAGACTCTGTATTTTTTTAAGGGATGGGGGCATACAACCCCCTATCTGAGTCATTACATGGCCCCCGGGACCCCATCCTCAGGGGTCTCAACAAATAGAAAGTTGCTGTGTATGCCCCTGTCCCATCTGGGACAACCATAGTAATTAGAGGGTTTGAGGCCAAAGGGGGAGCCCCAGGGCACCTGTATCCCCATCAACTCCCCTGTCTGACCCCATCCCGAGTGTGGTGGAAGCTGGTGTAGCGTGGCTGACATACATTCTTCATTTTAGATTCAACTCCTTAGGTTGACATCACTTTCTCGTGGTTCTATTTGCCACACTTTGCTGCTAACAGTCCCCGGGGCCTTTCAAATTCTCGGGGATGGAAGCTGTACGCCCCCCTTGATTAAAAAGATATCCACCGATTGGAATGGGGTCTCCGCTGCCTTCAAAAGGGTCATTGGGGGGGAAGCATGCATAAGCATTGAATGGTCTTATATGTATCTTTAGCCACACAATATCCTGGGGGGGCACTACCCATCACCGCCTTTCGTATATGCTGCCAAATCTTGTTGGCTTCACTTTAGGACAGCTGTAATAGCAGTCTTAATTGTGTTGCCTGATAATATATCCAGAAGTTGTGGCAATGTCATTTCCCAATGCATTTTACTGCAATGCAAGAGTCTCAACTGCATTATTACAGACCTAGCACCCTTCCACACATAGGGGCCATTATGATATCATTAGAAAACTGTCCAAATTGAATTGGTTCCGGACTCGTGTACAACTGAATCGGGTCCTGCTAGTCCGGGCGACTGATTACGATGCTTCCAAACATTATTCGGTCGGACTCACATTGACTTCAATGGGAGCCTGCGTTCCGAACTAGAACATAGGCCCCCATTGGAAATAGGGATGGTTGGGAAAAACCGTGCACCCAGTGGTGAGCACCCCATGGTGCCTTCTACATTGTTCATGGTTGGGAAGAGGGGTCCCTTGGGTACCCACAAGGGCTACATTTGTACACCTCCAGGTGAAGGGGGCCCACAACGGGCCCCTACAGACCGATTCCACAAGCCGGTATGTATCGGGCAAACCGATTTGGAACAGCTGTCCAAATCAGTCCTCGTAACTGCTCGTCTGGAAACCATGTCCACAGAACTATACAATTTGGTTCCGAAAGACTCAGACTGCCCCAATATCTTTCAGAACTGATTCGGACTGCCTGTGCGGTTTCCGGGCATCGTAATCGGCTGTTGGGAAATCTGTAGGATTCAGTAGGAAAAAAGGGTTCCGAATAGGATTCTGCAATGCAGAATCCCATCCAGAGCCTTTCCTAACGACATCGTAATCGGCCCCATAGTTGGATATTGCTTGCTTTCGAGGGGTTCAAAAAGGAAGGCACATTCAACAGCAGCACTTGAAAAATATATACAGTTCTTGGGAGAATATTAGTTTTCATTACATCTACTCTGCCTAGCCATGTTTCAAGAAGACATGACCATCCTCTAAGGTATTTGAGTATGTCTACCATTAATGATGCATAGTTAGCACTATATAGATTGGCGACTTCTAATTGTTTTAATCTTAAATATCTAATGTTTATCTAATATGTCTAATGAAAGGGGAATTTCTTTTTCACACGTAACCTCATATGTTCTTCTATTGGCTGGTTTAGATTCTCTGATTTATCCATATTGTTCTTATACCCTCCCTTATTCTGAAAAATCTGGAGGTGGTGTAGTAAAGCATGAAAATAATTTTATAGATTCCCAAGGGTTAAAAGGGCATAGTCAGAGAAGAGAGATACTTTATGAACTCCTAATTTCAAGTGTATGACAAAATATTTCCTGATTTACATGTGACAAGCCAATCGCTTAATGCTCACATCAAATAATGTGGGGATAGGGAAAACCCTGTCTTGTCCCTCTTTGTAGCCATATGATGATGAATAGCCAGTCAGAGTAATCTTAGCTGCTGGGCAGTGGTAATGGACATTATCATCTTAATATATCTCTGTCCTCTTCCAAATGCCTTCAAAACCAACCATAGGAAAGGTCAGTTCACTTAGTAAAAAACTTTCTATACATCCAGCAACACCAAACTGCAAGGATTGTCTTCTCTGCATTTCTGACCTAGTAGACCACCCTTCTGACACTGACATGGGTCTGTCTATTCCTGACAAAATGAACCAGATCTGAATCTATCACACCCAGTTGGAAATATTTCAAACTATTGGCTAAGGTTTAAAAAGGTAATGGGTTTACATGAGGAGCAAAACAATGGGTTTTAATCATGTTTAAGCATAACAGTAAAAGCACCAAGGGGTAAGAGAGAAATGATTGAAATTTGTCTAACCACTGGCAATTGCTTGGGGTATAGAACCCATCGTTCTTGTGCCCATCATGCCACTTCAGCCATGTGAAAATCAGCCATTGTCCTGCTCCAATAGGAAAAGTTTAGTCAGAACTGCCAAGCGAGTTTTTCTCTGAACCTGAATACAAGCAATCCGAGAACGGTTTCAGCTTGATGTATGAGCGTACCCATGACCAATGTGGCATCACATCAAACACACAATATAACTTTGTCACCTTGTAACCAGTCTGCTTAATATGGCTTAGGTAAGTCTATGTCCCACAACACACTTTCTCAACTGATTATATCATTAGATCTTGAGGCATGTGGATAAATCATACCCTTCCCACAATTTTTATTATATATTTTCTCTCTTGTTATTTAATCTTCAGAGTGAAGTGAGTAAACAGATATTCTATGAAATGGTTGAGTATTGTTGAAAGGCGTCGGCTATTTAGAATAGCTACAAGGTTGTATTTTCAAAATGTAAATGCTTTCTGTTAATATTTGTTTGTCTCTAGGCTGGAAGGTATTATACAAGCATTACTTGAATATTACACTAAAGATAAATCCAATCAGGAGATATACAGTGACTTTATTAGGGAATTGGATCTGTCATACCTAAAGAAAAAGATGGATTTATCTGAATGAAAAGCACTAGCTCAACTAGGCCTAGCATTGGTTTCATTACAAAAATGTTAAAGTCACTGGTCTGGACGGTATACCTTTTTCTGATCACTCAACCTAATTTCTATCTTCAATATTCTAAATTATGTTTCAGACACAGAGGTCTCACCTATTTCCTGTAAGAGTTGGTAGTTAGTATTATTCCTTTTTTTTTTTAAATCAGCAAGAGGCCTACTTCTGTTGGCTCCTGCTGGTCTATTTCCCTGATGAATTTCAACACCAAGATCTTTGAGAGGATATTGGCGACTAGGATGGCTGATGTGCTGGGCAACATTAAAAAATCCAATCCATAAGGGTTTCATTCAGCGTGGAAGTTGTGGAAAAACAGAGCAAAGCTCTAATATATATATATCTTGCACAGGCATTCAAATTGCCTATGATTCGCAATGCTGGTCACTGCAGAGAAGACCTTCAGCTATGATGATCAAAACTACTGTGGGCTGTTCGAAGAGCTCTCCATTTCCATCCAGGTTTTTAGGCTAATAATCGCCATGTGTCTGAGATTCCAATTGCTCTTTTTTTTGTGACTGCAAAGTCTTTCCTCCCTCTTTATGATTCAAAGTGCCATCCATCAGAGATGCTTCTTTCACCTCTGCGCCTTCTACTTAGCACCAAAAACTGAGAGATTCAAAAGTATTTCCTGCATTTCATCTTTTGAGAATGGAAGAGAATATATTAAGCTAAAGTTTACAATAGTTACCTGCTAGTTATATCAATTATGCACAAAATGCTCTCTACAGCAGGCGCCTCACCAAACATCTCAGAGACTCCAACTCCTCGATTTCACACAGTCTAGTTTCAGATCCAATCACAGCACAGAAACACACTTCGTCAACACAACAGATGACAAATTTGCATGATCCTGGGCGGAGGAGGCACAGCTGTTCTTATCTTCCTGGAATTCTCTGCAGCCTTCGACATGGTCTCCCACCCATCCTCACCCAATGCCTTAACGAGATTGAAATCCAAGGAAACACTCTTTCCTGACTGGGAGGACCCAGTCAGCCAGCCTTCTTTTGACAGCTGCATCCTCATTGGTGGAGTACCACAGGACCATCACTCAGCTCTATCCTCTTCAACTTATGCATAATCCCCTATCAAGCATCATTCACGCCCATTACATTAATTCCCTTTGTTGGGCCAACGCACAACTCATACCCTATCACTCGAACAAAACTCCCATCACACAGAACAAATACACCACCTGCCTGACGCCGACTGGATGAAGACCAGCTGCAGAAATCTTAACAATGACAAGAAAGAGGTTGTGAGCTTTGGAAAAACGCCTCACTGATGGACTCCATCCGGTGGCCGGATGAACTAAAACTCCCCCCCTTCCCACCCATGCTAAGAACCTCAGGATCATCATCAACAGCAAACTCAACATGACAGCCCAAATCAGTGTTGTTACAATAACAGCACTCACTAAACCATCACCCACGCTGTTGTCATAAGTAAGCTGGACTTTGGGTATGGCCTCTACACCAGGATTAGCAAACAACTCCCCAGACAACTGCAAAACCAATTAGACCTTGGCATCCAGAAGGACACTCAACCTTCTACACTGCACACACATCAATCCACACCTCAAGAATCTCCATTGGCTCCCTTAACACATATGAGCACAGTACAAACTCCTCACTCACATTTCAAAGCACTACACAACACTGGCCCTGCATACCTCAATGGACGAATTACAGTTTGTTCAACAATTATCAACAATTATCAACATCTACATTCACCAGTCATTCTCTTCCAGCATCTGCTTGTTCAGATTCATGCTTTTGTATGAGACAGTCATGAAATCTAAAGCCCTTGAAAAAAGCTATTCAGTCCATTTTATAAGGTCTGTCCTTTTACTTTGTTTTTCTCCCTCTCAATTCTTCCCTCAATTCCACACCACTGAATTGAGAAAAAGATATAAGATCGCTCCCCCTTGTGGCAGATGATGTAACCAAACATGCCAAGTCTTGACATGTCCTCTTTGGACTGTATATTATCATCACATCTCCTATGGATGGAATTTGTAATCCGTAGGGTTTCATTTACCAAATAACTTTCCAAGTACGAGTGACAGCTCTCATCTTGTCTATTGAACATACACACGGGTGATAAGATTTATGCTTGCTACCCGTGAATCTAATAACACAGTGTTTCTATTACTTGCCAAAGATGGACACATTAGTGTATGCATTCCTCTAGACCTATTCTTTTCATCGATCTGGCTTCCATAGTTTGGTTAATACATCATCAGCATGCACCTCAAAAAGGTTTATAGGGGTGGGCAAAATATTCCATTCTGCCAGTGGATTTGGCAGAATTTTGGCGACTAATGGTGAGTTCCGGCCAAATTTCACCAATTGCCACATGGCAGAATTTTTTCTCACATGGCCCCAGGATGGTATGTTGGCAAGCGGGAGTGAGATTTGCTATCCACTAGTGTGATTTCTGGTCAGTAGGAGGAAATTTAGGGAGATTTTTCTAATGCAGGTAGTCTGGGTAGTTTGCAGTCAGAAAGCAGCCGTCGAGTAGAAATTCTACCAGAGTGGCAGCCAAATCAGCAATAGTAGCTGCACCCTCTGGCGTGCAGCTTGCTGCCATCAGTGCTGATTTTTCTGTATGGAACGTGCTACTGGTGCTCAATCACAGTGCGAGCAGCACAACATGCCAATTTTCACCGTTGGCGGAACTCTGCAAAATCTTCGAGCATTTTTATGTAACTCCGGGGAATTCCATGGAGTTACATTGTCTGAGACCTTCCCACTCCTAGACATTAGGTAGGTCATCTCATGATTTGCAGGTCAGTCAATCGGGTCTTTATTCTCATCTATATACAAACCAGGTATTTTTTCTAACTGTGGATATGGAGAGGGAACAAGAACGGCCAACTAGCGCCTTGAGACCCTCACAGGTGAGTAGTGCGCTCTACAAATTCCCTGATTGATTGCTTGATTGATATAGTGAAACTGCTATGTATTTCAAGACATTTTCTGAGCATCAGGATCTCACCAAGATAAGGTCCTTCGCTATATGGATGGGGTATGCTAATTTCAAAATAATGAAATGGTCAGATGAAAGTTTGATTTTTTGAGAGGCATATTATTTGGATATTTAGAGCTAACAGGTAATATGTTAAGATGCACTAAACTCAATTGCAGCATTTATTCTCTAAACGTCATAGACATTTTACTCCCAAATTAACTGGATAGAAATTGTCACAATAAGCTCTCTATCTATGGATGCCCAAAATGTGGCTTCAGGGATGCCCGTGAAAGTGTACTCAAGCTGTTGCTCTGTGAATATAGATCTTACTGAACAACTACTTTGCTAATTTGCAAATTTTTCCTCTTGTAAAATCGATTGAATGCCTCTATCTTTTTAAATATTACTTGGGTGTCTTAACGTGTACATTTGATTTTAATAACTTTTATCTTGTTTACAAAAGGACGGTGCACCAAAAAGGAGTCTTTTCAAAATGTTCCAATTGTTGTTCTTTTATTCTTATTCAACTCTTAGAGATATCAGACTCAGCCAATGCGTTTCGTTCTTTACGAACTTCGTCAGGGCTGTGAACAAATATAAATACAAACATATATATGTATAAAACACATTATGTACAACATAAAACACAACATACTCCATTATTTCAAATACATAAAAAATGACGTTACTATATATTTCTATACAAATAATAAAAAAAAATGTTTTGAAGAAAAGGCAACATAGAACATATAACATAAATATCACGTATAGATACATTACAGACAATGTTCAATATTTCGACATATTAGTCAAATTCACATACATAACAAGAGTTAAAACTTTCAAAAAACTACATGTGTATCCTGCCTGAGTATATATGTAGTTCGATACCCTAGGCAGAAAGTTCATTATAATATTAATATGTTAAGGAACCTCATCTATAAAAGAGCTATTGAATTTCTAATAGACAAAATCTTTTATAGGCACTAAATATCTAAAGTTAATATGATTAACACCCGTATTGAGAAAGATTTTTGTGTTGCAATTCTTACCATAGATTGTTTTTTAAAACGTCGACCTTCAGGAATTTCAGAAGGTGGTCGACTTTCAATTGATATGCTTTTTCACAAGAAATGTTATGTGACCTGGTAAGAGTGAATTATGAAATTATTAAAGCCTCTTTAGGGCATGAAAGATTGTAATAAAAGGAAAAACACGGATAACAAGATGTTTCCATAGAAAAACGAGAATCACCTTACCTCTCCAGGTAGCTGAAAGGTGTATACCTATGTAAACCACTGGATATTTCAATTAGAAATCGGACTCTTAATTTGGTCCATAGATTGTGTGAGTAAAGTTGAATCAACACTGTTGTTGTATATTTAGAACCATTGTGTAGGCTCCATTTTTCTAAAAAACGAAACGGAGAATATCATAAACACCTATTCTTAATCTCATATCATTTCCCGAACACCCATTCTTAATCTAAAATCCTAACCTTAGCATTCTGACCCACTATTAACAGATTAACCATGTAACGGTAGTAAGGTACTACATATTTGTGAAATTACAGGGGGCTATTGTTTACGACAGCCTATGTCTCCCACCATGTGTTTATCTACAGCCTAAAAACCAATACTACTGTATAACATATATGTCTATTAGAACCAGCAAAGATAAAGACCATGTTCCTAATATTCTTAGCAAAGCGGTAGTGTACGACATATTATAGACTGTACGTATTCCTATTTGCATTTTCCATCTTTTCAAGATTTCTCTGAAATTATACTTAGAAGAAGAGAAGTCATCGGAAATTCCTAATAATAGTTTTATAGCCGAGCGAAGTTGCTATTATCAAAGGTATACAATAAGTAAGTTCACCCCATGTTAACTCCAAGAAGTCCTCTAATTCCCGCCAAAACGACCAAAATATATCTGTAAGCGGTACTTATCGCATAGAGAGATGTGACCCCAATAATATACACAGAACACCTATCTTAACCGTTTGACATGGTCCCAAAGATATCACTTTAGCTTGTTATTTTCTAAGCAAACTTCCTCATTCTCGTCTTACCTTGGAAACGGGCGCTTCCTCAAGTTAGCGGCGAAACCATGCCTCATTTGTCAAGCCTCTTAAATACGCCCACCCCTCATATCACGTGAGGGAACCCGGAAGAAATTGGAACTATTTTACAATGTTACAACAGACTTTACAGACATATGGGCGCCATTTTGAAATGGTATACGGGTTTGGTAAACCGATAGAGCTTTATAAAGAACAAAGTGAGCATAACGTTTTATTTAGGTTAAAAAGGTAGGCCCATTTTTATATTGTTTATAAAAGGTGTATACGGTAAGATTATTTCGAGAGGAATAATGTGGACGCCTTGGAAATATTTGGAATGACGTTACGATATTAAGACGGGGTTGGTTTCGCCGCTAACTTGAGGAAGCGCCCGTTTCCAAGGTAAGACGAGAATGAGGAAGTTTGCTTAGAAAATAACAAGCTAAAGTGATATCTTTGGGACCATGTCAAACGGTTAAGATAGGTGTTCTGTGTATATTATTGGGGTCACATCTCTCTACGCGATAAGTACCGCTTACAGATATATTTTGGTCGTTTTGGCGGGAATTAGAGGACTTCTTGGAGTTAACATGGGGTGAACTTACTTATTGTATACCTTTGATAATAGCAACTTCGCTCGGCTATAAAACTATTATTAGGAATTTCCGATGACTTCTCTTCTTCTAAGTATAATTTCAGAGAAATCTTGAAAAGATGGAAAATGCAAATAGGAATACGTACAGTCTATAATATGTCGTACACTACCGCTTTGCTAAGAATATTAGGAACATGGTCTGTATCTTTGCTGGTTCTAATAGACATATATGTTATACAGTAGTATTGGTTTTTAGGCTGTAGATAAACACATGGTGGGAGACATAGGCTGTCGTAAACAATAGCCCCCTGTAATTTCACAAATATGTATACCTTACTACCGTTACATGGTTAATCTGTTAATAGTGGGTCAGAATGCTAAGGTTAGGATTTTAGATTAAGAATGGGTGTTCGGGAAATGATATGAGATTAAGAATAGGTGTTTATGATATTCTCCGTTTCGTTTTTTAGAAAAATGGAGCCTACACAATGGTTCTAAATATACAACAACAGTGTTGATTCAACTTTACTCACACAATCTATGGACCAAATTAAGAGTCCGATTTCTAATTGAAATATCCAGTGGTTTACATAGGTATACACCTTTCAGCTACCTGGAGAGGTAAGGTGATTCTCGTTTTTCTATGGAAACATCTTGTTATCCGTGTTTTTCCTTTTATTACAATCTTTCATGCCCTAAAGAGGCTTTAATAATTTCATAATTCACTCTTACCAGGTCACATAACATTTCTTGTGAAAAAGCATATCAATTGAAAGTCGACCACCTTCTGAAATTCCTGAAGGTCGACGTTTTAAAAAACAATCTATGGTAAGAATTGCAACACAAAAATCTTTCTCAATACGGGTGTTAATCATATTAACTTTAGATATTTAGTGCCTATAAAAGATTTTGTCTATTAGAAATTCAATAGCTCTTTTATAGATGAGGTTCCTTAACATATTAATATTATAATGAACTTTCTGCCTAGGGTATCGAACTACATATATACTCAGGCAGGATACACATGTAGTTTTTTGAAAGTTTTAACTCTTGTTATGTATGTGAATTTGACTAATATGTCGAAATATTGAACATTGTCTGTAATGTATCTATACGTGATATTTATGTTATATGTTCTATGTTGCCTTTTCTTCAAAACATTTTTTTTTATTATTTGTAAAGAAATATATAGTAACGTCATTTTTTATGTATTTGAAATAATGGAGTATGTTGTGTTTTATGTTGTACATAATGTGTTTTATACATATATATGTTTGTATTTATATTCGTTCACAGCCCTGACGAAGTTCGTAAAGAACGAAACGCGTTGGCTGAGTCTGATATCTCTAAGAGTTGAATAAGAATAAAAGAACAACAATTGGAACATTTTGAAAATACTCCTTTTTGGTGCACCGCCCTTTTGTAAAAAAGTTTGTATATCTGGTTTCCAGTAGAGCATAAGTACGGCTCGCTCTGGACGTGTTCTTGCACCTACTACGAATTTGTATACTGATTTTGGATTTGATGTGCTCAACATTGGTCAGCCGTACGGTTACTTTTGTTCATAACTTTTATCTTGTATTGAAACTGATTTATATGTCACGGAGGGAACCGAACTGTGAACGGAGGGAATAGGAAGTGGTGAATTTTATTTGCTTAGACCTGCCATCTTGGCACGGCGCGATCTAGTCTTTTAAGCATGGAGGGGATAAAACGGCACGCTGCGCTAGCACGCGTTGACCCGTGAAAGTCTACTCAAGCTGTTGCTCTGTGAATATAGATCTTACTGAACAACTACTTTGCTAATTTGCACATTTTTCCTCTTGTAAAATCGATTGAATGCCTCTAACTTTTTAAATATGACTTGGGTGTCTTAACGTGTACATTTGATTTTAATAACTTTTATCTTGTATTGAAACTGATTTATATGTCACGGAGGGAACCGAACTGTGAACGGAAGGAATAGGAAGTGGGGAATTTTATTTGCTGAGACCCGCCATCTTGGCACGGCGCGGTCTAGTCTTTTAAGCACGGAGGGGATAAAACGGCACGCTGCGTTAGCGTGCAGCGGACGCGCCCAGCGGGCGCGCCGCTGGCGCTCCGAGGACGCGCTGGACTATGCCGATTTTAGTAACAAAGGTAAGATGTTTGCTAACAGACATAACCCCCGACTCACGTATACCATGGACGATCTCAAAAATCTTAATAAAGATGAGAACTGTTGTCCTCGCTCTCTCTCAGTATGCTCCATGGAAGCATGGAGTTGTGATTTATGCCATTGGACCCTCCCCCTTCCCAGATCACTGTGGATCTCTCCTCTCTAGGGGAACGTATGCTCGTTCAAGCCACATCCACTAGTCAGCGTACTAGCATAGATCTAAAACTGATGCTCTTGAACACATGCTCCTTGAAACAACACGAGTACCAAATTTTGGATCTCCTCTCCGATTCTAAGCCGGACGTGTTATTTCGCACTGAAACATGGCTGCATGAAGGATCTAACCCCACTATTGCCAATGCCATTCCAACTGATTACCTTATTGTAAGGAGGGATCGTGCAGAGGGACGTGGAGGAGGAGTGGCGATCACTTATAAAAATACTCTCACCTGCTCCACTCTCCCGAATTTGGTTCTAGAGAATGCGGAAAGCATAAGTTTCCTTCTAAAAATATCTCCCCACTATTCTATTGCTGGGGCCTTGGTCTACCGGCCGCCTGGTCAGGCTAAAGATTTCCTGGAATGTTTGAACTTTGCTATTTCCCCCCTGGCCGCCAAATATGAACACTGTTTAATTTGAGGGGATTTTAACTTTCACATGGATTTGCCCCATAATTTGGACTCGACAAAGCTGTACGAATCTTTAAACATGCTTCATCTTTCTCCATATGTCACCCACTCCACCCATGAAAAGGGACACATATTAGACCAAGTTTTTTCTAATAAATTAATTGAAATGGCCGCACCTCTTCCCGTAGCCTGGTCAGATCACCATCTACTAATTTTTAGCATTAAAGAAACACTAGCTACAGCATCTAAGTCTTATGTACCACGGATGAATAGCTTTAGGTCATTTAAATTAATGACCTCGGCTGCCGTAGGAAAAGTTTTGGAAATACATCCTTTTTCCTCTAAGGATAATCTTGCAGCTGATGTATCTTCGTTGGACAGTTGGCTTGAATCTTGTGTAAACAATATTGCCCTCCTTCAAACTCGAGTGGCTAACAGAGGCAGACCAACTGCCCCTTGGTTCACTGAAGATCTTAGGAAGAACAAGAGCCACTGCAAATATCTAGAAAGGAAATGGAGACAGGACTACGACACATGCGCTAAGCAAACCAATAAGACTGCATTAAAAGCTTATTATAATAAAATTCGCATGGGAAAAATGAATTTTCTCAACACAAAAATTGAGAAAGCATGCAATAAAAGTGAAGAACTTTTTAAGGTCGTAAAAGATTTTACGTCCCCTAATGCCTTAACAAATCCCTTCACTCCTACTAAAGCTTGGACTGATGGCATTGCCCAATTTTTCTTCAATAAAATTTCCTCTCTACAAGCCTCTTTTGCAGCGGCTAGTCCCAACTGTGATACGAAGCCGGATTGGCTTCTCCAGCAACCACCCCCTACTGTAAACTGTTTATTACATTTCCCTGAAATTCCATCAGAAAAATCCTTACATCTTCTCCGCTCTCTTAAGTCAGGCTCCCCAGCAGACCCTTGTCCTACAAAGATCCTGGCCTCGATTGCTGAGGTAATTAATCCGGCAGTCAATAGGGTGTTGAATCTTTCACTATCTACGGGGACAGATCCGGATCGTTGGAAACTGGGTAAAATTCTTCCCCTGTTAAAAAAAACCCTCTGCGGACCCCTGGACAGCCAGCAACTATAGACCCATTTCCCTGCTTCCTGCCCTATCCAAAACTCTGGAGAAATATGTTAACCTGATCCTCGGAGAGTTTGTAGAATCAAACAACATTCTCCATCCTAGTCAGTCTGGTTTCCGTGCTAATTACAGCACCGAAACCGCACTCCTCGAGGTATCAGAGTCAATAAAAGTCACTTTGGATAACGGCGGGCGAGCAGTATTGGTATTGCCTGATTTATCGGCAGCCTTCGATACCATACCCCACGACCTTCTTCTCGATCGTCTTTGGAGGTGCGGCATTGGGGGCAATGCCCTTCAATGGTTTCGGTCTTACCTAACCAATCGGCAGCAAACTGTCTGGTCCCCACCATTTGAGGCCTGCATTCAAGCGATGAATGTAGGGGTTCCCCAAGGCTCCATCCTGAGCCCCACATTGTTTAATGTGTATGTGGCTCCTCTGGCTCTGTTGGTCGAATCTTTTGGCACCAGAATCGTCTCTTATACAGACGATACACAACTGCTATTCACATGTGCCAAGGGTGAAGTCTTGGACGGGAAGACGATCAATCTTTGCCTCTCGGCGGTGTTTAACTGGTTTAATGCCAATCACCTGAGATGCAACTCTGATAAATCAGAAATTATTTTTTTCGGCGGTGTACCGGATGATGATAGGCGTGACTGGTGGCCATTAAATATTCCTCCGCCTACTGACCTGGCCACTACAGTTAAAAACCTGGGGGTGAAACTGGATAGTAAGCTCTCCATGAGTGCCCAGGTTCAATCAGTAGTGGGCACATGCTTTGGCTTGCTTAAGATGATGCGAAACTTTCTACCACTGCTCTCCCAGTCCCATAGAAAGATAGTCGTCCAAGCCTTGATACTTTCCCATCTTGACTATGTAAATGTGCTGTATCTGGGTCTCCCCAAATATCTTCTTAATCGTCTCCAGGTGGCCCAGAATGCCGCTGCTCGAGCGATTTTTTTAGCTGATCAGCACACCCACATGACCCCTCTCTTGAGAACACTCCACTGGCTACCAGTACGTAAGAGGGTACTCTTTAAAGCACTGGTTCTGGCCTTCAAGGCCTTTCACAACATCGGCGCTCCTTGTTTAAGGGCGCGTTGCCAACAGTACGCACCTTCACGCATGCCACGGTCCTCATCCTCCCAGTTGCTCCACACTCCCAGGTTCTACCGCACCCGACGGGGAGGCCGTACCTTTCAGGTACTGGTGTCCGCAGTATGGAATAACCTTCCTTTTGAGCTGCGCCAGGAAAATTATCTTTTGTGCTTTCGTCATAAACTAAAAACACTGTTGTTCCTATGATCTGTGTCTGTGGTATGTGATTGCTGAGGGCTTTTGTTACGGGTTTATATGATTAGCCACGGGACACTCTTGGGAGTAGCCGCGCGCTCAACAAATACCTAGTAACATAACATAACATAACAAACAATTCTGATATATTTTAGGGATATCTCTAGCTGCTTAGATTTTGTGAAATAAATTGGTTATCATATAATCTTATGAGTGACAGGTTAACACTAACAATGTCATTATGAGTTCCCTGTTAACTATAAAATGCACTGCCAAGACCGGAATTCACAATTCTGACCACTGTGTCCCTGTGACTTAATGGGAACTACAAAGTAAATGCCCCAGAAAGGGGAATAACCTGCCGAACCAGAAATTACCAGGTCTTTTTACATAGGTGTCTCCTGATTCTAGGGAGATAATTAGCAAGGGGGCAATATGGGTTGCATGGCAGGTTATAGAATGATGGGTTGGAGTACTATCCCAAGCATTTGCCAGTGGTTAGACTTATTGCAAGCATTGCTCCTATAACCTTTTGTGTGTTTGTGCTATCTACCGCTATGCCAGGCTGTGAACCAGCTGAAGAACAGCATTATCTGCTGCCCTCATGAAGCTTGAGGGGTTAGATGGTGGAAAGGCTGTGTATCTGCCTGAAGCCCAGGCACCTCTTTAGCCATGACTTTAGTGGGTGCAGATCCACACCTTGTAAAACTGGGTCATTGTCCCAGCAATTTTGGGTCTAGAAACATTGGACCACTCATAGGTGCCAGGCTTGGTTTTCACCATGGGATTATGGCTCTGGGCAGCTCATATTAAGGGAATAAGTGGAGATTTGGTATGAGCTGGGGTTGATGTTACACCAATGACCTTAGATCAATACTATCAAATACTGATTATTATCTCCTTCAGTCTGGTGAGATTGATAGACGCAACTCTCTAGAAAGGAAGTGGGGCATCAAAATCTTTTTGCATGGAGGGAGGAGGTTTGATTTACAATGAAAACAGTAGTCTTAACCCTATTTATTGGTAGGCACATTGGGGAGGCTAACCGAGGAGCTAAAGATGATGAATAATATATATTTTATTTTATTTATGTCTTAGCTGGGTCCAGTTAAACCTGTTGGATGGTTTGACTGCACATTTGTCAAGGCATTTAAGCATGGCCAACTAAGCAGAGAAGGTGTAGAGATCTTCAATTACCGACTTTTATGAGCTAACTTATGACTCATTTGTTGGTAAAGACGAGCAAAAATATTTGAAATGAAGAGGTTTCTCTAGAGCAGCTTGTCAAAGTAAGCGATTGCGAGGTTAGGTCCAAAAGTGAGTAAAATAGCTCTGAATGTTAAGTGTGCAGTTAAGACCCCTGTGTGAACTGCAGGCTTGTATCCCATCAAGGTAGACTAAACTTTTTTAGCACAATGAGTACCAATAAAGAACTGGTACAATTATGATAACCTTATAGCCCGATGCTGATGGCTATACCAGTTGTTAAATGCCCTGGTGTGACACGAGGTACAAGGACTAAAAGGCACCCAGTGAGGGTAGAATGTTCTGACTTAAAACGGGAGAAACAGAAATACAAGCATTGGAATGCTGGAGTATAAGGCTTACACCAGCCATTATTAGCCCTGAGCCGCATTAATGTCTTCAATGAAGCTCCATGCATTTCAATGTTCTAATTGAAAATAAATGCTCCATTTAAGGTGCTTTGGGAGACAGAGTTATTTAAATAGCAGATGATTATTATAACTATCATTATATGGAATGGAATACTTGGACGGTGCATCACAACCAAAACGTTGGTTCTGCACTATCTACTGCTGTTAGTGATGTGTAAAGTGGTACAGTAACCAAAGATGATATCATGATGTTGGGGCATTAGTTAGAAATATAAACATAAACCCTCATGGTGAAAATGTTGTTACCAAAAGGAGTCTCGAACAAGTTACTTACCTTCGGTAACGATGTATCTGTAAGAAACATTAGTTAGTTAGATTCCTCACCTTAGAATATCCCCAGGCGTCAGACTGGATCGGGAAGATTTTTCGTCAGCAATACCCCTTGCGTGTCGCTAGGCGTCGTCTGCGGCTCCGCGTCCGTCGTCGGCGTCGTGCGCCGGAATGACATCGTTGGAGTACTTAGACGCCGCCCTCGCGCGCTGACGTCAGTTCTTGTACATAGCTTTCCGCGCCAGGAACGCAGAGCCATGCAAAGACCGACACTGGTGCCAAAAAATAAAATCTAGGGGCCTGAAAAGGATAACCTTAACCCTAGATGTCAGTTCGCAGAACGGGGAGGATGGGTGGGTCGGTGAGGAATCTAACTAACTAATGTTTCTTACAGATACATCGTTACCGAAGGTAAGTAACTTGTTCATCTGAAAGAAACACGTTAGTTAGATTCCTCACCTTAGAATAGATACCCAAGCAATACCATCCCCGGTGGTGGGTCTGCGAACCAAGATCACACCAGAAAGTCCTGGAGGACAGAACGGCCAAAGAAGCCATCCCTCCGGACTTGGCTGTCAAGGCAATAATGCCTGGCAAACGTGTGTAGCGAAGCCCACGTCGCCGCCTGACAGATGTCCTGCAAAGGGACTCCCCGTCCCAAGGCAGTAGTAGCCGCCGTGGCCCGAGTAGAATGGGCGCGCAGCCCAACAGGAGGGTCCTTTTTAGCCAAGGAATAGCAGATTTTTATACACAAAACGACCCACCGAGAGATGGTCCGTTTGTGCACAGCTTTCCCCTTCTTAGCACCCACGTATCCAACGAAAAGTTGGTCGTCCACCCGGAACTGCTTTGTGCGGTCCAAATAAAAGGAGAGCGCACGTTTTGGGTCCAGACGGTGGAGCCTCTCTTCCTCTTTGGAAGGATGCGGAGGCGGAAAGAAGGCGGGCAAGGTGACAGACTGCCCAAGATGAAATGGAGTCACCACTTTCGGAAGAAAGGAGGGACGAGGCCGAAGGACAACCTTGTCCGGATGAACAGACAGAAAAGGAGGCTTTGAAGATAAAGCCTGGAGCTCACTCACCCGTCTAGCCGAGGTGATGGCTACCAGAAAAGCAGTCTTAAGAGTCAGAAGACGAAGAGGACAATTGTTAAGAGGCTCAAAGGGAGCGCACATCAGGAATGTCAAGACAAGATTCAAGTCCCACTGAGGCATTACAAAAGGAACAGGAGGGAACGTGTGAGTAATGCCTTTTAGAAAGCGTGTAACCACAGGGGACTTGAAAAGAGAAGGCTGATCAGGAAGCCGCAAGAAGGCAGAGATGGCAGCAAGATAACCTTTCAGGGTGCCCAGGGCAGAGCCCTGCCGGGCCAAAGAAAGAAGAAACAGTAGAACCTCAGAAAGAGGGGCGGAAAGGGGATCCACAGCCTTTGCTGTGCACCATGCCACAAATTTGTTCCACCGGCAGGCGTATACCGTCTTTGTGGAGGGACGCCTGGCTGCCAGAATGATATCACAGACTTCAGGAGGCAAGTCAAATGGCATCAACTGCCGCCGCTCAATCTCCACGCATGGAGGTGGAGGCTGGACAGGTTCGGGTGGAGGACCGTCCCCTGCTGCTGCGACAGAAGATCCTCCCGAAGGGGCAGACGTATCGGAGGATCAGTCAACATACTGAGTAGCTCGGGATACCAAGGAGGCACCCCTTCCTTGGCCACGAAAGGAGCAAAAGGCGGAAGTTTACGACCGCGGGCCGAGAGGCCCAAGGACTTGGCCGTAGCCCGGGAGTCCTTAAAGCGATTCAGCGCACTGTCCGCTTTCTCGCCAAAAAGGCGAGTGCCATCAAAGGGCATGTCCATGAGAGTGCTCTGGACATCGCCCGAAAATGACGTGGACCACAGCCAGGCGTGACGTCTAAGCGCCACTGTGGTAGAAATGGCCCTACCCAGCGAGTCCGTGGTGTCAAGCCCACATCGTATAGCATGTCGCGCGGCATCCCTCCCATCGGCCAGAGCCTGGGTAAGTCGTGTCCGGACCTCCTCCGGACACAGGGGCAGCGCGTCCTCCAACGCATCCCACAGAGAGTGGGAATAACGGTCCAAGAGACAAGCGGTGTTCAAAGACCGCAGGCCCAAACTAAGGGAGGAGAACAGCTTCTTGCCAAACTGTTCCAGTCTCTTGGAATCCCGGTCCGGCGGGGCGGTCGGGAAAGAGGATTGGGAGGTGGAGGCCTGGATAACCAGGCTCTCAGGGGTAGGGTGTTGGGACAGAAAACTGGGGTCGCCCGGAGCAGGGCGGTGGCGCCTGGCGACGTTCCTGTCCACAGGAGGAACTGTGGAGGGCTTGGACCAGGTGCCCTGCAGAACGTCAATGAGGGCCTCATTGAATTGCAGCAGAGGCTCAGTGGAGCTTGCTGCAGACTGAAGCACCTCAGTGAGGACGTTAGTCCTCACAGCCACGGCAGGTAGCTCGAGCCCAAGGGCTGCGGCTGCCTTGCGCAACACCACAGAGAAAGCTGCGCCCTCCTCCGAAGCCACAGTCGGAGGAGAGACGAATCCAGTGTCCGGAGAGGTATCCAGGCCACTGGCCTCCCCCAGTTCATCTGCCCAGTCCTGTGACATTTGAGCTTGTGCGGCCATAGGATCCTCGGATCCCTCCCAGTTGTCCCCATCATCCGATTCCTGGTATACAGGAGGAAGGTACGGAGCCGGGCGGTAGACATAATGTGTCTCTAGCGGCGCCGAACGCGGCGTCCATCGACGCCGGAGCGGCGCCGGGCCCAGAGTGGGACTGAACTGGGGCTCTACGTCGAGCGGAGTCGACGTCGGCATCGGGGGTGGTACCGGTGTCGACGCCGGCAGAGGAGGCGTGACGAGGTTGACCGGCGTCGGCGGGGACTCGGGAACGGGTCCCTCGGGCGCTTGCGGCGTCAAGGCCGGAGCCGTCGACGCCGCTGGGGCCGGAGCCACCGGCAGGCAAGGCAGCCCTGTCAGGTCCGCGGGGCCCGAAGGCGCGCCAGCGGGCGCCGACGGCGGGGCCAGGCTCCTCATGGCCGAGAGGAAGGCACTGACCTCCGCCGGCGTCGCGTTAGTCCCAGGGACCGGCGGGTATGGGGACTTGCGCGGCGCCTGCGGCTCCGCCGGAGCCGCGGGGGTGGAACCACCCTGACCCTCGGCCGAGTCGCGCGACCGGCGAGGGGAGTCCGAAGAGCGGTGTCGCCTCTTGGACTTCTTGGAATGCTTCGACTTACCCGAAGACTTGGATCCCGACGACCGATGGTGACGTCGGCTGCGGCTCCGCAACCGATCCTTGGACCTCCTCCTGGACCGGGATCGAGAGGCGCGCGGAGCCGAGTGGCGAATCTCGAGAAGCTTACGGGACCGCTCCCATCTAGCCTTCGAGGTCAGGGCCTTGCAGTCCGAACACGACTCCGCGTCGTGGTCGAGGCCCAAGCAGTACAGGCACCGGCGGTGATGGTCCGTAACCGACATCAGGCGGTTACAGTCAGCACAGGCTTTAAAACCAGGCATCCTACCGGCACCGGCGTCGTTAGACAAGATCAAAAAGGATCGAAAAGGTTAGTCAAAAAGTGACTAAAGGGGTAGCTCTCCCGGATCTGCGCTTACTGGCGCGGAAAAAAGAAGAACTGACGTCAGCGCGCGAGGGCGGCGTCTAAGTACTCCGACGACGTCATTCCGGCGCACGACGCCGACGACGGACGCGGAGCCACAGACGACGCCTAGCGACGCGCAAGGGGTATTGCTGACGAAAAATCTTCCGGATCCAGTCTGACGCCTGGGGATATTCTAAGGTGAGGAATCTAACTAACGTGTTTCTTTCAGATTCAGGTGCATAATGTAATACTGATGAAATATTGTACACTATTAGAAAATAAATACACCAATATTCATACACAAACGTTCATAAACAAATAAATCCTTACCTTGTCAGAGAGCAGTTTGTATGGTTTCAGTAACAGATGAACCTTTGAAGACTCTGAATATATTTCACCATATATCCAACCGTTTGCTAACTGTGGAATGGAAGAGGCAGAGCAAAGGATTTGTGAGTGACAGTTTCTTTCCGCAAGACTAGGAAGCTGGCAGTTATGAATATGTTTACCGCGTGCACTCAATTGCCATTGAACTATAGTGTAATTGTCTATCTACTAGCAATGTAAATCAAATCAACATGGGTGACAGCTCTTTGATTTCAGCTCTGAGTGAGCCACGCTTCTGCAGGTTTTATTTTTTATGATGAGCCCAGAATATTTAAATCTGATGCATATTCCTTTATCAAAGAATTTTCTTAAAGGATAAATTCAATAAAATGCATAAAGATGCTCCTATTACATAGTACAGATGTACATCAGATGGAATCTACCTATTCCTATACACAATTCTTATGTAATAAATGTTGAGTCCCCTTATCAAAGAAAGACCAATAGAGCAATTCCTTATTAAATTATAGCTCCCACACTCTATTCATCTACCCATTACCATTGTCTGATTCTTGTTGTGCCATCCTCACCTATACAATAGACTGTGCAGCAGTCCTCGAATTAGACCAATTTGGTCTGAGATACACAGAACAGGAGTAGAGGTACTTCTAGATGCTTCCACTGACATAGAGAATCACACTCCTGATTCTTTAGCCAAGTAAAGTCAGTACCCTTAGTCACAAAAAGTGATCGCCATCCCCATAAAATCATTGTGAAAGTTGAAAACAAATGTCTATAGTAAAGGGACCATCGACTTTGACTCATGTACAATAAATATAAATTGAAATGCCTTTGAAGGGTAGTCTAGAAAAGGGCTTAAGAGAGAATGGGGCTTCTATTAAAGAAAAAATACAGTTTTAGTGGTGTGCGATTTCTTGCGCTTAACATGTCTTGATATTGAAACACAGATCTACTATGTTCATCTCCATATTCAAAAATATGTTAATTAACAGACTCTAGGGAATATCACCATTATATTGAACCATGATGATTTATTTTTCAATTCATTTTTAGCCAAAAGTTTAAACACGCTTTCCATGTCTGCATCTCACAGTAAAACATTCTTTTTCACTGTGCAACGACTTCTGTATTTTAGGTACTACTCCAAGTTTTATGCTCTGCCAGACCATCAGAGTATTTTTCCAAATGGCTACCTTTTTTCTGGGCTGTTCACTTTCATTTTCATAAATTGAATTGAAGTTGACAATTTCCACAATCTATTTGTCTTTAACAATGGGAATAGCTGAGCCTTCTTTATGATGTTACCAGGGTGAAATACATGTTCGACGGTTCTGAAACTGCTTTAGGGGTTTTTCCTATTTTGTGGTTTTGGTGTTATAGTTCTGTTTCATGAACTGAGTTGCTTTATGGCAAATGCCCATCTTTTCATTGCTTTCTGATAACACATCAATGACTTAATAGCATATAAAAACCATTATCAAAACCGGGTAGGAACTAGATACCTAAAAGGTGCGTAAGGAATTTGAGTTGTTGGTCAAATGGGGTGTTAGCCCTAGTCAAGCAGCAACCCAAATCTTTGTCAGGGTGTTGGCTGCAACACTTTGGTGGAATGCACTAGGGAGTACCTGCTCTGAGGTCACCATATGACATCTGACAGTTGTTAAGCTAGTTTCAGTGTCTCTCAGAGCCTTCAGCCTCTGCCTATTGACAGTAAACCATTCCCTGTATGTTCTAGTGTTACTATGCATGTGAGTTCTCTGCACCATCTCTCTTTCACCCAGGAACACTAGGGTAAGTTCTACTCTGCCCCCCTCCCCCCCCCCCCATGGAGACATCTTCCTCCTCAAGCTCTACACTAGCCAACCCCAGTGACTGCTCACCTGTGAGGGTCTGTGTTTGCTTGGCACACATGGCATCCCCCTTGAAGTTCACTTCTGCTGGCACTTATAGCACTTGGGGGAGGGGGTCCTTTCCTGAGGACTTATGTTCAGGGTACCACTTCTTCTTTTTCTCTCTTGGGGATTGGGAGTCCTGACCCACAGAATTACTTTTAGGGCCTGTAGGGAACTCTTCATTTTTATTTTTGTATCCCCCCACCTTCATCTGGTGGGAGCCCTGTCCACCCTTGTGGTGATCCTCCCTCAGATACATTCTTGTGGACCCTGGAGCTGACCCAGTAGCCTGCCTCCTCAGCCAGGTACCTGGGGTCAGTGAATTTACTATAAATCAGGTGTTGCTGCAGATCCGAAAACAAAGCCTGCAAATGTGCTTCTTTGTAATCAAAGTATACAGCCTCTGAGAATCATCTATACAGCCTCTGAGAATCATCTACTTCACTGCCGTTCACCTAGCCATCCAGTGCCTTGCAAAAGGGGTCCCCAGGTCTGATGAGCCATTTTCTGACTCTCCTCAAACTTCTGCCTGTACTTCTGTGGGGTAAGACCATACTTTCTAAAAAGGGCTTCCTTCATGGGGTGATACCTCATCTAGTCCCCCTTCTCTAGGGCCAGTAGGAGGGCCATCCGCTCGCTAGGGATGTGCTTCCACAGACTAGCCCCCCCAAATCTCCCTCCTCAGGGATCCTGTGCATCTGTGAAGCAATCTCATAAGCTTCAAACAACTTGTCAATGTCGACCCCACAACAAAGTCAGGCACCAGACCCTTAAGAATATGGACCCTCTTGTCTTCAGAGGTCACTGCAGGTAAGCTGCAACGATCACTGCTGGACATGTTAAGACCAGCCATCATATTTCAAACACCAGAAAACAAATCTAAAGCTTATTCCAAGGAGGCAGTGGGTGGAGAGCTTAGTAATGCATGGGGGGGTTCTCCTTGCAAATTACAACCTCTTCTAGGCTGAAGGAGGGGGGTCCAGTGAAAACCCAGGTTCTGTTCTAGATGGCTTATGCTGTCTTCCCAAATTTCTTTCAGCACATACTTGCCAATTTTATTAGAAATTCTAGGTCTGTATATTCAGAAGCAAGTTAACCAAATATGCACCTGGTAACTCTTTGTATTGAAGCAGAACTTCAGAAATAGTTCTAAACAAGAAAAGGAGATCCCTCCTAAAGCTACAGCTGCTCAGCTGAAAAGAGCAAGGGTCTAGATTTTTAGGGAGAAAGAGTCACCCTCTCCCTATGCCATTAAAGTGCTCCATTGGACCTTTAAAATGGCGTTCCTCTCCCTATGCCATTAAAGTGCTCCATTGGATTTTTAAAATGGCGTTCCTCTCCCTATGCCATTAAAGTGCTCCATTGGACCTTTAAAATGGCGTTCCTCTCCCTATGTCATTAAAGTGCTCCATTGGACCTTTAAAATGGCATTCCTCAAGGTACAGCTTGGAGAATGGGTGCTAGGACATCACAGGGAGCAAAATGATTAAGAAAGATAAACAATGCAACCACCCTTTGATTAAAAGCACATTGCACATATCTTTTCTTCCAATAAGTACTTGCATAATGTGACATGAGCATGCAGCGATGTGCAGTGCCTTCCCATCGGCAAAGGCATAAAAACAATCATGAAGCCCTGGGCCCACTGTGGACACTGGAGCCTATATCACAAAGTGAGCACTGCAGATGCTTATTTAAGACATGGTCTATGTGCTTGGGATGACTGGTATCTTAAATCACTGAAGAAATGGAGCAGCTCTATCTTACCTCCTAGTGATAAATGGTTACTTGACATGGGAAATGTAGCAGTATTTGTTGACATGTACAGTACATCTGGAAAGTTTCTCCATACCCTAGTTTCCAGGCATACTTCTGGGATGGTAATTGGACATCTTGCAGCAGGAATGATATCCTAATGAAAGAGTTCTCCATAGTAGAAATCTCCAAACAAGGGAAATTGGATCCTCTCTGTAAATGCACACCTGTTGTATTCTCAACAGGTAAAACATGTTTCTCGTACAAAAAGTGCATCCCTTGCAGCCCCACCAAATGTAGGGGTGAGCCATTTCCCTTCCCACCCAGGCACAGCATTTACACCTGGTGGCAGGGATCTCCAACAGGTCAAATGTGGTTATACCTACCAGGAATTTACCTGTGAATTCCTATTGAACATACAACAGGTAAATTTAGCAATAAGCCTACATCAAAACCGAATTCACCTTTGTGAATAGGTCCCAATATGTTGTAATTGTCATGCATTATGAAAAACAGGTGATGCTCATATCTGCACAAATTGGGAACAATTTGCAGACAACTAATTATTAAAGGGATCTATGCATTGTGAAAAAGGCAGCTTATCCCACTTCACAAAGGCCTTCCAACTGTTAGCTAACAATATGTAATACACACATTTAGCCAACTCCTGCATTTTCATTGCATTTCCAACTGGCATTGAGGTGGGTTTAGAACACTGCTGGTGACAAAGCGTCTTCATTACTGTGGTGGACGACTCATAGTCATAAGAAAAGAGATTAAATGGACCTTCCACACGTTGTATATGCTACCAGCATATTGATTATTTTTCTGGCAAATAGACTATAAAATGTGTATGTGCAGCGTGTCCAGTGCTGGTTGCAGTTTATTATTCTACTGCTGGGAGGGGAGATAAAGGCCAGAGGAGGGAATGGGAGGAGGGGTGAGAGCAATCTTTTTATGCATATTACATAAAACCCATAAGCTGACAAGTTATATCATTTCCATTGGGGATAACAACAGTAGTCTCATCTTCAAGATCATTTGTGTCATTTGTTATTAAGTCACCAACTATGTGATAATTATGTTTTTTAATTTGGATTACCTTCTCCATTGTCCACTTATCATGGGAATGTTCTGCATATTTGTTAATGAAATATTCCAGCTTTTCAGGAATCGTAATGCTAAAAAGAAAGAAAATTAATTTGTCAGTTAAGATCCCTTAGGAGGTAAGGAGGCAGGCTTAAAATTGCACAATTTATATGTACAGTTCATTTACACAGAGGTTAATTTTTTCTGGTGGGCACCGGTGGGTGCTCAAGGGCCCCAGCAGCATTTTATGGTGGGCTGTTGAAGTGAGGCAGGGACTCTATCTATTATTCCTACAAGCAATGGTTGTTGCTGTGTATTAAGCCCATTGAAAAATATTTTGGGACTCTGGGCTGTCTGACTGTTCTCACAGGGTACCACCTGCCAAAGCCCAGGCATTTCGCAGTGCTCAGGTGACACATGGTGATGTAACATAATCATGTAAGTGTTACAAATGATCGATTGGTAAACTCAAAAATGAGCAGCAGGAATCCGACTGCATGCATGCCACCAGGCAAGCCTTTTCATTTTGGATATTCAAATGGTGCAGTTTCACTGTCATCCCCTTATGAGCCCTTGGCATCAAAGTGCTGTAGGTAGCTGCTGGCCAACCCATAGCTGTTTTTCCCTCTCCTGGGCCCCCCTGCGTCACCCATCATACAGTGTTGTTTGCTGTTAGCTTGCCTTCTGCAGTCACTGTGGCCACCACCCAAACCCCGGTTCCTAAATGCCCGCACCTTCACCAGTGCAAGTAATCCAGTTTGCTGCCACCTCCACCAAAGAAGGAAGATCTTCGAACAGTCCTGGCTGCCACCAGCTGTATGTACCTGAGACAAATGTATATATATACTAACAACTTCCTTTGTTCATATAAATAGTGTGTGAAAGGCATTCTTGAGGTCAGGTATTTTGATCCTTCTATTTTTTGTATAGCACATCCAACAGTATACAGGGTGCAAAATAAATTACAAGTGTCAACCTATGTTGTGTGGAAATGACCTGATGTACCTTTTTCAGGAAAGCTACAGTAAAAGGAATCCAGGAACACGTACAATTTCTTGAGTTGCATTTTGTTTTTTACATTTTCTCTGCTCAGCAGCTATAAGGAATCTCCCATTTGGATAAGCAAGGGCTCCAAAATTAAAATAAGCAGCCTTGAGCAAGAGATAGCTGAAGTGTAACTTGTAGAACTTTTAGCAGTATCTAGAGTTTTGAGCTGACCTTCAATCTGACACTGAATAACCAATAATCATTTTTGTTCTCAAACTTTCTAAATTTAAAGTGCTGCTTATTAAGAGTAGGAAATTGAACACAAAAGGGCATCCCAATATTGTGGGCTTGGGTAACTATAGTTAGGTAGGTAAGGATGCCAACAAGGGATTTACTTAAAAATAATCTTTCCAATAGATTTAATTTTAATTTATGATGTCTAGAAATTACGTCTCAAATCAATTGAAGATTATTTAACCTATATAGAGTAACTAGAAAAAAAGAAATCGACCTGACAAGCAGATGTATGTGTTTTCAGATTCATCCTAGAGAAACAGATATTTAAACAAACTATCACAGGGGTTGAAAACATAAATGTCATTGGACATTGACAATTTTTGTTACCATATATTTTAAGTCTGATATAACATATGTCAATGTACTTTATACCCACTTTCTGACAAACAACAAGAGACTGTTTTTTTAAAATACAAGACTCTTCGTAGGCGTTCTCAATTTCTAAACGAAAGTTGGGTTATGCATTGACGTTTTGGTCTCAGTTGTTGCACATCTGTAAGACCATCTTCAGGACTGTGTATTTTAATGAAGATGAAGGACCCCACTCCATAAATATTTAAAAAGGGAACTATAATGTGTGCATATAAAGCCACTAACTGATTTCAGAACAGTTATGGTGAAGCCCATACTAATGAGTATCTGCAGTCTATGATGCCATATAAACATCATTTATGCTTCATTTACATACAACCATATAACTAAATGGGATACTATAGAAGCAAGTAAACACTGCCCTTAGAACTATAAATGTATTTCCTAATGATTATTTATTGCTCTAGCATTTTGTCCCAAATCTGAATTTCAAGCAATAATTGCCCTGTGCATCTAAACAACACTGAACTTCACCAAGAGTGTCCTGAGTCCTCAATTCTTATGTGAGTACTATATAAGTTGTTGTCCCCATGGGATGTGATATTCCATGGTTCCTTCTCTAATATATTAGTGTAATCCTTGGTTTTATTTTTACAGAGAGTACTGAAGCTCTCATGATTCTAAACTACGGGACTTTTGAGCATTGTGCAAACCTGATGGCCTGCACTCTTTACATAACAAAATAATATGCAATAGATCTGGGCTAGTGTAGTCTGGTGAAGGTCTTACAATTCATTTTATTATTCTTTTTCTTGACTATAGCTCTGAAAATAAAGATGCTATGCACCATACGGTTTTTCTCCAGCTTCCTTCTAAATGTTGCTCTGATAACTCTTACATACTAGGCACAATTAGTATCTATCATGAGAAATTTATAGATAATTCAGTTTTAATGAACTATAAACACGGTGATGGGCTTATATCCTCACACTCTTTCGAGTAATCTCTGCTTGTTTCATTCCATGTGTATATTTTAAAGGTTAAAGCTTGATGAGATTCTTCTATGTTAGACATGTTCCCTTTTTTAATATTTATAGGGGGTCCTTTATCTTCATTAAAAGACACAGTCCTGAAGATGGTCTCAAAGATGTGAAATTATCGAAACGTCGACGCATAACCCAGCTTTCTTTTAGAAATTGATAACACCGATGGAGAGTCTTGTATTATCAAAAAACAGTCTCTAGTTGTATGTCAGAAAGTGGGCATAAAGTACATTGACATATATTATATAAGAGTTAAAGAACAAGTTACTTACCTTCGGTAACGATGTATCTGTAAGAAACATTAGTTAGTTAGATTCCTCACCTTAGAATATCCCCAGGCGTCAGACTGGATCCGGAAGATTTTTGTAGCAATACCCCTTGCGCGTCGCTAGGCGTCGTCTGCGGCTCCACGTCCGTCGTTGGCGTCGTGCGCCGGAATGACGTCGTCGGAGTACTTAGACGCCGCCCTCGCGCGCTGACGTCAGTTCTTGTACATAGCTTTCCACGCCAGGAATGCAGAGCCATGCAAGGGACCGACACTGGTGCCAAAAAATCTAGGGCCCTGAAAAGGATAGCCTTAACCCTAGATGTCAGTTCGCAGAACGGGGAGGATGGGTGGGTCGGTGAGGAATCTAACTAACTAATGTTTCTTACAGATACATCGTTACCGAAGGTAAGTAACTTGTTCATCTGAAAGAAACACGTTAGTTAGATTCCTCACCTTAGAATAGATACCCAAGCAATACCAACCCCGGTGGTGGGTCTGCGAACCAAGATCACACCAGAAAGTCCTGGAGGACAGAACGGCCAAAGAAGCCATCCCTCCGGACTTGGCTGTCTAGGCAATAATGTCTGGCAAAAGTGTGCAGCGAAGCCCACGTTGCCGCCTGACAGATGTCCTGCAAAGGGACTCCCCGTCCCAAAGCAGAAGTAGCCGCTGTGGCCCGAGTAGAATGGGCTCGCAGCCCAACAGGAGGGTCCTTTTTCGCCAAGGAATAACAGGTTTTTATACATAAAACGACCCACCGGGAGATGGCCCGTTTGTACACAGCTTTCCCCTTCTTAGCACCCACGTAGCCAACGAAAAGCTGGTCGTCCACCCGGAACTGTTTCGTGCGGTCCAAATAAAAGGAGAGCGCACGTTTTGGGTCCAGACGGCGGAGCCGCTCTTCCTCTTTGGAAGGATGCGGAGGCGGAGAGAAGGTGGGCAAGGTGACAGATTGCCCAAGATGAAAGGGGGTCACCACTTTCGGTAGAAAAAAAGGACGAGGCCGAAGGACAACCTTGTCCGGATGAACAGATAGAAAAGGAGGCTTGGACGATAGAGCATGGAGCTCACTCACCCGTCTAGCCGAGGTGATGGCTACCAGGAAAGCAGTCTTAAGAGTCAGAAGACGAAGAGGACAATTGTGAAGATGCTCAAAGGGAGCGCACATCAGAAATGTTAAGACAAGATTCAAGTCCCACTGAGGCATTACGAAAGGGACAGGAGGGAACGTGTGAGTAATGCCTTTTAGAAAGCGTGTAACCACAGGGGACTTGAAAAGAGAAGGCTGATCAGGAAGCCGCAAGAAGGCAGAGATGGCAGCAAGATAACCTTTCAAGGTGCCCAAGGCAGAGCCCTGCTGGGCCAAAGAAAGAAGAAAGAGGAGAACCTCAGAAAGAGGGGTGGAAAGGGGATCCACAGCCTTTGCTGTGCACCATGCCACAAATTTGTTCCACCGGCAGGCGTATACCGTCTTTGTGGAGGGACGCCTGGCTGTCAGAATGATATCACAGACTTCAGGAGGCAAGTCAAATGGCATCAACTGCCGCCGCTCAATCTCCACGCGTGGAAGTGGAGGCTGGACAGGTTCGGGTGGAGGACCGACCCTGCTATTGCGACAGAAGATCCTCCCGAAGGGGCAGACGTATCGGAGGATCGGTCAACATACTGAGTAGCTCGGGATACCTGTACCTTCGTGCCCAATCCGGAGCCACCAAGATGACTTGGGCCCGGTCGTGCCTGATCTTCTTCAGCACTCTGGGCAGAAATGGTATAGGCGGAAAGGCGTACAACAGACCGCAACTCCACTCGCGACGAAAAGCGTCGCCGAGCGAGTGCCGCCTTGGAAATTCCAACGCGCAGAACTGCTGACATTGCGCGTTCTCGTCGGTGGCAAATAGATCTAACCAAGGCTCTCCCCACTGCTGAAAGAGACCTTGCGCCACCTCTGAGTTCGGACGACATTCGTGATCCATCATGCACCGGCGGCTGAGTTCGTCTGCTCTGGCATTCAGAGAGCCCGCCAGATGTTGAACCACTAGGGTGATGCCCTGGTGTTCCAGCCATGTCCAGAGGCGCTAGGCTTCCTGACAAAGGGTCCACGACCCCACCCCGCCCTGTTTGTTGCAATACCACATGGCGGTGGTGTTGTCTGTGAACACCTGCACGACACTTCCCCGGACAGAGGGAAGGAAGGCTTTCAGTGCAAGTCAGATCGCTCTCAGCTCCAACAAGTTGATGTGGAGGCGAGACTCCGCCAGAGACCAGAGGCCTCTGATCTCCGCCTCTCCCATATGGCCACCCCATCCCAGGAGGGACGAATCCGTCACTATGACATGCTCCGGTAGGGGTAGGGAGAGGCTCTTGCCCGTGACCCAATCGCGGTCCATGAGCCACCACTGCAACTGCTGTGCAGTGCCCTCCGAGATCAAGACATGGTCGGACAGGTTGCCGTGATGCTGGGCCCACTGAAACTTCAGGTCCCACTGCAGAGCCCGCATGCGCCGCCTGGTGTGATGCACTAGTAGGATGCAGGAGGCCATCAGCCCCAGAAGCCGCAGCACTAGCCTGACCGAAACCCAGGATAGAGGCCGAAAGATGGGAATCAGGGCCTGTATATCCCGGACCCGCTGTTCCGGTGGATAAACCCGGAACTGCGCCGAATCGAGAACCGCTCCGATGAAGAGGAGATTCTGAGAGAGGCTCAGGTGTGACTTCGGCACATTGATGGAAAACCCCAGCAAATGCAGGAGATCCACCGTAGTCTGGAGGTGGGAGATGACTGCCTGGGGCGAGCCCGCCTTCAACAACCAGTCGTCGAGATAGGGGAAGACTGGAACCCCTGATCTGCGCAGATGAGCTGCGACCACCGCCATCACTTTCGTGAACACCCGAGGGGCACTGGTAAGGCCGAAGGGGAGCACGGTGAACTGAAAGTGCTCCTGACCCACCGTGAACCGGAGGTAACGCCGGTGGGCCGGCAGGACGGGGATGTGGAAATATGCGTCCTGCAAGTCCAACGCTACCATCCAGTCTCCAGGGTCGAGGGCAGCTAGAACCTGAGCCAAAGTCAACATTTTGAACCGTTCCTTCCGGAGGAAGGCATTGACGTTCCTGAGGTCCAAGATAGGGCGTAGGCCCCCTTTGCCCTTCTTGGGAACCAGAAAGTAGTGGGAATAACAACCACGACTTACTTCTGGGCTCGGAACGCGCTCGACGGCCTCTTTGGCCAAGAGGGCCGAAACTTCCTCTTGCAGAAGATTCAAATGATCCTCCGAGATACGGTGGTGCTGTGGTGGCATGGCTGGAGCAGGTGATGGCGAACCCTGCCTCCCACTGGCGAGTAATGGGCCTGAAAGCTCGGACTAGGAAGGCTTTGAGGCGGATGCTGCCGGGGTGGATGTGGACAGACCGTGTTGTTCTCCAGTACCGCCTCGGCGTAAACCACGTCCGCGACTGCGTGCAGGCTGGTTCTGTGGCCGGTGGCTAGGCGGACGTGAGGAGGTGCCCCTTCCTTGGCCACGAAAGTAGCGAAAAGCAGAAGTTTGTGGCCGCGGGGCCGAGAAGCCCAAAGACTTGGCCGTAGCCCGGGAGTCCTGAAAGCGAGCCAGCGCACTGTCCGCTTTCTCACCAAAAAGGCGAGTGCCATCAAAAGGCATGTCCATGAGAGTGCTCTGGACATCCCCTGAAAAGGACGTGGACCGCAGCCAGGCGTGACGTCGAAGCGTCACCGTGGTAGAAATCGCCCTACCCAGCGAGTCCGTAGTGTCGAGTCCACATCGGATTGCATGGCGCGCTGCATCTCTCCCATCGGCCAGAGCTGAGGAAAGCTGTGCCCGGGCCCCCTCCGGGCACAGGGGCAGCACATCCTCCACCGTATCCCACAGAGAGTGGGAATAACGGTCCAAGAGACAGGCGGTGTTCAAAGACCGCAGGCCCAAACTGAGCGAGGAGAACAGCTTCTTACCGAACTGTTCTAACCTCTTGGAATCCCGGTACGGAGGAGCGGACGGGAAGGAGGATTGGGAGGTAGAGGCCTGGATAACCAGACTCTCGGGGGTGGGGTGTTGGGACAGAAAACCGGGGTCGCCCGGAGCAGGGCGGTGGTGCCTGGCAACGTTCCTATCCACAGGAGGGACTGTGGAGGGCTTGGACCAGGTGCCCTGCAGAACGTCAATGAGGGCCTCATTGAATTGCAGCAGAGGCTCAGTGGAGCTTGCTGCAGACTGAAGCACCTCAGTGAGGATGTTAGTCCTCACAGCCACGGCAGGCAGCTCAAGCCCATGGGCCGCGGCCGCCTTGCGCAGCACCACAGAAAAAGCTGCACCCTCCTCCGAAGCCACAGTCGGAGGAGAGATTAATCCAGTGTCTGGTGAGGTATCCAAACCACTGGTCTCCCCCAGTTCATCTGCCCAGTCCTGCGAAAGTTGGCCCTGAAGGGCCAAAGGGTCCACGGACCCCTCCCAGTCGCCCCCGTCATCCGATTCCTGGTAAACAGGAGGAATGATCGGAGCCGGACGATAGACAAAATGTGTCTCTAGCGGCGTTGGATGCGGCGTCGAGCGGCGCCGCACCGGCGTCGGGTCTGGACAGGGGCTGAACCGGGGATCAACGTCGGCCGGAGTCGGCGTCGGAGGTGGCACCGGTGTCGACGCCGCCGGAGGTGGCGTGACAAGGTCGACCGGCGTCGACGGGGGCCCAGGCCTGGGCCCCTCGGGGACCTGCGGCGTCGGGCCGGAGCCTCCGACGGCGCCGGAGCCGCCGGCGCGCAAGGTCGCCCAGTCGAGTCCGCGGGGCCCGAAGGCATGCGAGCAGGCGTCGACGGCGGGGCCAGGCTCCTCATGGCCGAGAGGAAGGCACTGACCTCCGCTGGCGTCGTGTCAGTCCCAGGGACCGGCGGGTATGGGGACGTGCGCGGCACCTGCGGCTCCGGCGGAGCCGCGGGGGTGGGACCATCCTGACCCTCGGCCGAGTCGCGCCACCGGCGAGGGGAGTCCGAAGAGTGGTGTCGCCTCTTGGACTTCTTGGGGCGCTTCGACTTACCCGAAGACTTCGAGCCAGACGAGCGATGATGTCGACTGCGGCTCCGCGACCGATCCTTGGACCTCCTCCTGGACCGGGATCGAGAGGGGCGCGGAGCCGAGTGGCGAAGCTCGAGAAGCGTACGGGACCGCTCCCGCCTAACTTTCGAGGTCAGGGCCATACAATCGGAACACGACTCCGCGTCGTGGTCGAGCCCCAAACAGTACAGGCACCGGCGGTGATGATCGGTCACCGACATCAGTCGGTGACAGTCGTCGCAGGCCTTGAAACCAGGCATCCTACCGGCACCAGAGTCGATAAAGTGACCAAAAAGAGTCAAAATATTTAGTCAAAAAATGACTAAAGGGGTAGCTCTCCCGGATCGTCGCTTACTGGCGCGGAAAAAAGAAGAACTGACGTCAGCGCGCGAGGGCGACGTCTAAGTACTCGGACAACGTCATTCCGGCGCACGACGCCAACGACTGACGCGGAGCCGCAGACGACGCCTAGCGACGCGCAAGGGGTATTGCTACAAAAATCTTCCGGATCCAGTCTGACGCCTGGGGATATTCTAAGGTGAGGAATCTAACTAACGTGTTTCTTTCAGATATACATTGTAACAAACATTGTCAATGTAGAATGAGATTTATCATTTGAACCCCAGTGACTATTTGTTTAAATACCTGTTTTTTTCTAATATAAATCTGAAAACACATACACCTGCATCTCAGATTGATTTCTTTTTTTCTAATTACTCTATATAGGTGAAATAATCTTCAATTGATTTGAGATATTATTTGTAGGCATCATAAATGAATAATACATCTAGCGGAAAGATTGTTTTAAAGTGAATCCCTTGTTGGCATTCTTAACTAACTATCTTAAGAGTAAGTGGCATCATAGTATTGTGATATTTGGAGACAGTGGAATATTTGGGAGAACAGATTACTTTCTATTTTCTTAAATAAAGAAGTTATTTCTATATTGATTATTTTTAATTTTGGATCTTATTAAATTAACATAAAAAAATATATGACTGTTGTCTCATTATTATTATTTTAAAATGGAGGGGGGTTCCAGACAAAAAGAGGTGGTCTATGATGACACAGATGTCTGTTTTCTTCATGCCCCTAATAAGTAACAAAGCTCCATTGTATAAAAGCAAGGGCCCTTTCAGAACCTATGGCTTTTTAGAAAGCCAAGTAAAAATTGGTCTGCAAAATTCAGTATTTTACACTCTATATTTGTTTTGAGTTCTTTGAGAGAATCCCTTGAGCTCTCCTTTGAGAAAAGCAGACTTGCTTGCACGCTGCGCTCTGACTTTTGTTATTGCAAATGCAGTCAGCAGGAGTGGGCAGTGTTGGAAGTGTGGTGAAGTCAAAGGCTGAAGTGGATGCCACCAGTGGCGACTGCCTCCTTAACAAAATGTAGGTAGTTACCTGCACTCAATTTTTTTACAATTTAATCAATGTACTAAAGGCTTGAAAAATTGTAAAATTGCCTAGAACAATAAAACACCTAGCACCGTTCTGGTGCATTATTCATGTACTGGGTAGTACAGAACAGCTTTGGGACAACAGCCAAAAATATGTAGTGACAAAACGTACAGTGGTTTGGTGATTAGACACACATGAGATTCCTAATGGACATATTTTCACATCTGACAGATAAGTACACCCAACGAACCTCCAGATATTCCTATAGTTATCACTGCAAACATGAAAAAACAATTTTTTTTTGCTAAAGGAAGCTAACATTCGAATCAATAAACATTCACCTTCAGTGAAAACTAATTATGATTTTAATTTCACCATAAATTACTGATGTAGTAACACATGATACAACTGGGCATGGTTTGAGCTAAGGTGGCCTGAGAAAGTTTATCACACCCTACCAGCTGAGCAGTAGCTTAAAACTGATGTGCACATTAGCCAAATTATACATCAGGTCAAACATTTTTATGGAGATCATTAAACTCACCAGACTCACTGGTCTGGAATCTCTTCTCCATAAACTTCTGGTTTGAGGATAATTTAACAAGAGTCCATAAGGAGCTGAAGGCCATTTTCCCATGACCCTGCCTTATTCATAGATGACACAACTGATTGGAAGGACTAAAAACAAATGAGCTCATGACTACCAAATTAACTCACAACCAGCTTGGCCTTTGCTTTGACCCAAATGAGAAGTAGTATGAGCACCATGCAAATTTAGACATGTTTGTATAAGTAAACATGAGAAAGGAAAGCAAGAGTATCTTTTGAGAGGAAACACCATGTGTTGATGATTGCGAGACACAAGAGAAAGCGAACTTACTTTGAGGTATCAACTGGTTGTGGATTGAAGTTTCCTTCAGAATCCATGGAAGACTGTTTCACCATCATACTGACGTAGTTGGATTCCATATAGTCTGGAGGCAAAGCTCCTGCAACTGCACTTAGGCAAGGTAAGGCCAGCTTGAAAAGCTCCTGCTCATATTTCTTTATTGGAAAACACAACATAAAGGAAAAATCGTATAGGTGAAAAAATCCAACCATCAAATATCTCAGTGGTGTGTAACATAGGTCCAGAGATGGATCCATACAAAATTATTGAGGTAACAATTCACAAACGGACATCAGTTGCATATATTTTATGTGGATATCCTGAAAATGTGTCAGGGATACCGCTTTCCCAAGAATTTGTTATGCACCCTGAAATTTGTTATTATGGATTTACTTATGTAGTAACAACATTTTAGAATGGAACAGATTAAGCGCAATGTAAATATAAAACAGTGTGTATTATATGCCCATTAAAGCTGCTGATTGAATAAGCCTTACATATGGTAGTACTTTGTACCAACTAATATTTTGTTTCTGAGAATCATTAACAATACATTTTTGTGGAGAAGCTAGAAAACACATTTTGTATTAAACCTTTGTGCTAAAAATATAAATAATTATACATTTTATTCTGATAACACCACAAAATCTCAGGACCGTTTAATTACTCCACTAGATCTGAATTATATAAAACAATGTAGCCATGAACAATGTTTCCATAATTAGGTGACAGTTCTAAAATAGATTAGCTTGGAAGATTTTGCTCTGCCTGATTCTGAGTTCAAAGAATGAAAACTTGTGCCTGGTGCCCCCGCCCCACCCACTGTGCTTTCACTGAAGGTATCTGTACATGGATGCATGGTTGTATTTATAAATGTACATGTCTGAAGGGACCCAGTAATTCAAAGTACTGCATCTTATTTCTCATTTCGGCCATCCAAACTCGGAATTGATTGCACATGTTGGAGAAGGAATACTGGTCAGAAACGAATATTTATTCCCCTGGTATTTCTGTGTGCCCTATACCAGCCAATTCAGAATCATGGTCTATGAAGAGGTATGGTGGATGCTTGGCTAGATAATTACTGATGAACCTATTAAGATGCAACTTAGGGTTGTGGATACATAAACCAATGAATGACAACAGGAGCAAATGGGCTGGTATGTGGCACATATGTGGCCACCCATTAAAGACAGATGTTTTTGTAACTGGAAGTTGGCCAGATATTAGATAGGTCAGGATAGTCCTGCAGATCCTTGGAGAAAGCCATTTTATGGAGATGTTGTGATTACTGAGTGATTTCTTGAATGATTTGAAAGAGGCTGATGATTTCATGGGGGCTGAGATATATGCCCAAAGCTTGCAAGAGGTTATTAGGTAGGCAGAAAAGATAACTATAAGAAGTTAGAAATAAATAACCTAATACTCAAACAGAGAGAATTGCAAAACCAATAATGTCTTATTCAGAGACCGTTAAATAACCAAAATAAGCAAGGGCTTTAGTTTTTTTAAGGTCGTGTAAAGAAGAAGTATTCTAAGGGCACATTTTTGTCAATAGTAGAAGCAAAATGCCAAAGCACGTTGGTATGGGTCTTTGTTACGAAAAATGGTTGTGGGCTATCCTTCTATCCATTCAGGACCAGGTAAACAAATGCTAGGGTTTGGGCAATGAGGGAGTTTCAGTGTACAGATATGTCTACAGGGTACATTATTCTTGATTGATAAAGATTTGGAGGTGGCACCAAGACTTTATATTCTTATATGGGCTTAATCATCCTTAGACATAAAAAAGCTTTGTGGTAAATTAGCAGCACATGGGAGTATGTGCTTCTGAAGACTGAAAACGTTTCTGTGGCACAGCCATGATACCAGTAGTCTCTCCAAGTGGTCATTCCTAGTTAGTTGTGAGGTCAAAATGTGTGTGCCCAGATCCCAGGAGCTTTAGTGAGTGCTCTTTTAGTGCTGCATTACCCAGACTGGACATCCCACCCTTGAGTGAGATCGGATCTCTTGGGTGGGAGCTGGGTGTTTGAGTCAATTCAAGTAGTTGGCTGAGTGGAGTTAAAAGGAGACCTTGCCCTCCCTTTACTATCTGTATACCTTCTCCTTTCTTTGAATCCATCAGAGCGACTGGAAGAGTTTGACTCTCCTAGCCAGACATATTTTTCACAGGGCTTGAATGCGAGAGAAGAATGCTTAGTATGCGCTGTATTTTTGGTACCATTCTGCATTGTTTTTTGTTTTTCAGAAACACACTCATACGGGGGGGATGTTTCAGAAAAAGCAAAAGATTAATATTCCTGATTCACAAGGAGCATTTTCTTGTGCTTCAGGGCCAATGGTTGTTTCCCCTGGCTGTGAAATTTTTGCCTTGCATGTAAGTCCATAGCAAATCTATTGACATCCAGCCCCTCTGAAATGGGGTGGGCACACCATCATTCTGATACTACAGTCCCTTGGATTCTGGACTGCAGGATCAATGGTTTGCACAGGTGAGACTCCACAATCAGAAATCCAGTGATTTCCCACCTTTAAATGGGGCACAGGATCCACAATGTTGACACATGTTATGTTCTGTCCATTTGTGTGTCCTACATCCACCAAACTCAGTTTTAATTTAAAACACCTCTCAAGGGTGTATAAACTATCAATGTTTCATTATAAACTTATATTTATTTATAATTAGCCTATACCGTAGGTTCATGATTAGCCTTGCTGTTTTCCTCAGTAATAGTTAATTGATTTTTTTTTAAAAAACAATTTAGAAACACATTATTACAAAGATCTAGGGCTTGTGATATTATGACAATTAGGGGTCGATTAGGATGGCGGGTGGAATTGAGTCCGCCCGCCATCCTCGCGGTGTTGTGACCGGCCACCAGGCATGCGGTGGTCCCGCACCGCAAATTAGGATGTGACTGCCACCCTGGCAATCGCATTCCGCAGTTTAACATTGTGGCAGGTGCTGCTTACAGTAGCACTCGCCGCAAATTGCCATGTTGTGCATTTCCATGCACAACGTGGCAGGCACCGCGCGGAGCCTGCCACCTTGTGCTTGACAATGGAGGGGGGTACCATGGGTACCCCCCAAGTGCACCCCCTACCCCCCCCCAGCCCCCTGGGGGCCCACAACGGGCCCCCAAAGCAAATCCCCACCAGCCTTTCTGGAAAGGCCTTTCACCGCACACATCCTAATATGGATGGTGGTGCCTGCTAGGCTAGGCTTACTGTATTTGGATCTTAGTTTCAAAAATGAAAATGAACTGCAGAAATGTATGAAGCTTAAAGGATCTGGAAAATTGTTCACACATTTCGCTTATAATCTAATAAACTCAAATTAAATATCTTGTATTGACTTTCAGGGAGAGCATTTGGCACAAACAACTGATAAAATATCGCAATAAAAATATAAAAAGAATAAAAATGTAGACTAAAAAATGTGGGAAATAAATAATATGAACAAATAGATTATAAAAAATGACTTTTAAACTTCAAACAATACTTAAAAGACAATAAAAAGGGCTGAGAGTAGAACAATTCTTATACATTTACAAAACAGAAATACACACCTTTTGAGAAAGTGCATCAAAGATGCCCCAAAACAATTTTCTAGACAAATGAAGTTCTTCTTCAGAGGCAGCACCAAAGTTTCCCCATCCGCCCGGAAGACAGTAATACTTCCAACAACGCTCATAATGAAATGTAAGCAGCTGTAATACAAAAAGAACAAGACAAGCATGATGTAAAGATAGAGAACCACGACTTTAGTTCAGTATTCGGTGAAACTGCCTTGGAATAAATATGCACAGACAATTTCCTAGTTTGTTTTGGTTTGTGTCTTTAATTTATTAGATGTTGGTAATATAATCCTAGTGGAAAGTTTATTTTAAATTGTGAGCTATTTTATCCACTTTGGTGTAAATGTATTTAGAAGGTTGTGTTTCCAAATGCAGACTTACTTTAGACTAGTGTTTTTTAATCTTTCTGCAAACTCTATTGAATCACAACTGGAAGCCAGGGACTCCTACGCCATTTCTACATGTTGTGCCTTAACATTAATGCACAATAAGTACACAAACAAGTACATGCTATGTGAACTATAGGAGTTAATAGGTAACCATGCAAAATCAGAGCTTTCCGCAGAAGTAATAACTTGATTGACACTGGCCCTGTGCAGAAACAAGCCAGCAAAGCTTGGGATCAGGAATGGTATGTGTGTCAAATTGTGACAGATGCAGTCAATGCATAAAAATACAATTCAAGGTGCTCATTATGCCAGAGTATATGCTGCCTACTGGGTAGTTGCACTCTGCCTGTGGTAATGTTTCAACTGAGGTTAAAAAAAGAACTGACAGGCCCCCTTCCAATTAAATCAGTGTAGGTGTTTGGAGTCTGCAAGTGTCTGTTCATGTAAATCAGTGGCTAGGAGAATATGCAGCCTTAAAGGGCCTTTGTGCAGTCAACCTATAAATGCAGGCATAGATCATTAAGCACTTGGGACATCAGCTCTCTAAGTATGAAGATGTGTATGGATTTCTAGAAAACACGAAAAAATAAAAAATGATCCTAATCACTAGTCGTGTAGTTCCTATAAATCTATATAGGATCTGCGTGTTTTGACAACATACAACTGTGGGATTAGTGTCCAGGCTGATTTCAGACACCCCCACAGGATATGTTCGCCTGTATACCCGCTAGCTCACAGTGCCACTATGAACTCCTCTTACCAAGGAGAGAATAGTTTTCAGGCAACTATCGAACATGACAACCTGTCCCGTCAGGGGTCGTGGAAACAGTACAGTACTTTTTGCTCAGTCACGTGTGCTCACTTTGTCTCAGAGAGATACACAGAATATACATTTTCAGTAAGCATTTATTGAACCAGTGTCATTCTAGTGTAAAATATATGTGCTGCAACAACTATAAGACAGAAACAGATATAAACGATTATAAGCACCAACAGAGTAAATGGATGGTAGATTTCTACCATAGTGCTAAAACAATGAATATATGCAGGCATAAAAAATGCATGACAGTAATAATGTGTACTCCTACGATGCTAACCCTAACTAGATGTACGTAAATGTACCTAACATGTATGTAGATGTATAGCCAAGCATCCCCCTAGGAAAGAACCAACCACATTACCTGGTGTGAGAGAATGAAGGACCCAATTTTGGTCTCAAGATGGCCCCCCCGTGAGGGATGTCAGGCCACTCGCGTCCGTGTGTCAGCATGGAAGTCTTTCTCCTCTGCCTGCCCCAGCATAGATGTGTTTATATAGCCAAAAGGTACCCTCAGGGGTTCTACCTTGCTGTGTCATGTCGGCAGATGAAGTCAAAAGGGATTACCCTTATACATAGTTATTATGCAGAAGATGCAGAGATGGTAGTCCTGCAGTGATTTTGAGAATCCTCATTCATAATAAATGAGGCTAGTTTTCAGAGAAAACCACACAACATTTATGCAGTACCTAATTAGGTTAAAGGTTCAGCACAAACCTGTTATGTAGTACAATGGTACGGTAAATGTAGGTGAAAGGTTAGGTGACTACCCAAGCCTATATTGGGGTACATTACAAACCATAACACTAGGGCAAGTCGAAGCATGTTTGAATACAAACAGAGACTGTGAGCATTCAGGCATTCTTTGCCCTGAACAAGCAATAAACTTCGACTAAAATTAAAAACAAAAAAATGCTTATGAATTAATATTAATCATAGTTTTATTGCTTTTATTAATACATATATCAAATACTTTGGCTTCGAGTATGTAATATTGTTACTGGATGAAAACATCCTTGTGGGAGGAAACATCTTTATATCGTTATTTTGATCGAACATTTTTGCTCAAATATTTTATGATAATTGACAGAAAATAATGGTTGGAGATCATCTGAGTCAGCAGATACACTGAATAGGCGCCACAGAGCCTCAGGGATCTGTGGACCGCAGGTTAAGATTCACTCTAGACAAAAATAAAGAGCATATCCAGCCACCTCAACTGAAAGGTATATTAATGAAGTCTGTCATTCTGAAACCAGCCCAAGACTTTCTGATACGGATGGCTCAGAAACATTCATGGAAATTGTCACCTTTTATGGTCTGAATGCAGTTTTTAACAGGTGAAAGCTCAATAAGTGATTTCAGCAGCCATTGTTTTGAAAGGGTTAATACCTTTCAGAGGTTTAAAGTGTTATCTTTTCTAAACATGCACTCTAAGTCAGCCTGTACAACACATGTGTCTTTTTATACCACCAGGTTTATGGAAGCCTCCAAAACATGGGCATTTGTATATATCAAGGTGTGCCATGTATGTTTAAAAACTTTAAGACAGTTGTTCTACCAATTTAAAATCAGAGAGGGCTGCTACCAGGATTACTTTCACCCTAAGTGAAACCACGATCACAGCCACAACCACCACCATTATCACTGCAACTACTGCCATTACTAAAACCATCACCACCACTGCAAACAGAACCCCTACAGAAACCACCACAACTAACGCCACTAGCAGCACCACTTTTTTCACCAGCATCACTGCAAAGTCTAAAACGTAGTCCTTGTAGAAGAATGCCCCTTTTTCTGTAGTCACTCCCATGTTTTGCCAGATTTTGTTGTTTATTTGTGGACTCTACACACCAGGACACTACTGTCTAGTGTATGTTCTCTGACCCCTTGAACATGTTGAAATTGCCTATACTGCAATTTGCCACATTTAACTTACCTAAAAGTCCATAGTATATGGTATACAGTGTACCCAGGGCCTGTAAATTAAATGTCTCTAGTGGACTGCAGTAGACATTATGTCAACACTAAAGTGAGAAGGTAAAACATGACTGCACCCCACACAGGCCCTATCCATCCTCCTCGTACTCACCAAAGGGTCTGGCAGAGACTAATCTTCCTCCCAACAAAATAAACATCAATACCCCGGCGTGGTTGGAGCTGAGGCGACCCGCGCCCGACCACCGCCACCGAGGCCCCAAGCCCCCTCCAATGCAGACCAAGATGGACCAATATACAACAAATGACCCAGGATCAATCGTCGAGGCCGGAGAGAAACCTGCTCCAGCTGGAGCAGACCTCAACACAATCCTACAAGCCATTAACGCCTTACAGGCGAGGTCTGAGTGGATGTGGCTTTCCTCCGGCAGGACCTCTGAAACGCGACAGTCCATATCACAGAAGATGAATCCCTTATCTCTTCAAGGCGAAACATCCTCCGCCTGGTGGGTTTCCCAGAAGGAACAGAACATTGATAAGTGGAGGCTCTCATTGAGCAATGGATTGTATCCTGAATGCCTAAAGACTCTCTGTCCACATGGTTCCCCATGGAGTGGGCCCACCGCTCCCTGGCTCCCAAACCTCCCTTAGGAGCCCGGCACAGACCAATACTTGCCAAGATCCTTACTTTTAAAGACGGGGACCACATCCTGAGAGAAGCCTGTAACCAAAAGACCCTGACCTACCACAACCATACCCTAATGATTTTCCCTGACTACACACAAGAGGTCCAGACTCCCCTCGGGCTCATTGTCGCGGTTCAATCCTCTGGGCCCCGGGCCAGGGCAGCCCGGGCAGGGTCGCCTAAGATGAGCAGAAGATGCACACGTTCCTGCAGGGTTAGAGGTGTCCGTCGAGCCATGTCGGGCTCGCCCATGGGTGCTGGCCGTAACCCCAGAGATCAGGCAATGCTGAGCAATTCTCGCACCCTGCAGCACTCTGGCTCCCTGGATCGGTCGGCCTCCAGAGACAACTCTCCTAAGACTCTGAACATTGAATCCACCGACTTGGATCTCTCCCGCAGTCCAGCACTTCTGGGATGACCGGCCCAACCAAGAACCCTGTAATCCAGTCCGCCACTGAGGCGAAAGAGTCTCACGCGGTCCTGTTACAACAGAACTTTCAGATAACTCTGCCAATGAAATGAAATATCCTGACATAAGGAAGGGTCCTCCATGCAACTCCGAAGCTGACTGTTCTAGTTTGGCCTGTTAACTTTAGCATTAAATGGAGCAACAGATGCTTTCGTTCTCGAAGTATAGGATAGAGGGGAGAGGGGAGGGGGTTGGGACCATTATCCCGCGTTCTTGTTGGACTGTATTGGTTTGTTACCACAGCACTCCATTGCTACACCACGGTAGACAGGCACTTAGACCACACAACAACAACAGAGATGCCGCTCCGCGGCCAGAGAATACCCTGGCCAATCCCACATCCAGATCGGGCCCTAAAGACTCTCAGACTCGCCCAAGCAAAACATGACACAAACACAAAATAGCAGGGACCATCTCTGAGTACTGTCATGGAATGTCAAAGGTCTGCTCGACGGGGTCAAGGGGACCGCAGTCCTGCGATACGCCCAACGACATGCATCTGATATACTCCTGCTCAAGGAGACCCATCTTATGGGCAATCACTGTCTCTTCCTTGCAAGATACGGGTATGATAGGGTTTGCTCAAGGGTCACGTGGAGTGGCGATTCTCTTGAGACACAACCTCCCCTTTGTGCTCACACATGCCACCAGCGACTCCCAGGGATGCCTCGTGGCCTTTGACCGGAACACTAGGAGGGAAGGTCCTCAAATTACTGTCCATCTACACTCCTCCCACAACACTCACCCTGACCTTGAAATGAACTAGTGACATCTTTGCTTCCCTACTCCTGTGTGAGACAGTGATGGGGCTGACTTCAACGCAGTTATGCAGTCAGACCTTGATATCACAGGTGTGCCATCCACCATGAGGATGCTACAAGCCAGACATCTAGCAAATTGGGCAAGTACCCTAGGCGTTTGTGATGTCTGGAGGACATGGCACCCCGAGGCAGGCGATACACTCAAACCTTCATGGCACATCACACACACGTGAGAATAGATATGATCTTCATGCCCACCCCCGATTGCCAGAGGATCAGAGAAATCACTATCTTCCCCCATGGCATCTCAGAGCACTCACCTCTGCTCCTGAATGTAGGTGACCCCTCTGACACACTCCACCCCAAGTGGAGGATGAATGTGTGGTTCCGCCAAGATAAAGACTTCAAGAAAGCAATTGAGGGAGAGCTCCAGCAATATTTCCTCACCAACCATAGCTCTGTCGCGTCCCTGGGTACTCTCTGGGAGGCAGGTAAGGCCACCATCCGTGGCTTTGCTAAAGGCCACCTCAAACCCAAGCGTTCGGCCCAAGACAGCCGGGTCACCCTCCTCAAGGCCCATGCGACTCCACCTTGAGAGGTGTACACCTGAGGAACAGGATGGCCCCAGGCATGGCAGCTTGCACTGGTGAGAGATGAGATCAAACAAATCTCTCTGGAGTCCGCTCAGTTGCTATGGCGGTCTTCCATTGCCCAAGTGTATGGCTGGGGGGATATAAATGGGAAGATTTTACACAGACTGGCCACATATCCTCTAGCCAATCGTATAATCCCAGGTCCCGACAGCTTCCCACAAGAATACTATGCCACATACTGAGACGTTCTTGTCCCTCGGCTCTCTGACCTATTTGATGAGGCCACTGATAAGGGATCACTCCCCCAGAAACAGACGCAGCTACTATAGTTGTCATCCCCAAGACCCAGCCACCTTCGTCAGACTGCGCAGACTACCGCCCAATTTCTCTCATTATCACAGAGACCAAAATATATGCCTCTGTCCTGGCTCAGGAAACCCCGATCAGTGTGGCTTCATGCTGGCACTAGGGACTAGACACTGTCTCAGGCACCTCCACCTGGCTCTAGCAAACCACCAGTCACTAACTCTATACCTAGCACTCCTCCTAATTTACTTCGAAAAGGCTTTCGACTCGGTCGATTGGCACTACCTGGAGGATGTACTGGTTGAAATGGGCTTGGGCCAACATTTCCACAGCTTAGTTAGGGTCTTGTACTCCAGACCCAAAGAGCGGGTGCTCATCAATGGAGTGCTCTCGGAGATGTTTCCGATTGGAAGAGGCACGAGACAAGGATGCCCCTCTTGCCCCTCCTCTTCGCCCTGCCGATGGAGCCCCTGGCCTGCCTTATTCGGTCTGACGATCGGATTCAGGGATGGAAGTGGCAAGGCTTCTACGAAGACAAGATCATTTTATATGCAGGTGATGTCCTGCTTTTCCTCGCCGAACCAGCTCAATCCGAACCCCGATGCCTCCAAGTACTACACTCCTTCGAGCAGGTCTCCGGCCTGTGTCTGAATTCAAATAAGTCCACTTTGGTTCCCCTACATATATCAAGGGACTGCTTCAGCTGGCAATCAACTATACCCATCAGGTGGCAATCATTTAAATATTTGGGAATTTGGGTCGCACTACTCCCCGAACTAGCTTGGTCACTCAACATCACCCTTTTAGTTAGGAGGGCCAGGGAGGACCTCCGAAAGTGGCAAACCCTGTCGCTTACCCCCTAGGGAGAGTCGCCCTCTTCAAAATGATAATTCTCCCCAGGTTCCTATACATTATCCAAAACACCCCGTTCCACCTTCTTCGGACCTGGTTCAAGGAACTAGACAGTCTCGCCAGCAAGTTCCTTTGGAATGGAAGGAGACCATGAATGTCTCTCTCCCAATGCCAGATCCACCTTTCGACAGGGGCATTGGCATGACCAATTTATACCTGTATTATCTGGCAACCCGCCTACTCACCTTACATGATTGGTTCAACGGGGGCTGGTCTAACCCGGCATACAGAGTCAAACTGAACGAACTGGGCCTTCCCAAAATTCAAACAATGATGTATGGAGGACCAATACCCAGAACTCTGCCTGTGGTGACACATGCAGTACTGCTGGCTTGGCACGCCTCCCTGCGCCATATCCAGTGGACGCACAAACTAACCCTACACACACCTCTCTGGCAGGGTGCATGGCTTAGGGAGGTGAGTGAATTGGAGGGGTTCCGGGCATGGGACCTGAATGGTATTTCTCAATTAGGTGACGTATGGGTTGGCGATCATATACGCACATTCCAGGAGTTGCAGACTCGCTAGTCCCTCCACCCAGTTCAATTCTACAAATATTTGCAACTACGCAATGCCCTCTACACACACATAGCAAGCGGCACGACACTCCCAGAATACAGCCCCCCCAGAAGCGCAGACCATGATGGGAAACCTGGGGAGAGAAGTGGTACCACGTATATATCGCTCCTTAACTAACAATACTCCAACCACACTGGACCAACTCAGAAGTCAATGGGAGATCTGGGTGGGTCCCCTCGAGGAGGAAGACTGGAGAGATGCCTTGATGGCCCCCAAAACCATCACTACCTCAGCCAGGTTCTGCCTGGTACAACTGTTCTATCTCCACACTGCCTACCTGACCCCACAGCGTCTCTACAAAGCAGGCCTATGACCTACGACGTCCTGTACACGCTGTGGCCAGGATTAAGCAGACTTCTACCACATGGTGTGGACTTACCCCCGCCTTGCCCATTACTGGGAAGCACTAGAAAAGGAACTCACTGAGGTCTTAGGCTGGGAGATCGCACATAATCACCTGAATATACTCCTGGGGGTCACGGATGGATTAGAAGGGTCTAGAGCCGATAAACTGTTCCTAGGTACGGCCATGATGGTGGCCTAAAAGGGATATCGTTGCCATCTGGAAAACCCCAGCCCCACCTAGTATAACTAAATGGGGAAGGGGGGTGGACTGGTATGCAGCACAGGAAAAATCTCTTTACGAAGCCAGGGGGTGCCCGGCCAAACATCGCAAGATTTGGAGCAAATGGTTGGGTCAGATAGAATAAACATATTTCTCGCCTCATTGTCCCTAATTAATCTGAATGTGATCTTGTGGGACTATGGATTGTAGTGTATGCTGAAACCCTGTGGACATAACAGATGTTACTGTTTATTGACCTCGCAAATGTGCTGTACTATTTCTTTTGTTAAAAAAAAATCAATACAAATTGAGTATCAAAACAAAAATAAACTGCAAATTCGTCCTGTCAGAAGAACCCTTTTGACAGGCCTAAATATTAACAAGTCACCATAAATTGCCCTAATGCTCAGTGAGGCAGGGGGCATGGTATGTAAAAGTAGAATATGTAAAGTTTAATGTAAAACATGTCCTTACAGTGACAAGGCCCGTAAAGCTATTTTCACTGTAGCTGGGTTAGCTGTTCATTAGGAAGGCATTAGGAGTTATTATTAAAATTAAATAATGTTATCTTTGCCAAGGCATCCGCTAAAAAGCTAATTCTTAGACTTTTTAAAATATTTATTACAAATCCAATTTATTTGCGAAATTGTATTTTTAGCAAATATTTTATAAAAGGTACTTTTCAAAACTCACCTTTTTCCTGCCGAAAGATTTAAGAAGCCAATTTACATGAGCTTCCAAATATCACCCAGAAGCTGTATAGCTTCTTCGTGAAGTGTGAACATGCTCCCACACCTGAGACAAAGGCCTTGCATGTGGGAAGGTATTCTGCTCCTCTGACAAGATGACCATCTGGGCAGTGGTCAGGAACTTAATTATCTTCAGAGAGACCTACTGTGTCACAGGCAGATGTAACTAATATCTTGGATTGCCCCCTCTTTTGTGCTTTTAAGGAGCCAGGCACCAATACCAGTGGGAGAGGAGCTGCCTCGAGAACCAGCATTGAGTTACCACAGAGGGGGTGTTAGAAAATGGTCCTCTCTACAGGGTCACCCCCAAACATTTTGCCTTACTCCTTAAACTTTTTGCTGAATTCTTTTTCATTGGCTTTAAGACTCTGTGCACTTTACCACTGTTAACCAGTGCTAAAGTGTGTGTGCTCTCTCCCTAAAGCATGGTATAATTGGTTTACACCCGTTTACACCATATTTTAATTTACATGCAAGTCTCTTGGAAAGTGGTGTACCATATACCCAGGGCCTCTAAATTAAAGTCTTTACCAGTGGGCCTGCAGCACTAATTGTACCACCCACTTAAGTTGCACCTTAAATCAAGTCACAGGCCTGCCATTGCAGCTTGAATGCAACTAACACATCAACATCATTCCGGAGATTGAAGTTGACGCATCACCACTGTTGCATGGTCACCACCGAGGCAGTGCCTTCAGTTGTGTTGATGGGAACCGGCGCATTGCCACTGCAGTGGGGCTTGGAGGTGATACACCACCTTTGGAACCACTGCCATGCGATGTTTCCCAGTGCAAGGTCCTCACATCCCTATCAATGATAACCTCGACAATGATCTTGAGAAGTCTGCATCACAGCTTTTGCACTCATCACAGCTGACCCATCATTGCTGTTGTACTCATTGGTGCCGATGAATACTTTCATCTGCTCCCTGCATCCTCACCGTCGACAGGATCCTTGACATTGATGTCACCCAGAAAAAGATACTTTTGGTCAGAGGGCCAAGCCTGGTCCCTGTAACTGGATGGCACGCCATCGCAATCGTCCTGAAGTTTTGTCTTTGTCCTGGTCCAGTGCGACCAGATATCCGTTGTTGGCGCTTAGTGCTTTTGGCACTATTTTAACTTATTTCTTCAAAATTCAATATCTCTGGTTTTACCCATTGGATTTTTATCATTTTGGTCTTGTATTATTTATCAATATATATATATATATTTATCAATATATATATATATTCTTCTAATCCTGTGTGGAATATTTTGGTGTGGTGTTTTCACTGTTATACTGTTTGAAGTACTGCACAAATAATTTACAGAACCCCTTCAAGTTAAGCCTGACTGCTCTGTGCCAAGCCACCAGTTGGTGAGCACAAGGTATTTTGGGTATTGCTGATGTCTTACCCTGACTAGGATTGTGGTTGCTGGTTGACCAGAGCTCACATCCCAGTCAACCAGTAACCCAATTTCCAACAGGAAGAGTTGCTTATTTACCTGCCATAACTTTAGGGTGGGCACTGGTGCACTGCACAAAGGAAGATAGGTTCTGTCATCTTGATTTTAGGTAGAGAGGGGCACTGTATGATTGTTTGCAGTAGGGCACACAGAAACTGCTGCAAAAGTAGATAAAGTACCCCAGGAAGTTTTTCCATATAGGTTAGTGAGAGACCAGGAGCCACTCACACCCATAGGCTAGTCCCAGGCATAAATGTGGCAACCATGAATAGCCACTTCAGAACACTTCTGGACCTAAGGAAGTCAGAAGTTCTGCATCTGGTGTTGATACCTTTGAGGAGACCCATAAGAACTGGACCTGCTCCCACGTGTACCTAGGACAAAGAAGTGGGTTCTGAGAGTCGGTTGGTGGAGCATTTTGTTCGGCTTTGGGCCACAAAAGCTGCAAGAAGCCACTTTCCTGGAGGACCAGGCTGACCAGTTTCATCTGGACCTGCCCTAGACCCTGCTGGTAGCCTCTGTTGGAGACCCTGAAGTTCATTTCCTGAGGTCCTGAAACCCTTAGCTGGTGTCAGAGTATACTCCTCCTGCCTACATCAGGAAACCGGGGATATAGAAACTTTTAGCACATTTTTCTCCTAGAGACCCATTGTGGGACCGGTACCAACAAGCCAGGTGATCCACCGAGGGTGCATTGCTGGTAAGCCTGACTTTGTCATTGCTCCTGCTATGGTCATCTCTATAGTAGCCAATTCAATTTTGTGTGCGCAATGCCAACTGGTGACGTAGAATGCTCTTCGGTTACAGCCTGCAGTCACTGAGGAATTCTGACTTCCAGAAAAGACTCTAAGCCCAAAGGTAGAAATCTTCACCGGCCAACTCTGAGCATCATCTGATCCACAACTTCCTGGGCAAGATCTCTGGACTTTTCTGGCTCTGAGCTTTTCCCACCTTTGTCAACAACTTTGCCAAGACCTCATCCTTCTTCAGTCAGTCGTCAATAAGACCATTTTTGGATACAGCCTGCAGTTTTGTCCAGCTGAAGACTCTCCCTACTCTGAAATGTTTTAAGTGTGAAGGTTTCTTTCTGACTGGGACCGATCTGATCTATGTCCCCAATCTGTACTCCATTGCAGTCAGCCTCAAACTTCTTATTGGATTTTTGGAATTTTTGCGTAATTTTGTTCTGAAGCGCAGTGCTTCTTTAATTCTGGAACTGAACGAATTCTGACTATTTTTAGGCTTGCCTTTGAGGTGTGCAGGTCACAGCACTTCGCAGGTGCAGTGCCATTGCGCAATGTTTCGGCATTTGGCATCCGGGAAATGCTGTGTGACGTGAAGAGAAGGGGAGGGGCCGCTGGTGCGTAGCAGCAGATCATGTAGGATCCGCCCGCTGCAGATTATCCTGCTTTTAAAGAATCACTGCCCAGAGTCTAGCTTAAACTTCCACCCCGTTATGCATACACTCCCAAGGTCAAAACTTAGGGGGATCGAAAACTGATATAGACTACTACGGGAGTAAGGGCTAGTGAGCAGGTGAAAAGTTTTTTAGATAAAATCAGCAGTCCACACAATACATCTTTTCAGAGGTAGAATGGCAGTCTATCTCGTGATTAGGCCATAAGGCTTTAAGGGCAGCAAATTTTAAGAGGATGTCTTCTCTACCTCACTGGATGGTTCACTACACCCCGTGACTCTTCACAGAATGTACCTAGCAGTGGAGAATTGCTGCTTTCATTGTCAGCAACAGGGGATGGGAGGTTGGTTGCATATGGTTTTTACCTGCCAAAGGGTGGCATTGTTTTGGGAAACTGTGTTTTCTGCCATCAGTCTTGGTCCCCAGATTAAGACTTATCTGGAGGCTTGTGCGGCACTGTTTTTTTTAAGTAAGAAGGGCTCCGGGATTAACAAGTGGGGTCAAGTGTTTATAGCGATAGCTTCTATGATTGCTCACTCACTGATTCTACATAACTGGCAAACATCTAGGTTTCGTTCCTACATACTAAGAGTGGAAAAATAAAATGATTAGGACAAAGAAGTTTTGAGAGGCGTATGCATGATGGGTAGGGAATGTCAAGAGATTTAATGCCTTTATGAACGTAATAGAAAAGGCGACCCCTAATGCAATATTAGTGCAAGTGTAAAGCCTATTTCTTTTGGTTCTAGATGGGCAAAGAAGGTCATTTTAATTTCGGGAAACGGATTCAAAAGGCACAATGGCACTTTCTTTTTGATCTCTGCCACTTCAATTGTATTGCGGAATATAATGTATTAATAAAAGTGTTTTGTCTTTTAATAGCACAAAGGCATTTTATTATGGAATATAATGTACTATATAAATGCTTTGTATTTTAATGGACTGGCTGTGTAGGAACCTGCGATTGTTAGCAATATTTTATTGCTATGATATGTTTTTTATCATCCTGCAATTGATCTCTGATTCTCCTTAATAAAATAAATTTGAGAAAAGGAAAAAAAACAAATCCAAAGTGCGTTTTAAATATCATTAGCTGGAAATAATAATTGATGTTATGTTTTCCCCATTTTATTGCATTTTGATATTATGAATTAGAATTGATTTTAATTGATGATTGTTGGACTTGGCCCTTTTTGCAGGGTAATCCCCAAACTTTTTGCCTTTCTCCTAGCCTTTTTTCTGACATGGTGTTGGTGGTTTTAGGACTCTGGGCACTTTAACAAAGCTGTCCAGTGTAAAGTGTGTGTCCTCTCTGTGTTAAATATGGTAAGATAGGTCTACACCTGTTTGGCCTATTGAATTTATCCGGCAGTCCCTTGTAAAGTGGTATCTCATATACCCAGGGCTGGTACATTAAATGCTGCTGGTGGACGTGCAGCGCTGATTGCGCCACCCACCAAAGTAGCCTTTCAAACCTATCTCAGGCCTCTACCATTGCAGGGCCTGTGCGCGCAGTGCTACTGCCACTGTGACGTGGCACCTAAAGTGTGTGCCATGTCCTGGACCCCCCTTTTCCTACATGTCAGTCACTCCTACGGTAGGCCCTAGCTAGCCCTAAGGGCAGGGTGCATTGCAGGTAAAAGATAGGACATGTACCTTAAGAGTGTGACATGTCCTGGTAGTGACAAACAGCCATTTTTGGTTTCTCACTACTGTGGAGCTGCCCTCCCATAGGAATGCATTGGGGATTCCCTGATAAGTGTTTCAGTGGTAATTCCTGACATGAGAGGAGCAGCGTGGTCAAGTTTGGTATGTTTGAAATAGTAATAATAAATGCTATGCAATGGTGTGCGCAGATTTGGTATAACTATTTTAGAAATGCCACTTTTAGAAATTGGCATTTCTGTGTGCTGTGTGTCTGTCTGCCTGATGTGAATTGCATGTCTGGCTTTTGAGTGACAGGGGCTGGTGAGGTGTGTGGCTCCAGGAGGAGCAGGGTGAGTCAGCACTAGGCTGAATGGGACATCTGCATTTGGAGTAGTGGGAGGAGAAGTCCCTGGTCCCTGAATAGGTCTGTGCCTAGCCTGTACAATGCTGGCTCCACCCCCTGTGGTGTGTCTGATCACCAAGCCCCCCACCTCACAATAGGGAAGAGGAGCCTGGTAAACAGAGTGCTCCAGATCCAGTTGGAACTGGTTTCCCAAGCCCTGTGCTTTGCAGACAAAGGGGGAAAATGGTATAAAGGTAGGGGCTGTGACCCAGGACCTAGCACCTCGTGTAGCACTTCTATGGTGGATTTGCAGCACTAGGCTTCCCCTGCATAGCGTGGGGAGCGAGAGCCAACCCCGCGTTTTGGATGCCCGTTGACAGCGGGAGCCCTCCCCGCGGTGCCCGCCACCCCGCAATCGTCTTTATTTAAAGAGCAGGTGCCCACCCCACATTGCCGCTGGTTTGGTGTGTTGCCGGTCGGTGCCCACCCCGCATTGGAGTTTTATTTGTGGGTGACCACCCCGCATTGTGGATTTAAAAGCGGGTGCCCACCCCGCATTGCAGGATCGTGGAGAAAAGATCACCGTCGCGATCCCGCAGCCGGAAGCCAGGCAAGAGCCGCCTGACTCTGGGCGGAGCCAGCAACAGGAAGTGCCGGCCAGACAGAGGCGGTAGGAGGCGACAAAGAAGGAAGTCCGCGCCTGCTCGAGCAGGGCTCCCGGGTGCTGGTGGGAGCCCTGCGTATCACCCAAGGAGTCCAGAGGCCAGCGCATCCCTGAACGGGGCTCCTGCATCGGCGGAGAGAGCCCACATGCTGCCAAGCCTGCCCGCTGATGAAGAGAAGAACCCGGTTAGCAGCGGCTCCTTGAAGCCTGGCGGGAGTCGGGAGCGGCCTAGAGGAGACCAGCGAGTCCTCAAAGAAGCTCCGGTGAGTGGTGCCAAGAGACTGGAGAAGGCAGAGACCATCGAGGAACAGCCCTGGTGAGTGTGGCTAAGATGTGAGCTGTCGTGGGGTGGTTCGAGGCACATTGTCGGTGCCTACCCCCTCCATTGGGCCTTGTGGATGCTTCCAGAGCCGAAGTGGTGCCGGTGCCTGATCTTTGTACACAGCTGCACCACAGTTGCGGGCAGCTGCAACGTTGAGCACATTCTTTTTATGTCGTCCCAGTGGGGGACTCACGGTACTGTGGTGCCAGTGTTTCATTTGGTCACAACTGCCCCGCTGAACAGTGGCCAGCTGCAATGCTTGGGGGCCAGTTCTTTTGTTGAGAAAGGGGTGAGTTGCACCCCACGCCCCAGCGCATCTGTGCCCTGTGTTGTGGTTGCATAGGTAGCAAGAGGGCCAGAGGGAAGGTCCTAGGATTAAGCCCTGACTTTGCGGGACATAGGGCATTTGAGCCCCAGTGATAGGCCAATTGGCCTGGGGTCTTCTATGTGATGGTGAAAGGGCACAAGGCCCTAAGGTGATGCATGCACCTTGTAGAAGTGTCACTGTGGTGCACTACTGTGTTCCTGTCTAATATGTTCTGCTTATGAGGTGTTTGTATAATGGGTTTATGCTGGTGAGGCGTAAGGCATAATGTGTTTATGCTAATAAGGTTTGAGCCTAATGTTTTTACGCCTAATGTGATAATGCTGAGGTCATTATTGTACCAGTAGTAACTGGTAGTGTTTTATGTTTATTACCTACTTTCTGATGGCTCTGACCGTGGCCTGATTGGCATGGTCCTGTATATAATCCCCTGTAAATATTGCCTAGTGGCAGTTGGCACAGTGTAAATGTGTGATTATGTTTCTAATGTGTTTATGATAATACAAAGGCTCTTTTTGATATAACCTTGTGTGGAGTTCCTTTTGTGGTGCGCCTAGTGTGTTGCTGCTATATGTGTGTGTTGCGCAAACGCATTACACATTGCCTCTGGGATAAGCCTGACTGCTCGTGCCAATCTACCAAGGGGGTGAGCTGGGGGTTATCTTCAGCATGTAACTCCCTTGCCCTGACTAGAGTGGTGGTTTCTGCCTGGCCTTGGCGCAAGCCTTAGCAAACCAGAAATCCCATTTCTAACAATGATACAATAAATGATTTATTTTATTTTGTTGTGTATATGACTTTTTAACTGTTTTGGTATTTCTAAATGCTTTACATATTCTCTCAAATTAAGCCTGTCGGCTCTGCACCACAGCTATCTGTGGATGAATTCAGTTTTAAATTACTGAAACCTTTAATAAACCTACCAAGAATAGGGGCATTATCACTTGTATTGAACTAACATTCACCCCAATTAAAATCTAGTTTCTCAAAGTCCTGGAATGGGAACTCGCTTCAGACTATTTTGCTACTTGAGGCATGGATTATTTCTGTAAAACCTGCATCATTCCTCTTTCATTAAATATTATTAAAAACATGCTTTGTAGACAATGAGCATATTTTCCAAACCAGAATATAAAACTTTGATCACCTAACGCCTGCTTGAGCCCTTCAAATACGATAGTACTCGTCTGATTTCAGTACCACCACTCCTTGCCTTTTGTAAAAACACATTTTGATAAGCAAGTCTCATTTTTACTGGCGTTCAACCTGCTCCTTTTAGAATACTGAGCACTGCCATTTGGACTTCTCGATATGATTTAAAACTTTATTTTGGCTCAGAGGCAAAAGGCCATAAAAGTACATAAACAAGAGCATCATCATAAAAATTGATATATATACAGCAATGTATTAAAATAAAGATAACAACCAGCTTTAAACCCCCACATAAAATACATTACAATACTATACTTTTCCTGAGATGTATGGCAGCCCAAATATAAAGTGCAATTCTAATACAGACCAAATGGTTCATAAGTGCAAATAAGAATTTCAAAGCCACTCTGTAATCCCTGATATTACTTTCAAGGAGAAGTGGTTTTAGTTAATATTTTCCTAAACCCTCATAAAATCTACAAAATAGCATAGACTGATGTGTGCTTTGAGCTGAAACACCATCACAAGGACAAGGTGTAGTTAGTGGCAACCAATGCTGGACAATACCCTATTGTAATCTGGTTAACACAAAATAATGTTGGGTAATAGTCCCCCAAGTCAGAATAATGCTGACATCCCTCCAACAACTCATTTGATACATACAAAACTACAGTATGTTTCTTGTATTCTTCAAGCATTCTACACTCATTACTGTAATTCAGGAAGGTGCTCTTAACAACGCTTTTTTCCAATGAGGAACCACTAGCATGGTTGGTCATAATGGATAAATCAAACAGCAATTTATAGAGCCCATTTATATAGAACAAACAGGGAATTTTCAACATGTGGTCTACTGCTAAGCAGTTGGATATAATTGACTTTGCAAAGTTTGTTTCTGTTTTCAACCATATAGAGTGCCAAAGTAAAAGGGATATTAAAGCTAGTGTGTCCTCTAAGAAATGCAACCCAGCTTTATTATGTAATAGAAAAGATTACATGGATCTGGGTGCGCACAACAGACAAACAGATGTTTGAGGATGAGGGACTCTTCCACCTGTAATAGTTGACTGAGAACATAGCCCCACAGGCCTCCCTGTAAGTGGCGGTTGTAATACCATTCACCTTATAAGTTTCAATCATTGCCTTAATTGGATGTCTGCCAATCTTATAGGAAAACCTGAACACTCCCTCGCAAACTCTACTCAATTTCATCTGTGTGCTTGAAATATGCTGGATGAAGGATCCACTGTTCGTGAATAAGACCCTAGATAAGAGAAGAAGGAACAGTTTCCTACCTGTAACTCCAGTTCTCTTGTAGGGGTATTTCCATGATAAGTCATAAGTGCTTGAATAGTCCAGCCCACGTGCTGGGACCCCGGAGCACTTCTTTAGATATATCTTCTTAAGTGGATATTTTTTCACCTTTCTTCAGGAAGGCCTGCAAAGACACTTAAGAGATAAAAAGACAATAATGTAGCCTAACTAAATAGGCTATGCTGGCTGTATCTTCAACTTGTAGTGAAAAAAGAGAGCCAGTGTACTAACTTTTGTGCCATTTTTGTGGTGTTCAACCCACAGAAAAACTCCTCTTTCCCAGTCTCCTTTTTTCATGATAGAGATGAAAGGAGAGGACAGAAAGCCCCATAGGCCAACATTATATGTCTGAAAATTAGAAGCTGTGCCTTTAAGAATTCAGAGACCACCAGTACCCCATCATGCGCAGCCAGTGGCAGCTACTTCAGTTCTTTTTGAAGGTGGTGAGAAGTGAATGCATATTCCATGTTATGGATCCATCTGTCTATTCCACCGGGGAATAGGGTGGGTTGCTTATGACTTATTAAGGAAATACCCTTACAAGAGAACTGGAGTTACAGGTAAGAAACTGTTCCTTCTCTTGTAGGGGATTTCCACATATAGTCATAAGCACTTGAATAGATTAGCAAGCTCATTCCTACAAAACACGGTGGAAGAGACAGAGAGGTTGATGTAAAATTAAGAAAATAGGTTTTGAAGGGAAGCCTGCCCTACTTGGCATAAGAGTCCAGGCAATACTGTTTGGTGAAGGTATGAACTGACTTCCAGGTAGCACCCTTGCAAATCTTAGCAATGGGCATATTACAAAGCAAGGTCTCAGTAGCTGATTTCCCTCTGGTAGAGTGAGCTGTAGGCTTTACTGGAAAGGGATGTGTTGGCTTTTTGGTAATAGAGTAAAATACAGGAAACAATCCATCTGGAGATGGACTGCTTGGAAGTCGCAAGACCTGTCCGGAGAGAGCCATAATTTACAAATAACTGGTCAGATCTCCGTAGATCCTTAATTTTATCCAGATAGAATTTTAAAACCCTTCTAACATCCAGGGAATGAAGAGATCTCTCAGCTGGAGTAGACGGATTCTGAAAAAAGTAGGTAATGAAGTAGCTTGGTTTACACGAAAATCCGAAACCACCTTAGGGAGGAATTTCGGATGAGTCCTCATACCACTTTAGGTGCATGAAAAACTATAAAAAGCTCTTGACAGCAAAGTGCCTGGATCTCACTAACCCTACGGGCAGAGGTGATAGCCACAAGGAAAGCTGACCTCCAAGACAGATGTTGAAGAGAAGCCCACTGTATGGGTTGCATAAGCTGATAGAGGACCACATTAAGCTCCCAAGGAGGAGAAGGACTTTTAAAGGGGAGGAACACCTTCTTCAAACCTTCCAAGAAATCTTTGATGACAGGAGTTCTTAAAAAGGAACTTTGTGAAGGGCATTTCCTGTAGGTAGTGAGGGCTGCCAAGTGAACCTTAATGGAAGAAAATTGAAGGCCAGATTGTGCTAGATGAAGCAAGTATGGAAGGATGACACCTTCCTGGCAAGATGTAGGATCCTCATTCTTCGATGAGCACCAAATACAGAATCTCTTCCATTTACGAGAATAAGCAAAATGTGTGGATGGCCGCTTAGCTTCTTTAAGACTGTCCATTAAGTTCTGAGGTAAGTTCAAGTGTCCATACTGCACTATCTCAGGAGCCATGCTGCCAAATTTAAAGAGGAGAGGTTGGGATGCACCATCTGTCCTCCGAATTTCGTGAGTAGGTCTGATTTGCATGGAAGCTTGAGATGTGGACGGATAGACCGGTGAAGGAGGTCTGTGAACCACCACTGACATGGCCACTCTGGGGCTTTGAGTATCATTTTGGTCTGTGACTATGAGAGCTTGATGAGGACTGCTGGGATCAGGGGAACTGGAGGAAAGGCGTAGAGAAATCTGACTGACCAGTTGATCCATAGGGCATTCCCCAGGGTTCCCGGTTGGTATTATCTCGATGCCAAGCTTTGGCATTTGATGTTTTCTGCGGTGGCGAACAGATCGACCTCCGGAGTACCCCATTTTCCGAATATATCTCAGACCATGTCAGTATTTAAGACCCACTCGTGATTTTCCTGAAGAAGCCTGCTGAGAGAGTCAGCCTGAGCATTTTGAACACCTGGGAGGTGAGTTGTTGTTATGGTCAGGTTTCTGGCTAGAAGCCACTTCCAGATCATTTGAGATTCCCAAGATAACGTTCTGGATCTCGAGCCTCCCTGCTTGTTGAGATAGAACATTGTTGTTGTATTGTCCATCTGGACTAGCAGGGAGCTGGCACTGAATGATGGCTGAAACGTTTTCAAAGCCATATGAACTGCTCGTAGTTTTAGCAGATTGATGTAGTAAGTGGATACCTTTTGTGACAATTTACCCTGAATTTGAAGATGATCTGTATGGGCTCCCCATCTCAAGAGAGAGGCATCCGTGACTATGGTTTGAACAGGTATCTCCATGTGAAAAGGAATCTCTCTTAGGAGATTGGTGGACAAACGCCACCATTAGATGGACCGGAGGGCATGTTGAGACACTTGAAACCAGTCTTCCCAATCTCCTGTTCCCTGATCCCATTGGTCTTCCAGACATTCCTGCAGGGGTCTCAAGTGGACACGTGCATTCGGGTGAGACATATGCAAGATGCCATTGAGCCCAGAAGAGAGGAGACCTTCCTCAAAGTCAGGTGAGGCATTGCCATGAGAGCCTGAGCATTGCGAAGGATCGATAAGCATCCTTCCTCCGAAGGACACACATTTGCTACCAGTGTCATGCACTTGGAGAAGGCCCTGTGTTCTGACTTCAGGCCGAATAGAAGTACACAGTATTGGTAGTGGTTGTTCCCCACTGCAAACCTCAAGAACTTTCAATGATTCCTTATGATGGGAATCAGGCTTGGGCGGTAAATTCCGTTCCGCTTCCAAAATTTGCGGTATTTGGGTAATTTCACGTTCTGCAGAGAACGCGGAATTGCCCAAAATTCTGAATTCCACAGCTTCGCGGAATTTTTTGCTTGTTCACGTTCTTAAAATGCGTGTTCGCGAGATATTTCCCCCGAGCACGCAAACAGCATTCGCGAACAGAAAAAAAGCATCGCGAACAAGCAATTATGCGTGTTCACGGAAAGTCTGCAGGCTCGTGGAGATTTTTTACCGTTTCGCGGAGCTTTGTGCAGCGCGACTACGCAAATTCCGCACACCCCTAAATTGGGAATGTGGAAGTATGCGTCTTGCAAGTCGATTGCGCATAACCAATCCCCTCGATGTAGCTGGGGGTAGATTTGGTGTAATGCTAGCATCCGGAATCCCTCTCTCCGAATCCACTTGCTGGCATTCCTTAGATTGAGAATGGGTCTAAACTGGTTCATCTTTCTTTTTGACAAGAAAGAATCTTGAGTATAGGCTTTTGCCTCATTGTAAAGGAGAAACCGGTTCCACCGCCTGTTTCTGTAAGAGAATGTTCACTTCCTATTACAATTGAGACAGTTGGAATCTTGAGTGTTTTGGAGGTAATGATGATGGACGGCTGATGAACTGTAGTCAATATCTATTGCAAACAATATTTAGCACCCAATTGTCTTGCGTGATTTTTTGCCACTCTGCCAAGTAATGTTGAATGCTTCCTCCTACCGGAGCGGGTAACAGAAATGGGGAAAGACAGGATTCAGGGCTTGGAACCCGTCGGCATCTTGCCTCCTTGAGAAGGTTGCTGTCCTGACCTTCCTCCTGGTTGTAATTTTTGATAAGGCTGGTAAGATCTTTGGTACGATTGTTGAGTACTTGCCAGTCAGCCCTGATACCTCCATGGGGTTTGAACCCTCTGTGTAGAATATCGGAGTGAGAAAGAGCGGAAATACTTATTCTGCTCTTTGGGTCTTTCGAGGCCAACAGCCTTTAGTGTTTGCATCTCCACTTTCATTCGGGCCATCTCCTCATCTGCATGAGACCTGAAAATTGCTGTACCTGAAAACGGTAGATTGGGTATACGCTGCTGCGCTTCAGGTTTAAGTGAAGTCAAGCAAATCCATGAATGCAGCATAAGTGCCATGCCGTGGCAGTATCCATGTGCAGCCAGAAGAGATGTATCTGCAGTTGCGCTGATTACTTGATTAGAGACCATGAGGCCCTCTGTTAAAACTTCGATAAGGTCCTCTCTATTATCCCTAGGGAGGTGATCCGCAAACTGTTGGAGAGACTCCCACAGTGCCCGGTCATACCTGCCAAGCAGGGCTGTGGCAGTAGCAGCTTTCATGGAAGTGGCTGCTGTGTTGCACACCTTCCTTCCTATTGAATCTATCTTACGGCTCTCTTTATCAGGTGGAACGTAGATGTTGTAGCCGCAGTATGTTGTTTTTTTGCTGCTACCACAATGACCGAATCCAGAGCAGGGCTGGTCCGTAGGAATGCAGGGTCCTGCTCTGGAGGACGATACTTCTTTTGTATTGATAAATAACTGGGACAGACCAGGCTAGCAGTTTGTCCGGCACCGCAGTGCCTGGCCCGCAAAGGTTTGTTTAAAGAACCCTCACACACCAAACTAGTTGGTGTCATGCTTCATCATCGGGTTCCCAGCTGAGTAGCCGAATGCTACTCAGATGTGCTGCAACACCTGATTACAGTGGAGCTGTTTTTTTTGTGTGTGCGTGTGATGAAGTGGTGTATTAAAAATACCTCTGGGTCTCTAACTGACAATTACTTTACTCCCAGTGGTCAAGGGTATTTTTAAAATGAATGAGTGTATAACGTAGAAGACTGTTAGTTGTGTCTTAGTTATCTGCTAGGTTGACATGTTTCAGCCCGTGAAAAAATTGAGTAGGGCTTTCATCAGGACCTTTCTCACAATAAATTAAAATTGTGGTGAAAGTGAAAAAAGTGAAAAGTGAGTGGCAACATTTTTTTTTAAACCACGGGTATATGCATTTTGTAGCACACGCTAAGGTGTGCTAGTTATGCTCTGTGGACTAACCGTTCTTTGCGTCCACATCTGTGTAAGTACCTGGAATAAAAAGTACAAGACAGGACAACACAACATGTAACATATACAAGCCTGTAATACATATATGCTCTTTCCATCATTCATTCAGAATATAGTGGTTGCTTACAGCATGTGGCGCCAATCATACACATATCATGTACTCCAAATGCTTATATAAGTGAGGTTAACATGCATGTGTCAGGGCTAAACAAGATGCTGAATTTTAATTGTATTAATACAGTGTCAATCTGCGTGATTGGTGAACTGCAGTAAAAATGTGAAGGCTCAGTAATTTACAGTCTACTGGTGGTGATCAAGAAATCGCATGATGTCTGGTAAAGTGCGCCGTGCATGTTTAGCTCTATCAATATATTAGGTAATAGGCGAGGCCCGTGACTTTTGTGTGGACCAATAGGTAAACTGTCCATAGTTTTGTGGAAAGGGTTATAATTACGTTGTTTACGAAAATACAATGTAACTCTGGTCCCGGGAGAGGAGAACCCCTAATATCACTCTCTGCTAGGAGGGGTAGAGAAAATGCAGTGATTAGCACTTCCATGCCTGTCTGTAGCGAGTTTCAGGAGGAGAGAGGAGGGAAGGAGGAAATCCAGCTGTGCGGGAAGGTCGCACTGTCCGGCCCCTTCTGAAAGACTTACTTAATTAACAGAGCTCACCCGCATCTGCACCTATTCCTGTCTCCGCGGGAACAGGAAGATTGCCGTGTAGAGTACCGGTGCTTATATTTGTATTACCATTAAGCGGAGAAGCCGGTTGGAGTCAGCGCATCACCCGCGTTGCCTGCTCGTGGGTGTACAGTGTACATAAACTAGAATGGTAACCTGCATTACGTGGTGTGCAGGAAGTCGGGTCCCTTTGTGTGCGCATCACGTGTGACGTGAGGTGGTTCTAAAGTGATCACGTATTATTTCTGGAGCCAAAACGCATTATTTGTGCTCTCATTGTTCACGTGGCGATCCTTTAATGTATTAAAATTAAGAGGACCGAATAATGTGTTACATTGTGGGAGTGAGTATGCTGGGAAGCCCATTTGGTGCCCTAGTTTACAAGGGTCAGGTACAGAGATGTACTATGTTATATTTGCACGACAATACAAGCCAATTCTTACACTGATGGTGTTATTTTTACTATTTTACAGACCATGTATAAATGAGGAAACTGATTCCTAATAGTGCATGAAGGTAGTTGTGGTGAGTACGTAGAGCAACCCATTAGCGTAGGTATTTTACAGGGGTGTACGCCTTAATGGTTTGTGCTTGGAGCAAGAGACAGATATTCTGTGGATACTCAAGGTTGATCTGAGTGGCCCACATTAATATTTTCTTCATAATAGGTGCCTATCCATAGATTTAAAGGGTGGTACTATCAAACCCTGTAATTGCCTCCTCCGAGGAAGTTACTTGATTACAGATGTGCCCTTAATCAGAGTAGGGTTGCTGGTTATCAGAAATGTGTGCCGGTCAGTGTGTTGGCACGATCATTTATTTAGGCTATTCCACGGGATGTTATCATTTAGCCCATGGAGATGGGTGGACAAACGGTATATCCATCTTTGTTCTTTCTCCAGCAGCTGTTGTTGGGCATTGTTGGCAGTGATTTCCAGATGTTCAATAATGGACCATTCCATGTCATTTGTGGTATGGCCCATCTCAAGAAAGTGGTTTGTCATCCGCGTTGTGTTTCATTTACACCGAATATTACTTCTGTGTTTGCAGATACGTCTTCACTCTCTGACTGGTCATACCAATGTACCTTAAGCTACAGGGGCACGTGATTAGGTATATTGCATTTGTGGTGTTGCAATTTGTGTGTTTGCATGTTTCCCACACTTTGCCAGGTTCCAGGTTCAGAGTTTTTGTGGATTTGGTTAAATGGCACACACTGCAATCCCCACAAGGGAAATGGCCAGTTATTCTTGGAAGACCCCATGCACTTTGTATGGTGTTGATTTGTTTTGTTTGTTGTTGTGGTCTGGTGGAGACCAAACTGTCCTTGAGGCTTCTTCCCTTTCGGTATGAAAACAAGGGTTTTTCTCATTGTTGGTTGCCAGAGTTCAATATTTTCCAGTGTCTTTGAATGATGTTAGATACTTTGTTAGATACGGCATTGAAAGTGGTTACGCAGGTGAGAGGAATGGTTTGTTCGGTTGGTGGTTTTGGTTCTAGTAGTGCCTCTCTATTCTGTTTGCGTGCCCTTTTCTCTGCTCTTTCAGTCGTCCTTTTTGTATAGCCTCTTTCTTTCAGTTTGTGTGAGAGAGTTTCTGCTTGATCCTTAAAATCATGACGATTGCTACAGTTCCTGCGTAGCCTCAAGTATTGTCCATATGGTAGATTTTCTCTGAGTCCGAGGATGGAAACTGGTATAGTGTAACAGAGAATTCTTTGTGGTGGCCTTAAAGTGTGTTTTGGTCTCAAGCTTTCCATTGACATGGGAAATATCTGAGTCTAGGAACGTGATTGCTCTCCGGCTTTTAGTGTGGGTGAATTTTAGGTTGGGATCTTGACCATTTAGCCACATGAAAAAGGACTCAAGAGATTCTTCTGTGCCTTCCCAAATGAGGATATCGCCGATGTATCTCTTACAGAACCATATGTTGGTTATTGGTGAATTGTTGGGATTAAACAGGTTTGTTGTTTCAAAGTTATAGACATACAGCCCTGCCACACTAGGGGTGAAGGTGCTGCCCATTGATGTACCGTATTGAGGTACAGCTGTCCATTGAATTCAAAATATTTTTCTTTTAATGCCAGATTGGCACATGCAAGGATGAAGGATTTTGGAGTTTTGTATTCCCAGTTGATTGTATCAAGTGAAACTGCCAGTACTCTAAGTGTGTCGTCTTGCAGTAGGCTCGTGTATAGACTTTCTATGTCCTAGGCTTACCAGGAAGGACGTGTTGGGATCAAAGGCGAGGCTTTTGATCTGTCCGAGAAGATCTTTAGTATCTTTAAGATAGGTAGTGGTAGCCTGTACAATGGGTTGTAGGTAGAAGTCACAAAATTTAGACAATGGCTCGAGGACAGATCCAATACCCGATACTATCAGGCATCCTGGTGGTGGTATTCTGTTTTTATGTATTTTGGGGATGGTATAGAAATATGGGATTCTGCCCATGGAGGTTGTGAGAAACTGTGCCTCTTTTTTGCTGATGTGTCCACTTTCTTCTGCTTCCTTCACCATTTCCTGAATGGTGATCTTCAGTCTTCCCGTTGGGTCGTCTTGCGGTGGTAAGTAATTACGTCTGTCACTAAGGAGGCGTAGACATTCATCTCTATAGGCGGTTTTATCCTGGAGCACTATCCCCCCACGTTTGTCCGCCGGCTTGATCATGATCTTATCGTTGTTTTTCAGTGTCACTAGTGCCTCAAACTACTTTTTGTTGGTATTCTTGAATATCATTTCTTCTTCGAGGGCTTCAATAACCTTGAAAACTGCCTGTTCAAATGCAGCGATCTCAACCGGTACGGCGTTAGGTGGTGGCATGAAGTTAGATTTTGTCTTTAGTCCTGTATCACCATTTTCCTGTGCGTTCACCTCTATGGGTTGATCCTTGAAGAAAGCCTTGAGTTTTAGTTTTATAAAGAATTCCACCATTTCACAGTAAAGGCGGAATTTGTCAAGGCGGGCTATGGGTACTAACCCAAGGCCCCTATTCAGTAGGTCTTTTTCTGTTGGTATTAAGATGTGTCCCGAATAGTTAGTCACTAGCTCCTGCTGGTGCTCGTTCCTGGCTGTTGGTCTCTTGTCTTGCTTCTGGTGTTCGCTCCTTGGTTCTGTTCATCTTCCCAGTGTACCTGGGGCTGTCTTCTCTGTTTGCCTCTTCCTCTGCGACCGTTCCCCAAAAAAGGAAACCGCTGGGTCTGGTTCATGAATTGAGTGTGTGGTGGAGCATATGGTGGGTTCCAGCCAAACATCATGTGCAGGGGCATCTGGGGATAAGGATTGTGGAACTGCATTTGGTTTCCTGGCTGTCCTTGTTGCCATTTGTTTTGCCTCCCTCTGCCTCTTGGTCTGTTCATATAACTTTCTGAAATGGAGCAGCTACTCACTCTTTTGTAGCCTGGATGGAGCTGGCTTAACTGAAGAGGTTGTTAGGAAAAAGTTGCATTACCGGTTCTAAGAGGCCAGTTACCAAATATCACAGAAGTTGATGGCGTCGGAGTGGACATTGGTATGTTCAATTTGGAAGCCCCTCGCACCAAAACTTCCTGAAACGTAGAGATGTCATCAATTGGTGAAATCCTTTGAAGAGGAGAGTCAGATAACGTAGGAGAATATCTCCCTGTACTCGAAGATGAAGCGTCTCTTGTGTGTCTGGAATGAGATCTTCCAGAGTGATGACTACGATGGGACCGAGTAGCGGAACGTCTATGGCTGCGAGAACGATCCCTCGTATGAGACCTCGTTCTTGGCCTTTGTGGTGTAGGTGGAGAAGGTGAAGGAGGCGGAGGAGGTGGAGGAGGTGGAGGAGGAGGAGGTGGCAGAGGAGGCAGCAGAGGAGGAGGCAGTGTAGGTTGTCTTGGTTGCTCAACTGGTCGACGAGGAGGAGACTGAGTTGGTGATATGATCCTAGATGGAGAGTATGTTCGGAAATATTCCAAATCGTAAGAGTAGATTAGTCTTCTCTTTTTTCAAGCCTTCTGGATTCTTGAGGAAGCCACCATTGATTCTGTAGCAGACACACCTCTCCCCCTCGATGTCGACCTACTATTCAACGGCGACCTTTGATGTCGTCTTGACAGAGAACTTTGTCTTGACGTTGATTGTCGAGTTTCTGAAGTCGACAGTGTCCGTGATCAACCGTGATGTTGTGACGTTGATCAACGGTGTTGTGTCGATGTTGATGGACGATGATGTGTCGATGTAGATGGATAATGATGATGTGTCGACGTCGAGTGGTGAGACAAGGTTATCGACGGTGACCTCCGAGGTGTTACCGTCTGTGGTGGGCTTCTCGATGCCGAACGAGGTGTTCTCACCGTTGCCGCCGAAGATCTTCTTCTCAACGTCAAACATCGACATTGTTTCGACCCAGAGCCCTGAGTCGATGGCTAACAGGTCAGCACTGAACCTCCTCTTGATGTCGTAGTCTTTGACGTCGTCCGGGACCGGCGCCGTTTTTCAACCCTTCTTCTGCTGGCGAGCCACCTAGAGACTGAAGACAGAGCCCTGGGAGAGGACTGACCCTCTCCTCACCCTGAAGTTGCACCTGATGACTAAACCTGCTGTTTTCTTTGCTCTTCTTCTCCTTGAAGTCAAATCTTCATCCTATTACGCAGGGTGTGCCTGGAAAAGGCTTTACAGATGGAACAGGAGTCAGGGACATAAGTAGCAGGCAGGCAAATAATGCAGAACCTGTGAGGGTCAGTTTTGGCTTTCTTCCTACCACAGTCTGGACACTTATCAAAAAGGGATGGCATTCTTAAATAAAAACTGTGAAAATTCCGGTCAGAAAAAGACAGAAAAATGAAGAGAAAGACCAAAGACGTCGAGTGAAACCCTCAGTAGTTATATTAGTGATTTTTGAAGAAAAAAACTAAATTTGGTAGAGCTCAATGCTCCAGGGTCCTGATAGCACGAGCCGGAAAAAAGAACTGAAGTAAATGTCGCTGGCTGTGCACGATGGGATACTGGTGGTCTCTGGATTCTTAAAGGCACAGCTTCTAATTTTCAGACATATAATGACAGCCTATGGGGCTTTCTGTCCTCTCCTTTCATCTCTATCATGAAAAAGGAGTTTTGTGAAAGGGAGTTTTTCTGTCGCTTAAACACCATAAAAATGGCATGAAAATTAGTATACTGGCTCTCTTTTCTCACTACAAGATGAAGATACGGTCAGCATAGCCTTTTTAGTAAGGCTGCATTATTGTCTTTTTATCTCTTAAGTGTCTTTGCAGGCCTTCCTAAAGAAAGGCAAAAACATATCCACTTAAGAAGATATATCTAAAGAAGTACTCCGGGGTCCCAGCACATGGGCGGGACTATTCAAGTGCTAATGACTATACATGGAAATCCCTTACAAGAGAAGTTAACATTAACACTTGGGACTCCCTCAATATAAAAAGTCTTACGCTTCTGCACTTTTTCGCATACCATTGAAAAAGTCTTTGCCTAGTTGATTTTCATTTTCCTGGAAATCATAAAGTCCCAAAGGTGTTAATCAATTTTTGTAAGCCGACAGGTGTCCTAGATAAGAGGACAGTGTCGTCGGCATACAATAAGATTGGTACAGGGGGCTTTGGCCTGAACTGTCTGGAGCGAATCCTCTACCCCACTGATAAATAGTGAAAAACAGAAGCAGTTCTAGTATGTAGCACTGTCTAATCCCCCTCTTGATTTTAAACCAGGGGAAACATTCCACATTACGGAAGTACCATGCCAGAGAGATTTCCATAAAGGTGTACTAAGAAACTAATTCTGTTTCATGGGGCACCCTGGGCAATCAATGTGTACCAGAGTATGGTCAACTAAGTCAAAGGCATTAATGAGATCAGCTAAACAAAAATAAAGGGAACCTGACTTAACTTTAGTGTATTTCCCAATGAGTAATTCAAGATTTGTACATTATTCCACTATCCCCCGGCCACTCCTAAACCAAAACTGCACATCAGAAATAATGGAATTACTCTCTGCCCAATCTTCCAATCTCTCCATGAGATCTTAGCTGACAAATTGAGAAGTGAAATTGGGCAGTAACACTTGGGATAAGATTTGTTGTCCTATTTAAAAATAGAGGCTATAGTCGATGCGGCCTAAGATGGGGGGAGTGTAATTTCGCAGTTGCATTCATTACCCTAGTCAAAATGGGGCCCGTAGCTCCCTCGAGGCTTTGAATGCATCTACTGGGACTCTATCAAGGCTCAGCGCTTTACTCCCTGCGATGGACAGAGGAAGCTGTGATTTAATAAGATCTCCCAGCCCGCTATCTAGTGAGGTATCAGCCATTGATGAATTAAAGATACCGCTGAAGTGGGTGACCCATGACTCACAAGAAACTAAGGAATTAAATTTGGGTAAAAAATTCTCCTTTAAAAAAGGGGCATTCACAACTTTCCAGAAAATAACCAATTCTTTAGACCCAGATGCCTTAGCTAGATTAGACCATGATTCCTCTTGCAATGCCTTTTTTCTAGCTGCAAGTACCTGCGCAAAATTCTTGCGTAATTGCAAAATTTTTTGCAATTTCCTGGGGCGATTATGAAGTGCCTCACTTTTTGAATTTGGATGCTTGGGTGCACGAGTAGTCAGATCTAAAAGGTTTAATTAATAAAGAATTACGAGAGCTGGTAATTTGATCGAAAGCAGCTAGGAGTTTCTCATAATATACCTCAGCATTTAGACAGTAGCTGAATTCAACGAGGACATAATTAATCATAATTAATAGCTCTTGCAATATCTTGCTAGGGTCATCTCCAGCCCATTTGTTCCTAACTCCATTTTGCTTAACCGGAATAATATTAGAAACTTCTCACTGCAGAAGGTGACTACTTAATTATTCTGTTACGTATTAATTTATTATATAAAGAACATTGTGTTTAAATCATTCTAAAGGGCAAATGGCACATTTTGTGACAAAAGCAGTCAAACTAAACTGCTAAAAATTGAAAAATTAACCAGCTTCTTACTTTCCACAAACTGGCTCATCCTTTATTCTACAGATAAAAAATGAATGCAGCCATTCGATTCACAAGAAAATAATGAACTTTTACTTATTAAGGACATTTTTATTTATTGTAACTTATCATGTTACCTTGGAAAGCCAAGAAAGCATGCGTATAAAGAAAGATCTCGCACGATTGTCTGATTTCAAGCACTTTAATAATTATTTCAGTATTTGAAAAATGATTTTACTTTCAAGATAAGCTAATGGTGGTACTATGTCAGCTCGTATTATCTTGTACTCTTGTACTGAACCATTCACAAGAGCATCTGTGGTCCTTATTTAGGCTTGCCAAGTGTACATCATTCATCGAGAGCAGGTGTGGACAACTACCATGCTCTCTTCAAGACTCTGTTTTTTCTCTCTTTTAGTCTCAGTGACCCACTCCTACTTCGGCCTCACCCAGTTGGCCATTTCCATTCTCTGGAGCTGCTTTGACAACAGTATTGCAATCCACAGTGAGCCGTAACACCCCGAGCCTTTTCTCCCCACTGAGGGAAGTGATATTCAAGTCTCAAGAATGAGGAGTGGGTTCTAAGTAACTTGTTTGAATAAGGTGTTACTACATCAAGTAATGAGGTATTAATTATGGGTTGCAGGTCTGTAGGTGTGAACTGGAGCCTTTATTGGCATTGACAAGAAGGGAGATCCTGGATTGTTAACAGTGGGATGGCAAGGTATGAGCTGTTTTAGTGAGGCAATCTGTGCTTACCCTTGGTATACCAAACACAAAGTAGTAGATATTTCCTCAGTGTAATGTGAGACATACTTAACCAGCACCATAAACATTAAATTCATCATAATTCATTAAACAATTTAGCAATTAAAGGAAGCATTTACTAAGTAAAATGACAAAATGATCAAGATAGGATTAAGGGAGCTGGAAATAAAGTTTTTAAAGAATAGATAACAAAACATGACAAAAAAACAAAAGGCACTAATGTTTAAATGCCAAAAAGCACAAAGAAAACACAAAGCACTGATGTTAATCAAAAGGCACAGGTGACTGTGGCCTAGGTGCATTTTCAGACCCATTGCAATTAAGCACAGGTCAAATGGCACCTTGTGATTCGCTTTAGGGATAAGTTTTGTTTTCTTCTGCTTATAAAACAAACAAAAAATCGGATATTCATTTAAAACGCAATTAACACAAAGTTATAGTTACACAATACAAATGACCCCACACTGGAATTGGGCAGTTATGGTTACCTACATATACCGTAATTGTGCAACCACAAGGAAAACGATAACTCGCCATCCAAATGGACTGCTCTGATCTTACAATATGTAGATCAATACATAACAGACCTTAAGAACACAACAGTAAATGAAACCAACCAAACCTAGCCAAACCAGGACATTACACGGCATTCCTAGAGATGTAATTGATAATTTCAAAGCAATGTGATATAAAATGTCATCAGTGGAGTCACCAATCTCATTTGTGATGGCATCTGTCCCATTAAGTGTGAGGGCATGAGCAGTCCACTGTGGGGAAGCACATTCTAGCTAAGGTTGCCAGCGTGTGAGTTAATGGTTTGTTTGACTAAAATTAACTGGCCGAATTTGATTGCTGACTACTGCTTTGTTTAATATATGAACTTCACTCAGAATCATCTTCCGCAGTTATCCGGTCTAAAGGCACATTTGGCTCAATCTTCTTCTCTACTCTTTAAGCATATCAGTGCCTCAAGACAACCTTGGCTTTATTGCATCCTATACTAATATTATTTTCACACACAAATCCATATTACTGCAATGTTTGGAAAGTTTGACAGCGAGGATGGACACAGTATCATTACCCAAATTAAAACAGACTGCACACTTTTACCTTAAAGTCACAAATTATGATTTAAAACAGCAGTAAAACAACTCAAGAGGAAAGACAGGGTATCAATTTCATTTAAAAAACGTACCTTTAAGGGCATCTTTGCATGTTCATTTAAAAGGGGAACGTCAAACACTAATCTTCTTAGCAAATGCTGCATCATTGAAGGCCTCAGCTGTCTGTATATCAAGGAAGATGTGAAACAGCAATGTTAGCACACACAGCAAGGACAAGTGTTTATTGAAGACCATGTGTGCATTACAATGAATTCATCCTAAATGGTAAATATTCCTTCCTTCCAAATACCTCTATAATACTATTGCACATTTTTCCATGCTAACATTGTACATATTTCATTACAACCTAAATAAAGAAGCAAACAATATACTTCTTCAGTTTAACTTCAACTGCCTGCAGTGAGGCAAACAAGCATAGGTTCCTTTGGAGCCCAGTGCAAAACGCTAGTGCTTAAACTCTGCAGAGGTAATAATGTTTGCTTCTGATTTTCTTGGAGTTTTGAGCCCATGCAAAAAATAAAATCAATGAATGTAAACATTATTTGGTCCAACTGTGCATTAATTAGCTTCCCGGGTTTCTCAATTTGGCCCAGATTCAATCAACTGTCACGAAACGCAGCGCAGCCCCCAAACAGGCTGCGCTGCGTTGCGTGAAAGGAGAGAGCAGGAAAGCACAATATTCACAGTGATATGGCTCTCTCCTCCCCTCTCCAATGCGCTGGCAGTGATTTCAGCTGACGTGCGCCAGGCACACACCCTAGTGCTAGGCTAGATACCTCAGCCTAGTATAGGGATGGTACAGGAAGGCCCCCCTTCTTTTACAAACAACTATGCCTAGACACACTTCAAAGCTTTTCCTACTTTGTATGTGTGCTGTACAGTGCAGCATGCATGCAAAGTTGAAAAATAAAGGAGAAATTAAAACATTTCTCCTTTTAATGCCTACTTTACAGCAGTGTTAATTTTTGGCACTATACTCGGTCTACTAATGTTAGTAGATAGGGTTAAGCTTCAAAAAGCAAGGGGGGTTGCATGGGAACGGCTATGTACCCCCCATTTAATGCCCCCTTGATGCAAAGTAATACAAAGCAGCATTTCGTGCTGATTTGCGTTATTTTTCTATACAAACTAGTGCTAATACCAATTGGCTTTGGTTTGTTCATCTCCAAATAGGTTTAGCGTCGGGTTAGCATTACAAAAGTAACGCTAACACAATGCTAAACCTTTGTGAATCTGGGCCTTTGCGTTTTTATTTATGACCAGCTCAAATCCAGTGTTAAATGGAGCATAATTTGTGAGCAAGCACAATTGCCTTCTGCTCAAATTCATAACGAGCGCAAAGCAAGCACAATTATGCACCCTAGTGTAAACCCACAACTGGCTGAGAGGTCAGATTCGGACTTTTGTTGACAATTTTTTTGAAGTGATGATTGAAATCAGAACGGTGCTTTTGAACAGCACCCTGCGCATATTCAAAAAGTGCTGACATATGGGAAAACTGATGTATGATGTTACAATGCAAGAAATTACTATGCATGCCTTTACCACACATTTTTTACAATGCATGCCTTTACCACACATATAGCTTTACCAAGCAGGTAAGTAAAAATAAGGTAAGTAAAAATATATAAATATTGTGCAGCTTGCTGTGGGATATATATATAGAGATATATCTTTATTCTTTTTAGTGGGGAGACTCTTATTACCCTATATCTGTACCTACCCCTAAACCCTAAAAACACCCTTACAGCCCAATACCCCTACTCACTCCGAAACCCTACAAATACCCTTACCACCCTATGCCCCCTAGCCACCCCTAAACCATAAAATATCCCTTAATACCCTATGTCCTTACCTACCTCTAAATCCTAAAATACCCTTACCACACTATACCCCCACCAACCCTAAACCCATATATATATATGTATCTATATATATATACATATATATATATATATATATATATATATATATATATATAAAAATATATATATATATATATGTGTGTTTATCCCCACATACACACACACTACACACAAATCTTAACTATACTTACTATGCATGGTAAAGGCATGGTAAATATTTGCAAAGTTCATAATTTGTGTTCTTCATTTCACCGACTTCACAAAGTCGTCAAAGATAACACTTGGGCCCAGGTATATGAAGGTGTCACACAACACAGTGCAGCACCCAAAGTTGCTGCTCTGTGCACTGTTGCATGACAGGGAGAGAGCAGGAGAGCCACATTTACAAAAAGATGGCCCTCTCCTCCCATTCACCTAGAGCTGGTGAGAATTTTGATGCCGAATCCCACTCATACTCCTTTACGTCATAGTGCAAAGGTGTGTGCTTGAGTCTAGCATAGGGTTTGTACTGGAAGAGTACTCTAGAGCCCAGATTTACAAAAGTGTCATGCAACGCAGTTCGTATAAAATACAGTGATAGATGTACTGCTTGAATTAATCTCAGCCACTGGTAATTACTCAGGCTGCATCCCATTCCATCATTATTCTGCACACCATGCCACCTCAGCTTGAGTTCAGCTATATACAAATCTGTCCTGACCCTGCTCCAACAGAAACAGTCCAGCTCGAAACGCCAAGTCAGGTCCTCTCTAGGCCTGGGCGAAAATTTCGTTCCGTTCGCGGAAATTGCGATAATTTGACATTTTCGCGTTCCGCGGAGAGCGCGAAAATGTCAAAAATTCCGGTTTCCGCAGCTTGGCGATAATTTGTTTCTTGCTCGCGCTGTAAAATAATACATTCTCGCGCACGGGCGATCGCCTTACCTGAATCCCTGCGTTCGCCGACAAGTTTTCTTGATCCGCTCGCGTTCTCCATGAGATGTTGTATTGTTTTTAGCCATTTGCGCTGTCTCGCGACAGTTCGCGCCCGCAGTGACGTCATGCGTCGCGCGATCACATCTTTCTTCTCGCGATCATGCACCGCGAGACAACTAAAAACAAGATGGCCGCGCCCGCAAGCAACCACATGGGTAAGTTGGCGACCCGCAACCATGCAGAAAATCTCGCGAACATGCCGGAAAAAAACTTCCGCATCTTCGCGATATTTCTGCTTGTTAGCGATAATTTTCAACATTTTCGCGATAATTTGCGAAAGTTAATTTCGCAAATTCCGCCCACCCCTAGTCCTCTCTGAAGCAGAAGGCAAGCAACTCAGGACCAGTTTCGCCCTAGTTATGGGCTCAACAGCTGGGTAGAGTTTGGTTCCAGTGACACAGTGTGTACGTGACTCACTTCTGGGCATACCCATCCCACTTAGTGCAACACAGTAAGCATAAAAAACAGTGATGGATCTGGACCCTTGGAACTGGTGGTGAAGGTGACCAGATAGCCAAAATCCAAAAGTGTGGAATTTTTTGCTACAAATTGCTCTGAGAACCAGGTGGAGACTGTGACTAATTTGCTTGTCTATCCACCCGAGGTGCGATGGATTGACTTCACTGTCTCTCCCACTGGGTCCTTCTCCGCAGCAGCAAATCTTTTTCAGAGGTCCTTCACCAAAGGGGTATCTGCCCTCGTGGAACTGTCGTCAGCTACAGCCTGCTGCCTCTTCCCACTGGAGATTTTCGACTTCCATTTCAGAGATTATGGGGCAGATTTAGATCTCGGCGGACGGGTTACTCCATCACAACAGTGACAGACATCCCATCTGCCGAAATATAAATCACATGAAATCCTATGGGATTTATATTTTGGCGGATGGGATATCTGTCACCGTAACCAGCCTGCCGAGATCCAAATCAGGCCCTAAAACCGAACATGTAAATCTTCACCATGGTTTTGACCCAAGGCCATCTGACAACGACGCTCCCTCCTCTGGCACCTCCTGCAGCCTTCCCCCGCTGAACTTTACCTTCTCAGACATTTTTCTAAGAAGTTCGAAGGAAAGTGCTGACCAGGCCCAATCTACTTCTTGTATTAGGACTGTGCTCCATTGCAGACAGCCTTAATATTTTACTTTGGCCCAGTCTTGTGCGACTAGATGTCCGCAGTTGGCGCTTTGATTTTTTAAGTGCTAGTTTTTACTAAAAACTTTAGAAATTCATACCTCTGGTTCTACTGAATGGATTTTTGTCATCTTGGTGTCAGATAATTTATTACAATGTACTCTATTGTTCTTAATTGGTTAGAGATTTTTCTTGTGTTTTCACTTTATTACTGTTTGTGTGCTGCATAAATACTTTACACATTGTCTCTAAATTAAGCCTGCCTGCATTTTGTACCAAGCTAGTCAGGGTTAAGCACAGGTTAATTTAGTGAGTTGTTGTGGTTCACCCTGCAAGGGATCATGGTTTTTGCTTGACCAGGGCTCACATCCCATTTAACCAACAACCCAATATCTCACATTCATGTTTGAAGTTACCTATGTGAATAGCCCTACAGTGTCCAATTAAGCAAAGTCAGAATATGGTGGATTCTGAGTAATTTTCAGATTAGGATCACATGTAGCTGTTGATGTGCTTTGGGTGCAATTGAAAATGACCACCTTATGTTGATGCTCCCGATCCTTCTGAACAAATAAGCGAGATAGTGGCAATTTCACTCCTTCAAGGAAGTGCAGCTGACATAGCAGCAGGTAGGGTGAGATGAATTATGCTGCTCCTCATGCTAGCTTGCTGCCTTAGTTGTGGCCACCATTTTATTTTTATGAGGCGCAACATGCAATTTCATTGCTAGGCAAAAGCAGGTAGGTACTACAGGCATGGGAGTTTTATTTGACATTACTCAGGATCATATCCAGTGAATATTTGAAACAATGATTTGAAACTACACAAAGCGTACTTTGACCTGTTGCTTTTGCTCTTCATCAAAACAATTTTCGTCATCGTCTCTGTGGGGACATCACCCTCCTTTTGAATTTGTACATTGCTCGCTTTAAAACTTGGAATGGAAGGATATATATTGAGCTTTAAAATGTGCTGTCTCGCACCCCTGTTATGTTTGGCCAACAACCATTCAGTTGTCTGGAGTGACTTTACCTCCTTTCTTCCTAACTGAGTACTATTTTAACATACCTTCTCCTCCTTACTCAATAACAGAGTCACATCCTTTTACTTAAGGGTATTTTTAAGACCTTAATTACCTCATGCAGTGCGTGACTTTCTCTCAGTGATTTCAATTAATAGGAAGGCAAAAATCTGCCAAACGCAATGACAAGAAGTAATATTGCTTTGTAAACACATTGCAGATGAGCACCAACAAATTTTCAAAGATACTATGGCGGAAAGTCTACAACTGAAGTTGGATAACCAATTGTCTGCAATCCATACCCTCATTGTGTCTTTTACTTTGGCATCCTCTTGTAGGAAAATGGATCAGGAGGATCCTGCATCGCTTAGAAAATGAGTATCCTTGTTTAACTTGGGAGATCTGATGGAGGAGATCAAGAACTTAAACAATATGTTATTTACACTAACAACACCCTTCAAAGAATAGAGCAAAAATGGTCTAATCTTTAGTCAAGAATAACTGAGGTCAAACAAGGAATCAGTGATCTTCCAGATGATATTGAAAAAGCTGATGCAATAGGCAAAGAAATTGTCTGTTTTAAAAAACAAACACAGGGTACAGAAAACCGTAATAGACTGAACAACTTGATGGAATCCCAAAGGAGCTGAAGGGTCAGACATGATCTAATTCTCAAAATACTCAATTCCTTTAATTGTCAGCATGGTGGATATCTCTACTCTTAATATCCAAAAGTCACACTGTATAGGCCATAAGGTCCATTTTCTGCAATTTACTGGTCTAATAAATATCCTTTCAGAAGCTAAACATAAGCAAATGTTCTGGTCAGGACATAAAATTTTCTTCTCTCAGAAAGATCCTGAGTCAGTAGTAAGGATTTTTTGGATGTACGTCCAATCCTGCTGTCTGTGAATGTAAGATTTAGTTTGATGCACCTTTTTTATGTAAGGTAATTGTGAACAATTCAGTTACTGGTTGAGAGGGGTGGGAGACCTTCTCAAGCAACAACTACAATTTCTATTATGGTGAAACACAAAAAGCCCCTAAACATGTACTTACCCCTCTGGTAGCTTGGCACAAAAGCAGTCAGGCTTAACTTAGGGGCAATGTGTAAAGTAGTTTTGGAGCACACAAACAGTAATACAATGAAATCTCAACCCAAGGAAAATCTCATACCAATTTAGACTAATAGAATACATTTTAATACATTATTTGACACCAAAACAACAAAAACTCAATTGGTGGAACCTGAGATATACAATTTAGGTAAAAATAGTGCCTAAAAGCATAAAACGCCAACTATAATTATTTGGTTGTGCTGGACCGGAACAAAGTCACAAATTCAGGACCACCATAATGGAGCATGGGCTGGATACAGGGACCAGATTAGACCCACTTAGAATTGTACTTTATGTCCTTGAAACAGAGCATTGCGCTGCATAGCAGTGGTTTCAAGGAGGATGCTGGATCCTGCCACTAGTTGTATTGCACTGCGTCAGTTCCAATGAGGAGCTACGAGAGCCGTGATGCGAGTTGCATTGCGCTGCATCAGTTCTCATGAGGAACTGTGACAACTGTAATGGGTTGTGTTGCACTACATCAGTTGAGATGGGACCACAGTTGGGCTGGCAGAGCACCTTTATCTCCACTTCAAAGGGTCCAGGACTGGAGAGGTACCACTTGCAGGGTTAGGACTCACAGCAGGTAGAGTCCAAGTGTAGGGTACAAAATGGTTGGAACTGTTTCTGTCCCTAAAGCTCTGATAAGGGGGCCAGCCAACTAGCTCTTGGAGTCACTCTGGTGGTCCTGGGTTCAAAGTGCAGGTCCAGTCCTTTTGATTCAGGCAGCAGAGCAGCAGGATAGCAGGGCAAGAGAGCCGTCCTCCTTGCAATAGAGCAACAGAGCAGTCCTTCTACTGAGTCTTCCAGAGGTCTAGAAGTGATCTGAAGAGTGGGTCTGAGGGTTCAGTAGCTATTCCTGGGGCCAACTTTAAACTTCTGAAATTTGGCATACAGAGGAGTATGGAATTTCCTGCCTCCCTGTCCTGGTCACAGTCTGTCTGGGGGCACAATAGGCTAATGTAGTAATAGGCTAATCCTTTGTCTGTGAGCCATGCCAATGCCAGGTGAAAGCTCCACCCCCTTATCAAGTCATAGATGGTCCATACTGCCTAAACCGAGACCCTCTATTACCTGGGCGGAATACACAAAGGCCTTCTGCCGACTACATCTTATCATGTGACACAGGAACCAATTATGACATAAAATTTTACTTTACCATTAAAGAGGATTTTAAATTACAATTCCTCAGACACAAAACGTGACTTTCCTAACTGCTACCAATCAAAAGCTAGCACTTATTGAATATAGTAAGGTAACCAAATGTTATCCTATGGGAGAAGTAGGGCTCACAGTACTGAAAAACGAATTTATGAGTTTTTCACTACTGAAACGTGTAAAACTTAAAAGTACATGCCCAACTTTTTAATTGCAATGTACCCAGGTCTATGGACTGTTTAGGGCCTACCTTATACCTGTATAAAAAGGGAGATTTAGACTTGGGGAACGGGTTATTTTGCCAAGTTGAACTGGCAGTTTAGAAATTCTGGCAGGCTGCAATGGTAGGACTAAGATATGCTATAAAGGGACACTTAACTGGGTGGCAGAAGGCATGCCACAGGCCCACTAGAAGCATTTAATTTACAGCCACGTGGTATAACATTTTACTAGGGAAATATAAGTAAATTAAATATGCCAATCGGGTGTGACACAAGTTTACTATGTTTTGGGGAGTGAGCACAAGTACTTCAGCTCTGGTTAGCACTGGTAAGGTTCACAGAGTCCTAAAGCAAACAAAAATGAATTCAGAAAAATAGGAGGGGTGAAGTCAAAAAGCTTGGAGGTGAACTCGCAGTGAGGGTCAAGTGCAACAGTCATGTTTAGAGAGAAGACCACAACTTTTAAAATTCTGGGCAAACTACAAGAATGGAATCAGTTTCACAAAGGAGAGGCAAAGGTTGTTGGTAAAACTTGATTTCCATATACGTTATGCCTACTATTATGTTTACTGTATTTTTCTGTTACAGGTATCTTGTTTGTTATGGGGAGTCTGATGGCTGTACTGCAAATCATCTCCTGTTGTCTTGTAAGTGTATCTCGTTTCCCCAGAACTGTTACCCTTTTACCTCTCTCTTTTCACAGTAAAATAATTTGATCGCCGTCTGGTTGTGTTTCCTTGTTTCCAAAGTTTTTTCTTCTTTCTCCCATTTCCCATCCATTTGCTTGCTTCAAAGTTTAGCGGGTGTCAACTAGTGATTGTTCAACTGCTTCACTACTCCTCATACTCACTATGGGCCCGATTCACAGAACTAACTTAAGACAAAATCCTAAACTTGCTACCGTTTTGGTAGTCACAGAAGGCACTTCCTCATTTTGGTATTCACAGAAGGCACTTACTCATTTCGGTATTCACAGAAGTTAGGAGTCCTAACTTTAGGACTCCAAAATGCCTTCTGTGTATACCGAAAGTCTTAAAGTTAGGAGTCCTACCTTTACTACTCCTAAACTGAGAAAAATCCTAACTTCAAGACTTTCGGTATTCACAGAAGGCATTTAGGAGTCCTAAAGTTAGGACTCCTAACTTCTGTGAATACCGAAATGAGTAAGTGCCTTCTGTGAATACCAAAATGAGTAAGTGCATTCTGTGAATACCAAAATGATAGTAAGTTTAGGATTTTGTCTTAAGTTAGTTCTGTGAATCGGGCCCACCGTTCTTCCACCCTAACTATGAATTTGACGTACTCCTAAACTTTCTTTTATATCTTTTGGGGATCTTTTTATTGAATTCCATTTTTTAAACCTTTCTTTCTATCTTTCTGTCTTTTGCATTACCCATGTTATATTTTTTCCTGTCTTTTCTCGTCTCTGCCATGTAGCCTATCTTGCTTTAATTAATGATCATTTCACATCAGCTCTGTATGTTACTGTTTACATACATTATTTTTCCTGTCATGTTTAATGAGTAGGCTTTGCATTTTCTCTAGGAATAGTATTGGTTTCCGAAATCCCACAACACGAGAAAGAATTCTTACTAATTGTCACAGATAGAATTCCAAATTTCAATGTTACAAAAAAAACAGTAAAATGACAAAGAGATCAATCTCTTGAAGAAAAGATGGGTAGACCACATCTTTTATTGTTCTGCTTTGAAAATAAGAATGGTGTAGCAGTCCTCTTTCAAAAATTTCTAGATTTGGACATCACCACACAGTAGGTTGATAATGAAGAAAATTGCTGCTCCTTAATTTATAGATTAATGAAAGGTCATTCTCTGTTTGTAAACTGTATGCTCCTAATAAGGTTGACGTGCAGGTTTGGCAATCTTTGTCATCAAAGCCCATGTCCTGTGCTAATGCAAACTTCATAAAAATTGTGATTGTAATCAATTAAGGGATTCTATTGTTGATAGAACCTGCAGTTTAACCCAATAAAATGAAAAAGGCTTTTAAAATGCAATCTCCTTACGTGGGTTGGTTGATGCTTGTCATATTTACAAGCCAGATCTCATGGACACCTTTTACTTACTGATCTATCACTCAATTTCTAGAATTGATTACACAACAAACTTGACGTTCAAATAGCTGGAGATTCAAACTTGTTAAGTACCGCAACATGTTATTTATGGAAGATTTTGAAACATTTGTCATTGAATTTTTGTTATTAACAAAAGGCTTCAACTTTATTATCATCTGGGGTTCGTTAAAGGCAATGGCTAAAGGATATATTATTTACCATGTTACCACAAAGAAAAGGAAAGGTCTTCAAGAATCCTCTTTCCTGTCACAGCTCTTTCATAAATTAGAGTATGAGTACTATTCCTCTAATCTAAAGGATATTCTAGGCCATGTTACTTAGACATAATTGAAATTTAATAAATAAATCTGTTGAAAGCCTTTGCAATAAAAATGAACCCAAGATATTATGGTCGGTGTAACAAAGCTGGGAAACTGTTAGCTAATTATTTGACAATTAAAAATGAAAAAAGCTAATATTAACATTATTGCTCATAATAAAGGAAATCATCATTACAGAAATTCTGACAGCCTCAAATGCTTTACTGATGAACTATGTACTCCTGAATGAGCTCCGCGGGCTAAAGCCTTGGACGAATTCTTTAATTTCACACCAAAACACTCAGAACAATTGAATAATTTATCCTCACTGAAACAATATATTGAAGGACATTAAATATCTGATGCCATTTCTAAACTTCCAGAACAAACCTCCAGACTACAAGGCACCAGGGACTACATTTATCATTCTTTCATGCAACACAATGCAACAAGACAACTTGCTGCACTGCGTGAAAGGGAGAGGGCAGGAATGTGCCATATTCATCAATATGTGGTGCAATCATGCTCTCTGCCTGTGCTGGAGCACAATCTGCTGTTAAACGCCAATGCAGGCACCCTTGCTCCATAGTGCAAGTGTACCTGCATTGCAGGCAGCATTGTTTTTGTGCAGGAAAGGATTTCTTCCTGCACAAAAACAATCATCTGAGGCTTTTTCATCTTTGTAAGTGTGCTGGAGAATACAATACACTTAGGGCCCGATTACGATCTCGTTAGGAAGGCCTCCAGACGGGTACCAAAACGTGGGAATCCGATTCGGAGCCTATGTTTCTCATCGAGTCGTCACCCGCTCCGAACGACCAAGTACGATGCGAAGATCTCTTCCGCGTCGACCGAATCGTTTCTGGAACCCAATCCTGTTGGACCGACTCGTTCGCAGACGAATCGTCCCACGCAATGGAGCTGGATTCCGACCGAGCGAGTACGATGCATGATTCGGTGAGCTCTATCGCCTCGGTCTCGAAATGGCTGTCGGAATCGTACTTCGGGGGCCATAGCAGGCCCCCTTCACCCAGAGCCCTTTGAATCGGTCACGGGGGTGCCCATGGGTCCCCCGATCAATACATGCACAGTGTACGCTTTTTCCCACCCACCCCTTTTTGCTATGGAAGCCTGTGTACGCGTTGGTACACGGGCACCTATAGAGTTCAATGGGAGTCCAAGTGAACCGAGTCCGTCAGCATGCGGCTGCATCGTACTCATTTGGTCTGACTCGCACAGAGCGAATCGCTTGGAAAGCCCTCCGAATCCAGGTCGTATGGAGGGCTTTACTAGCGAGATCATAATCGGGCCCCTAGAATGAGGAAATAACGAGGAGAAATAGTGATATTTCTCCTGGTTGCACCTCCCTGGGAAGGCTAAGTATTTTGATGCATTCTGAGGTTTACCAGTGTTGGTAAAACTGAGAATGTGCCAAAACCCATGGTTGGATACATGGGATAACCCACGTAATGCCATCCCAGGGAAGAGTAACACAAGGCAGTGACTTGAGCTGCCTTGCATTACTCCAGATTTAACAAGCATCACAGGGCCAGACAAGGTAACGAACAAGTTACTTACCTTCGGTAACGCTTTTTCTGGTGGATACAGTATCTGCCTGTGGATTCCTCACCTTGTGAATATCCCCTGTGCCAGCATTCCACGGAACTTTTCTTTCCCAGCACTCCACGTCGATGTGGGCGACGTCACAATGCATCGGCTCCGCACGCGACTCCGTACGGCGTCATCGGAGCCATAAGAAGCCCACGTCGGCGTGATGACGTCAGTTCCACCCATTTTTTCCGCGCCTTCGAGGCGAACAGGTGAACCAACGACAACTCCAAGTATACACCGTATACAGAATACCAATACATATACATAGCATACAAATAAAAGGAATGCTAAACAAACAAGCATTTCCTACCAATGTACAAGAAAGTATCAAAACATCCCAACAAGACCTCTTTCATGGTACACAAAGGTGGACAACGGGGAGGCGGGTGGGTCAGTGAGGAATCCACAGGCAGATACTGTATCCACCAGAAAAAGCGTTACCGAAGGTAAGTAACTTGTTCTTCTGATGGATACATCTGCCAGTGGATTCCTCACCTTGTGAATAGATTCCCCCAGCAGTCCCCACTCCCGGAGGAGGGTGTCCACCTTTCCTATACATGAAAGTCTTGCAAGACAGAGCGCGCGAAGTGGCCCTCCCTCCTCATCTCCGAGTCCAAGCAATAATGCTTTGCGAAGGTATGGAGGGAGGCCCAAGTCGCGGCTTTACAAATGTCTGCCACAGGAACAACCTGGGCCAAAGCAGATGTAGATGACTTAGCTCTAGTTGAATGAGCTCTAATGCCCTCAGGAGGGGTCTTACCAGCCAGGGCGTAGCAGATCTTGATGGCAAGGATAATCCATCTCGACAACGTGCGCTTGTGCACCGCTCTTCCTTTGGAATGTCCAACATAACCCACGAAGAGCTGATCGTCCAGACGAAAGTCCTTTGTTCTGTCCAAGTAAAAGCTTACAGCTCTCTTTGGGTCCAAGCGATGAAGCCTTTTCTCCTCTTTGGAAGGATGAGGAGGAGGATAGAAAACAGGGAGAGTAATGGACTGCCCCAAATGAAACAGAGTGACAACTTTTGGCAGGAAAGCAGCCCTGGTCCTGAGAACCATCCGTTCAGCATGCAAGGTTAAAAACGGGGGTTTAGAACTAAGAGCTTGAAGCTCACTCACCCTCCTTGCCGAGGTTACGGCTACAAGAAAAACCACCTTAAAGGACAACAGCCTCAAAGGACAACTATGTAGAGGCTCAAAAGGGGACCCCATCAGAAAGGTTAAAACAAGATTAAGGTCCCACTGAGGCATTACAAATGGAATGGGTGGAAACATGTTTGTAAGGCCCTTGATAAACCTTAGAACAACCGGAGATTTAAAAAGTGACGGTTGATCAGGAAGGCATAGAAAAGCCGATAAGGCCGAAAGATAGCCCTTGACCATGGCCACAGCACAGCCCTGCTGAGCCAAGGAAAGAGCAAACTGGAGCACATCAGAAAGATGGGCTTTTAAAGTGTCAATGGATCTCTCTCCACACCATTTAACAAATTTAGACCACCTGTAGGAGTAAATGGACTTGATGGAGTGTCGCCTGGCCGATAAAATAACGTCCACCACATCCGGCGGGAGAGAGAATGAACTCAGGTTGCCCCGTTAAATCTCCAGGCATGAAGGTGTAAGCTCTGGAGGTGGGGGTGTAGAACCTGCCCCTCCGACTGCGAGAGGAGGTCTGCCCTCAGAGGGAGACGTAGCGGAGGGCACGAGGAGAGGTGGAGAAGATCTGTATAGCACACCCTTCTTGGCCAATCCGGGGCGACCAATATGACTTGGGCCCGGTCTTGGCGAATCTTCCTCAGAACCCGAGGAATCAAGGGTATGGGAGGAAACGCGTAAAGGAGTTGAGATCCCCAATTCAACTGAAACGCGTCCCCCAACGCCCCCTGCATCGGATACTGGAGACTGCAGAATGACGAGCAGTGCGTGTTCTTGCGGGTGGCAAACAGGTCCACCCGAGGAGACCCCCACGTCCGAAAGACGTGACGAACCACCTCCGGATGGAGCCTCCACTCGTGGTCGGCGGAGAACTGCCCACTGAGACTGTCCGCATGCACGTTCAACACCCCGGCCAGATGATTTGCCATCAGACAAATCCGATGGTCCTGAACCAAGGACCATAGTCGCAAGGCCTCTCTGCATAGACAAAGAGACCCCACACCTCCCTGCTTGTTGACATACCACATCGCGGTCGTGTTGTCTGTCAGGACTTGAATCGACTGACCGCGAAGGGAAGGGAGGAAGGCCTTGAGCGCCAAACGAATTGCCCGCAATTCCAGAAGGTTGATGTGAAGCAACCTCTCCTCTGGAGACCAAAGCCCTTGGATCTCCAGATCCCCCAGATGCGCACCCCACCCTAAAGTGGATGCATCCGTTATCACTGTGGCCACCGATGGAGGTAGATGGAAGGGCTTTCCTTGAGACAGATTGCCCTCCACGCTCCACCAAGACAGATCCGCTGCAGCTTCTCCGGAGATCTTGATCGACTCCCCGAGATCCTCGTTGTGCTGATACCACTGCTTGCGGAGACACCACTGGAGCGCCCTCATGTGCCAGCGTACGTGGTTGACCAACAGAATGCAGGAGGCAAACAGACCGAGCAGGCGAAGGACCTTCAGAACTGGAACAACTGCTCCATTATGGAATAAAGGGACCATCTCCTGAATGTCGAGAATCCTTTGAGGAGGAGGGAATGCTCGACACACAGTAGTGTCCAGTACTGCCCCTATAAACAGGTTGCGTTGAGAGGGCACCAGGTGAGATTTGGGCACATTGATTGAAAAACCCAAGTCGAATAACAGCTGAGATGTCACCTGCAGATGACGCTGCACTATCTCTGGGGACTCTGCCTTCAGAAGCCAGTCGTCCAGGTAAGGGAAAACCGGGATCCCTGACCTCCTGAGATGAGCGGCCACCACTGCCATCACCTTTGTGAAGACTCGAGGTGCGGTAGTAAGACCAAACGGGAGGACTACAAATTGGTAGTGTTGCGACCCAACCGTAAAACGGAGATACTTCCTGTGCGACTTCAGGATTGGGACATGGAAGTACGCGTCCTGTAATTCGAGCGACACCATCCAGTCTCCTTGCTGCAACGCTTGAAGAACCTGCGCAAGGGTCAGCATCTTGAAGTTCTCCTGTCTCAGGTAAAAATTCAAGATTCTGAGGTCCAGAATCGGACGCAATCTGCCGTCCTTTTTGGGAATCAGAAAATACCGGGAGTAGCATCCCTGACCCCTTTCCTGCTCCGGAACCACCTCTATTGCACCCTTCTGAAGCAAGGCCAGAACTTCTTTCTGCAGGAGAAGCAGATGGTCTTCCGAGCAATAACCTTGGCAAGGAGGGTAAGGGGGAGGAAACTCCCGAAAGGGAAGGGCGTACCCAGTCTCTACGAGGTTCAAAACCCAAAGGTCGGTTGTAACAGATTTTCAACCCCGTAGAAAGTAGGACACCCGACCCCCCACAGGTCTTACATGATCCGGGATGGGGGATCTAGGGCTGCTTCCCTGAAGCCTCATTTGGATCAGAGGAGGAGGAGGAAGAAGAGGGGTTGCGACCAGAACCTCTCCGACCCCTTTGTTTCCCTCTATAGGACCTATAGAGGGGATTCTGCTGCTGTTGTTGCTGCTGCTGTTGGGGCTGTCGGAAGGAGCGAAAGGATGATCTTCCGAATCCCCTAGACTTTTGAAAAGCTGTACCCCTAGCAGGAGCCTGCAGACCCAAGGACTTTGCCGTCAATCTGCTGTCCTTAAATCGTTGAAGGGCAGAGTCTGCCTTCTCCCCAAACAGTTTCTGTCCGTCGAATGGAAGATCAACCAACGTGGCCTGAACATCTGCTGAGAATCCAGAGGAACGGAGCCAAGCCTGCCTCCTTGCGGCTATAGACGACCCCATAATTCTCGCCACCGAGTCCGCCGTATCCAGCCCAGACTGGATCACCTGCCTGGCAGCCGCCTGAGTGTCCACAACAACTTCCAAGAAGGACGACTTATCCCCCTCAGGCAACTTAGGGGCCAAAGATTTGATAGAGTCCATCAAGGCATGAACATAACGCCCCAGCAAGCATGTGGCATTAGATGATTTCAGCACCATACTTCCTGAGGAGAAGGTCTTCTTGGCCGCCTGATCAACTTTCTTTGACTCCCTATCAGCCGGAGACTGAGGGAAAGCACCCGAAGCATGTTTAGAACATGAAGCCTGCACAACTAGGCTCTCCGGAGATGGGTGCGTGGACAAAAAATCTGGATCTCCTGGTGCAACTCTGTACCTCCTTGCCACCTGTCTGCAAACCGCCGGAGCTGAAAGAGGTTTCCTCCACACCTCCAACACTGGTTCCAAGATTGCCTCATTGAAAGGCAACAAAGGCTCTGAAGCCGACGTCGGAGAGTGCAACACCTCCGTACGCAGGTTAGACTTGTACTCCACAGAGGGTAGCTGCAGATCTAGCAATTCTGCGGCCTTCTTAATCACCACATGGTAGGGTGCCAATTCCTGTGGAGGAGAAGACCTTGCAGAAGTATGCTCCCACTCTGGGGTGGTATCCAAACCACTTGCTTCCTCTATTCCTTCAAACTCATCCAAAGAAGAGTCGACTTCACCTTCTTCCACCTCTGCTCGATATCTCCCTTCCTCCAATACCCTTTGGGCCTCCCGCCTCGACCGGATCCGGGGAGCCGGCGTCGTCGACGTCGTACGCGGCGTCGGTGGAGCCAAAGGTGTCGGAGGCGCCATAGGTGGAGTCGGCGGCGCCAGACGCAGCGCTGATGGAGTCGGCCTCGGCGTCGAAGAAGGCTCCGAAGACTGACGGTCCATCCGAGGTCGAGTCGGATCCCCAGCCGGCGCCGGAAACTGCCAAGAAGGCGCCATCGGTATAAAGGGCAGAAAGGGGGCCTGAGCGTAATGCTGCGGCACCCCTAGCGTAAACGCCATCGGACCCACGGGACCAGTTGGTGCTCCGGATGGGAAGGCCGCCCTATTAAAAATACCATACACGGCATTCAGAAAGCTTGAGGAATCTGTACCTGGAGCCGGGAATTGGGGATAAGGGACCGTCCCTGTATCCCCTTGTGGAGTCACCGGCGTCGGCTCCGCAGAATCATCCACCGGAGCCACAGAGTCATCCGGCACCGGAACAGCCTCCTCCTGTTCTTGCTCATTCAAAGGAACATCAAACTCCACTTGACCCGGAGTCGAAGCCTTAGACGGAGCCGGTGACGGCGTCGGGGAACGAGCTGGAGCCCGCTTCGGCGAGGGAGACTTCGGAGACTTAGAAGGAGAAGGAGAAGGTGACAAGTCCTTGCTCCGACGTCGACGGGGCGAAGCCGACCTCGACTTCCTGGACTTCGAGGACCGACGCCGAGAAGAATGCTTCCTCTTCTTGTGTTGTTTCTTCGACTTCGACGACCTTGAAGTTGATGACTCCCGCCTGGACTTCTCCTTTATTCTCCCTCTCTTCTCCTCACCGATCTTCTTCATGAAGAGCTTAGTCTTCCTCTCCTTCAGCACTTTAGGATTCATGCTCCTACAGCACCCGCATTCTTCCATGTCTTGGTCAGAAGAAAGACACCATAAGCAGTCCTGATGCGGATCCGTCATGGACATCAGGCCTCCGCATTCCCTACAGGGCTTAAAGCCTGACTTCCTCGTCTAAGACATACTGAATTTAACACAGTAACACAGCTAAACTACAAAGTAGCTAGAGAGCACTGGAAAAAAAACGTTGCGCGTCGACGGCGCGTAAAAAAGAGAACTGACGTCATCACGCCGACGTGGGCTTCTTATGGCTCCGATGACGTCGTACGGAGTCGCGTGCGGAGCCGATGCATTGTGACGTCGCCCACGTCGACGTGGAGTGCTTGGATAGAAAAGTTCCGTGGAATGCTGGCGCAGGGGATATTCACAAGGTGAGGAATCCACTGGCAGATGTATCCATCAGAATTTGCATTGCTTGATAAATCTGGCATTAGTATTGTGGTGCCCTTGGCCATGGTGTTGCAAGGGCAACGCAATACTATGATAAATCTGGACCCAGGTCCTTTTGGAATCTCTGCAGAGTTTTACATGCAATTCTCTAGGATGCTGGTACCGAAATGTAGTTTGCTTTTCAGCACTTTCTCTCTACTGGAACAGTGCATGCTTCCTTTCTAGAGATAAATCTGCACTTGGTGGCAAAAAAGATACAGACTTGTCTGCCAGTAAAAATTTCAAATCTATTTCTCTTATCAACGTGGTCTGTAAAACCTTCATGTCAAATCTAGCTTTGTATATTAATGAGTACATTCTTGATCTGATTGCCATAGAACAATCTAGTTTTGTTAATGCAGGTCTTTTCTAAACATTATTTTCGGCACCTTAAAACATATAGACCTGTTGGCTGCAGTATCTCTCGATGCCAAGAACTCTTTTGACTGTGTTAGGTGGGATTTTATGATAAAGACTTTGCGATGGCATGGTTTCAGCCCTAGAAACTTCCAATATATTGGCATGCTCTATGGTGCCACTAAAACGTCAGTCTTCATAAACGGAATACAATCATCATGTACATTTTCTTTAGTGGTTCTTCCAACATTTGGTCTACCAATCTTTTAACCTGGAGGTTTTTGACTTCCTCATTCCTATTGCTCTACCAGTGATTGATTGAGTTGTACACTCCTGAATTAGAATGCACAACTTGACTCCTGAAATGTATTCAAATTGGTGTTGCTAGAAGGCTGTAGGTTGCAATAGCATGATATTGCATTTCTTTGCAACCTTAGTGGAGTATTGTTGTGATGTAGCGGAAAAATATTTTAATTTGTAGGGGTGCATTATAATCATACACATGTAGAACACACCAGCATATAATCCTTTGTCGTGTTAACATGAAGTGTTAGGATCTTGAAATGTAAAAACATAACATTTGCTGTATTTAGACTATTAATTCGAAAACGTGAAGAGTCAATGTAGAAAGCAAATATAACTAGTAGAAGATACTAACGTGAAGAATTTGTGTTGTGCAACTGGCAATTATGTATTATTAAATGTGTTTATTAATTGTGTCATTTCGCATGTAGGCAGGAATATTAACTGAACGTGCCTTATTTCTATGTAGTTTCGTAAATCTCATACACCATTTCTCTTGTTAGCTGAATCTTGTAGGCCTGAAATGCATTTCCCTGGAAGCTCTTGCTTTAGAATTAACAGTTAGAATTTCATGTTTGCTGGGGATTTTGTTATTTCACACGTTTGTGCTGCAGGTGGAAGAAGCGCCCTTGCTAGTTAGAATAATGTCTTTGTTTTAGTAGTCAGGCAAGGAGATAAGAGGATACATTGTGAGCTAAAACCGATAATGAGAACTGTTGTATTTTCACACCCAAGAAAGCCGGGGAATCAAGGTCACCATGTTACCATTAGGGAACATCGCTGTCCTGTGGAAAAATACCTATAAGACTGTGGTCAGAGAGGATGGCGTGACTAGTAGGGATCCTTTGGAAGATACCTGTAATATTGGGACATTGCAAGCAGGGAAAGTAGCCCACTTCTTCTCTGCCTTTGGAGAGGGAGCATCTCGAAAAAGCTCTGTCTCAATAGCTTTATGCTATTCGACCCATTGATGGTGGAGGTACTTCTTAAGGAGACTCAACATGCTGACACCTTTTTATCTCTTTCGCTGAAGGATGTTTAAGTAGGGATGTCATGTTAGCATTAGTGTAGGGATAAATTGATGCTTTATATTCAACAACCCTCAATGCAGGGAAATCTGGACTCATGCTTTTTGATCCTCTGCCTTCTGTTTCTTGAGTTAATTGTCTAGTGCTTGTTGCACCAACTCAACTTTATTAGCAGATTTGACTTTATGTTGATTCCAATGAATTTCTACACTCTCATCTTGAGGTGTCTTTATGTACAGTTATTTTTGGCTTTGTAATAAATTAACTAACCTTACGTAGTAATCTGTGGTTACTATGTGTCCAGAGAAACACCTATAAAATTGATCATCGCTAATGATTTCCTCCCCTTTACGCTTGCATGCTGCAAAAAAGAACCATTGAATTGTGACTCTAAAACAGATCTAGGACTTATGGGCCCAGCCCTTTCAGTTGATATGGGCATCAGAGGCAGCTCCTCCGCTATGGCAGAGTGCCCCAAAAACGGCAGAAAAATAAAAATAAATTGATAGTAAACACTTGTTTTATTTTTCCTTTCCTGACAAACCTTGGGGGCAGGGCCAAGGGGATGGCAGTAGGAGTGGTAGTGCACTGCCTTCAGCGCGCATGACTGTTTGGCCGTCTGTCTCAGGCTGGCCAAGCAATTTGCGCATTAAAGCTCTCTCCAACCCAGCTGTGCTGCTGGGTTGGAGAGAGCAGGCACATATTCCCAGTCTGTCTCACGCATGAAAGCAGCTTCAGACTGGGAGCCTGTGCCTGCGAGAAGAGGAGCAGAACAGGCTGTTGTTCATGACTTGCAACTGGTGTGCAGTTCCCTTGCTATTTCTACATCTCCTTCCTGGAAATGTAGCATGTTCACAGGGTTCCTTGTTGATAAGGGTAGGATGTCACTTTTCATTTCAGTCTGTTAATGCAGGGCATGTCTATATTTCATGTAAATGTGCTATATGCCATTATGTGCAATCTTTTCTCAGCAGGTATACCCTAATATTGTGTTAGTTTGGACAATTGCAAGTTTTGGTTGTCTGTGGAATACTCATTTTGGATGTTAAATAAATATTTAATTAGTACATCGTCACAAAAGAATAGTGTTTTGAATTCCAACTGGTGTTTTTGCTTGTCAATCCAATAAAAAAATTATATGGGATAACTTAATCATTAGTAATGAGGTATATACCACTCATAAATAGAAACAAATGGAAATTTAACTTGGAAAGAGACAAAAGTCCCGTAGTAGTGAGTGAGAGAATATGTATCACACTGAAAAAAGCACCTGTACTTAGGCAGCATAGTATATTAATGTCTCTTTTATGTATAGTACTAAGCCCATCCTCAAGAGCCTCCGTTGGCTACATCACACTTCAAACTCAAAATCCAATAACTCATGGTATGTTATCTTTAAAGAAAGACACACGGGCATATCCAAAACCAATCCCAAATGGAAGGCGGATCTAGCCTCCTCACATCCAGGGTAAAATAAGGGTTCATTGCTTGTAGATTCTTCCCATAAGGCTTCCTGCCCAATTCTGGCACACTCCCCTACCCTTCCGAATAGTTGAAAATAATCCAATGCCTGCTATCCTGCCACCATTCCACACCACCATTGGTTGCGCCCTTCCTCAACTGTCCTAATCTTGTTTAAGAAATGTCTGAAGTCCTACCATCCTCCTCCATAGCAAAATTCACCAATTCAATTCATCTTGAATAAAACCCAATACAGAGTCACAATGGGGTGACTGACAAGATGAAACTGTGATAACTGTGACAAAAGCCTTGTGAGAGTATGCTATTATTTTTTCTAAACCGTCTGAATTTAACGGTGGACAATATAGGAAATTAATGAATTATATAACCTTATGGCTCATTGGTCAGTTACTTGCGTCTTTCAAATTGGTGATATGAGTGCAAGTCTTTTTGTAAAGAATGTGTATTCAATGTGCTGAATATGGAATTCTTCAATCCTCAGCACTCACAAAGGTTAAAAATACTCTACTCTTTAAATATTAAAATAGTTATGACTTACAATTGACCAATGTTGCCCCACTATGCAACCACATCACAACTTTCGGTTCAACATATGGGTTCTGGAGACATGAGTTTTAGAAATCCTTATCTATTTGTTCAAACTATGTATCCTTACCACTGTGATCAAATTCTAATGGCAGCTGCCTTCTGATGTTAAGGAAAGTAGCAAGAACAACTGCCGTTCCCCCGAACTGCCTAACCTCGAACTTCGTCCCAGGTTCCACGCAGGGAACCAGAACCACCCAACATTCCATTCCTACACACACCACTTCCTTCTAAAAAAAAAAACCAAATGATTAATAAAAAATAAACACAAAAGGTGCAACATTATAAATGAGCAACTAAATGCACAACAATATATAAACTAGGCTAAGGCTAATTAAAGGGATTAATGGAAAATCGTAAAACTAGTGCAGTGCTACAGGACAAAAGGGTAATCCTTGAACTTTGCTGGACAGAACCTCACTCTATCTGGAACTCTCTTAACGGCACTCTCCTTGACCTGGTTTACATCAATGTGCACTCTCATTTTCCTCCCAACATACCTGCACCAGCACATGATCCTTCACTTCCATAACCCGGACAGCTGCAGAAAAGCGTGACCAACCCTTGCGAATAAAACCGGGTCTCTTAATTCTCACCCAGTCTCCAACATGAACAGACAACGACCTATGACGTTTTTTGTGGACCTGTATTTCTCCCGTGCAGCAGACCTCACATCCCCACACTTGGGATTCTTACAGCATCCATGGTTTTCCTATCCATCCACTCTTTATTCAACTTGGACCCTGCAACTTTGCCTCTCAAAAAGGTAAAAGAGGATATTCCTGTGCTTATGTGAGGGGTAGTTCTTAGTGCCCGCAACATTTCATCAACTGCCTCTTTCCAATGCAAACCATCAATGAGCACAAGCTGTAACTGTTCTTTGATGATACGGTTCACTCTCTCCAAAAGACCATTACTACGAGGATGGTAGAGAGAGGTTAAGATGTGCTTTATATCCGATTTATCAAAAACATTTTTCATTTCCCTGGATATCAGCTAGGTCCAACTGTTGGTCACTAACTCTTTGGGAAAGCCATCACTAAACAATACCACCTCAAAAAATGTAATGACTGCATCAGAATTTATATTGTCCACAAATTGTGAGGATCCGATCGTTACCGCGCCTCCCGAGACAAACTGAACTACATTTCCCAGGAGCCCCAGCAACCAACAGGATATAGGGAGCGCGGGCGCACAGGATGTTGCGCGTTATTTTGAATCATGGATTTGTTTCCCTACCTCGGCGGTGAGCGGAGGAAGGAGGGAGCGGAGCGCCGTCCGGAATACGACGTGGGACTTCGGAAGAAGAAGAAATAGACGAGCAGCCAGACCGCGAGGACGCTGCTTTGCCGATGCTGCGGGACTGAGTTTCGCTTTGTGTGCAGCTCCTATCGAGGATCAGACAGGTGAGTTGCGGGGCAACTCTTGACGGATATTCTACCCCAGCTGTCAGGTGAGAGAACCGCGGTTGGGTGGAGGACTAAACCTAACTTATCAGGGTGTGGCCACCGAGTGAGGAACGCCGGTGAAGGAACCAGGTAACTCGAGGGAGAACACCGCCGAAGCCAAATTCGACGATGAGAGCAACGGAAGGGAGGAGCCTAATGTTGCATATATTGTTTTGGGGGGAACTATCAGAGCCACAGGTACAGGCACAGAGGCCAACCTGGGATTATTAGCAGGTGAAACTAAACCTAGGAGGAAGGGAATACATAGAGGATACACTCGAGACTAAGGGGGAACAGCGCTTGGAGAGCTACATTTATCTCCGGTGGAAACTTTGCTTTTTTGTTCTTTAATCCGAGACAGTTCATTTGCTCACAGAGAGTTCCCGAAGGAGGTCCGCCTTTCCGGACAAGCCACTTGAATTGCGGGTCTGAAGAGGGTAGTTGGCGAACCGGATTTATTCAGGTGATATGGCTTTTGGTTGACCCAGGTACCTATACTTCCTAGCGAGACCTTATTGAGAGTAGGGGTGATTATTGTATTTTATCCCTGTCTGTTTTGTTTTTGCAGATCCTTTATTCCACTGCTGTCCCTTCCCTTTCTTTTCCTCCGCCTGATCTTTCGCACACCCAGTTCCCTTCAGTGGTTGGGTGTGGGTCATATCTGGAGGTGGACCTTTTTCTGCTGCAACCGGATCCTGCGAAGCTGGGCTTGACAGAATAACGCGCCCACGAATTATAGCTTCGCCCGGCACGGTTGCGGTAGACCATGGCTACCATGGATGAGGTTCTTCAGGCGCTCTTAGCGGTCCAGCAGGAACTAGCCGCCTCTAAGGCAGAGACAGCGGCATTGAGAGACAGAGAAGAGCGATTATCGCGGAATCCTTTTGACGCCTCACCAGTGACATCTCAGATCCAAGTAACCGTGCCTCCTCCCATACCCCTGGCCAGTCCCGAGAGATACGCAGGGTTCCCCTTAAAGTTCAAGTGTTTTTAACTCAAATCATGCTTCATTTCTCCTGCAAACCAGCATCCTTCCCTAATAACCATTCCCGAGTGGCATTCGCCATTTCCTATTTAGTAGGGGATGCGGCGAATTGGGCTGTCCCTCTTGTAAGAAACAATGACACAGTATTATCGGATTGGGCTGCGTTTAGGTCAGAGTTCGAAAGGGTCTTCGACAGACGGGCTACCACGCTTAGTGCAGACAAGGAGCTACTAGAACTAAAGCAGGGAAGAAACGATCTGGTCTCGTATCTAACCACGTTTCAACGGTTGGTAGCTGAAACCGCCTGGCCCGAGGAAAAACGTATGTCCTTATATTATCAAGGGCTACGCGACGAGATGAAGGACGTGTTGGCCCAAATAGACCCGCAGCCTAACACTTGCACCGATATGATTAATCTGACCCTGCGCTTGGATGGGAGGATGATGGAAAGAGGTGAAAAGAAAAAGTGGGAAAGAGGGCCGTGTAGAGGGCCGTGAACACCAGTTGGAATTCAAAACACTATTCTTTTGTGACGATGTACTAATTAAATATTTATTTAACATCCAAGAAAAGTATTCCACAGACAACCAAAACATGCAATTGTCCAAACTAACACAATATTAGGGTATACCTGCTGAGAAAAGATTGCACATAATGGCATATAGCACATTTACATGAAATATAGACATGCCCTGCATTAACAGACTGAAATGAAAAGTGACATCCTACCCTTATCAACAAGGAACCCTGTGAACATGCTACATTTCCAGGAAGGAGATGTAGAAATAGCAAGGGAACTGCACACCAGTTGCAAGTCATGAACAACATATACCAGATGATTATTATGGAGACACTTTACCAGCAAGAAATATGTACTGTGCATCAGTAGCGACCAGTGTTGTGGACGAGTGGGGGGGGGGGTGGGCTGGGGTTGAGAGGGGTCGCGGGTGGGCGAAATATATATATATATATTTTTTAAACTTACCTTCAGCCGGCCGTGTCATGCTGTTCTGCTCCTCTTCTCGCAGGCACAGGCTCCCAGTCTGAAGCTGCTTTCATGCGTGAGACTTCCCCGTAAGGCGGTACTAAGCCCTGTGGCATCCTCCGAACCAATGGAAATTGGGGTAGTTAAGAGCCCATTGACCAGAGAAGAGAGAGAAAGCAGAAGGGTACAAGGATTATGTATGTACTGCGGGGAAAAAAGGACACTACGCTAGGGACTGTCCCACTAAACCGAAGCCAAACGAGGCCTGGTCGAGACCGAAGAAAGTAGCGGTGTCCTCCGTGGCCCCGGTAGCAAAGAGGGAGACAGAGGTAGTGGGGGATAAGGAAAAGGACTTCGGATGGCTTCTACCTTCCCTGACAAAAACCGAGGTGCATGACACAGAAACACATATAGTGGTCCCCAGTACACTCACACAAGGGGAATTCGGCCATACGATCAAGGCCATGGTAGATTCCGGAGCCACCGGGAACTTCATAGACAGCGGACTGGTAAATAAGCTAGGATTGCAAAGGGTACCAAGGAGGACCGCAGAGGAAGTGTTCGCTGTAGACGGAAAGCCGTTAAAATCGGGACTGATCGTAGAACAAACAGAGAAGCTGCTTCTTACCATGGGCCTAGGGGAGGAGAGGCACCGAGAACTGGTATCTCTTAACATAATTGAGGCCCCACAGTATGAGGTGATCCTGGGCATGCCGTGATTAAGCCACCACAATCCCACGATCGACTGGAAGAGCAAGACTGTGCGTTTCCTTTCCGATACATGTCGGGACCACCTCGTTTCCGATACTTGCCACTCACAGAGCAAGTCTTTGACCCATTCCCATTTTATAGCCACTGCCGCCGAAAAAGACGTTTCGTTACCGGCTGAATATTCAGCGTATCAGGACGTTTTTTGCGAAACGAAAGCCGAGCAGTTGCCCCCACCCAGGGAGTACGACTGCCGAATAGACCTGGTAGAGGGCGCTACCATCCCCGCATGTAGGGTGTATGCCCTTTCAGTGCCCGAAACAAGACATCTGAGGGAATACCTGGACCATTACCTGGCCATAGGGTTTATAAGACCATCTCGGTCCCCTGCGGCTTCCCCCCTGTTTTTTATTCCTAAGGCCAACGGTGAATTGAGGGCGTGTGTGGACTATCACGTTCTCAATAAAAACACCGTTCGCAACCGGTACCCGTTACCGCTCATCCCGGTCCTGTTGGACCAAGTCAAAGAAGCCAAGGTATACACTCGTTTGGATTTACGGGGGGCGTACCATCTAGTCCGCGTAAGGGCCGGGGATGAGTGGAAAATGGCGTTTAAAACTCGGTACGGGTCATTCGAATATACTGTAATGCCGTTCGGGTTGTGTAACGCCCCGGCGGCATTCCAGTATTTCCTGAACGATGTGTTGAAGGAATACGTGGATGTCTTCGTCGTGGTTTACATTGACGACATCCTTATATACTCAGACACCACTGAAGAACACATCCAACACGTTCTCCGAGTACTAAACACCCTGAGGTTGCACTCGTTATACTGCAAATTGAGTAAATGCAAATTTGGGGTGACACAGGTTGAGTTCCTAGGGGTCATGCTTAGTCCAGAGGGGTTGCGCATGGCTGAGAGAAAGGTGGTTGCGGTTCAAGAGTGGCCTACTCCAAAAAACGTTCGTGAAGTTCAGAGTTTTTTGGGCTTCGCGAACTACTACCGCAGATTTATCCAACACTTCTCGCAAGTAGCAGTACCAATAACAAGGCTGCTCAAAAAAGGGGTGCCCTTCCAATGGACCAACGAAGCAGAGGCCTCGTTCGTGTTCCTTGAGACCGCCTTCACGACTGCTCCCATACTAGCCCATCACGACCCAAACACCCTTTTGTGGTAGAGGCAGACGCCTCAGATGAGGCTGTAGGAGCGATCCTATCACAAAGGGATCCAGACACAGGCCAGCTACACCCGGTGGCGTATATGTCTAGAAAATTAAACCCCGCTGAAAGAAACTATACGGTGGCAGAAAAAGAACTGCTGGCCATCAAAAAATCCTTTCAGGTATGGAGACATTACCTATGGGGGGCCCAATATCCGGTCACGGTGTACTCGGACCACCGAAACCTCCAATATATGAAGTCAGCTAGACACCTTTCTCAAAGACAAATGAGGTGGATGCTTTTCTTCGCTGAGTACGAGTTTGTGGTGACCTTTAGACCAGGAGTGGATAACAGAAAAGCGGACTCCTTGTCCAGACAGAACACCACAGACCAAATCCCGCAGGACAAAAAGATGGAACCCATAATCAATCCCTCAAAGGTCCTGTGCGTGGTACGAGCGGAAACTTTCCTGTCGGAAATACGAAGACAGCATCCACAAGCAGAATGGGAAAACTGGGCACGAAACAATGTAGACCGGTCAGTGAAAGAAGGGTTGCCTTTCTATAAGAACAAAGTTTTCCTACCCAAAAAAGAGTTACAGAAAAAGGCATTCGAATGGTGCCATGTCTCCCCCTTAGCAGGACATCCAGGAAGACAAAAAACCCAGCAGATAGTCCAACGCCACTTCTGGTGGAAATCACTCCCCAAGGACATCACCGCATGGGTGGCGCAATGTAAAGTATGTGCAAGAGCGAAAACCGAAACGAGGGGAAAGAAAGGTAAACTCCTACCCTTACCCACTCCACGTCGCCCATGGCAACACATTAGTATGGATTTCGTCACAGGGTTACCCACGGAGAAGGGAAATTCGGCCATTATGGTGGTAGTGGATGGACTCACGAAGATGGGGCATTTTATTCCTTGTGTAAATCTTCCCACAGCCAGCGCCACAGCGCAACTCCTCTTATCCCACGTGGTCAAGGTACACGGCCTACCCGAAGTCATCGTTTCGGACCGGGGCCGGCAATTCATCGCAAGGTTTTGGAAGTTATGGTGTAAAGCCCTCCTAATCGAATCCTCTCTGTCAACCAGCTTCCACCCCCAGACAGATGGGCAAACGGAGCGTTTGATCCAAACCCTCAAGAAATACCTCCGTTGTTGTGCTAGAGAAGCCCAGAAATCATGGACCGACATGCTATGGATGGCGGAATTGGCCTATAATAATGTGTGGCACAGCTCCATAGGCCTCTCTCCGTTTCATGCCATGTTTGGGTTCGAAGCAAAGGTACTTCCAATCTCCATCCCCGAGGACGTACGAAACCAACCCATGGTTCTGTCGCAGGTGTAGAAACTTCACTCTTTACATCGCCAGGTACAAAGGCATTTGATACAAGCCAAGGCAACATACAAGAAGTGGGAAGACCGACACAGAAGGGAGGGGCCACAATACCAGATCGGGGATCGAGTCTGGTTATCAACCAAGAACATACGATTTAAGATATGAAGCATCTTCCACCCACGGTACATAGTGCCGTACACTGTGATTCGACAAATCAACCCAGTAACCTACAAACTAAAGTTGCCGGGAACACTTCGCATACACCCCGCGTTCCATTGTAGTCTTCTGAAACCCGCACGTGGGGCTCGTCGAAGAGCACCGCCGCCTGTACTGCGGGACGAAGGCCTGGAATACGAAGTCAGAAGCATCAAAGATTCCAAGCTACGGAGAGGAGTACTGTGTTACCTCATCTCCTGTAAAGGATATCCGACCGAAGATGATTCATGGGAACCTTGACAGAACGTACATGCGCCCAGAGCCATACGTTGTTCCACCGTCGGTTCCCTCTGAAACCTGGGCCTAGAAGGTGCTAGGGGAGGGGGACCAACTGTCAGGATCCGATCGTTACCGCGCCTCCCGAGACAAACTGAACTACATTTCCCAGGAGCCCCAGCAACCAACAGGATATAGGGAGCGCGGGCGCACAGGATGTTGCGCGTTATTTTGAATCTTGGATTTGTTTCCCTACCTTGGCGGTGAGCGGAGGAAGGAGGGAGCGGAGCGCTGTCCGGAATACGGCGTAGGACTTCGGAAGAAGAAGAAATAGACGAGCAGCCAGACCGCGAGGACGCTGCTTTGCCGATGCTGCGGGACTGAGTTTCGCTTTGTGTGCAGCTCCTATCGAGGATCAGATAGGTGAGTTGCGGGGCAACTCTTGACGGATATTCTACCCCAGCTGTCAGGTGAGAGAACCGCGGTTGGGTGGAGGACTAAACCTAACTTATCGGGGTGTGGCCACCGAGTGAGGAACGCCGGTGAAGGAACCGGGTAACTCGAGGGAGAACACCGGCGAAGCCAAATTCGACGATCAGAGCAACGGAAGGGAGGAGCCTAATGTTGCATATATTGTTTTGGGGGGAATCATCAGAGCCACAGGTACAGGCACAAAGGCCAACCTGGGATTATTAGCAGGTGAAACTAAACCTAGGAGGAAGGGAATACATAGAGGATACTCTCTAGACTAAGGGGGAACAGCGCTTGGAGAGCTACATTTATCTCCGGTGGAAACTTTGCTTTTTTGTTCTTTAATCCGAGTTCATTTGCTCACAGAGAGTTCCCGAAGGAGGTCCGCCTTTCCGGACAAGCCACTTGAATTACGGGTCTGAAGAGGGTAGTTGGCGAACCGGATTTATTCAGGTGATATGGCTTTTGGTTGACCCAGGTACCTATACTTCCTAGCGAGACCTTATTGAGAGAAGGGGTGATTATTGTATTTTATCCCTGTCTGTTTTGTTTTTGCAGATCCTTTATTCCACTGCTGTCCCTTCCCTTTCCTTTCCCCCGCCTGATCTTTCGCACACCCAGTTCCCGTCAGTGGTTGGGTGTGGGTCATATCTGGAGGTGGACCTTTTTCTGCTGCAACCGGATCCTGCGAAGCTGGGCTTGACACAAATGTTACCTCCGGACAATTTGACATATAGTCTATCATGACCAACGCATATTTAGGTGTATTGCCCATAACCCCAAAAGGCCCTGCGACATCAAATGCTACTTTCCTACAAGGTGTATTTTCAACTACAATAGGATTGACAGGAGAAGGACAAGTCACCTGAGACTTGTCACTAAGGACACATATGCAACAGTCTCTGACATAATGTTTGATAACTTTGTCAACCCCAGGCCACCAGAAATCCTCCCTTACTCTTCTTTTCATGGCTTGAATTCCAAGATGCCCCTTATGTGCCAGATCCAGGACTCTTCTACGTGCACATTCTGGAACAACCAACTGCCCACTCCTGCACAAAATGCTGCCCACAATAGATAATTCCTTCCCCACTCTCCTGTAAAGAATCAATGCCTCTGGTGAATTCCTGATAACAAGCCAACCATTCACTATAAACCTAACAAGCATTTGCAATGCAATAGGTCTCGCATTTACGCGAGTTTAAGCTATTGGCATTGTAAATGACAATGCCTTTTATTTGTTTTAGAAACGAAAACAAAAACAAAAATAAAAGGCATTGTTATTTGCAATGTCAATAGCGCATACTCGCGTAATGCGAGACCTATTGCATTGCAAATGCTTGTCTCAAGTAGCCTTAGGGATGTGATGCAGAAGTTGTATACATGGCACGTATGACAGTAAAAACTGAAGCTTCTGGGCTGTTAGTTCAGGCAGTTATTGAAAATAAAAAGTCGATATTCGTTTCCCTAACACCTCTGGACAACATGTGTGATCTTGGACATAATATTTAACCTGTAGAACCTCAGAACGTAAAGTGGAGGTGCCGCCAGCTTACCGGAGTGTATATCTAAGATATATCGCACATATTGGTTCAAGGAAAGGCGTGAACACCGACCAACAGGAGAAACAATAACTGGAAACATGTGTGGTGTATATGTGTTAATTTTACAGATGCTGTAAATTTTCCGAAGTTTCTGTCCCCTGATCACGGAAGCGGCTGTGACAGCTGCTGGTTGCATTCGATCATTGTTCCACTCTCGTGTGCATAGTAGGTTTGCACAGACGTGCGCCGGAACACACATTGAGACGGTTTTCTGCCATATGTGACCTTGTGTAATTGTAACTGGTGCTCATGTCAAGCGCTCCAATACCTCCAGGTCACGTGGAGCTCGCGCTATATCAAAAGGCCTAAATAAAACAAAGAATTAGTAAGTACCTCAATCACGGCTCGGGCAGCGGACGGCGGGGGTGGGGCCGTTCACTAATAGGACCGGCGCCCGTGTTGATAATCGAAAAGGCGCTGACATTATCGACTGTGTGCACCCGCGGACGAATTTATGGAGGTCTGCAAATAATTTAAATAAATAAAAAACGTCTGGGTGCTGAGTTCACAACAAAAGAAAGACGCAAGGGCGCCACGTTAAAATAAAGCGCATTGTAGCATGTTATTTAAAAAACAAAAAAACAAACATGGATGTGGCACAGCGGCAGAGCTCCTGACTCAAGAGCTGGGGATCCGGGTTTGAGTCTCGGTGGCGCAACATCCTGTGATTCCGGGCAAATTACCTAATTTCTCCTGATAAATTGCCATATAAACCTGCTGCAAGACGACTAAGAAAAACAAGGTCTGACGATATCCTACTTTTGTAGGTTTTTCAATGACCCGGACGGTGTTGTACTGTGTCTATTTTGTAAGCAGTAGTGGTTAAACAACGAGGCATTTGTGAATCAGTGGGTTACTGAGTTCCATTCCAAACCGATCTGCCAAATGTTTCCTGGGATAGACAAAACAAGTTGATTCGTGAGTGCCCGAAAGGCAGGAAAACAGGATCAAACATCAAAGCGGCGAAAGTGAAAGTAATCGAGCAGAGCATCAAAGGGCTGGGTGAGAAGGGAGGGGGAATGCAAGGGTCAAAGCTGCTAAAGTGAAAGAAAGCTATAGAGAAGGGAGGGGGGAGTGGGAGCAGCTGTGCACATGCATGTGATCGTGCACTCAAGGTTTAGGCCAGCCAAAAGACTGTGGGTAGCACTTTGAAAATCCCACATATAAAATGTCTCTTCGAGCCTTTGGCTCAGCGAGACCTAAAAACGTATTGTAATGCTTTGTCACTCAATACAGCTTCCAACCACTCCTGCTGAGACAAAGCTCCCTTCGCGGTATCACTAACCAAACTCACCACTCATACCAGATCATCCATCTCTTCCTGTCTTGGCAATCCGTGGGGTTGCTCTACCCCCACCCTTTGTGGTGAATAGATCCAACAAAGGTTTGGGATCTGCTCCCAGAACAAATTCTTTCCCCCCACACAATATTTTTAAAAGGTTGTACTCCCCACCACATGGCCAATGACTCCTTCTCTATTGTGGAGTAAGTTGATTCTGCGTCCCACAATGTCCCAGATGCAAATGCAATAGTATCTTCCTTCGCATCACTCCTTTTCTGCATAAGCACTGCAACAAGCGCCACATTACTAGCATCAGTGGTAATGATGCATAAATCATTGCTGTCAAACATTTTGCAGGGACAAACTCTCACAATTTCTTTTTTGATTACTTCAAAATTCTTTTCTCATTCATTGTCCCACACATATTTCACGTTGTTCTTCCAGAGACCATGCAAATCAGCTGTTTTATCAGAAAAATGTTTCACAAATTTAGAGTAGTACTCTACCAGCTGAGAAATGAGCGAAGCTGGTCCTTGTTCCTGGGTTTAGGTGCACATTGAATGGCATCTGGTATGTTTAATTTCGGTTCAGCTCCCTTCCCACATACATGATGACCCAAATAGTCAACAACTTTTTGTGAAAATGTAAATTTCTCCTTTTTTAGGATCAAACCACTGGCTTCGATAATGTCTAGCATCACCCTCGCCCTGCTGTCATGTTCCGCCTCCGATTCTCCAAATATCAAGAGGTCATCTTGGAAAAACATGACACCTTTGATGTTATTGAATAGATTGTTCATCAACCACTGGAACACATCTGTTGCAGACGCCAAACCAAATAGCATTCAGATATACGGATATGCCCCCTTAGGTGCGACAAATTATGTTAAGTGTCTCGAATCCCTACTCAACTCAATCTGGTGATAAGCCGAAGATACGTCAAGAGTAGCAAAAAATTTAGCACTACCAAAGGTTGACAGCATTTCATTTATATTGAGCAAAGGTTGGCGATGTACCCAGATGTTAGAATTAAGATCACTAAGATCTACACAAAGCCTCACAGATTTATTTGCTTTGCATGCGAGAACTATGGGTGCCAACCGTTCCGAACCTTCAATGGGTTCAATTATGCACACAGTATTTCCAATTCAATGTTTAATTCTTCCCGCAAACCTAACAGCACCTTGCGCACCTTTTGAGCAACCGCCCTTGCATCATGCTTTAAAGGTATGCGATGCTGGAAAACCTTAAGCTTCCCAAAATGTTCACTAAAAACCTCAGGGTAGCCTTTGACCCACTAACCAGCTTCTACCTGGTTGACTTCTCTGGAATTAGAAAAAACAGTCAATGATCGAGCAGAAAATATCCTATCACTTTTTTGTTTGGACAGCACCATGTCAGGATGATTGGAGTCTAAAATAATTCCCAGTTCTCCTTGTTCATCCCAACCTAACAAGTTAGCACCATCCTTGACTATGTATACAGTGTGAGAAGTTGGCCTGATATGTAGTGCTCACTATTCTAGTGATCACTGTGTATCATTCCAAACGACCTTTATTGATGATTGGTTGTAAGTCAACCTTATAGACCAGCTATCCTAGTAGCGTGGATACGAGCAGTCTTAGGCTAAACTCTAGAGGGCGTGTTAAGCCAGCTGTTTTACCACCACATTTACCCCTTGAACACCACGTGAAAGGACACCACACCAGTTGTTATGAAAATAAAGGATATTTATTTATAACAAGACTACCCTGGCTCTTTATGAGTCAGGGAGCTAAGCACACTACAAAACTCTTACGAAAATACTTCAAGTTGCACAATTTACACAAATGCCCGAGGGGCACGAGAAACCATCTACACTAACAGTGAAATGCGAATGGTTAGAGTCTGGAGTTACTGATTCCGGAGTGATCCGATCAGTGGGACTAAACGAAAAAGGAACTGGACACTTGTAGAGCGAACCTGCGATGGAGCACCGAAATGCTCGAGTTACCTAGCCCAGAGGCTGCGGCTGCGTGAAGTTCGGCAAGATGTCGGGAGTCCTCGTTGTAGTCTCAGGAGCCTGAAAGAAGAAGTTGCTGGCAGGCGACCAGTGTCGATGTTCAGCGAGATCCAAGCCTGGATCGGTGATAAAGGAACCTGAAAGCAGAGGGGACTCAGTTCTCAACCGCTAGCCAGCGATCGTGTGGGCACCAGGAGGGGACCGGCTGAAGTCACCTCGACCAGGTGAGTGGATGACGTCGGACTCGGCTGTTCCTCGGACCAGGAGGCGCGGCGGCGACCAGGATGGAGGGCGAGCTGTCCCACGAAGGTGTCTGCTGTCGATGATGCTGGGCCCAGGAATGGGGCAGCAGGTCTTGGCAGTGGCAAACCCACGCGGTGGAGTCAAGATGGCGTCTGGAGTGGACCAGGAGGGTCCGTGATACTCCTCTGTTGAAGGGGAGCAAGAGCCAGTCTGGAGCAACCAGACTAGTGATGAAACAAACGTGGTGCGTCGTGAAGAGGGCCACAAGCCGGTCGGCAAGTGGTCGGACAACGCGGCGAACAGCAAGGAGCGGAAGGGCCCCCACGCAGATCTCGTGGATGCTGGGGAGGCAGACTTCGGTGCTGGAGCTGCTCAGGGTTAGGGCTTCTCAAATCCTAGGTGCACTCACTCGAGGGTCCCTCGGTGGGCGTGCTAGATAAGCGTCGTGCAGGTTCTGAAGATGGCCGGTCCCGCAGGTCTCGTCACACCTACGACTCTCAGCTGGGCTGATGATGTAGGTAGAGGTCAGAGATGGCAGGGACTCGGGTCTCGTCGAGCTGGGCAGTCTTGATCCGTGGGAGAGACGTGCAGCAAACCGCAAGCGCTTAGGTGGTGCCTGCTGGTGCAGGGTGGCTACTCCTTAGCCACAAGGGAGAGTCTTCAGAAATAGTCAAGAGTTCCTTTCGTGGAAAGTAGTTCAAGATTCAGAATTATCCAATTTGGGAAGGGGACTCGCTCCTACCTTTATTCTAAGAAAAGGGGCTGGCCCGTGACTAGGTCCTACCTATGGGTGGGGCCAGGAGGGGGGTGGTGACACCCCTATCCTTTGTCCGGCTTCGCCCCGGCTCAGGGGCAGGGTTGCCCCCAAAACTGGTTTGAGCCGGGCTATGCACAGTGAGCACCGGGGTGCCACTTGCAATCACCTTCCTTTCAGCCCTGCCTACCTGGGATACACAAACCCTGTCTGGGATGGTGCTAACACCGCCCTCGACAGGAAACCCTTTGTCCAAGCTCCCCTTGCTGGAAGGTCTCCCAGCAGCAGGAGGTCAGACTTGTGTCTGGTGGCAGCATCCATTTTGTGATGCTGAGGCTTGAGTCAACTTTATCCGGGGTTCAAGGTTACGTCCATGTCGTGCCCCTCTAAAAGGGGGGAATGCTAACCCCGTCGCCAGGAATGGCGAGGGGTTCGTATTCCAGTTCGTATGACACCTTACTCGACATGTGTAGGTGATGCGATGCCAAAGTTAGCAAATAACCGCGAGGATTATAATGCATTAAAAGTAGTTGGCCCTCGTCACCATGGAACGGCTATTAGGACTTGGTTCCGCAAGCCGTCGACGGGCTCAGCTCGCGCCAAAGCACCGTCCCACATGATTCCCCGCACTCTGCCTTCAGGATTGATAAGGCCTGCCATAGGAGTGACTGATAGGAACCCATGTGTCCATTCTAGGGTTAGGTATAGGAATACTACACCTACAGCAACGGGTGATTACACCACGCTGCCCCAGCTGTCGTGCAGCCAGTTGTGTCAGATTTGGGCGGCCATCCAGGGGTGGCATAATACATGCTGCAGCCCCTGGTAGGCCCTGGGTACACCGATGCCCTGGATACCTGTGGTATGCTGAGACAGGGACTGACAAGGCGGCCCAGTTCCAATTAGCGGATGCACCTAATGTACATGTGTGTTAATTTCGAGAGAGAACAGCTAGGCTGTGGGTCTGATTGGCAGGCCCACAGCCAGGGAAAGTCGTAAACCAATGAAGCAAAAGCAAAAAATCTGGGTGATCATAGGATTGCAGACCCTACTCTCCTACATGACCCCCCCCCAAACTTTGGGACAATAAGCTAACCTTGACCAGGTGAGTCTTCTTGCTCTAAGTGGAAATACCTGGAGAGCCCATCTGCATTGCCATGATCAGTGCCAGGTCTATGCTCCACTGTGAAGTCCATCCCCTGTAGGGAAATGGACCACCTAAGTAGTTTGGGGTTTTCACCCTTCATTTGATTTAGCCACAAGAGGGGCTTATGGTCGGTCTGAATCTTGAAGTGAGTGCCAAACAAGTATGGCCTCAACTTCTTCAGGGCCCAAACCACAGCAAAGGCCTCCCTCTCAATAGCGGACCAATTCTTCTCTCTGGGGGTCAGCCTCCTGCTAATAAAAGCTATGGGCTGGTCATGACCATCAAAATTCAGTTGAGATAGAACAGCTCCCACACCCAACTCCGAAGCGTCTGTTTGGACAATGAATGGTTTGGAGTAGTCTGGACTCTTTAGGATAGGTGCTGTGCACATGGCCTGCTTTAGGTCATCGAATGCCTTCTGACAGCTTGCTGTCCACTGAACTTTTTTTGGCATCTTTTTACTTGTCAGGTCGTTTAGCGGGGTCACAATGGATCCATAAATTCTGACAAATTTCCGGTAATAACCAGTCAGGTCCAAGAAAGCTCGAACCTGAGTCTGGGTGGTTGGAGGAGCCCAGTCCTGGATGGCCTGTATTTTGCTCTCCAATGGCTGAACCTGGCCTCCACCTACAAGGTGGCCCAGGTATACAACCTGTGTCTGCCCTATCTGGCACTTAGTGGCCTTGATAGTGAGGCCTGCCTTTTGCAGGGCCTCTAACACTTTCCTCAGGTGGACCAGGTGATCCTCCCAGGTGGAGCTAAAGACAGCGATATCGTCCAGATACGCCGCACAGAAGTCGTCCAACCCAGTGAGAACTCGGTTCACCAGCCTTTGGAAGGTGGCAGGTGCATTTTTCAAACCAAAGGGCATTACCACGAACTGATAATGCCCACCCGGGGTAGAAAATGCTGTTTTGGGCTTGGCCTCCTCAGCTAACCTGATTTGCCAATACCCAGCTGTCAGGTCAAACGTACTTAAGTAGTTGGCCGAAGCCAACCGGTCGATAAGTTCGTCTGCTCTTGGTATCGGGTGGGCGTCAGTCTTAGTGACTGCATTGAGACCTCTGTAGTCCACGCAAAACCTCATCTCTTTCTTACCGCCCTGGGTGTGAGGTTTCGGCACGAGAACTACGGGACTAGCCCAGGGGCTGTCCGAGGGTTCAATGACTCCCAGCTCCAACATTTTCTGCACCTCTGTCTTGATGCAGTCTCTGACATGATCAGGTTGCCGATAGATTTTACTCTTTACGGGCAGACTGTCCCCAGTGTCGACCTCATGGGTACACCAATTGGTCTGACTGGGCGTCAGAGAGAACATATGTCGAAAGGATTGAAGAACCTGTTTACAATCCTTTTGTTGATGTCCAGAGAGGCTGCCACAAAAGACAACACCATCTACTGACCCATCGTCAGGGTTCTGAGAGAGCAGGTCCGGGAGAGGGTCACTCTCCTCCTCCTGTCCCTCATCTGTGGCCATGAGCAAGCCCATGCCCTCCCTGTCGACATATGCCTTGAGCCTGTTTACATGGAGCACCCTGTGGGGGCTCCGGGGAGTTCCCAGGTCTACCAGGTAGGTGACCTCTCCCTTTTGCTCAATGATCGTGTGGGGCCCAGACCATTTGTCTTTGAGTGCTGCTGGTGCCACTGGCTCCAGCACCCACACCTTCTGTCCAGGCTGGTACACAGTCAGGACAGCCTTTTGGTCGTGCCAAGCTTTTTGTAATTCTTGGCTCGCCTCAAGGTTTTTAGATGCCTTTTCCATGTACTCCGCCATCCGCGAGCGGAGACCGAGCACATAGTCCACAACGTTTGATGCCGGCTTTCTGAGAGGTCTCTCCCATCCTTCCTTTACCAAACAAAGGGGTCCCCTTACAGGATGTCCGAACAGAAGCTCAAAAGGGCTGTAGCCAACCCCCTTCTGCGGGACCTCTCTGTAGGCGAACAAGAGGCAGGGTATCAGGACATCCCATCTCCGCCGAAGCTTTTCAGGTAGTCCGTGAATCATCCCTTTTAGGGTCCTGTTGAATCTCTCAACAAGCCCATTGCATTGTGGGTGATAGGGTGTGGTGAACTTGTAGTTGACACCACACTCCTTCCACATTGCAGTCAGATATCCCGACATAAAGTTTGCACCTCTGTCGGAGACGACCTCCTTAGGGAAGCCCACTCTGGAGAACACTCCAAGTAGGGCCCGTGCCACCACAGGTGCTGTAGTGGTCCTAAGGGGAATAGCTTCAGGATACCTGGTGGCGTGGTCCACCACCACCAGTATAAACTTGTGCCCTGATGCTGTCTGGGGTTCCATTGGTCCGACAATGTCGATCCCCACTCATTCAAAGGGTACCCCCACCACCGGTAGTGGTATGAGGGGGGCCTTTGTCGTGCCACCTGACTTACCACTGGCTTGGCAAGTGACACAGGAGCGGCAAAACTCCTTCGTATCTTCGGACATGTGGGGCCAGTGAAAGTGTGGAACAATTCTGTCCCAAGTCTTATTCTGGCCTAAGTGACCTGCAAGGGGAATCTCGTGGGCCAAGGTAAGAAGGAAACCTCTCAGAGACAAGGGGATGACCAGCCTCCTGGTCGCGCCAGGTTTGGGGTCTCTTGCCTCGGAGTACAGGAGTCCATCGTCCCAGTACACTTTGTGGGTACCTGTGGCGTTCCCTGCAGCCTCAGCAGCAGCCTGCTGTCTGAGGGGTTCAAGCGAGGGGCAGTCTAACTGTGCCTTCCCCAGGTCTTCCCTGGAGGGTCCCCCTGAGCCCAGAAACTCAACCTGACCAGGTTCAAGCTCTTTCGGCTCAGTTTCCCTCAGTTCTTTAAGGTCAGCCTCCTCAGAGACTTGATCCACGACCTGGGGCAAGGGGGAAGGCGAAGCCTTACCCTTACTGCTCCTTTTCTTGGAAGGTGTCTGGTCCGTTTTTCCAGGATCCAGCACCTGTTCAGTGGGGCATCTTTTGGCCTGTGACCTGGTCACAGCAAGGACATGTGCTGGCAAGCCTAACATTTCCATGTGAGTCCTCTGCTCCACTTCTGACCATTGTGACGTTTCCAAATCATTGCCCAACAGACATTCTACGAGGAGGTCTGAACTAACCACAACCTTTTTCGGGCCACTTACCCCTCCCCAGGAGAAATCAACAACTGCCATACTGTGATTGGTAGTGACGTTGCTGGCATTGGTCACTAGGTAATCGGTACCTAGCATGATCTGTCCAGGGTCCACAAAGTTAGGCGTCACCATGGTGACACTGGCACAAGTGTCCCTGTAGGCCTGAGCCATTTTTCCATTGATCAAAGGTGTCTGTCTGTATTTGCCCAAAGTATTGGGACTGGCATCAGGGGACATATCCATATCCCCTGTACAGACAAGGACGGCCTGAGTGAGCGTGCCGACTAAGTCGTCACTCCCCTCGGTTCCCAAGGTTAACCCAACTAATGCCTTGAGAGGCGCACTACCACTGCTGACTGTACTAGGGGGTGCAGGTGCCTTAGGGGCTGCAGTGGCAGGAGTTTGCCCTCCTTTCTTGGTGCACTCACTAAACCAGTGAGTCTTACTTTTACAGTATTGGCACCACCTTTTTGACTGGCCTTCTTGAGTCTTCTTCTTCTGTGAAGCCTGACCCCCACCCTCTTTGGTTTGTTGGGGACCTGTCGAAGACTTCTGGTCATTTTGTTCATTCTTGTTACTACCCTTTTGGTCTGCTTTCTTCTGACCACCCTGGTTCTGATTCTGGTTCTGCTTGACCCTTGTTCTGACCCATCTGTCTGCCTTCTTTCCCAATTCTTGGGGAGAGGTCAGATCCGAGTCGACAAGGTGCTGATGCAACAATTGGTTCTGACAGTTGTTTAAAATCTGTTCTCGCATGATAAGATTGTACAATCCTGTGTAATCAGTAACCTTGCTACCGAGCAACCAGCCTTCCAAAGCCTTAGTGGCACAATCGACAAAGTCAGTCCAATCCTGAGACTGAATTTTCTGGGTGTCCCGGAACAGCAACCTGTACTGCTCCGTGGTTAAGCCAAACCCATCAATCAGTGTGGTCTTCAAGACTTGGTAGTTGTTTGCATCCTCAGCTCTAGTAGTGAGGAGCTTGTCTCGCCCTTTACCTTCAAAGGAGAGCCACAGTATAGCTGCCCACTGACTTGGGGGGACGCACTGGACAGTGCAGGCCCTTTCCAAAGCAGTTATCCACTTGTGGATGTCGTCCCCTTGTTTAAAGGGGGGCACTATTTTAGTCAGGTGTCTAGTGTCTATACCCCTGTCTTTCTCTCTATTGAGAATGCTGCCACCAGTGGGATCTAACCCACTTAATTTCTGCTCTCGGGCCAGGGCAAGTCTTTCTTTGGCGAGGGCAAGTTCTTCCCGCTCGATCCTCAGATTGACTTCCCTCATCTTCGCTTCATGCTCCCTTCTCTGAGGGGACGTCATTCCTCTCCGAGAAGATGCCTGAGAGACATGTGTATGAACCGATCTGCTAGAGCCTCTGGAGAGAGACCTAGCTCGTCCGTTCCTAAGGTTAGGCCTGCTTGAGCGTGGGCCCGGGGCTCCCCCAGTTCCATTCTCATGCCTGCTTAAGTTGGTCCTTGTAAGCCTGCTGACTACCACTGGACCTTTGTTTGCCTCGTCTTCTGATAACTCCTCCTCGTCCTCCTCCTCTGTGTGGAGGTCGAGGTCTGGGTCACCGAGGGTTCCCTCTAAGGGAGGCATGTTCCCATCAGCACTGGGGGTACCTGTGTTAGAGGACCTCCTAGCATCGTACGCCTCTAAGAGACCTATCAGAATTGCGATGGTAGGGTTAGAACCCTGGTTTAGCTTCCTGGAGGCACACAGTTGTCTCATCTCCTTGAAGCTAAGAGCTGCATATCGTGACACGACCTGTGGAGGGTCACTGACCACTAAGGGAGTCTCTGCAGACTCTCCGTGGACCGACATGCTTTTCTAGTGAGGTGTAAGTGATGCACCTACCTACACTATGTGTTTACCTACTGATCCCTTGCTAAGAGTTGTAGTCAGGGTGTGCTAAGCCCTGTTATGCTACAACAGCCGGTTTAGTAGAACTCGGAGTATTCTAAGTTAAGTTATATGTACCTGGGTACTTCTGTGATCTTTCACTTCGATATTCTTAGGATACGTGTGTGGTAAAACAACAGCAAGCTCAAATCCCAACCGCTGCTCACCAATGTGAGAAGTTGGCCTGATATGTAGTGCTCACTATTCTAGTGATCACTGTGTATCATTCCAAACGACCTTTATTGATGATTGGTTGTAAGTCAACCTTATAGACCAGCTATCCTAGTAGCGTGGATACGAGCAGTCTTAGGCTAAACTCTAGAGGGCGTGTTAAGCCAGCTGTTTTACCACCACATTTACCCCTTGAACACCACGTGAAAGGACACCACACCAGTTGTTATGAAAATAAAGGATATTTATTTATAACAAGACTACCCTGGCTCTTTATGAGTCAGGGAGCTAAGCACACTACAAAACTCTTACGAAAATACTTCAAGTTGTACAATTTACACAAATGCCCGAGGGGCACGAGAAACCATCTACACTAACAGTGAAATGCGAATGCTTAGAGTCTGGAGTTACTGATTCCGGAGTGATCTGATCAGTGGGACTAAACGAAAAAGGAACTGGACACTTGTAGAGCGAACCTGCGATGGAGCACCGAAATGCTCGAGTTACCTAGCCCAGAGGCTGCGGCTGCGTGAAGTTCGGCAAGATGTCGGGAGTCCTCGTTGTAGTCTCAGGAGCCTGAAAGAAGAAGTTGCTGGCAGGCGACCAGTGTCGATGTTCAGCGAGATCCAAGCCTGGATCGGTGATAAAGGAACCTGAAAGCAGAGGGGACTCAGTTCTCAACCGCTAGCCAGCGATCGTGTGGGCACCAGGAGGGGACCGGCTGAAGTCACCTCGACCAGGTGAGTGGATGACGTCGGACTCGGCTGTTCCTCGGACCAGGAGGCGCGGCGGCGACCAGGATGGAGGGCGAGCTGTCCCACGAAGGTGTCTGCTGTCGATGATGCTGGGCCCAGGAATGGGGCAGCAGGTCTTGGCAGTGGCAAACCCACGCGGTGGAGTCAAGATGGCGTCTGGAGTGGACCAGGAGGGTCCGTGATACTCCTCTGTTGAAGGGGAGCAAGAGCCAGTCTGGAGCAACCAGACTAGTGATGAAACAAACGTGGTGCGTCGTGAAGAGGTCCACAAGCCGGTCGGCAAGTGGTCGGACAACGCGGCGAACAGCAAGGAGCGGAAGGGCCCCCACGCAGACCTCGTGGATGCTGACGAGGCAGACTTCGGTGCTGGAGCTGCTCAGGGTTAGGGCTTCTCAAATCCTAGGTGCACTCACTCGAGGGTCCCTCGGTGGGCGTGCTAGATAAGCGTCGTGCAGGTTCTGAAGATGGCCGGTCCCGCAGGTCTCGTCACACCTACGACTCTCAGCTGGGCTGATGATGTAGGTAGAGGTCAGAGATGGCAGGGACTCGGGTCTCGTCGAGCTGGGCAGTCTTGATCCGTGGGAGAGACGTGCAGCAAACCGCAAGCGCTTAGGTGGTGCCTGCTGGTGCAGGGTGGCTACTCCTTAGCCACAAGGGAGAGTCTTCAGAAATAGTCAAGAGTTCCTTTCGTGGAAAGTAGTTCAAGATTCAGAATTATCCAATTTGGGAAGGGGACTCGCTCCTACCTTTATTCTAAGAAAAGGGGCTGGCCCGTGACTAGGTCCTACCTATGGGTGGGGCCAGGAGGGGGGTGGTGACACCCCTATCCTTTGTCCGGCTTCGCCCCGGCTCAGGGGCAGGGTTTCCCCCGAAACTGGTTTGAGCCGGGCTATGCACAGTGAGCACCGGGGTGCCACTTGCAATCACCTTCCTTTCAGCCCTGCCTACCTGGGATACACAAACCCTGTCTGGGATGGTGCTAACACCGCCCTCGACAGGAAACCCTTTGTCCAAGCTCCCCTCGCTGGAAGGTCTCCCAGCAGCAGGAGGTCAGACTTGTGTCTGGTGGCAGCATCCATTTTGTGATGCTGAGGCTTGAGTCAACTTTAACCGGGGTTCAAGGTTACGTCCATGTCGTGCCCCTCTAAAAGGGGGGAATGCTAACCCCGTCGCCAGGACTGGCGAGGGGTTCGTATTCCAGTTCGTATGACACCTTACTCGACATGTGTAGGTGATGCGATGCCAAAGTTAGCAAATAACCGCGAGGATTATAATGCATTAAAAGTAGTTGGCCCGCGTCACCATGGAACGGCTATTAGGACTTGGTTCCGCAAGCCGTCGACGGGCTCAGCTCGCGCCAGAGCACCGTCCCACATGATTCCCCGCACTCTGCCTTCAGGATTGATAAGGCCTGCCATAGGAGTGACTGATAGGAACCCATGTGTCCATTCTAGGGTTAGGTATAGGAATACTACACCTACAGCAACGGGTGATTACACCACGCTGCCCCAGCTGTCGTGCAGCCAGTTGTGTCAGATTTGGGCGGCCATCCAGGGGTGGCATAATACATGCTGCAGCCCCTGGTAGGCCCTGGGTACACCGATGCCCTGGATACCTGTGGTATGCTGAGACAGGGACTGACAAGGCGGCCCAGTTCCAATTAGCGGATGCACCTAATGTACATGTGTGTTAATTTCGAGAGAGAACAGCTAGGCCGTGGGTCTGATTGGCAGGCCCACAGCCAGGGAAAGTCGTAAACCAATGAAGCAAAAGCAAAAAATCTGGGTGATCATAGGATTGCAGACCCTACTCTCCTACATACAGGTCCAACAGTATGTTTCCCATCAAATTGTAAATCAGCATCAAATTTCCCCACAACTTCCAATCTTTTGCCCCCATATGCAAAAATTCTAATTTGAGATTCATGCACAAAAGTGTCACTAATTTCACCAAAATTCCTCTCATTCAAGAATGTGAAAGGAGAACCAGAGCTCGCCAAGAACTTCATACCTATCTTGTTGACAGAAATTATACAAGACAGGGTTTTTTACGTGACACCTCCATAGATGATATCTCAGCAACTCCACTCTTTCCTTGGCTTGTTGAGGATAACATTAGAACAGTATTGCCATCCCCATCAGAGTCACAGAAATTCTCCTCAATACTCTTGACAGACTGCAAGGGAGCAGGTCGTTGACCAATATTTAAATCAGGATATTCAGTTGATAGACGTTTTTCCTGAACTTTCTTATTATTAGTTCTTTCTATCAATTGATCTCTAATAATTTTATCTTTGGGAGCATTGAAGAAACTTGTGGCATTCAAGGGCAATATTTTTCCTTGGATTAAAACATTTATCTAATGTGCTGATAATGGACACATATTCATCAATCACCACTGTAGAATCACTGTCCTCCCCTCCCAATGTAAAAACACTCACAATTTATAGCAGTAGAGTTTTCAAAATATTCCAAATGTATACTAAAAGCGCCTTCTTCTTTTTGGACATAAATGTATTCCCATCAATTGCCTCCAAATAAGCCTCAAAGGTTTCCTTTCATTGCTGCCAATTCAATGGTGGGGTTCCTGGTACTTGCAGAAATGGTGCTGGTGCTGGTATACTATCCATGACATGACTCACCTGGGTGAGTTGTTGCCACTAAATGCAAGTCCTGTCACAGTATATTCTACCCTAAGATGTGCTTATCATTGGTACAGATGATGACTAGAATTAGAATGCAAACATGTGTTTTGCAAGATTCCGAATGCCATGCCAGCTGGCAAACACTTGACAATGGTGTTCAGCAGGTCCTCCTGTCATGGAAGGTTGGGACAGGCAGATCTATCTTTTTGGCTTTCCTTTTCATGTGCCTGATACTAAGATACAGTGCAGGCAAATTAACCAGCAAATCATCAGTAACACCAATTGATGTGGGTGATTCATCCTCATTCAAGATGGCTGACACGTTGTACAAACGATGAGTGTGTTTCTGTCCATGATTGTGCTTCCTCGGGCAACTTACAAACCAATCAAAATGGCCGCTGAACATATGCAATAGCTAAGGGCATGCAGAATGACGTGCACAGTGTCCCTGTATTGACGCGCACAGAGTTACTTCCACAGGTAGTTTGGCCTAGTGATTTGGCCGAAAACACATATGTGCGGCATGAAACCAAGTCCCCCAAACAGTCAGACCCACCTGCACAATTAGGGTGACCCCAATCAGGCAGAAGCACTGGCAACCTGCAAAGGTCGCCCAATGCCCAGCGGAAGCAGAAGCACCGCTGGTCACAGAAATCGTCGCCACTGAAAGGAAGTCCAAGACGTGTGGTGGCACTTAAGGTAAGTTTATTAATCTCCGTCTCTCCATCCCGGCAACAACTGCGGATCCTCTGAACCTCCAAACTTTGAACCCCGTCGCAGGGTCCACACAGGGAAGCAGAACCACCTAACAGTCCATCCCTACAACCCTTTTCACCCACTTTGACCTCACCGATGTTGCAGCTCATTATGAGTAACTGTTACAATTTGGAGAACTCAAAGAAATGTATCAATATCATTAATTTCCTGTAGGGCTCCTGAAATGCACTGTGAGCACCTAAAAGTTGGAAATTTGATCCAAATGTAGGTGTCATCCTGTGGAAGAAAATGTATTGCTTTTTAACTTTGGCCTTTCTGAATCAGCCATAGGTGATATATTTACCTAGATATTTCATTATGATGCAACTCAATTTACTGAAGTGTGGTCGACATAACATTAATTTGCATGACAGGAGTAAAGTATCTAGATGCTTTATATTTTTCCAGCGTTACATATCTAAAGTATCTAAATGCGTTGCATGTTTCAATAGTTAGGTAGCTCAAATATCTTAATCCTTTGCATTTTTTAAGAGACAACTATCTGAACTATTGCAGTGTTACGTAATTTTCAAGAGTTAAGAATCTAAAGTATTTAACTGCTTCTTACTTTTCATGCATAAAGCATTCACAATATCTCAAATTGTTAATTAAATCCAAGATAAATGTATGCCAATATATCAGTCAGAATTCATTTTCTTACCCACAGATAGACAGCAAGCATTCTTCGATGGAATCTCTTTGCGCTTTGGTGAGTGAGCAGCCTTTGGAAAGCCTATACACAGTGTGTAACAGGGAGTCAATGAGGGAAGCGTGATGCTCAGTGCCAGCAAAAAGAGGAGCACACCGAGTCAGCAAAGGCAAGACGGCAGTGCAGAGGTAACGATTAAGGGCCAAGGCCATGTCGGTGGCACTTAGAGCAGCCTACAAAAGAAAGATAAAACAATAATTAGAACTTGATTCTCTAAGCTACTGAATCACACACACAGGGCAAGGTATGACTGTAGATGCCAGAATGTAGGCCCCAGATATAAAGGTGACGGTATTGAACCAACAACTGTCTGGTAATTGAGTTACAAGACTTTTATTTCACTCTACACCAGTATAAAAGCATCTCTGGTTGTTTCTGATCGCACTGTGAGCCATCTCAGTCGTACCATACATTACACTCACTGACAATGAACTCAATTTCTGGAAACTTTTAATGACGTGGCGATTTGGTAACTAATCTGCCCCATGCACTTTGGTGGACTCTGTGTTGCGTTGCTAGTGCTGGGATGCCTAAGGGTCGCCATTCGTTCTACAAATGTGCATAGAATAGAATGCTGCATTGTAAATTTTGTCCATAATACGAAGTAGCTTGTATCAAAAAACAACAGCAGGCACTTTCTGAAATACATGTCATGTTAGAACACCAAGGCAATACAAGGCATGCGTCATCCTAAAGAAGATCATCTACTTGCAGTCTGGAAATGTGATAATGGACAGCTGGTATCAGTGCGATTTGTTTAGCAGTGGTGATAGTAGTTGGGCATTGCCCTTTTGTGTTCTACTTACTGTATGTGTTCATGTGGTTGTAAGGTGTGTGGGTTCAAAATGGCTATGCCTTCTCCTTTGTAAGGGGCTCCATGCAAGTGAAAGAATCCCATCCACTCAGAATTACAGTCCAATTACAAAAACATGCATGTAAGCAAATCTGCCCCTGGGCATTTACTAAATTGTGGCACTCACAAAGAAGGTGAAATGTAGTGCACTACACAGGGACAGCGGACATAGAGGTTTACGGGCACTGTGCTCACCTCTTAATGGAAGAGTGGAGTTATGGAATGGAATTATGATCACACAGACAGTCAGAGAGACCCCAAATCCCTGTTATAGGAGACATAGTCTGTGACTGCGTCCTTTCTTTTGAGTGTCTTCATATCTTCCTAAGGTAGGGGAGGCCAGGCATACATGGAGTTGTAGTGGTGGGTGAATCCACTACACCATAACAGTTTGCTGTGCAGGCTTTAATGCAGGCGCACAGAGAAAAAGTGCACATGAATGTAAGAATACACATATCTGTTGGAATAGGAAGCACAGCCTGGCTGTGCTTGTGGACCCTGCAAGTCTGCATGTGGAAGTTGACACACAAGCACCATATGTCTTAAAATAAGATTATTATACATGAGTGAAAAATGAATCCAAGTATTTTCTCTTGTTCTGAAAACTTTACACAGGAGAATGAAACTTGAATTCACTCACGCTCATGTCCAAGATCCTGCTTTTTTACACAAAGGAAACACAGACATTCAGCACCTTCTCATTTCCCATATATGATAATGCCTCAGGTGGAGGAAACAACGGACACAATGAAAGATATGAATAATCTAGCCAGCAACCCTTCTCTACTCCATTTCAGAGAGCTAACAAAGACCGGCAAAGCAATAGATCTGGACTTGCAAGTTGGTGCAATGGTTACTTTTTTCAGTTGCACTGCCAGGCCAGAACAAAAAATTCCTGTAGGATAAGAACTGCCCTCCTCTCATCAGTGCTGCTGCCAGGGAAAAACATTGTTAATTAAATTATTATCTAAGACACTTTCATAGCATTCCACTGTCATGTGTGTGCCCCTAAAAGTTCAAGCAGCAAGAAAAATAAAGTGATCACAGCTGCGTGGAGGGCAAGCAATATTTTGTTCAAAGACAACACTTTCCGCCCAATCAAAACATATATTTCTGGCTCTCAACATGTAGGTGGAATCAAAGCCCCTTTTGTGATGCCAAAATTGCGAGAGCTGTGCTGTCAAGTCAGACAACAAAACGACAAGCCACTATCTAAACATGGCTGACATATGCTTCCAATGCATTTTTTAATTTAACTATCACACATAATTTAATAGAGGAGTATGAGTGCTTCCTAGCAAGCAGGTGTACCTAGAGCAGCTACAGTAACCCTTTCAAATTTTACATCACATCACATGAAAATTTGATTCTTATAAGTGCATGGAAGATATCTTATTGGTTTTGAATTACTGTAACCTGAAGGCATAATATGAACATATAAAGGATTACTACCATGGATAAAGAATGGAAAAAAACATTGGGAAAGTAAAGTACTGTTCTCCTATCATTGGCACTTACGTGCACTTCTTTTTAAGCTGATTTGCCAATATGATCAGAAAACATGCAGCTACTCACAGAGCAGGGGGAAGACAGCTGACCCATTAGCACCTGATCTATTCTGTGGTAGGCTATAGAAAGATGTGAATGGCAGTTGTCCGGTGGATAAAGAAGACTGACACAACAGACGTACATTGTTTTACTTATTTATTTGGTTAAATAAGCCTGGCAAAATAGATAAAGCTGTGTCTAGTCCAAACCTATAAACTCCCAGCACTATATTACATGAGTATTTATTTCATGGGACTTTACAAGGTACTGCCTAATTCAGTCATGATTGGCTATTGTCTACATTTCGCCTTCCATTTAGCCTAATCGATCCATGCAGAAGAGAAAGCAGGACAAGCAACTATAGGTAAGATCACACGTTTATACATATAGTCCAATCCGTTGGTGTGAAAATGAAATGTGACCTGCTTACATGTGGGTAGCAGATGCAACTTGCATTTAATTTTACGCTTTTGAGGATAAATATATTGAATATCCTCCATCAGATTTCTTTTTCTCTCAATTGACTGTCCATTCCACATAATTTTTATTTACTTACTCATTTATTTGGGTTCAGGTGTACCCTTGCTCGCAGCTAGATCCCAGGGGATGACAAAGCGCTATACAATAGTGTGTTTCAATAACTTATAAGTAGAAAAAGTAGCTAGAACAGCTAAGGATGGTATCAGAATAAAGCATGCCTGTCAGTATGTGTACAACATAGGTGTGGATTTGCATAGCAATTACAACAGCAACATAGTAAGTACGATACTAAGTTTAAAAAACTGAATATGCTTAAACATCGGAAGAGGTTCGATAGAGAGGAACAATTGTAGGACAAAAGGGATGTCAGAGGGTAGCACTGGTGTTGGCCCTATGAAAGAGTACCCACAACATAAGCACAATAAGTGCAAGGTTTCTGTACCTGTCTAATATTAACCGTTCTGAAGTAGCAAACAGAGACAAACATAGGGTAGGGCAGGCCTAAAAACATCCTCACCTTAAACAACAGAATCTATGGACCCACCCCACAGCCCTACCATCTTCCAAAAAGCAGAGCTTAGTAAGAGCGAATCAGCACACCTTTGGTAACAAGGCTCATGGAACTGCTAAAAGTCGCCCAGTGTACATCCTCCTCACTTCAATGTCTGTGTCTCTGCTTTGCCCCAAGACCCAGACAGAGGTCCTGGACCTCACTGGACACTACAGGAGATTTGTCAAGGAGTATGGCACTATTGTTGCTCCCTTGACAGAGCTGACTTCAAAAAAGCATCCCAGACAGGTGATCTGGATTTAGGAGTGCCAGACTGCTTTTGACACCCTGCAGAAGTTCTTTGTGCACGGCACCCATGCTCAAGGCCCCTGATTTCTCCTAGGACTTCATCGTGCAGACAGATGCCTCAGAGCATGGCACAGGGGCCATGCTGTCACAGCTACAGGAAGAGGGCCAAGATCAACAAGTAGTCTTCATTAGCAGAAGGTTACTTCCTAGTGAACAGGGGTAGATTGCAATAGAAAGGGAAGCATTTGCAGTGGTCACGGCACTGTGAAGTTGAGACCATACCTGTTTGAAGCTCACCTTCCAGGTTTAGACAGGCCACAGACTGCTTACATGGCTAATGCAGATGAAGGGTGAGAATCTCAAACTGTTGAGGTGGTCTATCTCCCTACAGGGAATGGATTTCACGGTGGAGCATTGCCCTGGAACTGACCTCGCCAATACTGATGGTTCCTCCAGGTTCTTCTGCCTTAGTGACAAGAACTACCATGAGGGTGGATTGTTCTCTATGATTTCAGCTGGAGGGAACACATGTTGGACCTGACGAACAAGTTACTTACCTTCGGTAACGTTTTTTCTGGTGGATACAGTATCTGCCTGTTGATTCCTCACCTTGTGAATATCCCCTGCACCAGCAACATTCGGAAACTTTTGTAGCAGTCCACGCCGATGGGGTCGAAGATGACGTCACAGAGACACGGCTCCGCTCGCGACTCCGCTGACGTCACCGACTCCATAAGAAGACCTCGTCGGCGTGATGACGTCAGTTCCGCCCCTTTTTTCCATGCCTTCGAGGCACACGGACAGACTGACAGCAATATATACATACACAGTATACACAGTACACAATATGCATATCAACACACCCAGTGTGGAAAATAAACAACAAAGCACAAGAATTAACATAATGCTTTTGACAGTGATAAACACACTTGAAACCCATCAATAGAATTACAGGCATAGAAATACCGGTATAGAAGGATGGACAACGAGGATGCGGGTGGGTCAGTGAGGAATCCACAGGCAGATACTGTATCCACCAGAAAAAGCGTTACCGAAGGTAAGTAACTTGTTCTTCTGATGGATACATCTGCCAGTGGATTCCTCACCTTGTGAATAGATTCCACAGCAGTCCCCACTCCCGGAGGAGGGTGTCCACCCTTCTATACCAGAAAGTCCTGAAGGATGGATCGCGCAAAATGTCCGTCCCTCCTCACCTCAGTGTCCAAGCAATAATGTTTTGCGAAGGTGTGGAGGGAGGCCCAAGTTGCCGCCCTACAAATATCCTCCACTGGAACCCCTCTAGCTAAGGCAGATGTGGAAGACTTTGCTCTGGTAGAATGAGCCCTCACACCCTCCGGAGGCTCCTTACCAGCTAGGGAGTAGCAAATCTTGATGCACAAGACAATCCACCTGGAAAGGGTGCGCTTGTGCACCGCTCGACCCTTCCTGCAGCCAGCAAAGCCCACGAAGAGCTGGTCATCAACTCTGACGTCCTTTGTCCTGTCCAGGTAAAAGCTCACCGCCCTCTTAGGGTCCAAGCGGTGAAGTCTCTCCTCCTCCTTGGAAGGGTGAGGGGGAGGATAGAAGGAAGGAAGGGTAATGGACTGCCCCAGATGGAAGGGAGTTACCACCTTAGGCAAAAACGCAGCCCTGGTCCTGAGTACCATTCGTTCAGCATGTATGGTCAAGAATGGGGGTTTTGAACTTAGAGCTTGAAGCTCACTTACCCTCCTTGCCGAGGTGATTGCAACGAGGTAAACTGTCTTAAAGGACAACAGCCTCAAGGGACACTTGTGTAAGGGCTCGAATGGAGAACCCATAAGATAGGTTAGTACAAGATTCAAGTCCCATTGAGGCACAATAAAGAGAGTATGAGGAAACTTGTTTGTAAGGCCCTTAATAAAACGAAGAACAATAGGTGATTTGAATAATGACGGCTGATCCGGCAAACAAAGGAAAGCCGATAGAGCCGATAAATATCCTTTCACAGTAGCCACAGCAAAGCCTTGCTGAGCAAGAGAAAGGGCAAACTGTAGAATATTAGACAGACGAGCCTTCAAGGGATCAATGGACCTCTCTCCGCACCAAAGCACAAATTTAGACCACCTATATGAGTATATAGATTTGGTGGAGTGTCGCCTGGCCGATAAAATAACATCCACCACATCTGGTGGGAGAGAGAAAGAATTCAGGTTGCCCCGTTCAATCTCCAGGCATGAAGGTGTAAGCTCTGGAGGTGGGGGTGTAGAACCTGCCCCTCCGACTGCGAGAGGAGGTCTGCCCTCAGAGGGAGACGGAGCGGAGGGCACGAGGAGAGGTGGAGAACATCTGTGTACCACACCCTTCTCGGCCAATCCGGGGCGACCAATATGACTTGGGCCCGGTCTTGGCGAATCTTCCTCAGAACCCGAGGAATCAAGGGTATGGGAGAAAACGCGTAAAGGAGTTGTGAACCCCAACTCAACTGAAACGCGTCCCCCAACGCTCCCTGCATCGGATACTGGAGACTGCAGAAAGACGGGCAGTGAGCATTCTCGAGAGTGGCAAACAGGTCCACCCGAGGAGTCCCCCACGTCCGAAAGACGTAACGAACTACCTCTGGATGAAGCCTCCACTCGTGGTCGGCGGAGAACTGCCGACTGAGACTGTCTGCACGAACGTTCAGAACCCCGGCCAGATGATTTGCCATTAGACAAATCTGATGGACCTGAGCCCAGGACCATAGATGCAGGGCCTCTCTGCAGAGACAAAGAGACCCCACTCCTCCCTGTTTGTTTATATACCACATCGCGGTCGTGTTGTCAGTCAGGACTTGAACAGACTGACCGCAAAGGGAAGGAAGGAAGGCCTTGAGTGCCAAACGTATCGCCCGCAATTCCAGAAGGTTGATGTGAAGCAACCTTTCTTCTGGAGACCAAAGACCCTTGATCTCCATATCCCCCAGATGAGCACCCCACCCTAAGGTGGATGCATCCGTTATCACTGTTAACACCGATGGAGGTAGATGGAAGGGCTTTCCTTGGGACAGATTGCCCTCCACGCTCCACCAAGAAAGATCCGCTGCAGCTTCTCTGGAGATCCTCACAGACTCCCTGAGATCCCCTTTGTACTGATACCACTGCTTGCGGAGGCACCACTGGAGCGCCCTCATGTGCCAGCGTGCATGGTTGACCAACAGGATGCAGGAAGCGAACAGACTGTGCAGGCGAAGGACCTTCAGAACTGGAATGACCGCTCCGCTGTAAAATAAAGGAATCATTCCCTGTATGTCGAGAATCCTTTGAGGAGGAGGGAATGCTCGACACACAGTAGTGTCCAGTACCGCACCTATGAACAGGTTGCGCTGAGAGGGCACCAGGTGAGATTTGGGTACGTTTATCGAAAAACCTAATTTGTACAACAGCCGAGTTGTATCCTGCAGATGACGCAGCACCTTCTCTGGCGACTCCGCTTTTATCAGCCAGTCGTCCAAATAAGGGAAAACTGAAATCCCCGTCCTTCTGAGATGGGCTGCCACCACTGCCATCACCTTCGTGAAGACTCGAGGTGCTGAAGTAAGACCAAACGGTAGGACCGCAAACTGATAATGTTGCGACCCTACCGTGAAACGGAGATACTTCCTGTGCGACTTCAGGATGGGGATGTGAAAATACGCATCCGGCAAGTCGAGCGACACCATCCAGTCCTCCTGATTCAGCGCCTGAAGAACCTGCGCAAGGGTGAGCATCTTGAACTTCTCCTGTTTCAGGTAAAAATTCAAAATTCTGAGGTCCAATATCGGACGTAACCTGCCGTCCTTTTTCGGAATCAGGAAATACCGGGAGTAGCATCCCTGACCCCTTTCCTGCTCTGGAACCACCTCTATCGCACCTATCTGAAACAACTTCAGGACTTCCTCCTGCAGGAGAAGACGGTGGTCCTCCGAGCAAGCCCCTTGGCAAGGAGGGTAATTTGGAGGGAATTCCCGAAAGGGAAGGGCGTACCCATTTTCTACAAGATCTAGAACCCAGAGATCTGTAGTTACAGATTCCCAATCTTGCAGAAAATGGGTAAGCCGGCCCCCCACAGGACCAACATGATCCGGAATGTCGAATCTAGGGCTGCTTTGCAGTGGTGGGAGGAGCTGAGGAGGAGGAAGAGGAGGAGGAGAGCTGACGTGAGCCACGTGTGCGACCCCTAACTCTTCCTCTGTAACCTCTCGACGAGTAGCCTTGCTGCTGCTGCTGCTGCTGGGACGGTCTATAGGAGCGAAAAGTCGCCTTTCCAAAGCCCAAATATCTTTTAAAAACACCTCTCGGCTGGGATTGAAGGCCCAACGACCTAGCCGTAGCCTTACTCTCCTTGAAGCGTTCGAGAGCAGCATCCGCCTTCTTCCCGAACAAGCCAGACCCATCAAAAGGCAAGTCTAATAAGGTCGACTGCACATCCGATGAAAATTCAGAGGACTTTAGCCATGCACCCCTCCTGGTGGCAACAGAAGACCCCATGACTCTGGCAACTGAGTCTGCCGTGTCCAGTCCACTCTGAATGACTTGTCGAGCAGCTGCCTGGGCATCAGTCAGAACTTCATTGAAGCCAGCCCTATCCTCCTCCGACAGCTTTGGCGCAATCTTGTTCGCCGAATCCATTAGCGCATGGATATAGCGCCCCAATAAACACGTTGCATTCGTGGACTTGAGAGCCATGCTGGCTGATGAAAAGACCATTTTGGCCGATTGGTCCACCTTTTTGGCCTCTCTGTCCCCTGGAACCTGAGGAAAGGCCCCCTTTGACCTTCCCGAACAAGCCGCCTGGACCACCAAGCTCTCAGGCGAAGGGTGCGACGTCAGAAATTCAGGATCCCCTGGAGCCACTCTATATCTCCTTGCGACTGCCCTGGAGACCGCAGGAGCTGAAAAAGGCTTGCGCCATACCTCCAGCACAGGCTCCATAATAGCCTCATTGAAGGGTAACAAAGGCTCCGAGACCGCTGTAGGTGAATGCAGCACCTCAGTAAGTAAATTAGGCCTGAACTCCGTGGACGGCAACTGTAGGTCCAACAACTCTGCAGCTTTTCTGATGACCGCATGATACGGCGCTGCATCTTTAGAGGGCTCATCCGATGGTGGAGTGATTTCCCACTCTGGAGACAAATCCAGTCCACTTGCCTCCTTCAGTTCTTCGAACACCTCCTTAGATTCAACTAACTCTCCCTCTTCAGCCTCTTCCAACAGAAAGCGTCTCTCATCCACCACTCTCTGTGCTTCCCTCCTGGAACAAATCCGCACCAGCGGCGTCGGCGGCGCCGTGTTCGAATCCGACGGCGCCGGCAGCGGCGTCGAACGTGGATTCGCTGGAGCAGCCGGCGTCGAACGAAGTCGAGTCGGCGCCGGTGAAGAGGGAAGCGGCGTCGATGTTCTCGGCGCCGGTAGCTGCCAAGACGGCATCGCCGGAAAGAATGGCATGAACGGAGCTTGAGGGTAGACCTGCGGCACTTCCAAATAGAAAGCCATCGGACCCATCGGACACACAGGTGCACCAGAGGTATACATGGCCCTTGAAAACACCCCGTACATCGCATTTAGATAATGCGAGGGGTCTTGTCCTGGACCAGGAAAAGCAGGATACTGGTCAGGCAACACCGGACTCGGGCCTGGCGGCGCCGACGGTGGAACAAACGGCGTCACAGTCTCACCCGGAGCCTGAAGATCCTCACCCGGGGCCGGAAACGGAGCCGGAGAATCAGCTGGAGCCGGAGATGGAACCGGCGTCGGGGACGATACCGGCACAGGAGATGCAGCCGGAGCCGGCGAAGTCACCGGAGAAGAAGGAGCTGGAGGCGAAGCCGGGACCGGAGAAGGAGACACTGACTCCCTCCGACGTCTAGTAGGCGACTTCGACTTCGGAGCCGTACCTTTGTCGGAGTGATGATGTGAAGAATGCCTCCTCTTTTTCTTATGCTTCTTACTTTTCGAAACATGCCCCGAAGTCGACTTGGACGCCGACCTCGACCTCGACCTGGATCCAGACCTCCTCCTTCCTCTTTTTTCTTTCTTCTTCATCCGAGCGATGAAGAGCTTCGCTTCTCTCTCCTTGAGAGCCTTCGAGCTCATCTTGCGGCAGCTGGAACAACCACCCACATCGTGGTCGGATGAAAGGCACCAAACACAGTCCTCGTGTGGGTCGGTAATAGACATGTGCTTGCCACATTCTCGACAGGGCTTGAAACCCGACTTCCTTGTCGACATTTTCGAAGAAAGACAGAGAATTCTCAGAATAAACACAAAGTAACAGGTAAAGCTACTAGTAACGATTCCCGAAATCCGTTGGCGTCGTCGGCGCGGAAAAAAGGGAACTGACGTCATCACGCCGACGAGGTCTTCCTATGGAGCCGGTGACGTCAGCGGAGTCGCGAGTGGAGCCGTGTCTCTGTGACGTCGTCTTCGACCCCATCGGCGTGGACTGCTACAAAAGTTTCCGAATGTTGCTGGCGCAGGGGATATTCACAAGGTGAGAAATCCACTGGCAGATGTATCCATCAGAAATCCTTAGCATGCTCCTACCCTTCTTTTTGCCTTCCATCCGCCATTTTTTGCTGACTTTTTCTGGCCTTAGGACTCTGCACAATTTATCACTGCTAACCAGTGCTAAAATGCTTGTGCTTGCTCCTTTAAACATGGTAAAAGTGGCTTATCCTCAATCAGCATATTTTAATTTAGCTGTAAGTCCCCAGTTAGGTCGTACTACATGTACCCAGGGCTTGTAAGTTAAATGCTACTAGTGGGCGTACAGCTCTGATTGTGCCACCCACTTAAGTAGCCCCTCTAAACATGTCTCCGGACTGCCATTGAAGCCTGTGCATGCAGTTTAAACAGTCATTTTTAGGGCAGATTGCAGTGTATTTCAAAAGCTTGGCGTGTACTTTTAACTTTTACATGTCAATCAATCAATCAATCAATCAATCATGGTTGTGTAGAGTGCACTACACACCTGAGAGGACCCCAGGGCTGATTCATGTTGAAAAGAGAGAGGTTATGCAGCCCCACTTCTCTTGACCATTTCCAGGCCCCAGAGAGTCCACGTCCGGGTCAATTTATGAAAAACCAAGAGGGCGTGCTCTTGTGGGCAGAGAAATACAGAATTGCCTACACCCAGCGGGAGCAGAAAGAACAGCTGCTCCGGCCAGGTAAAAACAAGGGAAAAGGAGAACCGCCAGGACTGTGGGGCCTTACCCCCCTTTCCCCCAGCCACCAATGTCAAAAATGCTGTAGCTTGCCCCAGTTGGGCACTGAGGCACCATGACTTTAAAAGGTTAAATAAATATAGTATTCTGACTCCTGCCTTGCTATCCCCACAGCCCCCCAAAAAATTTAACATGTGTGTGTCCCAGGTGGGCACTGGACACCCAAACAAGAAAAAAAAGAATAATGAACGAGTGTCAGGATTGGAACCATTCAATTATTATTCACTGCTCCGTCATGGGACATACCATAATCCCTTGCGAGTGCTTGTTATTCATATTTTTGGGATCCTGGGCGTGCCCGCAGAAGGGGAAGAGGCACCACTGAGCGTTGTTTTTTATGTTGTGGGGGCTGCAGGGAGTGTTTGTACTGATGAAAGTTTGCACTAACATTTTCATTGACATCTACACCAACAGGCCAGTTCAGAATTGCATTTTTGCAATGGTGAGCTGGCAGAAGTGTTATTTTTGCACTTGTCAGATAACCCTAAATTATTCCGTTCCCATTGCAATCTGTGTGAGCAATAAAGGTCAGTCTAAAATTCCAAACTTACTGGTGGGGTTGATGTAATCCATATAGGGAAGAACATGCATGGGGGAAAGAAGGAGGAAGGGAAAGACAAAAAAAACATGATAAAGGAAGGAAGCAGGAATGACAGATAATCTGCAGGACTGAGATAAAGGGGTAGGGAGTGTCTGGTGGTGGATTAAAGAGGCATGTGGTGGAATCAAGTCTACCACACCTTGTTATTCGGCACACCAGCATTCAACATCATGGCCACAGGCTACTGTGTAAAACTTGGAGCTCTGTGTTTATTCTTTTACACATTAAGTTCTGCACACACACATATATTTATCTTACTGTGTCCAAAGAAGCTGCAGCACGAAGATCAGGCAAGAATCCAACTTCAAGCAGATGAAGAAGGAAATCCTGGTCTTCAATACCATACACTCTGTCCAAGAATAGAACCATGGCTGCTTTATGATCAGGACAAAAGCCAGCAGACATGTCCGGTTCCACAACAGTGCCATCTAGGAGGGTAAAGAATCACAGGAAAACCTAAAGCAGGCAATATTTTGCACAACACGCTGATCATGAGCCTAAGCATTCTAAAAACACATATACGCATTAGGACACATAGCGCATCTTTCAACATTGTTCCTACACACTTATCTCTGTCATATCAAACTACGAACACTGGGAAATGTTTAACTGACCCCCTAAGAACCTAGATCACATTTTCACTGTAGTAAAACCTCTTGGTGGTATTTGATCCAGAATCAACCTTTTTCATGATAGAGTATCATCTAGGGTAAATAACTATAAGTAGCTAAGCCATAAAGTCCAGAAGAATCTGGTGCTAGAGACAAAATATAATGGAAAAAGTTGCATGATCGAGCACTGCAGTTACAAAGGAAGAACTTTGAACAAAGGTGCCATATAAAACAATGAGGAAAGGTGATTGAACTAGACTTTGTGCTGCCCGGCATGCAAGTAGACTTTTTTGGGGTCTTCTGCAAAGAATCGAGTTCAACTTGTGGATTTTTGTAGTACAGTGTACAACAAAACCACTGAGCTGAGATACATGGTGCCCAAAATGTATCTGGTCAGTGATTCCTTGGTGTTCTGAGTACTCCAAGGTGTAGGCTTTGTGCCATATTATGTCAGTGTAGTGCGCTTATTGCTATCGAAGATTGTGAGACCCTAGTACATGCTAATGTGGGTGCAACCAAGTATTTACAGCCCTCATGAAGTTCAAAAGAGTTGAGTTATTTCAAATTGGTCATCATTTACCCAAAAGGCCTGGGCAGGAGCGTGAATGTATTTTTCTTATCAAATAGTCAGTATAATTTGCTTGTTATCAAATGCATCAAGCAGGGGAGCACAAAAGAAGCTTTTGGAGAGAAACACAAATGGCTTGTACATGAGCCAGAAGGTTTTGTACTTCACCTGTTTCCTGAATAGATGCTTGTGCAGGGAGACCTGGGCCAGATTATATAGTTCTTCCTGCTCATATGTGAGAAAAATGTGTGCTCTTGCCATTTGTATCAGTTGCAGCCTTTGTAAAGAATTTTATGGTATATTGCATGACAATAATCCAGTCACAAGAGATAAAAACTTCCACAATAATCACTCTGTGGCAATATTCTTTCAATGTTTTGATAATATACTGGCATTTCTATGGGACATGTTATGCCACTGATATGCAGACATAGTGTATTCAGCAATCAACTGACTTTCCACACAGTACTGGGGTTACTAATGTAGATCAGGATCTAATTAAGCTTGTAGTCAGCCCATAGGCTTGATTTTTACCCAGGAGGATGGAGATGTGTTAGTGGTGTTCATTGTGGGTGAGTATTCCCGAGCTAACAATATTGGGTGTCTGCCTGAAAAGGTTAAATGCTTGCCATTCTTTTAGTGCATTCCATATGGAGTTATAGTTTGACGTATCACAGTGGGAAGTGATTTCTGAGCAGGTTGATAACAACCAATAAGTGCAGTATTGGATGTATGTGAGTTGTGCTGCTTAGTGTGCTCTATTAGAAGATTGTGTGTGTTGTTTCTCAGTGGTTAGTGCTGTTGCGTGCTAAGTGGCAACCAACTTTAGGCAAGTCCTGGCTGCACTGGATATATTTTATATGTTCTGTTGGGTGTTGCCGAGTAAGAAGAGGGCGGTACATACAGAGTACAATATTTATGTTGCTTAGATGAGACCATTAGGTTACAATGAACCCTGAATGAAAAGATAAATATGTTACCAGCACTCTGAAAGGCCTTTGGCACTAAAGTGGTCACAGTGAAGACTGGTATAGGTGCATCTACAATGAACTATTGTGCTTGTTGTCTTGTAGAGGTATTGGTTACCACCTATCACTTACCAATAACTACTGTTTGATGGCAAGTGTTTGGCTTTTCTTGATTATAGGCATGCACCTATGGCAAACCAAGCCAAGAGGCAGTGCAGAACTGTGTGCCTATACTCTAGTGTAATCACAGTGGGCCCAGTAGACTAGGTGGTGACATGATCACTACCTATGGAATATTTTGCAGCCAGATGATAATGCCTACTCCTATAAACGTACACCAAGCACATCTGATGAAAGCAGGATAGCAATTAAAGCTAGTGATGTGAGTAGGACCTTTGCAAATTGTTCTAATTGCAGATTCCATCTATTACTCCCATTCGTACTCAGAGAGCCCTTTGGGTTGACATCTAAAGCTCAACTCATGTTTTCAAATGACCCCTCATCGCTGTCATGGATGACTTAGGCACAATCCTCTACTGTGGACAGACCACCACCCTCATCGTCCACAACCTCTCCGCTGCCTTTGACACCGTCTGCCACCACACACTCATTACCAGACGTAACACAGCAGTAATACAAGAATCAGCTCTCATATGGATAGCCTCCTTCCTCTCCTCCTTCCTCTCCGGAAGAACTCAACGAGCCAGGCTCACACCGTTCACATTAGAACCCAAAGACCTCATCTGCAGAGTCCCACAGGGATCATCACTCAGCCCTACACTTTCAACATGTACATGACTTCTCTGGCTAACATCATCAGGTCCCACAAAATCAACATCATCTTCTACGCTGACGCACCCAGCTCATTTTTTCCTTCTCAGATGACACTGTCTCCACCAAGACAAACCTCAAACAATGCATGACCAACTGGCCAATTGGATAAGAAAACTGCTTCAAGCTCAACACCAACAAATGATGGACGGAATGCTGAATGATTCAAACATTCTCCCCCAGTCAAGAGATATGTGATTAATCAGTTGTTCTTTTGCCCACTACGCCACCCCAGTTTGGACCCAGCCATATGCAAATCAGTATTGAGCCTGTGCCTCATGGGAACAGTCCAGACCGAACTGCCAAGCCAGGTCCTCCCTAGACCTGAAACAAGCATTCTGCCACCAGTTTTGGGGTATGTCTGTCCATCAATTGATCTTTTTGCATTTGTCACCCCGAGTGGGACGGGTATGCCCAGACATGGGTCCCTTGCTCCCATGCCACTGGAGTCAAGCTATCCTGGCTGATGAGGGCTGAAAGCCCGAAACCGGTCCTAGAATGCTTGTTTCTAGTTCAGGGAGGACCTGACCTAGCAGTCCCGGCTGGACTGTTCCCATTGGGTGCAGGGTCAAGACTGATTTGCAAATGGCTGGGTCCAAACTGGAATGGCATGGTGAGCAAAAAAACTATGGATTTAGGTCCAGATCTCGGTACTGGGGTGAATGTATGACATTGTTCTGCATTCTGTCCATCAATTGTTCTTTTTGCATTTGTCACCCCGAGTGGGACGGGTATGCCCAGACGCGGGCCCCGTGCTCTCCATGCCATTGGAGTCAAGCTATCCTGGCTGCTGAGGGCTGAAAGCCCAAAACCGGTCCTAGGATGCTTGTTCCCAGTGCAGGGAGGACCTGGCCTGGCAGTTCGGGCTGGACTGTTCCCATTGGGCGCAGAGTTAAGACTAATATGCATATGGCTGGGTCCAAACTGGAATGGCATGGTGAGCAAAAAAATGATGGATTTAGGCCCAGATCTCTGTACTGGGGTGAATATATGACATTGTTCTGCATTCTGTCCATCAATTGTTCTTTTTGCATCAAGCTAAACACCAACAAAACTGATGTGCTGAACTTCAGGAATAAAAGCTGACCTTGGGACTCGATCTGATGACTCCCAGAACTTGGACCCACACCCACTCCAACCGACCAAATTAGGAACCTAGGCCTCATCCTGGATACCAAACTCACACTGAAGTCCCAGGTCAAGGCCATGACCTCCTCATGTTTCTACATCCTGTGCATGTTATGTGACACTTCAAGTGGCCCCACTAGACACCAGGCATACCATAACGCAAGCCCTAATCACAAGCAGATTGGACTATGCAAAACACACTATATGCTGACATCCCAACACATCTTATTCATAGACTTCAAACCGTCCAAAACACCAATGTAAGACTCGTCCTTGAACTCCTGCACCAAACCCACACCACTCCTCAGAGACCTCCGTTGGCTCCCCATCCAGAAGTGCTGCCTGTTCAAACTTCTCACAAATGCAATCAAGTCACTACCCAACACATGACCTGTTCCTCCATCACCTCAATCACCAGCTTCACTTCCACCAACCCGCAAGACAACTTCACTCAGCATCACTCTTACTCGCACACACACCCAGTATCCACAGAATTAGAACAGGAGGGCAATCACTCTCCTACTAGGCCGGCAAATTCTAGAACGACAAAAAATCAGGGCCTCCTCCTCACTTCTTGAATTCCGCAAGAAGCGAAAGAACTGTCTTTTCAATTTGTCTTCTTGCAGGTCCAAAAAGAGTGCCTATACCACATGCCTACACTCACCTACTTAGCACCTAGGTACTTTCAAAGGTGTGACGCAGCGCTCTGCCAATCTACCTTACATTGCATTATAATACCTTACATTACATCCCTAAGTGGATGAACTTCAGTGAGGTAACCTTTAGTTGAAAGGAAGCTAAATCCTTGGTCAAATGATCACTCATGTGGTTGGTAAGTTTCTTCCTTGACTGCTCATGACTGATCCGGTCTACAACACATAAACCATGCTAACTGCAGTCCTCCGTATGAGCCATTCAAGATCACAGATACCCCTGTTAGTTCAAGTGGAAATGAGGTAGAATGCACGACTTCCGTCCTTTTTCTGTCAGACATTTTTGCTCTCTTCAGTAAGGATGACATTTTAGGGTGATAAAACATAAAACCTTTGAGAGAGAACAAGCAATGTTGTGAAGGAGATTTAATTGTATCCCACTGATTAAGATAGAACACCCTCACAAGTTACTGCAATTGTGTGGAGTCAAAATAGTTAATCGCCACACCATCAAATTAGAAACATAATAGTTAATCGCCTAACCTTCAAATTAGAAACATGATGAAGGGGAATCCCTGGCAGATGGACACTATTGTCTCTTGAGGAGCAAGTATAGTTACTTTCAGATCACACACGGTCCTGCTCAGAGGTAGTAGTGTCCTTCAAGTGCAGTCAGTCCAAGGGCTATTGGTTATTCAGGAAAAGATGGTTAGAAAAACAGCATTCTGAGGGCTTTGAACTGTAAAAGTTGAAAAGTCTTACATCGGAGATGCATCAATTTAAGCAGCTGTATATTATATTAAAAATTGTCGAAAAAAAACTATGGGGCATATCAGCAACAAACAGTTAGCGCTAGGATAATTATCGCTGGCTAGCGTGGATTTTTATCGCTGGAAACCCAGCGATAATCTCACGCAATGTGGCGTTAGCATGATGATAGGAACTCACAAACTTAGCCATGATATCCACCTTCCATAGGATATCATGGCTAAGTCAGTCCTGAAGCAGGCGTAAGGAAAGTAGCGATAACAGGGGTTATCGCTACTTTTCTTGCTGCTATGCTTCATAGCGTGGGGCTTGATGATAGGAGAAATGTCGCTTAGCGACATTTCTCCTGTCATGTCTGGTCAGGAACGCCCACTTTGCATCTCATTAGAGATGCAAAGCTGGGCGTTAGGAATTTCTACGCTAACACAAGTTTTCACGCGTTAGCGTGAGCTTGCTAATTAGGCTATAAAATGATCTCCGCTTTTCGGACGAAAACGGCCACAAAAGCGACGATAATTCTATCGCCTCGCTGATATGCCCCTATATATGTTTTTTTTCCTCTGTTGTTTTCAAGTATTTTTGCCGTCTTCAGAAGAAGGCAATATTTAGGGTTATAAGAAACAAGATGAGTTGATTAACATTTTTGTGTACATTGGCGAAAAGGGTCTGTGATTTCTTAGTTTTCAAAATGGTACGGTCTCTTGGGTATAAGAGAAAAGCATGCTAAATGAAGGCCATAACGTGGATATTTTTTGCTGGATATGAAAAGTAGTATTTGGAGCATATATATTAACAGTATTAAAAATACTACATTTAGTGTTATGCAGTTGGTTAGTATGCACTGCAAAAACTATTTTTCAAATGTAGGTGAATTGTGAATAGTAAGCCATTGAATAAAACTGGTGATTTTGAACTAGGAGAATTGAAGGGTGTTAGACTTGACAGTCATAGGGTGGTCTTCCCTCCCACCTACTCCACTTATCTGACCTTGTATTTGCATGCTTTAGGACTCTGTGCACTTTACTATTGCTAACCAGTGCTAAAGTGCTTGTGCTCTCTCCCCTAAATATGGTAACATTGGTCCATCCCCAACTGGCATATTTAATTTACTTATAAGTTCCCAGTAAAGTGGTACCCTCTGTACCCAGGGCCTATAAATTAAATTCTGCTAATGGGCCTGCAGCACTGAAGTAGCCCTTTAACCATGTCTAAGGCCTGCTATTGTGTAGCCTGTATGTGCAGTTTTATACTGCCATGTATACCTGGCAAAGTAAACCTTGTGCCAGGCCCAAACCATCCCTTTTTATACATATAGGTCACCCCTAAGGTAGGCCCTGGAAAACCCAGAGGACAGGAAGCAATGTATTTTTAAAGCAGAACACCTACTTTTAATTTTTACATGTCCTTGTAGTAAATAAACTCCCAAAGTCATTTTTCACTACTGCAAGGCCTAGTTCTCCCATAGGATAGCATTAGGATTACCTTCTTACATTTTATAAGTGTAATTTCCATTTGTTAGGAGTTAAACCCCCCAGGTTTGTTGTCTCTGGGATCCTAATTTAAGATCCTAACTTATGGTGTAGTTGGATTTTAACTGACAATTCAGGAAATGCCACTTCTAAAAAGTTGGCATGTTCTTACTTTAGCCATTTGAGGCCTGCTGCCTGTCTCTGATTAGTCTGGGGTGGGTGAGAGCTGGGCTTTGTGTGTTCTCCTCAAGAGCCACACACAATGGGAGCTTAGGCGTTACTTGAGGGGCCATCCTGGGATGATGGGAGGGAGAAGCTGGATCCAGCCTCACCTACACCTGAATAGGATGTGTCCTGTTCCCAGACACAGGGCTGCATACCCCCTTGTAGTGAGTCTGGAGCAAGCTAGAAAGGCAGGACCTCTGTGCACTTCACAGACCTGTCTTATAAGTCTCCCCCACTTCAAAGGCCCACTGGGTACAAGTACTGGACCTCTGACACCATGTATGGAGTACACTTCTGGACCTGTGAAGACTCTCGCTAAGAAGGACTGTTGTGCTGCTGAAGGACTGCTGTGCTGCTGGACTGCTGCTTTGCTGGACTCCTGCCTTGCTGTGCTGCGCTGCTGCCTGCTGTTCCCCTACCTGGGTGAGAAGAAGTGAACCTGCATCACTTGAACCCAGAGTGACTCCAAGGGCTAGCTGGTTGGCCTCCTGATCCGAAGTCTCAGGGCCACAAAAGACTTCCCATTTACATGCTTTTGCACCAGGCCTATGCTAACTGTAATTTTGCCCTGGAAAATGGTGCCACCCCAGTCCTGGACCCTTGGAAGTGAGGCCTGAGGTGCTTGCTTCAGCAAAACCCATGGATCCTCTGTCGACCCAGCACATTAGCACCATTGAATGGACCACAAGCAGCACATCACTCCTGTTGTGTGGATCGGAACCAGCGTATCGCTCCTGATGCTTGACCAGAACTGGCACATCACCTCTGCAGTGTGGATCGGCCATGACGCATCACCTTCGTAACCACCACTGCACAAAGTCTTGACATCTCCCTCGACAGCATCCTCAACAACATCGACGAATCTCTGCATCACAGCTCTTCTGAGCCGACGCATTGTCGCTGCTGCGCGGATCCGGACTGGTGCATCACCACCACTGCGTGGATCGACACCAAGACATCACTTCAGCCCGCATCTTCAAAGTCGACGCAGCCAGTATCAATATACTTTTATTCAGCGGGCTTAATTAGGTCCCTGTCTCCGTCCCACGCTCCATCGCAGTCGGCCTGAAGAACAAGTTACTTACCTTCGGTAACGATGTATCTGTAAGAAACATTAGTTAGTTAGATTCCTCACCTTAGAATATCCCCAGGCGTCAGACTGGATCCGGAAGATTTTTGTAGCAATACCCCTTGCGCGTCGCTAGGCGTCGTCTGCGACTCCGCGTCCGTCGTTGGCGTTGTGCGCCGGAATGACGTCTAGCCGAGGTGATGGCTACCAGGAAAGCAGTCTTAAGAGTCAGAAGACAAAGAGGACAATTGTGAAGAGGCTCAAAGGGAGCGCACATCAGAAATGTTAAGACAAGATTCAAGTCCCACTGAGGCATTACGAAAGGGACAGGTGGGAACGTGTGAGTAATGCCTTTAAGAAAGCGTGAAATACAGGGGACTTGAAAAGAGAAGGCTGATCAGGAAGCCGTAAGAAGGCAGAGATGGCAGCAAGATAACCTTTCAAGGTGCCCAAGGCAGAGCCCTGCTGGGCCAAAGAAAGAAAAAACAGGAGAACCTCAGAAAGAGGGGCGGAAAGGGGATCCACAGCCTTTGCTGTGCACCATGCCACAAATTTGTTCCACCGGCAGGCGTATACCGTCTTTGTGGAGGGACGCCTGGCTGCCAGAATGATATCACAGACTTCAGGAGGCAAGTCAAATGGCATCAACTGCCGCCGCTCAATCTCCACGCATGGAGGTGGAGGCTGGACAGGTTCGGGTGGAGGACCGACCCTGCTATTGCGACAGAAGATCCTCCCGAAGGGGCAGACGTATCGGAGGATCGGTCAACATACTGAGTAGCTCGGGATACCAGTACCTTCGTGCCCAATCCGGAGCCACCAAGATGACTTGGGCCCGGTCGTGCCTGATCTTCTTCAGCACTCTGGGCAGAAGTGGTATTTTTCGGAAAGGCGTACAACAGACCGCAACTCCACTCGCGACGAAAAGCGTCGCGAGCGAGTGCCGCCTTGGAAATTCCAACGCGCAGAACTGCTGACATTGCGCGTTCTCGTCGGTGGCAAATAGATCTAACCAAGGCTCTCCCCACTGCTGAAAGAGACCTTGCGCCACCTCTGAGTTCGGACGCCATTCGTGATCCATCATGCACCGGCGGCTGAGTTCGTCTGCTCTGGCATTCAGAGAGCCCGCCAGATGTTGACCCACTAGGGTGATGCCCTGGTGTTCCAGCCATGTCCAGAGGTGCAGGGCCTCCTGACAAAGGGTCCACGACCCCACCCCGCCCTGTTTGTTGCAATACCACATGGCGGTTGTGTTGTCTGTGAACATCTGCCCGACACTTCCCCGGACAGAGGGAAGGAAGGCTTTCAGTGCAAGTCGGATCGCTCTCAGCTCCAACAAGTTGATGTGGAGGCGAGACTCCGCCGGAGACCAAAGGCCTCTGATCTCCACCTCTCCTATATGGCCACCCCATCCCAGGATGTACGCATCCGTCACTACGACATGCTCCTGTAGGGGTAGGGAGAGGCTCTTGCCCGTGACCGAATCGCGGTCCGTGAGCCACCACTGCAACTGCTGTGCAGTGCCCTCCGAGATCAAGACATGGCCGGACAGGTTGCCGTGATGCTGGGCCTACTGAAACTTCAGGTCCCACTGCAGAGCCCGCATGCGCCGCCTGGCGTGATGCACTAGTAGGATGCAGGAGGCCATCAGCCCCAGAAGCTGCAACACTAGCCTGACCGAAACCCAGGATAGAGGCCGAAAGATGGGAATCAGGGCCTGTATATCCCGGACCCGCTGTTCCGGTGGATGAACCTGGAACTGCGCCGAATCGAGAACCGCTCCGATAAAGAGGAGCTTCTGAGAGGGGCTCAGGTGTGACTTTGGCACGTTGATGGAAAACCCCAGCAAATGCAGGAGATCCACCGTAGTCTGGAGGTTGGAGACGACAGTCTGGCGCGAGCCTGCCTTCAACAACCAGTCGTCGAGATAGGGGAAGACTGGAACCCCTGATCTGCGCAGATGAGCTGCGACCACCGCCATCACTTTCGTGAACACCCGAGGGGCACTGGTAAGGCTGAAGGGGAGCACGATGAACTGAAAGTGCTCCTGACCCACCGTGAACCGCAGGTAACGCCGGTGGGCAGGACGGGGATGTGGAAATATGCGTCCTGCAAGTCCAACGCTACCATCCAGTCTCCAGGGTCGAGGGTGTAGGAAGGTGGATATCTGACTATGGTTACCCCCAACTTTTTGCCTAGTGTCTAGCTGGTTTTTCGACTTAGTTGGCCTGAGATCCTGCCATTCAGGGTCTCAGGCTGTCTGCTCTCTCTTTAAAATGGACTCCATGTACCCTAGGTACATAACCAATTGGTAAGGATCACCTTATTGGACCCTGTACAGTGTACCCTAGGTACCCAGGGCATAGGTGTACCCTAGGCCTCCCAGGGGCTGCAGCATGTATTATGCCACCCCTGGTCTGGCCTTCCAATCAGACACAACTGGCTGATCACTCAGCTGGGGCAAGGTCGTGTAATCACCCCTTGCTTAGATATAGTATGCCTATATCTACCCTTATATATAGACACATGTGTACCTATCAGTCACTCCTATGGCAGGCCTTAACAATCCTGGAGGCAGAGTGCTTGGTAACATGTGAGATGGTGCTCTAGCATGAGCTGAGCCTGTCTGCAGCTTTCGGAACCATGTCCTTATAGCTGTTCTATGATATAGCCTACCATATACTCTTAAAGTGCCTTATAATCTTAAACGGTTATGGTAACTATGGTTTGGCTTTATCAAAACATGTCGTGTAAGGTGTCTAACACTTTGGAATAATACCCCCATACCATTTCTGGTGATGAGGATATTATTCCTCCCTTCTAGAGGGAGAGACATGTTAAAATCCTACTTTGCTGTTTAACTCTAACCAAAGCCTCAGCATCACAAAATGGATGCTGCTGCCACAGACACAAGTCTGACCTCCTGCTGCTGGGAGTGATCCCAGCCAGGGAGGCCTGGACAATAGGTTTCCTGCTTGGGGAGGTGCTAGCACCTCCCCAGACAGCCTTTAGTGTATTGGGGCAGGGTGGGCTGAAAGGAATGAGACATGCCTGGGGCACACAAGGTGTTCCTTGCATAGTCCAGTTCAAACCGGCGCTGGGGCACTCCAGCCCCAGCTCTGGCGCGAAACTGGACAAAGGGAAGTGGGTGTAACCACCCCCTCCCAGGTCCCACCCATAAGGCGTGACCTAGCAGGTATCCCAGCCCCCCAGATTAGTATAAGAGTGGGAGTTGGGCCTCAAGACTTTAGATTATCCTGAACCTGCAAAACTGAACAGAAACTCTGGACCTTCGACATTCGACGAAAGAAGAAGACTGAAGAATCTCCCTTGTAGCCAAGGAGTGGCTACCCTGTGCAAACAGGCACCATCAAGAGACTACCCCTTTGCTTTGCGACCGTTCTACGAGGAACCGACTGCAGAGCCCGACCAGAGCCTTGACTTCCAGACTTCTCCGACCCTCATCCACATCTGCAGCAGAGCTGAGATCCGTGGAGGCGACGAGCGACGTGGGACCGGCTACCTGGGAAAAGTGGCTAGTAACTTACAGCGCAGCTTCTGAGGTACCCTCGAAGTTGTGCACCGGGGATTGAGAAGCCCCAACCCCAAGCACCATCTGCACCGAAGATCAGCCCCCCACACTCCACGAGTCCTGCGTGGGGCCCTTCAGCATTTTCCTGCTTGCCGCGTCTGTCCGGTTGCTTGCCCGCTGGCTAGTGGCCTTTGTGACGACGCTCCCTGAAATCTTCTGCGCTGGTTTGGCTCCTCCAGACTGGCTCCCGCTTCTCTGCAAAGAAGAAGCACCCCAGACCTTCCTGGTCTGCACCAGAAGCAAGTCCTTTGTTCTTCGTGGGTTCCGCTTGCCAAGGCTTGGTGAGTCCTAGTCCAACTTCGACGCCGCCGACAGCAAGAGCCTTCGTGGGACAGCTCGCCTCCTGGTCCTGGTCGTCCTCGACGCTTCCTGGTCCTCCTGGCTGCAGCGACAAGCTTCACCTTCACCTGCAATCTCCACGACATCGCCTGGTTCCTTCCTGGTTCCACGTGGTCACTGGCTAGTGACCTTGACTCTGTCCCTTCTGCTTGCAGGTTTCTTCTCTTCTTGATCCCAGCCTTGGGATCCACCGGACACTCTTCACTGACTGCCTGTCAGCATCTTTCTTCAGGCATCCATAGGAGTCGACGACGAAAACGACGCATCTTCACCCCTATGCACCCGCAGCCTGTGGGCTAGGTAACTTGGATACTCCGGTGCTCATCAGGATAGTGACTATCCTAGTGTCTAGTTTTCAAGTCTCAACTTCCTAGCTACTCCGGAAGTGTCCTAAATCTACAGTTTTCTAAACTGTACTATTGCTATTGACTTTTACGCATTACGCGTGAGTGTTTCCACTCTGCACACGAATCCCGTGGGCCTCCCACTTCCTAACTAACGCTAGTGTAGTGTAGCCCCAGCGATTCCCTAGGCCTAGGCCTATTCTATTTCCGTGACAGTGGTTCTTATACCACTTACTTAGTATATGGTTTGCGTGGCCCCTAGGGCCTAACTGTATTACTTACCTGTGTGACTTACTGTATGCATTAATAAGACTGTGTTGTACTTACCTCTAATCTCATAAAGAGTGCTGAGGGTTTTCTTAGAATAAATACACTTTATTTTATATATATATCTGTTGTGGTGTCCTTTCATTTGGTATTCAAGGGATTATATATGGTATCACAGCTGGCTTCACATGCCGTTCAGAGTTTAGCCTAAGACTGCTCTTGTCCATGCTACCACTAGGATAGCTGGTTGTAGGAAGGTGGATATCTGACTATGGTTACCCCCAACTTTTTGCCTAGTGTCTAGCTGGTTTTTCGACTTAGTTGGCCTGAGATCCTGCCATTCAGGGTCTCAGGCTGTCTGCTCTCTCTTTAAAATGGACTCCATGTACCCTAGGTACATAACCAATTGGTAAGGATCACCTTATTGGACCCTGTACAGTGTACCCTAGGTACCCAGGGCATAGGTGTACCCTAGGCCTCCCAGGGGCTGCAGCATGTATTATGCCACCCCTGGTCTGGCCTTCCAATCAGACACAACTGGCTGATCACTCAGCTGGGGCAAGGTCGTGTAATCACCCCTTGCTTAGGTATAGTATGCCTATATCTACCCTTATATATAGACACATGTGTACCTATCAGTCACTCCTATGGCAGGCCTTAACAATCTTGGAGGCAGAGTGCTTGGTAACATGTGAGATGGTGCTCTAGCATGAGCTGAGCCTGTCTGCAGCTTTCGGAACCAAGTCCTTATAGCTGTTCTATGATATAGCCTACCATATACTCTTAAAGTGCCTTATAATCTTAAACGGTTATGGTAACTATGGTTTGGCTTTATCAAAACATGTCGTGTAAGGTGTCTAACACTTTGGAATAATACCCCCATACCATTTCTGGTGATGAGGATATTATCCCTCCCTTCTAGAGGGAGAGACATGTTAAAATCCTACTTTGCTGTTTAACTCTAACCAAAGCCTCAGCATCACAAAATGGATGCTGCTGCCACGACACAAGTCTGACCTCCTGCAGCTGGGAGTGATCCCAGCCAGGGAGGCCTGGACAATAGGTTTCCTGCTTGGGGAGGTGCTAGCACCTCCCCAGACAGCCTTTAGTGTATTGGGGCAGGGTGGGCTGAAAGGAATGAGACATGCCTGGGGCACACAAGGTGTTCCTTGCATAGTCCAGTTCAAACCGGCGCTGGGGCACTCCAGCCCCAGCTCTGGCGCGAAACTGGACAAAGGGAAGTGGGTGTAACCACCCCCTCCCAGGTCCCACACATAAGGCGTGACCTAGCAGGTATCCCAGCCCCCCAGATTAGTATAAGAGTGGGAGTTGGGCCTCAAGACTTTAGATTATCCTGAACCTGCAAAACTGAACAGAAACTCTGGACCTTCGACATTCGACGAAAGAAGAAGACTGAAGAATCTCCCTTGTAGCCAAGGAGTGGCTACCCTGTGCAAACAGGCACCATCAAGAGACTACCCTTTGCTTTGCCCACGTTCTACGAGGAACCGACTGCAGAGCCTGACCAGAGCCTTGACTTCCAGACTTCTCCGACCCTGATCCACATCTACAGCAGAGCTGAGATCCGTGGAGGCGACGAGCGACGTGGGACCGGCTACCTGGAAAAAGTGGCTAGTAACTTAAAGCGCAGCTTCTGAGGTACCCTCGAAGTTGTGCACCGGGGATTGAGAAGCCCCAACCCCAAGCACCATCTGCACCGAAGATCAGCCCCCCACACTCCACGAGTCCTGCGTGGGGCCCTTCAGCATTTTCCTGCTTGCCGCGTCGGTCCGGTTGCTTGCCCGCTGGCTAGTGGCCTTTGTGACGACGCATCCTGAAATCTTCTGCGCTGGTTTGGCTCCTCCAGACTGGCTCCCGCTTCTCTGCAAAGAAGAAGCACCCCAGACCTTCCTGGTCTGCACCAGAAGCAAGTCCTTCGTTCTTTGTGGGTTCCGCTTGCCAAGGCTTGGTGAGTCCTAGTCCAACTTCGACGCCGCCGACAGCAAGAGCCTTCGTGGGACAGCTCGCCTCCTGGTCCTGGTCGTCCTCGACGCTTCCTGGTCCTCCTGGCTGCAGCGACAAGCTTCACCTTCACCTGCAATCTCCACGACATCGCCTGGTTCCTTCCTGGTTCCACGTGGTCACTGGCTAGTGACCTTGACTCTGTCCCTTCTGCTTGCAGGTTTCTTCTCTTCTTGATCCCAGCCTTGGGATCCACCGGACACTCTTCACTGACTGCCTGTCAGCATCTTTCTTCAGGCATCCATAGGAGTCGACGACGAAAACGACGCATCTTCACCCCTATGCACCCGCAGCCTGTGGGCTAGGTAACTTGGATACTCCGGTGCTCATCAGGATAGTGACTATCCTAGTGTCTAGTTTTCAAGTCTCAACTTCCTAGCTACTCCGGAAGTGTCCTAAATCTACCGTTTTCTAAACTGTACTATTGCTATTGACTTTTACGCATTACGCGTGAGTGTTTCCACTCTGCACACGAATCCCGTGGGCCTCCCACTTCCTAACTAACGCTAGTGTAGTGTAGCCCCAGCGATTCCCTAGGCCTAGGCCTATTCTATTTCCGTGACAGTGGTTCTTATACCACTTACTTAGTATATGGTTTGCGTGGCCCCTAGGGCCTAACTGTATTACTTACCTGTGTGACTTAATGTATGCTTAAATAAGACTGTGTTGTACTTACCTCTAATCTCATAAAGAGTGCTGAGGGTTGCTTAGAATAAATACACTTTATTTTATATATATATATCTGTTGTGGTGTCCTTTCATTTGGTATTCAAGGGATTATATATGGTATCACAGCTGGCTTCACATGCCATTCAGAGTTTAGCCTAAGACTGCTCTTGTCCATGCTACCACTAGGATAGCTGGTCTATAAGGTTGACTTTACAACCAATCACCATAAGGGTATTTGGACTGATATAAGGTGTACACTATAACTAGTGACATCATACATCAGGCCAACTTCTCACACTGGTCTATAAGGTTGACTTTACAACCAATCACCATAAGGGTATTTGGACTGATATAAGGTGTACACTAGAACTAGTGACATCATACATCAGGCCAACTTCTCACAAACCCCCTATATCTTCTGGAGGCGAATCAGATGGTAGAGGGGTAGGTGGTGAAGGCATAGGGATTATATATGAATCCCAAGGGTCTGCTGGGTCTGGCAACTCGCCCTCTTCGTATTCCTCCTCCGAGGTTGTATCCTGATGCGGGTCCTGTGGAGGATCAGGCAGTTGAGGCATTGGGGCTGGACCCTCAGGCAGAGGCAATGGGTCCGGCTGCGGCGCAGTCTGTGGAACCTGTGGAACGTTTGGCTGCGGTGGAAAATGCTGCTTATAATCTGCAAGCATGGCTTGTAGGTCTTGTAACAAAGTAGGAGGCAGATGTGACATCTCGTTCCTACGAGGTTGTGTGTAGCAGGGTCTATGATGCGGAACGACTATGTCTTCCTGATAATAATGCCCTTGATAATTGTCATCTTCCTCATCCTCATCGTCCTCCTGACATTTGATGTGCAGTTCCGAAGGATGGCGAGCAACCCCAAAGGGCCCTTCGTCCTCGTCGTCCACATAATCATCATCGTCACACTGCACATAAGTTTCCAGGAGATGCGAGGGAGTAAGCGGTGATATGTCCTGCCTTTGAAAAGACTTTAGTTGAAAACTCCTGGTGGAAACTGGAGTAGAGATCATCATCGACGAGGTCGTCGTCGACGGGGCTGTGGTAGACGGGATCGTCGACGGGATCGTAGATGATGCTATCGTCGTCGACTGGCTCAACGTCGACGGAGCCATCGTCGACGGGCTCGACGTCGACGGAGCCGTCGTCGACGGGCTCGACATCGATGGAATCTTCGTCGACGAGCTCTTCGTCGACGGGCTCGACGTCGACGGGGTCTTCGTCGATGGAATCTTCGTCGACGAGCTCTTCGTCGACGGGCTCGACGTCGACGGGCTCGACGTCGACGAGCTCTTCGTCGACGGGATCTTCGTCGACGATGGAATCTTCGTCGACGAGCTCTTCGTCGACGAACTCGACGTCGACAGGCTTTTTAATGGCGGAATCGTCGACGGCGGTACTGCTGACTTCGTCGACGAGGACTTCGTCGACGACCCCTCGACGGCGGGCTTCTTTGAGAGGATAGTAATCTTCGTAGACATAATAGGAGAGGTAAGCGCCGTCGTCGTGAATGTTTGCGTCAATGAAGAAGCAGACGAGGTGACAGAAACTGAAGATTGAGAGTAAGCCAAAGATTTTGAAAGGCTTTTACTCACAGTTTGCTTGACTGTAGATTCCTGAGGAGAGTGCGCATCAGAAGTAGAATGATGCGATTTCTGACGCTTCTTCCCTTCGCTGGAAGAGCTGTCCTGCGATCTAGCTCTCTTGCTAGAAGTAGAGGCTTTGTCATCCTCCTCAGCCGAAGAGGATTTAAGCCACAAAAGCACCCTCGCCTCCCTATCCCTGAGAGTTTTTGTAGGGAAGGTGCGGCAAATTTTGCAATCTTTTGCCTCATGTTTAGGGTAGAGGCAGTAGATGCAATCTACATGTTGATCATCAACATGGACTCTCTTCTTGGTGCAGGTCCTGCAGGACTTAAACAAGGCCTTCTTGTCTGACATGCTGAAGCAAGTTGAAAGAAAACTGAGAGGCACTAAGGGAGACTCCCTTCCACACGACGTGCGGTGAAAATCTGAGGAGAACTGGCTCTGCTGAGAGGGTTCTAGAAGGATGCTGGTGTCTGATTGGTTGTTACCAAATTCTTGGTTCTTTTTGCATAATGAGGTAGATAGGCTGCTAAGATACAGGCTTTTGGCCTTTTCTTTGGGCCTACTACTACTACTAGCTTTTTGGCACTACTTTTTTATTTACCGGGGACTCCCGCCTCGCCGACGGGGAATGATTCAGGCATGTGAATCAGGCATGTGAATCTATGAAAGATACCCCAATACTGGATAACCAGACTCTAGGGGTGGGGTGTTGGGACAGAAAACCGGGGTCGCCCGGAGCAGGACGGTGGTGCCTCGCAACGTTCCTATCCACAGGAGGGACTGTGGAGGGCTTGGACCAGGTGCCCTGCAGAACGTCAATGAGGGCCTCATTGAATTGCAGCAGAGGCTCAGTGGAGCTTGCTGCAGACTGAAGCACCTCAGTGAGGATGTTAGTCCACATAGCCACAGCAGGCAGCTCAGCTCAAGGGCCGTGGCCGCCTTGCGCAGCACCACAGAAAAAGCTGCACCCTCCTCCGAAGCCACAGTCGGAGGAGAGATGAATCCAGTGTCCAGTGAGGTATCCAAATCACTGGCCTGCCCCAGGTCATCTGACCAGTCCTGCGAAAGTTGGCCCTGAAGGGCCAAAGGGTCCACGGACCCCTCCCAGTCGCCCCCGTCATCCGATTCCTGGTAAACAGGAGGAATGATCGGAGCCGGACGATAGACAAAATGTGTCTCTAGCGGCGTCGGATGCGGCGTCGAGCGGCGCCGCACCGGCGTCGGGTCCGGACAGGGGCTGAACCGGGGATCGACGTCGACCGGAGTCGGCGTCGGAGGAGGCACCGGTGTCGACGCCGGCGGAGGAGGCGTGACAAGGTCGACCGGCGTCGACGGGGGCCCAGGCGTGGGCCCCTCGGGGACCTGCGGCGTCGGGGCCGGAGCCTCCAACGGCACCGGGGCCGGAGCCGCGGGCACGCAAGGTCGCCCAGTCGGGTCCGCGGGGCCGAAGGCGCGCCAGCGGGCGTCGACGGCAGGGCCAGGCTCCTCATGGCCGACAGGAAGGCACTGACCTCCACCGGCGTCGTGTCAGTCTCAGGGACCGGCGGGTAAGGGGATGTGCGCGGCGCCTGCGGCTCCGGCGGAGCCGCGGGGGTGGAACCACCCTGACCCTTGGCCGAGTCGCGCGACCGGCGAGGGGAGTCCGAAGAGCGGTGTCGCCTCTTGGACTTCTTGGAGCGCTTCGACTTACCCCAAGACTTCGAGCCAGACGAGCGATGATGTCGAGTGTGGCTCCGCGACCGATCCTTGGACCTCCTCCTGGACCGGGATCGAGAGGGGCGCGGAGCCGAGTGGCGGAGCTCGAGAAGCTTACGGGACCGCTCCCGCCTACTTTTCGAGGTCAGGGCCATACAATCGGAACACGACTCCGCATCGTGGTCGAGCCCCAAACAGTACAGGCACCGGCGGTGATGATCGGTCACCGACATCAGTCGGTGACAGTCGTCGCAGGCCTTGAAACCAGGCATCCTACCGGCACCAGAGTCGAGAAAGTGACCAAAAAGAGTCAAAAAAGTTAGTCAAAAAATGACTAAAGGGGTAACTCTCCCGGATCGGCGCTTACTGGCGCGGAAAAAAGAAGAACTGACGTCAGCGCGCGAGGGCGGCGGCTAAGTACTCCGACGACGTCATTCCGGCGCACGACGCCTATGACAGACGCGGAGCCGCAGACGACGCCTAGCGACGCGCAAGGGGTATTGCTACAAAAATCTTCCAGATCCAGTCTGATGCCTGGGGATATTCTAAGGTGAGGAATCTAACTAACGTGTTTCTTTCAGATCTTTTGACTCTGTCTCAGTTTGGTGCAACTAGATGAACAAGTTACTTACCTTTGGTAATGCTTTTTCTGGTGGACGCAGTATCTGCCTGTGGATTCCTCACCTTTGAATACCCCCTGCACCAGCATTCCGCGGAAATTCTTTCCTAGCTCTCCCACGTAGACGAGGATGTCATAATAGCACGGCTCCGCTTGCAACACCGTATGACGTCATCGGAGCCATAAGAGGATCTTGTCGGCGTGCGGACGTCAGTTCCACCCGTTTTTTCAGTGCCACCGAGGAAAACGGGCTGACTGACACATTTCCACATGTATACATAGTATACTAAATATATATATATATATACAAATGCATAACCAATAAAGGCATGGAGAAGTAGCAACAGACCAAGCATTTCTCACTATTAAAACATAAGCATGATTAAAACATATAAAAAACATTCTTGTCAAACAGTTAAAGCATTTTTTGGTAGACACAGGTGTACAACGGGGAGCGGGTGGGACTGTGAGGAATCCACAGGCAGATATTGTATCCACCAGAAAAAGCGTTACCGAAGGTAAGTAACTTGTTCTTCTGATGGATACTTCTGCCTGTGGATTCCTCACCTTTTGAAGAGAATCCCAAAGCTGTACCTCTCCCGGAGGAGGGTGTCCACCTGAATAGACCAAAAAATCTTGCAAAACAGAATGAGCAAAATGACCATCCCTCTTAACCTCTGAATCCAAGCAATAATGCTTTGCAAAAGTATGGAGGGAGGCCCAAGTTGCTGCTTTACAAATATCAATAACAGGAACACCTCTAGCCACAGCAGAAGAAGTAGACTTAGCTCTGGTGGAATGAGCTCTGATACCTTCAGGAGGGTCCTTCTTGGCCAAGGCGTAGCAGATCTTAATGCACAAGATGATCCACCTGGAAAGTGTCCGCTTGTGCACAGCTCTGCCTTTCATTCGTCCAATGTAGCCCACAAAGAGCTGATCGTCCAGTCTCGAATCTCTTGTTCTGTCCAAATAAAAGCTGAGAGCTCTCTTAGGGTCCAAACAATGAAGTTTCTCCTCCTCCTTGGAAGGGTGAGGGGGAGGATAGAAGGTAAGTAAAGTAATGGACTGTCCCATATGGAAAGGAGTAACCACCTTGGGAAGGAAAGCAGCCCTGGTCCTTAGAACCAACTTATCTGCATCAATGGTCAAGAATGGAGGTTTCTAACTAAGAGCCTGAAGCTCATTTACCCTCCTAGCCGAGGTAATGGCAATCAAGAAAACCGTTTTAAAAGAGAGAAGCCTCAAAGGACAACTATGAAGCGGCCCAAATGGAGAACCCATTAAAAAGGTAAGCACGAGATTCAAATCCCAATGAGGCATAATGAAAGGAGTGGGACGAAACTTATTTGTAAGGCCCTTAATGAACCTCATAACAATGGGGGACTTAAATAAAGATGGCTGGTCCGGCAAACATAGAAAAGCCGACAAAGCTGACAAATAGCTCTTAACAGTGGCCACAGCACAACCCTGCTGGGCCAAGAAAATCAAAAACTGAAGAACATCCAGCAAGCGGGCCTTTAAAGGATCAATGGATCTCTCTCCACACCATTTAACAAATCAAGACCATCTGGAAGAGTAAACAGACATGGTGGAGTGTCACCTGGACGATAAAATAACATCCACCACATCCGGCGGGAGAGAGAAGGAACTCAGGTTGCCCCGTACAATCTCCAGGCATGAAGGTGCAGGCTCTAGAGGTGGGGGTGTAGAACCTGCCCCTGAGACTGCGAGAGGAGGTCTGCCCTGAGAGGGAGACGGAGCGGAGGGTGGGATGAGAGGTGAAGTAGATCTGTGCACCATACCCTTCTTGGCCAATGCAGGGCGATCAATATAACTTGGGCCCGGTCTTGGCGAATCTTCCTCAGAACATGAGGAATCAAGGGTATGGGAGGAAACGCGTAAAGGAGTTGCGAGCTCCAATCCAATTGAAACACGTCTCCCAGCGCTCCCTGCATCTGAAACTGGAGACTGCAGAAAAACGGGCAGTGCACGTTCTCGTGGGTGGCAAACAGGTACAACCGAGGAGACCCCCACATCTGGAAGATGTGATGGACCACCTCCGGATGAAGCCGCCACTCGTGAACGGCTGAGTAATGCCGACTGAGACTGTCCGCACAAACATTCAGCACCCCGGCTAGATGATTTGCAAACACACAAATCCAATAGCCCTGAGCCCTGGACCAGAGTCAGAGAGCCTCTCGGCAGAGACGATACGACCCTACACCTCCCTGTTTGTTGATGTACCACATTGTGGTAGTGTTGTCCGTCAGAACCTGATCTGACTGACCACGAAGGGAAGGAAGGAAAGCCTTTAGTGCCAAACGTATCGCCCGCAATTCCAGAAGGTTGATGTGAAGCAACCTTTCCTCTGGAGACCAAAGACCTTTGACCTCCAGATCCCCCAGATGAGCACCCCACCCTAGAGTGGAGGCATCCGTGATCACTGTGGCCATCGGCGGAGTAGGCTGAAATGGCTTTCTTCAAGACAGGTTGCTCTGCAAACTCCACCAAGTCAGCTGCATCATCTCTGGAGACTCTGACCTTCTCCCCAAGATCTCCGTTGTGCTGGTACCACTGCCTGCGGAGGCACCACTGGAGTACCCTCATGTGCCAGCGTGCATGACTGACCAATAGTATGCAGGAAGCGAGCAGACTGAGCAGACGTCGAACCTTCAGGACTGGAACAACCGCTCCATCGTGAAATAAAGGAATAATTTCCTGTATGTCGAGAATCCTCTGCGGAGGCGGGTATGCTCGACACACAGAAGTGTCCAGAATTGCCCCTATGAACAGGCTGCGCTGAGAAGGCACCAGGTGAGATTTTGGTACATTTATCGAGAAACCCAATTTGAACAACAGTTGCGTTGTCACCTGCAAGTGGCGCAAAACCAACTCCGGAGACTCTGCTTTCAACAGCCAGTCGTCCAGGTAGGGGAAAACCGGAACCCCCAACCTTCTGAGATGTGCTGCTACCACTGCCATCACCTTCGTAAAGACTCGAGGTGTGGAAGTGAGATCGAACGGAAGAACCGCAAACTGATAGTGTTGCGATCCTACCGTGAACCGGAGATACTTTCGATGTGACTTCAGGATGGGAAGATGAAAATACGCATCCTGCAGATCGATGGACACCATCCAGTCTCCTTGTTGCAGCGTAAGAAGAACCTGAGCCAAGGTCAACATTTTGAACTTTTCCTGTCTGAGGTAAAGATTCAAAATCCTGAGGTCCAAGATGGGCCTTAATCGACCGTCCTTTTAGGGGATCAGGAAATACCGGGAGTAGCATCCCTAGCCCCTTTCCTGCTCCGTAACCACCTCTATCGCACCTTTCTGTAACACGGCAAGAACTTCCTGCTGCAAAAACCAGCAAGTGGTCATCTGAGCACCAACCCTGGTGAGGAGGGTAAGGAGAAGCAACTCTAAAAAAGGGAGGGTGTGCCCATTCTCTACAAGATTTAAAACCCAACGGTCTGAAGTGATCGATTTCCAATCTTGTAGAAAGTGGGACACCCGACCCCCAACCGGACCAACATATTCTAAGATGGGAGATCTAGAACTGCTTTCCTGAGGTACCAACGGTGGCGGGAGGAGAAGTGGAGGAGGAGGAGGATTTCTGCCGAGCGGCTCCCCTAAGACGCCCTTTATTTTTCCCTCTGTACGATTTGTACAAAGGATTGTGCTGCTGCTGGCTCTGTTGAATCTGCTGGCGGCCACGATAGGAAGCAGCCCTTCCAAAACCATGATACCGCTTGTAGCCGTATCCCCTAGACTGCGTCTGAAGGCCCAGAGATCTTGCAGTCGCTCTGATATCCTTAGCATTGCAAGGCAGAGTCAGCTTTAGTACCAAACAATCTTGACCCATCAAAGGGCAAATCCAGCAGAGTCGCTTGAACATCAGGAGAAAATCCGGACGACCTGAGCCAAGCTTGTCTTCTTGTTGCCACAGAAGACCCCATCACACGAGCCACAGAGTCAGCAGTGTCCAGACCTGATTGTATCACCTGATGGGCCGCAGGTTGAGAATCAGAAAGGGCCTCCAAGAAATTATTCCAATCCTCTTCAGGCAACTTTGGAACTAGCTGCTTGACTGAGTCCATCAGAGCATGGATATACCTCCCAAGGAGACAGGTAGAATTAGTGGACTTCAGAGCCATACTCGCAGAACAAAATACCTTCTTTGCCGCTTGCTCCATTTTTTTAGAATCCCTATCACCGGGTAAGGTAGGGAAAGAACCAGAAGATTGCTTCGAACAAGAACAAAATACCTTCTTTGCCGCTTGCTCCATTTTTTTAGAATCCCTATCACCGGGTATGGTAGGGAAAGAACCAGAAGATTGCTTCGAACAAGAAGCCTCGACCACCAAGCTTTCCGGTGACAGATGTGAAGACAGAAAAGCCGGATCCCCAGGAGCAGGCCTGTACCTTCTTGAAATGGACCGGGAAACTGCAGGAGCAGACATGGGCTTCTGCCAGACTTCCAAAATAGGCTCCGTTAAAGCCTCATTAAATGGTAGAAGAGGTTCAGAAGCTGCAGAAGGTGTATTAAAAACCTCAGTCAGGATATTAGATTTACATAATCGGAATTTCGTTTTCTGTGGTCTAGAAAAAATGAAACAACATGACAGAGGTGGTGACCTGGAACAACGTTTAAGACAGAAGGAAAGTGCCTATATAATTCGTTATGGGACCGTAGAGACCGGCCTCAATAAAGACCAGGAGTGGCATCACTGGCTATAAGACTCTTCAACTTATCAATGATCACACTACCTCACATGAGTGGCCACTATAAGAACCATAATGAATCATAAATGTCGAAGGGAACTACCATCTAATACTGTCATATTGAAGGGTTACTATGAAGTAAAAATTGGGTGATATATTGTTTATGACAAATATGTGTATTCTCATAGCCCTGCCTAATCTCAGGCAATTTCTTCTCCCTTCATCTTCCTATACTGGATGCTATACTAACTTTACATCTCCTTTACTATCATATACCTCTTTGAGACCAACTTTCTCCTCTTTTTCTCCCCTTTCTCTTCTTTTTTTACATCACAATATACCGAATTAAACAGGGTAGTTCTGGCCCTGTAATCAGTCTGATTTTTCCAATATTTCACCTTCAACATTTTTTATATACTGAATACACTATATGTCTTGTATAGAGCTAGCAACCAGCATTATCTAAATACTTTCGAGCTTCATCCCACTAAAGAGCACGCTCGTCAAGATAATCTGATTGTAAAAATAGGCTGAAAATGAAAACCTACGTAACATAACACAAATACACTAAATGAATTAAGAGAATAAAATAAAATATAAATATAAAACAACCAAATCCCCTTTTGGTGTCTATCCTCTTTGATCAGCAATCTCACCAGGATAGGCTAGTTCGATTCTTTTCATTAATTTCATGGTATCCAATACTAAGTCCTCTGCACACGTGTTATTTGACCCCATGAACTTTTTCAAAAGAAGGCCTTGGTCCCCTTATGACTCCTTCAAATTGTAGTTATACGACCGCCAGTAGAACTTTGATACTAAATATTAATACTCACTTTAAAAAGACCTTCTCGCCCTACTATTTTTTTTAATATAATACGTATTCCAAGTTCTAATTGCAATACCTCTTGTTGTTGTATATCGGATTAGGTATCTCTACATAGTATCACTACACTCCAAGATGGCGTTGGAGTCATAAATAGTAGTGCCACAGACATGTGATTGGCCGCGTTAGCCTTCTTAAGATGGCCGCGGACCACAACGCGAACATATCGCGGTGAGGAACACCAGTGAAAGTAATTTTCCTAGAGTCTAATCTTCGAATATAATACAGTTTCCGAGTCTTAATTGAAGTTTCTTTCGTCGCTGTATATTGGATTAGGCATCTTTACATATGATCACTACACTACAAGATGGCGCTTGAGTCACTAATAGTAGTGCCACAGACACGTGATCGGCCGCGTTAGCCTTATTAAGATGTCCGCGGATCACAACGCGAACAAATCGCGGTAAGGAACACCAGTTGTGAGAAGTTGGCCTGATGTATGATGTCACTAGTTATAGTGTACACCTTATATCAGTCCAAATACCCTTATGGTGATTGGTTGTAAAGTCAACCTTATAGACCAGCTATCCTAGTGGTAGCATGGACAAGAGCAGTCTTAGGCTAAACTCTGAATGGCATGTGAAGCCAGCTGTGATACCATATATAATCCCTTGAATACCAAATGAAAGGACACCACAACAGATATATATATAAAATAAAGTGTATTTATTCTAAGCAAACCCTCAGCACTCTTTATGAGATTAGAGGTAAGTACAACACAGTCTTATTAATGCATACAGTAAGTCACACAGGTAAGTAATACAGTTAGGCCCTAGGGGCCACGCAAACCATATACTAAGTAAGTGGTATAAGAACCACTGTCACGGAAATAGAATAGGCCTAGGCCTAGGGAATCGCTGGGGCTACACTACACTAGCGTTAGTTAGGAAGTGGGAGGCCCACGGGATTCGTGTGCAGAGTGGAAACACTCACGCGTAATGCGTAAAAGTCAATAGTAATGTTACAGTTTAGAAATAGATAGATTTAGGACACTTCCGGAGTAGCTAGGAAGTTGAGACTTGAAAACTAGACACTAGGATAGTCACTATCCTGATGAGCACCGGAGTACCCAAGTTACCTAGCCCACAGGCTGCGGGTGCATAGGGGTGAAGATGCGTCGTTTTCGTCGTCGACTCCTATGGATGCCTGAAGAAAGATGCTGACAGGCAGTCAGGAGAGAGTGTCCGGTGGATCCCAAGCCTGGGATCAAGAAGAGAAGAAACCTGCAAGCAGAAGGGACAGAGTCAAGGTCACTAGCCAGTGACCACGTGGAACCAGGAAGGAACCAGGCGATGTCGTGAAGAGTTGCAGGTGAAGGTGAAGCTTGTCGCTGCAGCCAGGAGGACCAGGAAGCGTCGAGGACGACCAGGACCAGGAGGCGAGCTGTCCCACGAAGGCTCTTGCTGTCGGCGGCGTCGAAGTTGGACTAGGACTCACCAAGCCTTGGCAAGCGGAACCCACGAAGAACAAGGGACTTGCTTCTGGTGCAGACCAGGAAGGTCTGGGGTGCTTCTTCTTTGCAGAGAAGCGGGAGCCAGTCTGGAGGAGCCAAACCAGCGCAGAAGATTTCAGGGAGCGTCGTCACAAAGGCCACTAGCCAGCGGGCAAGCAACCGGACAGACGCGGCAAGCAGGAAAATGCTGAAGGGCCCCACGCAGGACTCGTGGAGTGTGGGGGGCTGGTCTTCGGTGCAGATGGTGCTTGGGGTTGGGGCTTCTCAATCCCCGGTGCACAACTTCGAGGGTACCTCAGAAGCTGCGCTGTAAGTTACTAGCCACTTTTCCCAGGTAGCCGGTCCCACGTCGCTCGTCGCCTCCACGGATCTCAGCTCTGCTGCAGATGTGGATGAGGGTCGGAGAAGTCTGGAAATCAAGGCTCTGGTCGGGCTCTGCAGTCGGTTCCTCGTCGAACGTTTCACAAAGCAAAGGGTAGTCACTTGATGGTGCCTGTTTGCACAGGGTAGCCACTCCTTGGCTACAAGGGAGATTCTTCAGTCTTCTTCTTTCGTCGAATGTCGAAGGTCCAGAGTTTCTGTTCAGTTTTGCAGGTTCAGGATAATCTAAAGTCTTGAGGCCCAACTCCCACTCTTATACTAATCTGGGGGGCTGGGATACCTGCTAGGTCACGCCTTATGGGTGGGACCTGGGAGGGGGTGGTTACACCCACTTCCCTTTGTCCAGTTTCGCGCCAGAGCTGGGGCTGGAGTGCCCCAGCGCCGGTTTGAACTGGACTATGCAAGGAACACCTTGTGTGCCCCAGGCATGTCTCATTCCTTTCAGCCCACCCTGCCCCAATACACTAAAGGCTGTCTGGGGAGGTGCTAGCACCTCCCCAAGCAGGAAACCTATTGTCCAGGCCTCCCTGGCTGGGATCACTCCCAGCAGCAGGAGGTCAGACTTGTGTCGTGGCAGCAGCATCCATTTTGTGATGCTGAGGCTTTGGTCAGAGGTTACACAGCAAAGTAGGATTTTAACATGTCTCTTCCTCTAGAAGGGAGGAATAATATCCTCATCACCAGAAATGGTATGGGGGTATTATTCCAAAGTGTTAGACACCTTACACGACATGTTTTGATACAGCCCAACCATAGTTACCATAACCGTTTAAGATTATAAGGCACTTTAAGAGTATATGGTAGGCTATATCATAGAACAGCTATAAGGACATGGTTCCGAAAGCTGCAGACAGGCTCAGCTCATGATAGAGCACCATCTCACATGTTACCAAGCACTCTGCCTCCAGGATTGTTAAGGCCTGCCATAGGAGTGACTGATAGGTACACATGTGTCTATATATAAGGGCAGATATAGGCATACTATATCTAAGCAAGGGGTGATTACACGACCTTGCCCCAGCTGAGTGATCAGCCAGTTGTGTCTGATTGGAAGGCCAGGCCAGGGGTGGCACAATACATGCTGCAGCCCCTGGTAGGCCTAGGGTACACCTATGCCCTGGGTACCTAGGGTACACTGTACAGGGGCCAATAAGGTGATCCTTACCAATTGTGTATGTACCTAGGGTACATGGAGTCCATTTTACAGAGAGAGCAGACAGCCTGACCCTGAATGGCAGGATCTCAGGCCAACTAAGTCGAAAAACCAGCTAGACACTAGGCAAAAAGTTGGGGGTAACCATAGTCAGATATCCACCTTCCTACACAACCCCCCCCCCCAAACGAAAGGAGATAAGGCTGGCCTTGACAAGGTAAGCCTCTATTGCCTGAGTGGCCATATAAGGAAGAACCAGCACTGGCATGGTTACCCCCTGTCTCATGGTCCACTAAGCAATCCCTCATCCTAAAGATATCATAGGGTCTCCACCATAGGGAATCTCTACCTTTGGTGTGTCTTTGCAAAGTAAAAGGCTGGTGTTGAGATGGAGTACTGAAGTGAGTGTCCCCAAAGTGAGGCCTCAGCTTCCTCCAATCATCCTCCACCATGGATGCCTTTCTTTCTCTAACTGAGTTGCACTGTGCTCTCAGGGTCAGCCTCTGGCTACCTAAAGCTGGAGGCTGGGTCCCTTTTGTGGGCTTACTGGAGGGACAGGTCAGGTTTGGGGCCCTAAGGTCCCATGTTTGCCTGTGCCCAACAGAATCCCTCTGGGGGAGGTCCCTAACTACCTGTGAAGGGGATCCCTCAGGAATGCTTTTACCCATCACCTGGCTAGGGCAACTAACCAGGCAATCCTCATTCTTTTGAAGGGGGGGTTCTTGTGGACAGGGGCCCTCTTGGGGTCCACTGGCCTCCCTGACCTCTGCAGCCCTGGGCTGACTGAGGCAGGGTAGAGAGAGGCAGGCTACCTGCACCAGACTGGCTCCCACCTTGGAAGGGGCCACTGACATCAGAGGCTCTGCCAGGCCAGGCCTGGCTACCTCTGGGGCAGTTCCTTCACAAGGGGTGAGGTCAGATCCCTGAGGAGGCTGACCTCTTCCTAATGTCTGGGGAGAGGGAGACTTTTCTTCCTCCCCACTACTCTCTGTTTGTGTGGAGTGATCCATAGTTTCAGGCTTCACTACACCTATATCAGTCTGAGTGTGGGCTAAGACCATTACAGCCTTGCCAACCTTTTCAGGAAGGCACTCAGTTTGTGTCTGAGCTGTGACTGTCACAGCTCTGCCAATTTCTACAGGGAAGTCTGTCTGTGCCTGGGCTGTGGCTACCACTGCCCTTCCAACCTTTTCAGGGAGGAAAGCTACTTGGACAGGGGTTGTGACTGGCACAACCCCACTACCCTTTTTGGAAAGGCCTACCATTTTAGAATGGGTGTCTTGTTCAACTCCAGCCCAAGCTGAGAGTTCTAAGTCATTCCCCAGCAAGCAGTCCACAGGCAAGGTTGGAGACACTGCCACCCTTTTAGGGCCAGTGACACCTCCCCAGCTGAGACATACCTCTGCCATGGGATGACTGTTCTGTTTGCCATCAATGTTAGTTACCTGGTATGAGAAACCAGGCAAAAGCTGCTCAGAGGGAACTAGCCTATGGGCCACCATAGTGATGCTAGCTCCAGTGTCTCTGTAGGCCTCAGCTTTTCTACCATTGATGTAGGGTTCCTGTCTGTACCTACCCAAAGTGTTGGGACAGGCAGTGAAGTTGGCAAACCCCATGCCACCATCACAGACAAGAGTAGCTGCTGTAGGGGAATTGGCTAAGCCAGAGTCCCCCTGTGTTCCCCAAGAAAACCCAACCAAATTTTTGGGGGCACTCCCACCACCTGGGGGATTACTGCTGACAGTAATAGGTGGTGTGACAGGAGTAGTTGGAGGAACAGTTTTGTTTTTAGCCTGTGGGCAACTGCTGTCAGTTTTCCAATGCCCAGGTGTTTTACACACATGGCAGTAAGGCTTTTTGACTGTGGTAGAGGAGGGAGCTTGGGACCCACCACCCTGTGTGGAGTTTTGGGGCCCTGAGGAAGATTTCTCTTTTGTTTTATCCCCACCCTTCTCTTGAGGCTTGGTGGTATCTTTCTTTTGGTCACCACCCTGATTTTTAGGCCTAATCCTGGTCCTGACCCATTTATCTGCCCTCTTTCCCAATTCTTGGGGAGAGGCCAAATCTGAGTCTACCAGGTGTTGATGGAGAAGCTGGTTCTGACAATTACTAAGGATCTGCTCCCTCATAATCAAGTTGTACAATCCTGTATAGTCCTGCACCTTGCTGCCAGTTAACCAACCTTCCAAAGCCTTAGTGGCACAATCCACAAAATCAGACCAGTCCTGTGTCTGTGTCTTCTGGGTGTCTCTGAACAACAACCTATATTGCTCAGTGGTTAAGCCAAACCCATCTATCAGAGCACTCTTCAGGACTTTGTAATTGTTTGCATCCTCATCACTGACTGTGAGGAGCTTGTCTCTACCTTTGTCAGAAAAGGAGAGCCACAAGATAGCTGCCCACTGACTTTGGGGTACCTGCTGTACTTTGCAGGCCCTCTCCAAAGCAGTCATCCATTTGTGGATGTCATCCCCATTCTGATATGGGGGGACTATCTTGCTTAGGTTTCTATGGTCATAAGACCTATCCCTATCTCTAGGAATGTTGCTGCCACCAGTGGGTTCTGACCCACACAATTTTTGCTCTCTAGCCAGAGCAAGCTTCTCCTTGGCAAGGGCAATTTCTTCCCTCTGAATCCTCAGATTAGCTTCCCTCATTCTGGCTTTATGCTCCTTTCTCTCAGGTGAAGTCATTCCCCTGTGAGAGGAAGCATTAGAGATGCTAGAAACATGGGAGTGGATGGATTCCCCTGAAGGGGATCTGTCCTTCCTGTTTCTCTGTGAATGTCTACTTGTGGGTCTGTATGGGGGGACCCCATGCAAACTCCCATGTAAACTTAAGTTAGCCTGGCTAAGTCTCCTTACTTGGCTCTGGCTGTCTACCTCCCCATCTGAAGTCCCATCTGACTCATCTGTGGTGGGTAGACCCTTATCTACAGCTATGGCACCATCCCTGGCAGCTCTTTCAGCATCATAGGCCTCCAGAAGCTCCACTAGCTGTCTAAGGGTAGGGTTTGCACCCTGTTTTATTCCTCTGGAGGTACACAATTGTCTCATCTCCTGGAATGTGAATGCATCATACCTAGAGGGAACCTGTCTAGGATTCTCCTCTCCTGAGGGAGCATCAGTGTGATCTCCACCCAGGGGCATGATTCTAGTGAGGGTGTGGTGTGTGCACCTACCTACACTAGTTGTATCTACTAAACCTCTCTAGTAGTTGTAGTCAGGGTGTGTTACTCCCTTCAACCTACAACTACCAAGTCCAGTAGGACTTAAGTATTATAAACTATGTTATATGTACCTAGACAATATCTGTGTGATCTTCCAATTTAGTATCTCAAGATTACAATGGTATTCCAACAGCAAGCTCAGATCCCAACCGCTGCTCACCAATGTGAGAAGTTGGCCTGATGTATGATGTCACTAGTTATAGTGTACACCTTATATCAGTCCAAATACCCTTATGGTGATTGGTTGTAAAGTCAACCTTATAGACCAGCTATCCTAGTGGTAGCATGGACAAGAGCAGTCTTAGGCTAAACTCTGAATGGCATGTGAAGCCAGTTGTGATACCATATATAATCCCTTGAATACCAAATGAAAGGACACCACAACAGATATATATATAAAATAAAGTGTATTTATTCTAAGCAAACCCTCAGCACTCTTTATGAGATTAGAGGTAAGTACAACACAGTCTTATTAATGCATACAGTAAGTCACACAGGTAAGTAATACAGTTAGGCCCTAGGGGCCACGCAAACCATATACTAAGTAAGTGGTATAAGAACCACTGTCACGGAAATAGAATAGGCCTAGGCCTAGGGAATCGCTGGGGCTACACTACACTAGCGTTAGTTAGGAAGTGGGAGGCCCACGGGATTCGTGTGCAGAGTGGAAACACTCACGCGTAATGCGTAAAAGTCAATAGTAATGTTACAGTTTAGAAATAGATAGATTTAGGACACTTCCGGAGTAGCTAGGAAGTTGAGACTTGAAAACTAGACACTAGGATAGTCACTATCCTGATGAGCACCGGAGTACCCAAGTTACCTAGCCCACAGGCTGCGGGTGCATAGGGGTGAAGATGCGTCGTTTTCGTCGTCGACTCCTATGGATGCCTGAAGAAAGATGCTGACAGGCAGTCAGGAGAGAGTGTCCGGTGGATCCCAAGCCTGGGATCAAGAAGAGAAGAAACCTGCAAGCAGAAGGGACAGAGTCAAGGTCACTAGCCAGTGACCACGTGGAACCAGGAAGGAACCAAGCGATGTCGTGAAGAGTTGCAGGTGAAGGTGAAGCTTGTCGCTGCAGCCAGGAGGACCAGGAAGCGTCGAGGACGACCAGGACCAGGAGGCGAGCTGTCCCACGAAGGCTCTTGCTGTCGGCGGCGTCGAAGTTGGACTAGGACTCACCAAGCCTTGGCAAGCGGAACCCACGAAGAACAAGGGACTTGCTTCTGGTGCAGACCAGGAAGGTCTGGGGTGCTTCTTCTTTGCAGAGAAGCGGGAGCCAGTCTGGAGGAGCCAAACCAGCGCAGAAGATTTCAGGGAGCGTCGTCACAAAGGCCACTAGCCAGCGGGCAAGCAACCGGACAGACGCGGCAAGCAGGAAAATGCTGAAGGGCCCCACGCAGGACTCGTGGAGTGTGGGGGGCTGGTATTCGGTGCAGATGGTGCTTGGGGTTGGGGCTTCTCAATCCCCGGTGCACAACTTCGAGGGTACCTCAGAAGCTGCGCTGTAAGTTACTAGCCACTTTTCCCAGGTAGCCGGTCCCACGTCGCTCGTCGCCTCCACGGATCTCAGCTCTGCTGCAGATATGGATGAGGGTCGGAGAAGTCTGGAAATCAAGGCTCTGGTCGGGCTCTGCAGTCGGTTCCTCGTCGAACGTTTCACAAAGCAAAGGGTAGTCACTTGATGGTGCCTGTTTGCACAGGGTAGCCACTCCTTGGCTACAAGGGAGATTCTTCAGTCTTCTTCTTTCGTCGAATGTCGAAGGTCCAGAGTTTCTGTTCAGTTTTGCAGGTTCAGGATAATCTAAAGTCTTGAGGCCCAACTCCCACTCTTATACTAATCTGGGGGGCTGGGATACCTGCTAGGTCACGCCTTATGGGTGGGACCTGGGAGGGGGTGGTTACACCCACTTCCCTTTGTCCAGTTTCGCGCCAGAGCTGGGGCTGGAGTGCCCCAGCGCCGGTTTGAACTGGACTATGCAAGGAACACCTTGTGTGCCCCAGGCATGTCTCATTCCTTTCAGCCCACCCTGCCCCAATACACTAAAGGCTGTCTGGGGAGGTGCTAGCACCTCCCCAAGCAGGAAACCTATTGTCCAGGCCTCCCTGGCTGGGATCACTCCCAGCAGCAGGAGGTCAGACTTGTGTCGTGGCAGCAGCATCCATTTTGTGATGCTGAGGCTTTGGTCAGAGGTTACACAGCAAAGTAGGATTTTAACATGTCTCTTCCTCTAGAAGGGAGGAATAATATCCTCATCACCAGAAATGGTATGGGGGTATTATTCCAAAGTGTTAGACACCTTACACGACATGTTTTGATACAGCCCAACCATAGTTACCATAACCGTTTAAGATTATAAGGCACTTTAAGAGTATATGGTAGGCTATATCATAGAACAGCTATAAGGACATGGTTCCGAAAGCTGCAGACAGGCTCAGCTCATGCTAGAGCACCATCTCACATGTTACCAAGCACTCTGCCTCCAGGATTGTTAAGGCCTGCCATAGGAGTGACTGATAGGTACACATGTGTCTATATATAAGGGCAGATATAGGCATACTATATCTAAGCAAGGGGTGATTACACGACCTTGCCCCAGCTGAGTGATCAGCCAGTTGTGTCTGATTGGAAGGCCAGGCCAGGGGTGGCACAATACATGCTGCAGCCCCTGGTAGGCCTAGGGTACACCTATGCCCTGGGTACCTAGGGTACACTGTACAGGGGCCAATAAGGTGATCCTTACCAATTGTGTATGTACCTAGGGTACATGGAGTCCATTTTACAGAGAGAGCAGACAGCCTGAGACCCTGAATGGCAGGGTCTCAGGCCAACTAAGTCGAAAAACCAGCTAGACACTAGGCAAAAAGTTGGGGTAACCATAGTCAGATATCCACCTTCCTACACCAGTGACGGAAACTCCCTAGACTCTAATCTTCGAGCCTGACAGTAAGTACCTGGTAACTAACAGGCGGCCTTCTAAACAGTACTATAGCTTATCGGGGTCTTTTACTACTCGTAACTCTTACTACGGGCTTAACCCGGGTTTCTCCTACGAGACTGCTCACTCGTAATGACTAGAGAGTAAACAGAATTTGTTTCATTTTAAAGTCGCCCTTTTCCTCTTTTTGATCGAGCACATGGGAAATTTTGAGTCTAACAAATTAGTCACGTTATTGCGACTGTTAAAAGTATTAACATATAGAAACATGACTAAATTTTATTTGCCTGTAGGCGCTTATACTTACTTACTTTTTTTTCCTTTTCATTTTTTCTTTATTCCCTTCCTTCACTTCTATTTCTCATGTTTCTCTTTTCCTTTTTCTTTCCATGCCTATTCTGCTTTCTTCTTCGTTTTTTCTTCTTCCTTTCTTTTCTTCTCTTCTGTTTATTTTTTCATCATTGTGCAGAGGCTGGACCATCTGTATTATACAGTGACTTTGGACTGTGACAAATGAAGCATACGCAATTTTCTGTGTCCTAAATACCAAGGTATAAACTTGGCCTTACTTACCTATCCAACTCGCACTTTTAACTCTACCTTATACTTCACCGACTCATACTAACAAACATTGGTGTTGCGATATATCTTTCTCCCTGTTTGCCTGGTTGCTGTTTTTATCTCACTTTGACTTTTTGTCACAATTATGTGGAATTAACTTCACTTATTGATTATTATAAAGACTAATATATCCTACTCAATGTGGACAACAAATGGGACATAACAAAACCTCTAATAGCAATATCCACTTGACGTGTTTCCTGAGCACTTTTTCATGGAGTTGGGTCCTTACACACTACGCAACTATTTTTTGGAAATATCACTGGGTGTTTTAAGACTTTTAAAGACCCTTCACTTCCAAGACTCATTCCCCTTCTCCTCTCCTTTTCTTTTCCGTACAGCCTTGAGAAAGCCCTGTCCAGAAATCGCGCCAAAAGGGCGAAACACGTGTTGGCTGTTCATCTTTGTTCTAAATTTGGTCTGTTCATCTTACCCCGATGAATGTATTTTGTTTCAACTAACTGGACCAATTGAAATACAAGTCTTCGCATTTGCACAAATAAATAATATTTTGGATTTACCAATTCATTGGATGTTTCTTATCACAGAGGGAGTGAAACTGACTCACTACTACAAGTATCTACAAACTTTTAAGGCCATAGAGGTCCAGTGCCTTGAGTCCTTCCTCCAAGAAATTAATAACTACCTCAACAAATTGAGCAATTTCCTCCAGAACTTGGGATCCCTGGGCCTCAGTATTTTTATAATTGCAGGATATTAGATTTTACCTCTGCTGAAGGAAGCTGCAGATCAAGAAACTCAGCTGCCTTCCTTATAAAACATGATAAAGAGCAATGTCCTGCAATACTTCAGCCTAAGGAGATGAGAGATCATACTGAGGAGAAGTATCCAATCCACTGGCCTCCTGTAAGCCTTCAAACTCATCCACAGATTCAACAATCTCTCCTTCCTCCTGCTCCTGTGCATATTCCTCCTCCTCAAGGAGCCTCTCAGCTGTCTCAGAATCAGCGTTGGCGGTGCAAACCGCGGTGCTGGTGAAGACGTCAATGGCGTTGATGGAGGAGCTTCAGCTTCAAATCTCGGCCTCGATCAAATCCGAGGCGGCGCCGACTCAACAGCAGAAGGAGTCCGAGGAACCAGAGTGGAAGACCTCGGCACCGGAAAATGCCAAGCCGGAGTCGTCGGCAAGAATGGCACAAAGGGTGCTTGAGCATAGTGGTGAGGCACACCTAAGTTAAAGGCCAAAGGACCCACGGGACCCGAAAGCGCACCAGATGGAGTAGAGGCCTTTGCAAACATGCCAAACATTGCACTTAAAAAATGCGTAGGGTCTGATCCAGGAATAGGAAAAGGAGGATATGGATCCGTACCTTCCTGAACAAGAACCACCTGAAGCTGACTTGGAGCCTGTGGAGCCGGAGAAGATGGCGCCCGCACAGGTGAAGCCACATGGATGGGAGACGACTCCCTGGGCATCGGAGATATACCAGGAGCCGGAGAAACTTCAGGCGACGAAGGGTCCTTCGACGCCGGCGACCTTGGAGCCGGAGACTGAACCGGCGTCGCCCGTGGAGATGGAGTTTGAGATGGAGAAACAAAGTCCTGCCTTCGAAGCCGCTTAGCTGGAGAAGGCGACCTCGAAGCCCTGACCTTCGATGAACGGCGTTGAGAGACATGTCTCTTCTTTGACTTCTTGTGTTTCCTTGACTTCGAAGTGTGAGAAGACAACGACTTTGCACGTTTTCGACCCCTCTTCTCCTTTTTGGTTCTGACTATAAATAGTTTAGCCTCACGTTCCTTAATGGCCTTCGGATTCATCTTCCTGCAGCTTCGGCACTCATCGACGTCGTGATCCGAAGACAAGCACCAAAGGCAATCATCATGGGGGTCAGTGATCAACATGTGACTGCCACACTCCCTGCAGGGCTTAAATCCGGACTTCCTAGAAGTAGCCATTAGAAATCCTCAAGGAAACAAAGTTGACACTTTAGAAAATAGAGAGTCCCTAGAAAAACCGTTACGCGTCGACGGTGTTGAAAAAAGGGAACTGATGTCAGCAGGCCAACGAGGTCCTCTTATGGCTCCGATGACGTCATACAGTGTCACAAGCGGAGCCATGCTATTATGATGTCCTCGTCGATGTGGGAGAGCTAGGAAAGAATTTCCGCAGAATGCTGGCGCAGGGGGTATTCAAAAGGTGAGGAATTTACAGGCAGAAGTATCCATCAGAAATCCCACGTACACGCTTATTGCTTCTAAGTGCTATTTTTACAGTATATTCTTTAAAAATTCATAACTCAAGTATTACTTTTTAAAATGTTTGCCATTTTGGTCTTGTTTTAATTGTTACGTTACATTTGATTTTTCTAACCTGCTGTGTAATCTTTTTGTGTGTTTTTTTCACAGTTTTACTGTTTTTAGTGCTGCACAACTACTTTACACATTGCCTCTAACTTAAGCCTGACTGCTCAGTGCCAAGCTTCCATAGGGTGAGCACAGGTTAATTTAGGGTTTGTCCCTGACTAGGATTGTGGTTGCTGTTTGACTAGGGCTCTTAACCAAGTCAACCTACAACCCAATTTTTAACAAATGGTCTCTCATTGCATGGTACTGATTCTTATAATTTGCTACATCCTCACAATAAAATGAAGCACACATTTTCAAATGATGGGTGGAGGCAACCATGTTAAAGTGAAAAAGAAATGCCATTTTTCATGAAGTTGTAAGTGAAAGTTTGCTGAAACCAATTAGGTTTTAAACTCTTCCTAACTCTTAAAAATTATTTTACTACTTTTAATAAGCCTGATCAGCGTAATCATGTCACTTACTGTGTCTTGTTTTCTTTTTACTATGCCTAACGCCTGCATCACAATTCCGTCAATGTATATCTGTTGTAAAACACTACAAAAGATATACAATTTTTAAGGTTAGTCTGTTTTCTCTTTAAAATTCTAAAGACCATAAAATGTACACCAATGATAACAATGGGGTGTATTTTATGGAGCGCAGGGTAAAAGTACCCACAGCTGTTATTAGAGAAATCTATGTTGGTTAAGAACTCCTTCAGGCAGTGCAAAAGTACAAGAAATGTGCTCCTCTCCAATGGTATAACTACAATGATAAGCTAGATTGAGATATCACATTGATTAAGGATGATGGACAGTAGCATAAGCAGAAGACAGCAAAAGGGAAGAGGAACTATGCCTCATGGTCTAGTAGCAGGACAAGAATCAGCTAGTATTGTCGAAGAGTGGCAGGGCGGGAGGGTAGGTTTCGGGAAATGATGAAAAACAAGTGACAAAATAAAAAATGTCATTAAAAACAATAAGTTACCTGCAGCCAGCCACGTCGCGCTCTTCTGCTCCTCTCCTCTTTCAGGCACAGGCTCCCAGACTCCACTGCGGCCAATCCTGATGCTGCTCTCAGGCTGCTAGAAGCAGCATCAGGATTGGCCTGAGCACTCTGAATTTGTGCCCCCAGTGAGACTGGGAGGCTGTGCCTGCTGTCTCCAACCCGGCAACACAGCTCAGGTTGGAGACAGCTTCAGTACAGCTTGGCCGAACTGAGATGGCTGGTCAAACCTTCATGCACACTGTTTACATTGCACTTACCACTCCTCCTGCAGCCAGTCATCCCCATGGCACCGCCCCCAAAGACTCAGCAGGAAAGGAAAAAGAAAACTATGATGAAATGTGCTTATTATCGTTTTATCTTTCTTTTCCTGCCTTTTTGAGGCAGCTGGCTCGGGGGTGCCTCTCCTATGCCATGGCGGCGGAGCCGCGGCTGAGCAGGACTCTGTATGACCTACCTCAGCTGAAAACAAACACTGTTTCAATTAGGAGCTCTCACTCCCTTGGTCCTGGGTGGCCTCCAAGGCTTTGCTTTCAGAAATACTCGTATTACGAAGTAGGTGTAAGCTACAGTCTATGTGATATAAACATTAAATAACGTGGTGGCATCATGTCCATAACTCAGCCTTAGTCAGAGCTTACCTTTAGCTATCGTCGGCATTTGGAAAGGAATGCTGATGACGCCTACCAAATCTTCTAATGGTATCAAAGAGCGTAGAATGGATCTTATCCGAATAGCTTCACCTTTACCCGCATGGATTAGCTAGAGAAGAAAGATCAAAGTTCTAAGCTATTCACTTTACAGTAAAATGTCAAACATTTTAAGGAAGGGGCACAAAATTGGTGAGACCAAATATAACAATGAACAAGGAAGATATAAAATGTTTTCACATCGCGGAATAATATTTTTCTTAAGTATTCGGCACATGTCTTGCTTCTTCAGTGATCCAGGACCTCTGGAGAAACAAGCCATGGGATATTATATACGCTGCAGTACAAGAAAGATACACTGGGTCTGACTTACAAAAGTTAAAAAAAAGAGTTTGAAATGTGCTCTGATCAAGTTATGCCTTTGGAGCAAATGTTTGATATTTTTACGTCACAAAGAATTTCTGGAGGACTTCTCGGAATCTGCGAGTATCACAGATTCACTGATGGAATCACAAATCTAGTCATTTCTGCACACGGAAATTAACAGGTGCACATGCTCATATACAACAATGTTATGCCAGTGAGAACGGGTGCTTGAAAAGGTTTTACTTATCTATTCAAATGCAACATACATTTCCTTTACCTCATTATTAATTTTGGGAATGTTCCCTCTTTATTTTTTCCTAAAAAACACATTCAGGAATGCCCATTACAGGAGTAGTTTAAGGGTGGTATATGGTGCAAACTGTTGGTAACTTACATGCATCTCGGGAGCACAGCGCCCCAGCAGGTCAATTAAAGCTGCATAAAAGGTCATGATGGCATTTCCCATATGGATCGTGTCATCCTCTTCCTCATCTGCATCCCTTTTATGAATTAAAAGAAGATAAACAGTTAGAGACAAGTAATCTTTTTCATCATGCCTCATAATGTGTAGTACTTGCATAAAAGCTGCAAATTTCTTTGGCTTTAAACGGAAATCGAACATTGTATGTAAAAAGAGTCCACCTGGTATTTTTATTATATCTTTAAAAAATAAATTGTGCTATGTGTTGCGTCAAAGTGTATTCAAAGGCAATACATTTTCGCGCAGTTCGCTTGTAACTGTCACTGGAATTTCTGCTTTGCTGGCAGGCGCTAAACTTACCAGGTTACTTGGAAATATACCTAGGCATGACAATCATGAAATCAAAAAAGTACCTACGTTATTAAAAACCTTTCCAAGTACGAGTAATACTTCAAATGAAAGGGCATGGGATTTAGATTTAGATTTAGAATATAAAAGCCACTGAAAAAAAATCTCCAGTTCTTGTTAACTGGGCAATCATGCAAGGATTAGTTACTTACCTGTAATCCTAGTTCTCATCCAGGGGTATACTCATCAAAGTCATAAGCTATGAATAATCCCCGCCCATGTGCGGGATCCCGGAGCATATAGAAAATACATATATATAAATATATATATATATACATATGTGAAAACATATAAATGCAGCCTAATAATGTTCAAAACATGGCAATGCTGTAAATTACATATTTTTGCATAGTAGTGCCCCCGTAACCCGTAAGGAAAAAAGGAAGCATCAGGCAAATTATAACACAGCACTGCTTTATTGCCATAAAGCAACATGTAATTGTAGGCATTCGCCAGTAGGCTGCAGTAGAGTATCAAGAATCCAAGAAAACTGACACCTTGCCTTTAAGGCATTAGAGTAGGGGGACCGTGCCTTTAAGGCCTGCCCGTGACCCCCTGCTCCCATGATGCACTACAGGTGACAGTTGGGCCAGTTCTTTTTGGCGGTGCCTCCGCACCTGAGTAGATCTGCCTTCCATACATCACTTATTTAAAGAGAAAACATTGCTCGTCCGGGGAGGTGGGTGGGTCGCTTATGACTTTGATGAGTATACCCCTGGATGAGAACTAGGATTACAGGTAAGTAACTAATCCTTCTCATCCAGGGGATACTCATCAATAGTCATAATCTATGAATAGAGTAGCAAGCCCATACCCAAAGTCTCGCGGACGAGCAACAAAGCAGTTAAAACATACATTAAAAGACACATCTTGTATTACAGTTATGCAAATAGGTTCCTCAAAGAGGCCTGCCCCACCTGGGCGTCGGCCTGTGCGTCTGAATCTAGGCAATAATGGCGCGTGAAAGTATGGACTGAGCGCCATGTAGCCGCTTTACAGATCTCAGACATGGGAACGTTGCGAAGGAGTGCTACCGTAGAAGCCTTCCCCCGAGTAGAGTGTGCTCTAGGTTTACCCTGCAGAACTTTGTGGGACAGTTGGTAAGCCAAAGCTATACAAGAGACAATCCATCTAGAGATAGATCTCTTGGCCGCAGCCAGCCCGGTATTAGTGGGTCCATAGTTAACAAAGAGCCTGTCTGACTTTCTAAGAGTAAGGGTCTTAGCTAGATAGAATTTCAAAACCCTCCGGAGGTCAAGAGAGTGTAGAGCTCTCTCCGGGGGTGTGGTCGGCTGAGGAAAGAAGGTGGGCAACGTGATCACCTGATTAATATGGAAGTCCGAAACCACCTTGGGCAGGAAGCTCGGATGAGTACGGAGCACCACCCTATTAGCATGAAACACCGTGTAAGGTTCCTTGCAGCAGAGGGCCTGAATTTCACTAACCCTACGGGCCGAAGTGATGGCTACTAAGAAGGCAGCCTTCCAGGTCAGATGTTGCAAGGAGGCCTTATGAATCGGCTCAAAAGGACCTCCCATCAGTTTAGTCAGTTTAGAGAGAACGATGTTCAGTTCCCAGGAAGGGGAAGGAGACCTCACAGGTGGGTAAACTTTCTTAAGCCCTTCTAAGAAATCCTTTACCACTGGCATCTGAAAGAATGAGGTCTGGGTAGGAGACTTCCTATAGGCTGTAATAGCAGCTAAGTGTACTCTGATGGAAGAGTACTTTAACCCAGACTTCGCCAAGTACAGTAAGTAGGGGAGAATAACCTGTTCTTGACCCCGGATCGGATCAAGGGTGTTATCTCTACACCAGAAGCAGAATCTTTTCCATTTAAAGCCATACGACTTCCTCGTGGAGGGCCTCTTTGCCTCCCGAAGAATGCTCATACAGTCCGGTGGAAGATCTAGATGTCCGTACTGGATGAATTCAGGAGCCATGCCGTCAAGCGGAGGGAGGGGAGATTGGGGTGGAACACTCTCCCCTTGTCCTTGGTCAGCAAGTTCGGCAGGCATGGCAACCTCCTCTGTGGTACCTCCGACAGCTGGAGTAGATCCGGGTACCACCACTGCCGGGGCCACTCCGGTGCTATTAGGATCATCCGAGTTCTGGCCCTGTAGAACTTCTGAATCACAGCCGGGATGAGAGGGAGAGGAGGAAAAGCGTAAAGCAATGTCCTCGACCAGCTGATCAAAAGCGCGTTCCCCTGCGACCCCCGTTGAGGGAACCTGGAGGCGAAGACGGGGCATTTTTTGTTGTCCGCGTCTGCGAACAGATCGATGTCTGGTATGCCCCACAAGCGGAAGATGTCTTGAGCGACGCCTTCGTTGAGCACCCAGTCGTGCGCTTCGACGAAGTCTCTGCTGAGGCCGTCCGCCTGCACGTTCAGGGTCCCTGGCAGGTGAACAGCGACGATCGTCAGGTTTCTCGCCAGAAGCCATTTCCAGATTGACTGGGCCTCCAGAGACAGGACCCGTGATCTGGTCCCTCCTTGCTTGTTCAGATAGAACATAGTTGTGGTGTTGTCCGTCTGAACCTGAACATAGTCGGTCTGCAGGGATGGGTACAGGGACTTGAGAGCGAGATGGACTGCTCGTAGCTCCAAGAAGTTGATGTGATAGCTCTGCTCGGTAGCGGACCAGAGACCTTGTACTTGTAGCCGGCCCATATGAGCCCCCCAGCCCTGCATGGAGGCGTCTGTGACCACCGTCTGTGTCGGAGGCGCCTGATGGAATGGGACGCCGTGAAGCAGATGGGAGCGCTTCATCCACCACCGGATGGAATCTTTGGCGGCTTGATGAAGGGTAATGTGATCTTCCCAGCGGCCGGTCCTCTGCGACCACTGATCCTCTAGGTCTTGTTGCAGAGGACGCATGTGCAGACGTGCGTTGGGCACGATGTAGATGCACGAGGCCATGGATCCCAGGAGAGATGACACTTGTCTGGCTGTGGGATATTCCGTGCTGAGAAGCGTGCAGCTTTTTTGCAGCATGGAGGATAACCTCTCCTCCGAAGGACACACGCTTGCGCTTGAGGAGTCTAGAGAGGCGCCCAGGTAGTGGATCCGCTGAGTTGGATTGAGGATCGACTTCCGGTAGTTGACCTGAAGGCCCAACGAGTGTAGAAGGTTTAGGCAGAACGAGAGATGACTCTGGAGTTGAACCGGGGTGGAACTTTTTAAGAGCCAGTCGTCTAGATATGGGTAGACGAATATCTTCCGTTTGCGGAGAAATGCAGCCACCACCGCCATGCACTTTGAGAATGTTCGTGGCGCGGACTTGAGGCCGAATGGCAGGACCTTGTATTGATAATGTTGGTGAAAGATGCGAAATCTGAGAAACTTCCGATGTTTCGCTGAGACAGGAATGTGGAAGTATGCATCCTGTAAATCGATGGCACACATCCAGTCCCCTTGGTGTAGATGTGGGAAGATCTGGTGCAGTGCTAGCATCCTGAATTTTTCCCTTCTGAGAAATCTGTTGAGTAGGCGGAGATCGAGGATGGGTCTGTAGTCTCCGATCGCTCCTCTTTTCTGAACAAGAAAATACCGGGAGTACACTCCCCGATTTCTCTGCCTGTTTGGAACTTCCTCTATGGCGTTTTTGGAGAGGAGAGTGGCAACTTCGTCCTTTAAAAGCTTGTTTTGGCTGAGAGGGAGTGGGTGTTTCCGTGGGGGTACCTGCGGAGGGGGAGATTTGAACCTCAGCAAGTAGCCACGCTCTACAATACTCAGCACCCATTTGTCGTTTGTAATTGTATTCCACTCTGCCAGGTGAGCGGTGACACTTCCTCCCACCGGAGTGGCGAACGAGTGCGGAGGAAGTAAGTTTTCACTGCTTGGGAGGTTGCTTGTTAGAGGACTGCTGCTGTTTAGCATTTCCTCTTCCTCTGCCCCGGCCCCTTTGCTGAAACTGGGACCTCTGTTGGTTTTGAGAGGACCATTGGGGCGTTTGAACGCGCTGGTGAAAGGCACGTTTGTCGCCCTGGCGAAAGCGCTTGCGGAACTCTTTGCGTTTTTCCAGTCCCACAGCCTTTACAGTGTCCAATTCCGTTTTCATCTTGCTCATTTGGTCGTCCGCATGAGCTCCAAATAGCGATGATCCATTAAACGGCAGGTTAAGAATCCTTTTCTGCGCATCTGGTTTGAGGGCTGTTAATCTGAGCCAGGCCGAACGGCGGGAGCAGATGCCATGGGAGTAGCCATGCGCGGCTAGGTCTGATGCATCCGCCGCTGCGCTTATTACTTGGTTGGCCACCAGTCCGCCTTCATGTAGGATCTCCGTGAAGTCCTGCCTGTCCTCCCTAGGCAATTTCTCCACGAATCTGGCCAGGGAATCCCATAGGGAACGATCATACCTCCCTAGCAGGGCTGAAGCGCTAGCGACCTTCATGTGCGCGGCAGATGTGTTGCACATTCTCCTGCCGTAGGAGTCCATCAGCTTGCTGTCCTTCTCAGGGGGGACAGAAGCAGATATTGAGGCTGAGTGAGACTTCATGGCCGCCGCCACTATCACCGAATCCGCTGGCGGGTCCGCCCTCAAGAATAAAGGGTCCTCGGCCGGAGCCTTGTACTTCTTTGCTATTCTCGAGGGGACCGAGCCCGCTGTAGCTGGTGTAATGAACGTGGCCATCGCTGGTTCTAACAATCCTGGCACCAACGGGAGCAGAGGTCTGGGAGCTGACCGATGGTGTAAAGTGTCAAAGATCACAGAAGTGGGTGCCTGAGGGGCGTGCAGTGCGATGTTCAACTTTTGCGCCCCTCTACCCAGGACGTCCGAGAAAGTTATAATGTCATCCACCGGGGACACTCGCGATGGAGGCGTGGATGAAAAAGTAGGGGAGTAGTCCCGGACTGAGGATCTTGTGGATGCAGTCCCAGTGGACGACCTGGTGCGTCGCCTCTTGTGGGAGCGTTCGCTTTGGTGAGCCCTTGATCCTGATCTGTGCTTGGACGGAGATCTTGGACGTTTTGGCGCGGTGCGACGGTCCCTGGAACGAGACCGGCGTGGTGAAATTGGCCGTGGATCCCTCGGAGGCGATTTACTCCTGCGCGGTGGGGAATACATGCGGGAGTAGTCCGATCCCGGACTCCGACATGCGGCAGCGCCCACATCTCGTAACCAGCGCGGTGACAGTCCAAACCGCTCTGGAGCCTCGGGTGATCTTTCTGGAGATATTTGCACGATGTGCAGTCCCGGAGATGATGACTGTTCTCCTGGGGACCTCTCCGCGGGCGGTCCAGTCTTCGCCCTCGACGTCGAATCCCTTGACGTCGACGACGTCTGCGTCACCATCGGCAAGTGTGAGGTATGCCGTTCTGGTCTCGACGCCGGTCGTGGAGACCTCGATGTCGATCTCCTCTTCTCTGGCACCTGACGTCGGCTAGATGACCTCGACGTCGGCCGTGTCTTCGACGTCGACCTCTCTCGCCGTCGACTGGGCGACTTCGACGTCGACCTCTCTCGACGTCGACTGGGCGACTTCGACGTCGACCTCTCTCGACGTCGACTGGGCGACTTCGACGTCGACCTCTCTCGACGTCGACTGGGCGACTTCGACGTCGACCTCTCTCGACGTCGACCTCTCTCGACGTCGACGTGGTGATCTTGACGGCGACCTCTCTCGACGTCGACTTCTTGACGTCGATCTTCCTCTCGACGTCGACCTTCTATGTCGCCGAGTGGGGGTAACCATCGACGGCGACCGGCCCACTCGCGGCGGAATGTACGTCGCCGCATCTCTCGACGTCGACCCCCTCGAGGGTGGCGGAGAGTGTCTCGACGTCGACGGAAGCCTCGACGTCGACGGAGACAGTTCAGATGTCACCAGACTAGCAGCCTTCGAGCCCGAAGGGCCGCCTCTCGACGCCGACTTACTTTTGCGCGGCGGAGACTCTTGATGGTGGGATGAATCCCTTGACGCCGAAGTTCTCTGCCTCTTCGCCGGCATCCTCGACGTCGACGGCGAACCTCTTGGACTCCTGGTCTTCTTGGAGCCCGGGGAGCTGGTATGTCGCCGTTTCTGTACTTGCGTAGCTGAAGAAGGTGGTCTTGATGAGGAATGCTCGCCTTCACGACGGCTTCGTTCCTTCTCCAGTCTTGCATGCAGTTTAATGCGCTCTCTGTCCCTCAGAGTGCGCTTTGAGAACTTCTGGCAGTGGGGACACTGGTCAGGATCGTGTTTTGATGGTAAACACACAATACACACCGAGTGTGGATCCACCAGTGCCATTTTATTACCACAAGAAGGGCATTTCCTGAATAAAGGAGACATTCTGACTGGAAAAAAATTGGAAAATTCACTGGAACCAGCAGAATTAGCCCTTATAAGCCAGAAAACGTCGAAAAAAGCTAGAAAAAGCTGTAATTCAAAATTTCAGTCAAAAAACTGAAGAGCTCAAGCTCCAGGATCCTCACAGAAGGAGCCGGAAAAAAGAACTGGCCCAACTGTCACCTGTAGTGCATCATGGGAGCAGGGGGTCACGGGCAGGCCTTAAAGGCACGGTCCCCCTACTCTAATGCCTTAAAGGCAAGGTGTCAGTTTTCTTGGATTCTTGATACTCTACTGCAGCCTACTGGCGAATGCCTACAATTACATGTTGCTTTATGGCAATAAAGCAGTGCTGTGTTATAATTTGCCTGATGCTTCCTTTTTTCCTTACGGGTTACGGGGGCACTACTATGCAAAAATATGTAATTTACAGCATTGCCATGTTTTGAACATTATTAGGCTGCATTTATATGTTTTCACATATGTATATATATATATATTTATATATATGTATTTTCTATATGCTCCGGGATCCCGCACATGGGCGGGGATTATTCATAGATTATGACTATTGATGAGTATCCCCTGGATGAGAACCTGTTTGTACTGCTTATTACCTCATGCCCCCAAGGATGACATCAAATATTATATTTGAAACGCACATCACATATGACGTCAGTGAGCCATACGGGACCCAAGGCAAAGAGGAGAATGACTATAACATTGGCTACATATAGCACACACATGGAATTGAGTTTGGTTAATCCTTGCTACCACAATAAACAGATATTAAAAGCATACTAGACATGGCATACAGCCAGTGAGCATTTTAAAAAAAAAGGGGCCATTAAACATATAGGGCAAAGCATCTGGTCGTGCACCATGTTGTGAGCACTTGGCATGGACTTCAGCATTCTCTGAGCATGCTAAATATATGGTCACAAGGCATACCTATTGATAAGGTCACAGGGCATCACCTCCGGCACTGACACCCACCTGCTTCACACAGAGAGGATGGGCATAATGTGCTTGGCTAGTAAGAAATCCATCTTTGGTAAACGCAAAGGACATAACTTTCAGAGAGGCCAATGTTTCCTGGAAGGGCATGGATAGCACGTGCACAGGGCTTGTCGTGTTCTATGCTCGCTACATGTAGGTGCATTGAACACAATTTATGCAGGGCATGGTAGTAGGCATTATTGTCAATATCATTTCTACTAACATCAGTGATACCCTTTTAATAATTAATTTGTAATATTATCTATTATATATGGTGTGAAATCACCAGTGCATTAGGTGGAAATGTTCAGTTGCATAGGGTTATAAATGGGCTACCTGGTTGGCTGAGGCATGCAGCTAGGAAGGAAACACCACCCTCGTCAGGGTAAACTAGACACATGCCAAAAGACAACCTGTGCTCACCCTCAGGTACCTTAGTACAGAGCAGTCAGGTTTATCTAAAGAGACAATGTGTGAAGTATTTGTGCTACACACACACACACACACAGTAACATAATGAATATGCCACAAAAAAGGCTCCAACTTGTTTAGACAAATAGAGAATATTTATCTACGTAACACAAGACCAAAAGGATAATAATCCAAACAATAGAAGATATGAGTTTTTAAAGATTAAATGCAAAAACAGTGCTTAGAAGTCACAAGGGGTCAAAAGGTTACTTGTGGTTGCGAGGGACCGGTGCAAATCCAAAGTTCGGGCCGACCGCGATGGAGGGCAGGAAGCTAGAGAATCCACGTAGGGCCCGCTCAGAAAGTACCTGGGATGAAGCGAATTGTCGACGCTGAAGGCACAATGCTTCGATCTATCCCATGCAGTCGGGCCGCAGCACCGTCGCTGAGTTTCGCTGAGGAGAAGGCAATGCAGCGTCGTCAAGCTACGCAAAGTGTCATCATGGGGCTGTAGAACCGCTGTCGTCGAACAACCTCTGCATCGGCGTCAAAAGGAGATTTGTCGATTCCACCCAACACAGTGGTGACGATGCAAAGGGTTTTGTAGCGAAACATCTGCAGATCCCACTTCTGAGACCCAGTACTTGGAGAAGGCACCTCAGGCAAGGGTAGGACTCACAGAAGGCAGAGTCCAACAGCACCAGAAGAATTGCAGCAAGTCTTTTGTGTCCCTGAGATTTCAGAAAGCAGGAGGGAAGCCAACATGCCCCTGGAGATCACTTGGAGGGAAGACAGAGTCCAGCTCTCCTTCAGCAAATCAGGTAGCAGCAGGGCAACAAGCAGAAAAGCAGCCCTTGCAGAAAAGCAGTCCAGTTGAGTCCTTTAAACATCACAGCAGTCCTTCTGACAGAGGGTCATTCAGAATCCAGCAGTGCCTGAGTTTAGGGGGGTCAGAGAACAAGTACTTGTACCGAAAAGTGCCTTTGATATGGGGGTGACTTCAAAGCAGCTCTCTGAAGTGCACAGGATCCCTTTCAACCCATTCCTGTCTACCAGGCTATCTCTGGGGGGTAAATCAGTGCTTTGTGTGTGGACAGGACACAACCTATTGAAGTGTAAGTGTCAGTCCCTCCCATTCCTCCCTGCCCAGGAAGACCCATCAGAATGAAGATGAATGCAGATGAGTGCTCCAAATGCAGATGAGCCTCACCTTCCTGTGTTTGTCGCTGTCTAAAGGGAATGCACAAAGTGTAGCTGCCACCCACCCCAGACATGTATTGGAGGCAGGCTGTAAGCTTGTAAGTGCAGAGAAATATCCACTTTCTAAAATTGGCATTTCTAAAACAGTAATGTTAAATAAAACTTCACCTGTAAGGAGAATTTATCATTAATATTCCAAAGATATGAAACATGAAAAAGCTACTTCACTCTGATCACGAACTACAGCTAAAAAGTGTACCAAGGAATTCCCAATGCCAGCCTAATATAATGGTAGGCCTCACAGTAGTGAAAAATGAAATAGGTTGTTTGTCACCACCTGGACAAGCAAAACATAAAAGTACATGTCCTAACTTTTCTCACATGACAGCCTGCCCATAGGGTTACTTACGGCCTATCTCAGGGGTGACTAAAATGTAATAAAAGGGAAGTTCAAGGCCTGGCAAGTAGTCTTAAACTCCAAGTTGAAGTGGCAGTACACTGAACACATAAGCACTGCAGTGGCAGGCCTGAGACAGGTTTGAAATGCTAATTCTGTGGGTGGCACAATCAGTGCTGCAGCCCACCAGTAGCATTTGAAGTACAAGCCCTTGGCATATGGTATACCACTTTACAAGGGGCTTACCAGTACAACAAATTTGCACGTCAGGTAAACACCAATGTCATCATGTTTAGGGGATAAGCATCTACACTTTAGCAATGGTCAGCAGTGGTAAAGGGCTCAGAGTCCAAATGCCAGCAAAAATGGGAGGCAAAAGGTAAAATGTCTGGGGAAAGACCACCTTAAGGATGATAGGCTTAACACATAGCTAATCCTCATTAGACAATTACAGTGGTTGTTGAGTTCAAATCCCTAACAAAAATGTCCTGTCAACTTAAAATTTTGGATATAATTATTTAGTATATTTCATAATGTTTGTGAAATGAGGCATTAATCTTCAGTTCTTGCTCAGGAAAATTGTAATGAAAACCAATTACTGGGTGGAACAGAAGTGTAGTCTAGCAATGGGAAAGGCTGCATAACTGCAATGAGGTCTATTCAGGGTTCCTAAAAAAGTCATTGACAAACTGCAAAACCTGCAGAATGACGCAGCCATACTCTGTCTGGAAGTACATAAAAGACGGTGGAATCCCAAATTAAATGTAAAGTACTTTGCACAATCGACAAGGCCTACTGGACCAAACTACATAGGGGCCTTCAAAGCACAGCTCCATATTAAATTTGAAACAGGAACCTATGATTAACAAACTAGCACCTAATCCGAAAATGGATCTTCAAATATCAAAAACAGGGACGACGGTCCCTGGTTGTCCAAGGCACCAAATTTAGACCACCTTGAACCGCACCCTGGCAGAGAAAACCAAACCAGAAAACTCCTTAAAACTGAACCCATCCGGCATGCCCCTCTATGATCTCTGGTGCCAATAGGAGTAGCTAGACATTTTTCTGAATAAGAGTTGTCACCTCACCTCACCTCACCTCACATCTGATTGCTTTCATATCCACTTTCTTCATGTACATAGACTTCTTCAAGAAAGGCTGGAATGCATAACAAGTTTTAGGCCTGCTCTCCTCCTGGTTCTGGCCAGGTTCACTACACATTTTCACTTTCCTGCTTATCAGCATTTCTAATATGAAAAAGAGTTCCTAACGCTGCATTTAGAGGGACTGTCACTTACAGGCACCAATGTACTCCCTATGTTCGCCTCTTGCCGGGCTGCTTAAGGAGCTCACATCCCAAGCTGTGTAAGGGACTGCCAGCCAGGTGTGTTCAAGAGATAGCCTGACCCAGGCTACTCGCGAGTTTTCAGTTTGCACTCAACTCCCCACCATGACTTATAGTTTGGGTAAAAACAACTTCCTAACATTTATTCAGGTTTTCACTACTTAAGAGAAGTCGAAGTCATGGAAACATATTGCAAAAAATGTAGTAAAGAAGCAGAGATGAAGCAGGAACCGACCTCAATTATCTAAACATGGTTTGTATGTAATTTTGGACTTGTGCAGTGGACGTTTGCACAAATATTTGCACGGACAAACCAGTGTAAAATAAAAAAAAACACACTAGTCCTAAAGTGCAAATGTTGATACAAAATGGCCTGGCACAGGTGAAAAATTGTTCGCTACCTAGCATAATTTACTTAACACGACCACTGGTGCAGGAGACTAAACAGGAATGTGCACAAATTGGCACCAAAAGTAATTTCTGGTAAATAATATGACTACATACTCAGTCCAGTGTTAAGATACAAGATAAAAATGTGGGAGCACTGTGCAGTAAGGCGATATTGAAATTTCGTTAAGAACTGGGACAGAAAAGCACCAAAAACATGAATTATAATTATTCTCCAAAAAAATAACACAATTAGCATACTCTACAATATTGAATGACACTGCTGAATTCAGATCATTAACCAAAAATAAATGAAGGACATATTTATGTTAACTTGAGCAAAGGTTTCCAGTTTTGAGTTTTATATTGACATATACATTGTTCCCTTAAAGATAAATTTCTACCCTAGAGTAAATGTACTTCTGTTTCCAGCGCTGATTGTCCTAGAATCTCGCAAGACTTTTAGCGTTTCTGGGCACGTGCGTGGCCTCTGAAGCATGTTTGAAAAACAAGGCACCCAAAATTAAATCGGTCAGGGACCTTGGGAACTGATTTTTTATAAGAGACAATGGTCCCTGGATAGGGGAATAATAAGTGACCAATGAATATATCCTCAGTCGGTGCTATATTGATGCCAATATCCAGCCGGATAGAGGCACTTTTTAATATGTACGATGGTGAAACAATAAAGCACAGAATGCAAGTCAAATAACAGTGTGATACAAGCCTGTATCTGAAGACCTACATATCAAACAAACAAATAAAATGAAGAAAGGCTCAGGCAGTTTGCGGTTGTTTCAATGAGTAAATACATAGATGGTTAAACAACTGGTATGGAAAAGGTCACCTTCACACAAGGTTATATATAGGGAATACTGTCTGTAAGTTTGACAACTGTGTAGACAGCATTTCGATCCTTATCAGAAAGATATTGGATCATCATCAAGTCTAACAAATGAAGTGCCTGTTAAACAATTGCCTGTGATTTAACTGAGAAAAGGCCCGGTGAGTGAGGGCTTGCGAGAAAGCCGGAATGGACAAGGGCTGGAAATCCTATGATGGTAGGGTCACTGAAAGGAGGGACATGAGTTTCTGTAGGGCGGGTGTTCGGAATCCGAAACCGCACACAGTGACCATCGGACATCGCTTCCACCAGTGACCTGAGGCCCCCCCCCGAACCTTGGACCATCGCTGCATTGCCAGTGCCCCTAATTGCGGTTTCGGATTCCGAACACCCGCCCGAATGTACTCTGCCATCAACACAACTATTAACCATCACATTTCTACAAGAGTGACAACTGAGACTATTCCAGGTCCCCAAACCTATAACAGTGGTTTGGGCAGCAGGTTATAGTCATTTTCAATATATGTTGAATAAATATAAAACTGCTAGTGTGCTCATTCTTAAATTCGACAAACATTGTCACCAATGGGCAGACTGTCGTAACGTAAGTGCTGGTTTCAAGCATCAGAAACCATCAGCTCAAATTAAGTCTGAGTAGCTCATACTGCCTTTGATTTAGCAGGTTCACACCTGGAGTACTGCACTTTGGAATGTCTCTAGTTAAATGCTGAACAGGATGTCACCTCAAAGTCTAATGGTGGGAATGTGACTATTAGATTTTGTTCAATGGTGGCTGGACTGGTAGTCGGGTTAGATAGATGCATTCTCCTGCCAACATACTGACGTAACCTTCCTCAAGCCAATACATTAAAAAAAAAGTTAAAGACACTTTCAAGAAACTGGTAAATTGAATAACAGAGCACGAAAGAATATCTGCAATGGTGGAACTAAAACTTGGAGAGATGTTTGGCAGAGGCATAGCTTGTCTATAGTGATCTAGTAAATTATGGAGTGCCCAAAAATGGCTGAAAATGTAGTGATTACAGAATAACTCAGTCAGACTGGACTTTGCTTCAATCTCTCAAATAGTCACCACTTAAAACCTGCATTGAAAAGAGTACATTGTTGGCAGAAAAGAAAATCGCCTTTTAAGTTCTCTATGAGGCACATACAAGGTATGAACATGCTGCACACCTTAATAAAAAAGTTCTCAGGATTCTTTTTTTTCTCATTACGTAGCACTGACGTAAGACACCCAAACACGATAAACCACTGTGTTGGGACCATGTCTTAGTTGTCCCGACTTAATTGTTAGGCCTTGCCTAGAGACAGATTTAGCTGTCTCACCAGTGATATATTTTTCGAATAATTCCTAATAATAATACATTTATATATACACACATAGAGGCTTTCGTTCAGCCCTCTTTATCTATTGGTCTGTTCAGGTGTCATTCACATTTTGGTTCTGGTGACCACAGCCTAAAACTTGGGATAGTGGGTTAACCTGCTTAAGCCATTTACTCTCTAGAGTGAGTAATGGCATTTTCTCTTGCAGCTTATAGGACAACTACTCAGTTATATCTTTGCTTTTTATTTCACGTTTCCTGAACTTTTGTAACAATAATTTTTCCATCCTGAACGTCACTATAGACCACATCATTTTTACATTTTATCACGTTAACCCTTTTGATCTCTATTGCATACTTGCCAAAGCAAGATCTATTAATTCTTGGTGAGAATCAGCCCGGTATAAGTCAGAATACGGTGCTCAAAACCATACACCTATTGAATGAATCTGGAAAAAACAGAAGTACTCATGAAATCAAAAAGCCAGCCTTGTAGCTAGAGTTTCAAATGATCCATCATGATACATTTTCCAGTAAGGCATAGAACTAGGGCCCTCGTGTACAAAGCCAAAACCTGCACATTACAAAATCACAGGGTTTGCAACAACAAAATGACTTTTTGTTATGTACCTAATCCATTTTCCAAATCAGTAACATGTTTCCGAACCACAAAATGGGTTAAGAAAGCCATCTCAGATTGCTATTTGAAGGGATGTGTTTAGGATGTACATTCCAAATAGCATATATCAATGTTTTAGGACTGAAATCTGATTCAAAGCACTGAAATATTACCAACACCTCTAAGGAGGTGTTAAACTATTTATAAATGTGAAGTGGTGCCCTTGGACCTCCTTCCCTTTTGTGAATGTTACTAAAACGTTTGTTGGGGAGTCCTCAGTGACCCACAGTACCACTGCCAACTCTCAAACAAGCTAACAAATGCAACCCGGTTTCCTTTAAGGACAACAGGCTGCATTTAAACAAAAAAGGTTGACTTTATTTAAAATGCGATGACAGAAATGGTGGTCTACTGACCACAGCAGGCCACCATCCTTGCTATGACCTTCAATCATAGTGAGACACTAGTTATGAACTACCTAATGAATATTGATGAGGCAGATCTGATAGTAGCCCACTACGAGTCACAATTTTGTGAATCGATTTATTAGTATATAAGTCGGTTTGCTAAATTCCTTCCCATTTGCAAAATGTTAGTGAACAACTAGTTCCACTTTTTGTGAATGGAAATTTTGCACATCAAGGACTAGATTCAAGGAATTCTGCTATCAAAGGGTACTGGCAGTTTGTGATCTCAGTTGATCACTCCCTAGAATTAGCACAAAGGAGATAAAGAAAGGTTACCATTTATTGTAACTATAATATAGGCAGTCTTCCTAATGAGCCTCCTTCTGACCTAATGGGAGCAAACACAAAAACGTACCTAGGAGCAAAGCTGTGTGTCATTATTCCAAAAGAAGCAGTGGCAATGCCTCATGGGGCAGAGCAATTGCACTGTCGGTGCCTTGATATTCTACCTCCCTGCTTTTCTGTGTATTCTTTGATTCAGAGATCCTGGGGCCCATCCACCATTACTCAGTCCTTTTCAAAGAGGTCTAGAGGTTTTTGTTTACATTGTATTTAGGTCACAATAGAACAAGAGTTCCCCTAATTCTTACCACACTGCTAATTCTGAGGCTGCCTTGAAACAAAGACGACAACGAATATGTACCAACCTTTACAAGTAGTTTGTTTAGACTGAATAATACGTGTCAGGAAAAAGAACATGAAACATGGCTATTAGTCTGGCAAACAAAATTAAAATGCATAAATATCAAGATGATAATTACATAATAAAAAGGGTGGCAAAAATATAAATAAAATACTGCGACAGCCACAAGAAACATATATTTTATTATACTTAGTTCTGGTGAACAACCCGCATAAGTGATGTATATCACTGGAACTCATGTAATGTTACATTTATAAGCAGCATATTTTATGCATGTTCTAAAACAAAATAAAAATCTGAATCTTTAACACTAAAGTTATAAATTAAACTATGTAAAAAAAATTAATAAAACTCGAAGATCTTAGTCTGTCCAATATCATCCTAAAATATGTGTAAGCATATAAAATAAATGAAATGTTTATTTAATAAACTCCGGTCATGAGCCAGAAAGATGCAGCATTTTTAGATAAAAAATAAGTGTCATGGGAGAAAGAAAGTGAAAAATCAAATTTTGACTCACAGAGATTTTGTAGATCCAGTTGTTGGTGACAAGCCGTCCCTAGTTGGATCTTGTGATATTTGTATGGCTTCTTCCATAGCAGCAAGCAGACCATTGCCTCCTTCTCCTCTCAAAGCTGGGCCAAAACACTCAGGGCGACGAATGAGCAACCTCACCACAACATTGGCGTTCTCTTCCACACTCTCCCCTGAAATCATTGATGGAAAACATGTGGTTAAGCCCCACTCATACATGGTATTATACGAGATTAATTGAAAATTGGACAAATCATCCGTTTTACAAATGATTCAGAGGATATGTCTATTGTGAAAATCTGAGAAAAATGGCTGTACAGATAGAGCTACAAATGACACAAACAGCATTTTACGACCCATAAGGTAAAATATCTCATTCAGATGTAGGTTAATACTATAGGAATATGCCTATGAGTTTCCTAGTTCTTGTTATTGTCTCTGATTCTTACTGTGTGTGTGTGTCTGTGAGTGTGCGTGTATGCCTGTCTGTCTGTTCGGGCATGCATGTGCCCATCTGTGTGTGTTGCCTGCTTGTGTGTGTTTGAATGGTGTATAGCTACCGAGAAGAAGTGACCCTAGTATAATCTATCTCACTGGGGCATTATTGCCAACATTTTAGCTGCCCTACACATAATGTAACCACCATTTAGGGGCATTCATTGAGTCATTCTGGATATCTCACACTATGAATACTCAGAATGATGTTAAGGCTACCTTAAGATAAGAAGAGCCCATCTATCAGACTCTGGTTATTTATGGCAAAATGTTAGCTATCATACACATAATAGGGGCCCATCCATGACATCCTATGGTATTTTACAACGTCCAGCTATTACACACATAAAAGTTGTTCACCCATGACAAACTGCGGGCTTTGGGTTGCCTTTCTTACTATCCAAAGTATAGTTGGGACTCATCCTTCATAAACTGTGAAAATGATTGACAAAATAGTGGCCTGATCATGGCCATGACTCAATGGTGCCTATTGTTGACTTATAGTGGCCAGACATTCTGAATATAACTCTGACTATCTCTGGCAAATGGTTAAAACCTCGTGTGCATAATATACATCATGGCAGCACTTAATTTGAGTCATGAGTGCCTGAAAACTTTCAGCGCTCCATCCATCATCTTATTGTATTTGCTTTGTTCGCCCTAAGTTGGCAGTGTATGCTCAGACATTGGTCCCTTGCTCACTTTGCCACTGGATTCAAGCTAGCCTGGCTGATGCGGGGTGTTACCCTGAAACCGGTCCCAGAATGCTTGTTTCCGGTCCAGGGAGAATATGGACTGGCAGTTTGGACTGGACTGTTCCTATGATGTACGGGGTCAAGACAGATTTGCATATGGCTGGGTCTGAACTGGGGTGGCGAAGTGAGCAGAAGAACGATGGCGGATTTAATCCAGATCTAATGGTGACTGGGGGTGAGTACCTGAAAAGTTTCAGGCATCGTCCATAATCATATTGTGTTTGCTTTGTTCACCCTAAGTGCTCACTTTAACACTGAATTCAAGCTAGCCTGTCTGATGAGGGGTGCTACCCCAAAACAGGCCCCAGAATGCTTGTTTCCGGTCCAGGTAGGACCTGCCTCGCGGTTTGGGCTGGACTGTTCCCATGCGGCACCGAGTGTACACTGATTTGAATATGGGTGGATCTGAACTGGGGTGGCGAAGTGTGCAGAAGAACAGTGATGGATTTAACCCAGCTCTAATAGTGACTGGGGGTGAGTGCCTGAAAAGTTTCTGCTCTCCATCCATCACCTTATTGTGTTTGAAGGTATGGTTAACCAGCAATCTTTTTTTAGGACCGGCACTTATTTTTCCTCATCAGACTTTCACAAACACAAAAGGGGAAGCGGAAGAGAAAAGATGGAAAAAAAGTGACAAAAAAAGACAGCAAGGATGAAAAAGAATCTGCAAGAAGGATGTATGAGGTGTAGAGATGAAAGAGGTACGAGGTGGAATCAAGCCTATACAGCCTTGGTATTCGGCACCCACCAATATTCATAGCACTGAAAAACATTGGGCCCAAAGCACTTCTTGTTTTACAAATTAAGCACTGACCTGGGATCTGATGATAATGAGAAATAGGCATGAAAGGCAGAATCTGTCCATGTGAGACATCAGCACATTTGAACTTGTTTTAAAAATAAGACGTTTTCTGGACCAAGCTTATATTTGTTAGTAACAAAAATATGGTACTGCTGTGAAAAATACTGTTAATTTTTCATGAAACCATAGAGAGAAATTAGATTATATAGGCACAATGAAAATGCAGTGTTTCATTGTGAAATGTCTATTTTCAGAAACCGTCAAACTGGAGTTTCAGACAAAATGGTTGCATATGTGAAAAGCATTTAAAGATTTTATTTGAGGATAATTGATGCTCTGATTGAGAGGCTATTACTGTTTCTTGCTTCTTGGTACAAGATAAAACTTATGAGTTATGTCATTTCATAACTGATTTGGAGGCATTACATCTTCTGTTTTAAGAAACTTTATATGACATTGTTACCAGTGTTGCCTGAAGCCTGAGTATGTAAGACAGGTGTGAACTGGCTTCTGTCTGATCACATAACATCCATATAATTGCTCTTATCCTTTAGCAAAATGCAAAGAGAGCACGGGACCCACGTCTGGGCATACCTGTCCCACTCAGGGTGACAAATGCAAAAAGAACAATTGATGGACAGAATGCAGAACAATGTCATACATTCACCCCAATACAGAGATCTGGGCCTAAATCCATAGTTTTTTTGCTCACCATGCCATTCCAGTTTGGACCCAGCCATATGCAAATCAAGTCTTGACCCTACGCCCAATGGGAACAGTCTAGCCCTAACTGCCCGGCCAGGTTCTTCCTGGACTGGAAACAAGAATCCTAGGACCGGTTTTGAGCTTTCAGCCCTCATCTGCCAGGCTAGCTTGACTCCAGTGGCATGGAGAGCACGGGACCCACGTCTGGGCATACCCGTCCCATTCGGGTGATAAATGCAAAAAGAACAATTGATGGACAGAATGCAGAACAATGTCATACATTCACCCCAGTACAGAGATCTGGGCCTAAATCTTATCCTTTAGCTAATCATCCCAGGGTACATGCGGTTTGTATGCAAAATGCCCATGGGGTGCAGGTTACTGTTTGAAGAACACCTCCTGTAGTTAAGGTTGTGGCTAGTCGACACGTGTACAGCTGTGTATGCAGCTCCCTTCGCAATCGGAAGTAACCATGTTAATTTGTTATGAATGACGACTTTTACAAAGCGGAGTGTTCTTGCTGTTTCAAGCCATATTGGCTCATTAATAGTTGTGATAGTGTAACCTCCCCATATGTTCCAGGTTTTCAATGTAAGGAGCAGCATTTGGTGCACTCCTAAGCACAGCCCCTCACAAATGCAGCAGCTGCCAGTGACAGCAGATAGCCGAAGTAAATAGCGGGTATGACGTGGAACAAGCAGCTCACTACAATAGTTCATTTTACAGCCTTTTTGGGTGAGGAGAACTCATTGCGTTACTATAGAGTTAATTGTAGCAATGCAATCCTTAGCTCTCCAATACAGTACATGCTAACCCCGCAGCTAAATATGTTGCTGTAGCGTGTCCTGGCCCACATGATGAGTGACTAAAACTACACAGGCTTAAATCCATGGCCAACCATACACAAAACGTATGCGAAGCAATGTAGTTATGGGCCACACACCCCAAATCACAAGTTTGCTTGTGCAAATGCGTTTTTAAACTCTTCAGGGAAGGTGGTTAAGATCTTGCATGCCATATGACAGTATCTATTAGTGTATTTGCATAAATGGCAGACCACATATAGAGATTTCAATACCAAACTTGCAGAAGAGAACACCATCTTGCCAAGTGCATCAATGCACTTTAAATCCTTGTCTTGCAAGACAGTAGTAATAGCACTAAGGTTGACTTTACAGGCTAAAGCCTGCAATACAAGACTTTCCGATATTAGGTGGCAAACGGAGAAGGCTGGCAGGCCTCCGGTGACTAGTGAAGGGAAGACTCGTCAGTGGCACCAAAGCAAGGATTGGAGCACGTCGCATTCCGAGTGTCTATCAAGGCCTTAC